>NC_134083.1:33257976-33919643 GCF_000715075.1 Nicotiana tabacum
CGGAGCAGGACCCGCTCTCCAATCATGAATGCAACATCGCGAACCTTCCGATCTGCATAACTCTTATGTCTGGACTGGGCTGTGCGCAGTCTATCCTGAATTACCTTAACCTTCTCCAGAGCATCCTGAACCAAATTTGTACCCAATAATCTAGCCTTGCCCGGCTTGAACCAAACCACTGGAGACCTACACTGCCTACCATACAGAGCCTCATACGGTGCCATCTGGATGCTCGACTGATAACTGTTGTTGTAGGCAAACTCTGCCAGTGGCAAGAACTGATCCCACGAACCCCCAAACTCTATCACACACGCACAGTGCATATCCTCTAATATCTGAATAGTGCGCTCGGACTGTCCGTCCGTCTGTGGGTGAAATGTTGTTCTCAACTCCACTCGAGTACCGAACTCATGCTGTACAGCCCTCCAGAACCATGATGTAAACTGCGTACCCCGATCAGATATGATAGATACTGATACGCCTTGAAGCCTAACGATCACACAGATATACACTCGATCCAGCTGCTCGGAAGAATAGGTAGTCATCACAGGAATGAAATGAGCTGACTTGGTCAGCCAATCCATAATTCCCCAAACTGCGTCAAACCTCCGGTGAGTTCGTGGGAGTCCAACAACAAAATCCATAGTGATCCGCTCCCACTTCCACTCCAGAATCTCTAACTTCTGAAGCAACCCACCTAGTCGCTGATGCTCATACTTCACCTATTGGCAATTTAGATACCGAGCCATATACTCAACTATGTCCTTCTTTATTCTCCTCCACCAGTAATGCTGCTTCAAGTCCTGATACATCTTCGCGACACCCGGATGAATAGAATACCGCGAGCTATGAGCCTCCTGAAGAATCAACTCTCGCAAATCATCCACATTGGGTACACATAGCCTACCCTACATCCTCAATGCACCATCATCCCCAATAGTGACCTCCTTAGCATCACCGTGTTGTACCATGTCCTTAAGGATAAGAAGATGAGGGTCATTATACTGACGCTCCCTGATACGATCATAAAGAGAAGACCGAGAGACCACACAAGCCAATACTCGACTCGGCTCAGAAACATCCAATCTAACAAACGGGTTGGCTAAGGTCTGAACGTCCAATGCCAATGGCCTCTCTTCTGCTGGAAGATATGCTAAGCTCCCCAAAATCTCCGCCCGGCGACTCAAGGCATCAGCCACCACATTGGCCTTCCCGGATGGTACAAAATTGTGATATCATATTCCTTAAGAAGCTCCAACCACCTCCGCTGATGCAAGTTAAAATTCTTCTGTTTGAACAGATGCTGCAAACTCCGGTGATCAGTGTAAATCTCACAATGGACACCGTACAAATAGTGCCGCCAAATCTTCAAGGCGTGAACAGTAACTGCTAACTTAAGGTAGTGGACAGGATATTTCTTCTCATGAGGCTTCAACTGGCGTGAAGAATAAGCAATCACTCTACCCTTCTGCATCAGAACAGACCCAATACCAATCCACGAGGCATCACAATACACTGTGTAAGAACTAGAAGCTGGAGCTAGAACTAGAACTGGAGCCGTGGCCAAAGCAGTCTTGAGCTTCTGAAAGCTCTCCTCTCAATCACTCGACCACCTAAAAGCAGCACCCTTTTGGTTCAATTTAGTCAAGGTCCATGCAATAGATAAGAAACCCTCCACAAAACGACGGTAATAACCAGCCAAACTGAGAAAACTCCAAATCTCCGTGGCTGAGGACGGTCTGGGCCAACTCTGAACCGCCTCTATCTTCTTCAGATCTACCTGAATACCCTCACCGGACACCACGTACCCAAGAACGCCATTGAACTGAGCCAAAACTCATACTTGGAGAACTTTGTATAAAGCTTCTCCTCCCTCAACCGCTTTAACACAATCCTTAGATGTTGGGCATGCTCCTCCTGGCTACGAGAGTACACCAGGATGTCATCATCGAATACAATAACAAATGAGTCAAGATAAGGCTAAAACACACTGTCCATCAGATGCATGAACGTTGTTGGGGCGTTGGTCAGCCCAAAAAATCATCATAAGGAACTCATAATGGCCATATCGGGTCGTGAAAGCTGTCTTAAGAATATCTGAGTCCCGAATCTTCAGCTGGTGATACCCTGACCTCAAATCAATCTTGGAGAACACCCTCATTCCCTGAAGCTGGTCAAATAGATCATCAATACACGGCAAAGGATACTTGTTCTTGATTGTGACCTTGTTCAACTGTATGTAATCAATGCACATTCTCATAGTATCATCCTTCTTCTTCACAAATAGAACTGGTGCACCCCAAGGTGACGCGCTAGGCCGAATAAACCCCTTATCAAGGAGTTCCTGAAGCTGCTTCTTCAATTCCTTCAACTCCGACGGTGCCATACGATACGGTGGAATAGAAATGGGCTGAGTGCCCAGCACCAAATCAATACTGAAATCAATATCCCAATCAGGCGGCATGCCCAGCAGGTCTGCAGGAAACACATCCGGGAAATCTCGCACCACTGGAACAAAATCAATAGCAGGGGTCTCTGCACTAACATCCCTCACAAAGGCCAGATAAGATAGACAACCCTTCTCAACCATCCACTGAGCCTTCAAGTATGAAATCACTCTCCTGGAAACATAGTCTATAGAGCCGCTCCACTCAACTCTCGGCAATCGCAGCATCACCAACGTCACGGTCTTCGCGTGACAATCTAAAACCGCACGACATGGAGACAACCAGTCCATACCCAAAATCACGTCAAAATCGACCATACTAAGAACCAAGAGATCTACTCTAGTCTCCAGGCTCCCAATAGTCACCACACATGACCGATATACTCGGTCCACAATAATAGTATCGCCCACCAGAGTAGATATATGAACAGATGAAACTAGAGACTCGCGGGGCATATCCAGATAATGAGCGAAATACGAGGACACATAAGAATAAGTGGAACCAGGGTCAAATAGTATAGAGGCATCTTTATGGCAAACTGAGACAATACATGTGATCACCACTTGATCGTGCTCCCCCTCTAGGGCGACCTCTAGCTGACTGGGCCCCACCCTGAGCTGGCTTAACAGGTAGTGAAGTAACAAGTGCCGAAGCCGTAGTCTGAATCCTCTATTATGTCTGACCTCCCGTAAGGCTGGGACAATACCTCCTGATATGGCCAAACTCTCCACACTCAGAGCAACTACCTGGTGCTGGTGGTGGAGACTGGAGGGGCCCCCGAGAACCAGGATAACTGGTAGAAGGACCTGGCATAGACGAGCCCTGACCCAATGGAGCATGGGACGAACTCTGAGCTGGAAGGGCACTAAGAGATGAGTGACCTTGCTAGTAACTATGTGAACCATGGCCAGATGATGCACCATGGTGAACAGGGCGAGCCGTCTGAGCATGCCTGTAAGGACGACCCCTGTTGTGGTAGAACTGACCCCCTGAAGGAACACTGCTGAATCCACCCTGTCCACGAAGCCTCTTGGCCTCCCTCTCAACCCGCTCCTGGCTGTGAACCATCTCAATTTGATGAGCAATTTCGACAATCTCATCAAAAGTAGCACCAGACGCTCTATCTCTAGTCAAAAGCAATCGCAGCTGAAAAGTGAGGCCATCTGTGAACCTCACGATCCTCTCCTTGTTCGTGGGAACCAACCAGATAGCATGACTGGCCAACTCAGAAAATCTCATCTCATATTGTGTCACAGAGATATCACCCTAACAAAGCTGCTCAAACTACATGCGTAGCTCCTCTTTGTGGGACTGAGGCACGAACTTCTCCAGGAATAGTTCGGAGAACTGCTGCCAGGTATGGGGTGCTGCGCCGACTGGCCTACACCTCTCGTAAGCCTCCCACCAACTGAAGGCAGCCCTAGAGAACTGAAAAGTAGTGAACGAGACCCTACTGGTCTCTAGAATACCTGTTGTATGGAGTATCCTCTAACACCTGTCCAAGAAGCCTTGTGCATCCTCTCCCTCGGTACCACTAAAAGATGGAGGCTGGAGTCTCCCAAACCTCTTCAATCGAAGATGCTCATCATCAGGCATGACAGGAACCACATAGTCCTCAGCATCTGTAACCGGCTGGGCTGGTGGTTCCCCCGATGTCTGGAGTATCTGTACCACCTACTCTGGTGTGCGGGCGGCAGGAGTCTGAGCACCTCCCCCGACCTGGAAGTGGCTGTTATGGCCGGAATAGAGACCGCCTGAGCAAGACTAGTGCACATGGTCAGAATCTGAACTAAGACCTCCTGAAGGCCTGGAATCATAATAGGCACAGGTGGTGCCTGAGCTGGTCCCACAGGCTTATCCACAACTGGAGCCTGCTCCTGAACTGGGGCAACTGGTGGATCTGCAGGTGCTGCCCTAGCTGCAGTGCAAGCTATACCTATACCCCTACTGCGACCTCAGCCTATCGCGGCCCTGACTGGTGGTACTGGAGGCTGTCCATCCTGCCCCAGAGTACGCATCCTCACCATCTGTGAGAGAATTAGAACAACAGAAATTTAGTTACTAGAGCACGACAAGAATTAAAGAATGTGAAATTTCCTAAGGGTTCGGCAGCCTCTCGAAGATAAGTACAGACGTCTCTGTACCAATCCGCAAGACTCAACTAAACCTGCTCATGACTCGTGAGACCTATGTAACCTAGGCTCTGATACCAACTTGTCACGACCCAAAACAAATCGTCGTGATGGCGCCTATCATGGTACTAGAAAAGCCACTACTCACTATCTTAACACAGTAAAGGCTTTAAAATTATAGACGGAAGCAATTAATATTTAAGAAAAACCTTTGTGGGACAGAAATAAACTCGCATCACAATACAATCTATCCCAAAAATCGGGGTGTCATCGAGTACATGAGCATATATACCAGCATCATTCTAATACAACGTCTAAGTAATAAGAACTGAAATGCGATAAAGATAATGAATGAGAGCAACGGCCTGCGAATGCCATGCAACTACCTCAATAGTCTCCGGAATCAGCTGCTCAAATATCAACACCAACTATGGCCGGGAATACCTGGATCTGCACACAAAGTGCAGGGTGTAGAATGAGTACAACCAACACAGTAAGTGACAATGATAAATAAGGAACTGAAAGATAGTGACGAGCAACACAACAATAGTGCATTTTTAGTAATCCCAACAAGAAAGTGGACATGCTTTCAAATTCAGCAGTTTAAGTCAAATCAATTTATAAATGCCAAGTTCAAGTAAAACTTTGATATTATATCCCTCAGAAGTTTCAAAACAATGACATATAACAACTACATGCAACAACAATGGAAACAAATACTGCCTCTCAGGGCAAAAATCAATCATTCTTTCTCAATAGATTATCACTCAACTCTCAGCCCTCAACACTCACACTCGATAGGTACCTGCGCTCACTAAGGGTTACTGACTCCGGAGGGGCTCCTTCAACCCAATCGCTATATTGCTGCGGTATGCAGTCCGATCCCATATAAATAGCCATAAGGCTCGTTGCAGCGTGCAACCCGATCCATATATATATATATATATATATATATATATATATATATATATATATATATATATATATATATATACAACCCTAAGGCTCGTTGCGACGTGCAACCCGATCCATATACATACAGCCCTCAGGCTTGTTGCGGTGTGCAACCCGATCCATATACACTCATATAGCTCATAGCTCGGCACTCAGGCCCTATCTCAGTCACTAACCTCCCAGCGTCTTGGTCTCTTAGAAATGATACAAATCAGCCCAAAAGAAATAATAACATGTATCAACAAGAAAATAAGAGGAAACAGAGATATGACACGCAAGTAAAATTGTGAAGAAAATAGCAAGTAATTCAATAAGTACCCGACCATTTCGGGTCCCAACAGTGATATCATACGGCCTAAGCATGGTTTCTAACATGAATGGCAGTCAAATTTCTAGAAGACAGAGGGAACATGTAATTAACAATAAGCTATTCGACTTTACAGTCTCACGGGACAAACCAAGTCACAATCCCCCACAGTGCACGCCCACACGCCCGTCACCTAGCATGTGCGTCACCTCCAAAATAATCATATCATACCAAAATTCGGGGTTTCATACTCTCAGGACCAGATTTAAAACTTTTACTTACCTCAAACCGCACAAAATCCTACTCCGAAATGCCTTTGCCCCTTGAATCAGTCTCTAAATGCTCCGAATCTTGCCACAAGCAGTACGATATACATAATATAGGCTAAAGGAATCAATTTCACAAGAAAAACACAAAATGATAAGCCAAAATTCGAAATAGGCTCAAACCCCTCCCCCCGAGCACACGTCTTGAAATCCGACAAAAGCTACAAAATATGAACACCCATTCACTCACGAGCTCATTCGTACCAAAATTATCCAAATACGATATCAAAATCCCAATCAAAACTCAAAAACTTAGTTGAAGAACTTCTTCCCATTTTTCCCAAATTTTCCACCCAAATCCGAAATTAAAAGATGAAATTAGTGATAGATTAGTGGAATATAACCATAAATGGGTTAAGAATCGTTACCCAAAAGCTTCATATGAAAATCTCCCAAATTATCATCCAAATCTGAGCTCTAAAAGTCTCAAAAGTGAAAATGGGATAAAACCCTCGAACTTGGCCTTCTCTGTCCAGCGATTTCGCATCTGCGGGCCTATAATCGCACCTGAGATACCGCACCTGCGGAAATTCTATTGCAGGTGCGGACTTAACTTATGTCCCTTGGGTCCGCATCTGCGAGAGTAGCGCCGCACCTGCGGATGCGCTCCTGCGACCCTCACCGCTCCTGCGCACAAACCAACCGCAGAAGCGAGGTCACTTCTGTGCAATTACCTCCGCACCTGTGAACCCAGCTTGGGCTGCCAAATCCTGCATCTGCGCTGCTTCATCCGCACGAGCGAGTCTGCACCTGCGGTCTCCCCACTGCAAGTGCAAGAACACCAGAAACCAAAAACTTCTACAGATACACAAGTCCAATTTTCGATTCGTTAAGCATCTGAACTATACCCGAGGCCCCCGGGACCTCAACCAAATATACCAACAAGTCCTAAAACACCATACGAACTTAGTCGAGCCCTCAAAACACGTCAAACAACAACGAAAATACGAATCACCCTCCAATCCAAATTTAATGAACTTGAAACTTTAAATTTCTACAACCGATGCCGAAACCTATCAAATCACGTCAGATTGACCTCAAATTTGGCACACAAGTCATATTCAACATTACGGACCTACTCCAACTATCGGAATTGGAATCTGATCCCGATATCAAAAAGGCCACTTCCGATCAAAATCTCAAAAAATCTGACTTTCGCCATTTCAAGCCTAAATCAGCTACAAACCTCAAATTTACAGTCTAGACATGCTCCTAAGTCCAAATCACCCAACAGAGCTAACGGAACTTCGGAGTCATCTTCACACAGTTCGAACTATGGTCAAAATCTAAGACTTAAGCTTTAGTTTTTAGGGACTAAGTATCCCAAATCACTCCAAAACCACAACAAAACCTCCCGGCAAGTCACACAAGCAGAAAAAGATACGGGGAAAGCAGAAAATAAGGGATCAGGGCTATTACTCTCAAAATAACCGGTAGGATCGTTACAAAATAGTTTCCTTAACAAAATAAAGAAAGATTAATAAATTAAAAAATAATGTACTTACTTTCCTCTTTTCCGTTTTCAAGGTTTTTTAATTTTTTACTTTAGGTAATTAACTGCAATTTGGTCTAATAGGAAATTTCTAATTAACAGTTCTTGGGAGGGTTGTGCTTGGGACTCAAGTAATTTGTCTGGATTTCTAAATTTTTTTTGTCCTTACATTTTATGGGCTAAATTTATAACTCGAACTAATTTTAAACCTCTGGGCACTGAGAACGCTCTATATAAAAATCAATCACACATTTTTCGGTTCTTTTTATGAAAATTTATTTTTCATAAAATTTATGCCATTAAGCACATGTATATTATTTCATATTTATACTGTAGCTAGATTTGAATCTATATCTATCTATCTATATATATATATATATATATATATATATATATATATATATATATATATAGCAACTGAAAATACTTTGAGGAGGGAATAATACTTAAAGTTGCTGGTGGTTTAATGCTTGAACATCCGCCAACATTGCCTTCGTCTCAACTGAATACACAACAACTATTTTGCTGCTTAATTAATTAGTTACTTGTTAGAATTATTGCTTAGTATAATTATACTTTCAAACTCAGATTGACTAAACTGAATTATAATCTTGGTAAAACTAGTGGGTAGTTAACATAAGTCTCTGTGGGTTCGACACTCGATTTATCACTTTATTACTTGTACGACCACGTATACTTGCGTGTGTGTTTGGGAGCATTAAGTTTTTTGCACCGTTGTCGGGGACTTGAATATTGACTACTTTCTAGTTTTTACTTTAGTTGTTTATTTCGTCAATTCTAACATTTCTTATTGGTTTCTCTAGTCTCAGGAACTTTGATTGAATGCGAAGGGTCAGAAGCCAGGATAGACTTCAAGGCTTTGACCCCGAACCTGAGAGAATATTTCACAGGAGGTTGAGGGAAGCAAGGGACGCAGAACATATTCAGGCACTTGTTCAACTACATGTGAACATGGCAGAGGAATAACATGTGATACCCAACATTGCTAATGTCACCTCCAGCATTGTGAAGCCCAGAATCACTGGGCACTTTGAGCTAAAGTAGAGCATGATCCAGCTACTACATGCCAATGGGCAGTTTATGGGTCTTCCACCCGAGGATCCACAACAACACATCTTGAACTTCTTTGAGATTAGTGATAATTATATCACTAACGGAGTCACTCCAGACTATGTGAGGCTCAAATTGTTCCTGTTTTCTCTGTTTGGCTAAGCAAAGAAGTGGTTGAAGGCGGAACCAACTAATTCTATTATATCATGAAATGATCTGGCGAGGAAAGTTTTGACACGGTTCTTTCCTTCAGGAAAAACTGCGAAGATTAGAAGTGAGATAGTCGCCTTTAAATAGAAATCGAGAGATTCTTTATATTCATCTTGGGAAAGGTTCAAGGGGCTGCTGAAAGACTGTCCTCATCACAATAAGACAAATGAAGTGTTAGCTCACACCTTCATAGAAGGGCTCCATCCAGAGACAAAAATTATGGTGGACGCTGTAGTGGGAGGTCAAGTGTTAGAGAAAAGCTTCGATAAAATATATGCATTATTGAACAAATTCTCCAAAAGAAATCCTGATTTGCAAGGAGAGATGGGTAGACACACAGTTCAATAATCCGTAGGGGTCCTTAAGTTAGATGGTGTTTCTGCATTATCAGCACAGGTTGCCACATTGGCTAACCAAGTCAATAAAATGACCTTGGTTATTAACAAGCAACAAGGTTAACAAGTGCAGATATTTTGTGAAGTATGTGGAGAGGGTCACACGAGCGACTTATGCGCAGCTAATCTAGAGTCTATTTATTTTGTGGGTAATGCAAATAGGGGCCAGACAAACCAGTATGGGAACACTGGAGGAAACACCCAAACTTCTCTTGGGGTGCAAACCAAGATGCTCGGAATCAGTACAGGCCACAAGCTCCTCAACAGTAATATAGACCACCACAGGCTGAACATCCTACAAACCGAACGAGTCACATTAAGGAGATGCTAAAGAAATGAATGGTTGACCAGCAGGCCCAAACATTAGCGATGAAAAATTTGGAGTGACAAATGGGGCAACTTGCCAGTGCCCAAAATACTCGACCAGTTGGAGCTCTTCCAGGCGACACCGAGTCTAATCCTAAGATATTATCAATGATGTGTCATTGAGGAATATGACACAGTTAGAAGAAGTCCCATTGAAAAAGAGAAAAAAAGTGACCTTTAATGAGAAATCGGGCTCCATAGAAGCAGAATCAAAAAAGGAAAAAGAGTCAGAGAAGCCAGTTGAAGAGGTGGTGGAAAATAAACCCCTACCATTAGTTGCGAGGCCACCACCCTCATTCCCTCAGAGATTGCAGAAAGTGAAGGATAATGCTGCTTATAAAACGTTTCTTGATATTTTGAAGCAGGTGCAAAACAATATTCTGTTGATAGACATCTTGCAAGAAGTGCCCAAACATGCCAAATACATCAAGGACATAGTGGCAAATAAGAGGAGGTTGGCACATTTTGAGTCTGTGGCACTTACTGAAGAATGTACCTCAAGAATTCAAAGCAATCTACCTCAGAAATTGAAGGATCCAGGTAGTTTCACTATCCAAATCTCTATTGGTAAGCGCGCAATCGAGCGAGCTTTGTGTGATCTTGGGGAGAGAATCAATTTGATGTTGTTGTATGTGTTCAGATAGTTGGGGTTTGGTGAGCCGCGCCCAACCACAGTAATTTTACAGTTGGTTGATCGCTCCCTTGCTCATCCTGAAGAAGTACTGGATTGAAGATGTGTTAGTTCGAGTGGGTTCTTTCATATTCCATGTTGATTTCATTATCTTGGACTATGAGCCTGATCAGGAATTCCCATTTATTTTAGGGCATCCATTCTTAGCCATGGGCTGAGCTATTATCGATGTATGTGAAGGAAACATGACAATGAGAGTGGGTGATCGAGTGGAGGTATTCAATCTGTATAAAGCACTCAGACTGCCAGGCCACTATGAAGCTATCCATGATTTATGTTGTGGAAAGTGATGTGGCTTCATTGGTGACTTATATAAGCCCCATAGATTCTCTTGAACGAGCCTTGATGGGGGATGAAGAAGAAAGTGAAGATGAGATGATAGAAGAAATTGAGCAAGTACTTAACATGTCTTGCAAATATGTCCATGGGCTTGGGAGATTTGAGGAGTTGGACAAACTTGTTACTCTGACCCCTCCTAAACCATTTATTGACGAAGCTCCAAAGCTAGAGCTCAAACCTCTTCCAGTGCACTTGTGCTATGCTTACATGGGGAACTCTGAAACATTTCCAGTGATTATCTCATCCAGCTTAACTAATGTGCAAGAAGAAAAGCTGCTCAGAGTGCTTCGTGAGCATAAAAAAACTATTGGGTGGACAATTGCTGATATAAAAGGAATCGGTCCATCATTTTGTATGCATACAATATTTCTAGAAGATGGACACATCCCTAGTGTTGAGCAACAAAGAAGATTAAATCCGATTATGAAAGAGGTCTTGAAGAAGGGAGTAATTAAATGGCTTGAGGCATGTATCATCTTCCCTATTTCTAACAGCAACTGGGTGAGCACAGTGCATTGTGTGCCTAAAAAGGGGGATGACTGTTGTAGAGAATGAGAAAAATGAGCTAATTCCTACTCGCACTGTGATGGGGTGGAGAGTTTACATTGACTACAGAAGGCTCAACAAAGCAACCTGCAAGGACCACTTCCCACTTACATTCATTGACCAGATGTTGGGCAGATTGGCGGGGCATGAATATTATACTTCCTTGATGGTTATTTGGGGTACAACTAGATTGTCATTTTCCCAGAGGATCAGGAAAAGACCACTTTTACATGTCCTTATGGTACTTTTTCTTTCAAGCGAATGCCATTTGGTCCTTGTAATGCACCGGCCACTTTCCAGAGGTGTATGATGGCTATTTTTACTGATATGGTGGAGCAATTCGTAGAAGTCTTCATGGATGATTTTTCAGTCTTTGGGTCTTCTTAGGATGACTGTTTGAAGAATTTGGGCAAAGTGTTGACCAGTTGTGAAGAAACAATTTAAGTGCTATACACGCTTTATTATAGATTTTTCAAACATTGCTACTCTTTTTTGCAGGTTGCTTGAAAAGGATGTAATTTTCAATATTGATGAAGCCTGCCTGAAGGCATTTGAGGAGCTCAAAAAGAAGTTCGTGACTGCCCCCATTATTGTGGCACCTGATTGGTCCTTACCATTTGAACTTATGTGCGACGCAAGTGAACATGCTATTGGGCAGTGCTTGGCCAGAGGAAGGACAAAATGTTTTAGTCCACATACTATGCGAGTAAGACTCTTGATGATACATAGCTGAATTACACCACCACTGAAAAGGAGTTGTTGGCCGTTGTGTGGGCCTTTGAGAAATTCCGGCATACTTGGTGGGAACAAAAGTTGTAGTCCATACCAACCATGCAGCAATCAGGTATCTATTTATAATAAAAGGAATCCAAGGCTAGATTGACGCGCTGGGTTTTGTTATTGCAGGAATTTGATGTAGAAGTACGAGATCGGAAGGGCACAAAAAAACAAGTAGCCGACCATCTATCAAGGCTGGAAGTCATGAGCACGTGGAGGAAGGTAGACAAATTGAGGAGGTATTTCCTAATGATCAACTTTTTGCTATCACCTAAGACCCTCCCCCATGGTACACGGATTATGTGAATTATATTATGAGTGGGGTACTTCTTCCCGTAATTGAATCTAAAGCTAGAAAGAGGTTTCTACATGATGTGAACTTCTACTACTGGGATGAGCCATTCTTGTACAGACAGTGTGCCGATCAGTTGATGAAGAGATGCATTCCTGAAAAGGAGGTGGAATTAGTGTTGTATGATTATCATGCCTCGCCTTATGGAGGCCATCATGGAGGCGATAAGAAAACTGCAAAAGTTTTACAGTCTGGGTTCTTTTGGCCAACATTGTTCAAGGATGCCCATACTTTTGTTAAGAAGTGTGACCAGTGTCATAGAATAGGAACAATTAAAAGGAGGCATGAGATGCCTTTGAATAATATCTTGGAGGTGGAGATTTTTTATGTGTGGGGGATAGACTTCATAGGACCGTTCCCAATGTCTAGAGGAAATAAATATATCTTGCTAGCAGTTGACTACGTGTCAAAATGGGAAGAGGCTATCGCATTTCCAATCAATGATGCCAAGGTGGTAGCTGATTTACTGAAGAAAAACACATTCTCGAGGTTTGGGACTCCACGTGCCTTGATTAGTGATGAAGGGACACATTTCTGCAATCGGTTGTTGAGTAACCTTCTAACAAATAAGAGATCCGCCACAGATTTGCCATGACATATCACCCGCAAACAAGTGGACAAGATGAGGTGCCCAACAGAGAAATAAAGCAGATATTAGAGAAGAGAGTGAGTTTGAATAGGAAGGATTGTGCTGCAAAGTTAGATGATGCCTTGTTGGCATATATAACTGTATACAAAATACCAAGTGGGGCATCCCCGTATAAGCTTGTTTATGGGAATGCATGTCACTTGCCGGTTATACTTGAACAGAAGGCGTATTGGGCAATTAAAAAGTTGAATATGGACTTTGAAGCCGCGGGAGAGAAGAGGCTATTCCAGTTGAATGAGTTAGATGAGTTCAGGCTACACTCATATGAAAATGCTAAGCTTTGCAAGGAGAAAACAAAAAGGTGGCATGACAAACGAATCAAGCCACATCACTTTGAACCGGGCCAAAAGGTACTATTGTTAAATTCTAGGCTTAATTTGTTTCCTGGGAAGTTAAAACCGAGGTGGTCAGGTCCATTTGAGGTGGTGAGAGTAACTCCTTATGGTGAATTGAGTTGCGCGCTTTAAATGGTGAAAGAAATTTTTTTAGTGAATGGGCAAAGAGTCAATCACTATTAGGGAGGTGTCATTGATCATGAGAAGTCCAAAGTAATACTCGCTGATGAGTAAGCAAGGACCTAAATCGTGACGCGATGTTGAATCAGGCGCTTGTTGGGAGGCAACCCAATTTTTATTGCTTTCATAGCTTAGCTTTTCAATTTTTTTTAGTTATAGTAGACTAGAATTTTTTGTTTTCTTTGTAGGCATATAAATCATAGGTAGAATGGTGTAGGGTATGTAAATTGGATATATAAAGTGCTCGGAGGGATCGGGGATTTCATTCAAAGAAAAAGGGAAAACAATGCACAGACCAGCGCCTAGGCTAGCGCCCAGCGCTACCTGTGGCGCAAAAAATAGAAAGATTTCTTCCCCGGCGCAAGGCCTAGCACAATGCGCTGGGCTGGAGGGTCAGGTAAATATTTTTTCTCTCTTTCGTTTATTATTTAAAACAACTCCCCCACAGTGTGAGATAATGCTGGGTATGTTATTGTTGTTGTTGTTATATTTAAAACAACTACCCCTAAAACCCGACCCACATACCCATCTACCCTCACATTACAACCCATGACCCATAACCAAATCCCTCCTAATTAAAATAACTCTAACCCCCCCCCCCAGCCCTTCTCTCGTTCTCCCCGCTACTCTTCCATCCTCTCTGCCCCCGTCTCTATCTCCGCCCCTCTCTCAATTCTTATAGTTTTTTTTCCTCTCCTCTTGCATTCATCTACAAATCTCCCAGGTATGTTTCCCTTCTCCCTTTTTCTTTTATTTTGTAGATTATAATGCCCATCCCCCCTCCCAAACTCCCATCTCCAAATTCCCCCATAAGTTGCTTCTTAAAACTTGTTATATGGTGGGTGGCCCGATTGTAGAACAAAATTGGTTATTACAACTTGGTTGTTGTGTTGTATACGGAGTAGTAAACTTCAATTCCCTATACTTCATAAAATTTGGGAGGGCCACCATCTTTCACCATTGTTGAATTGAGTTGAACAAACTTAATGTCCACCATGTGTTTGATAAAATGTTTGAAAGAGTCAATTGGGCACCGGTGAAGTCTGACTAGCTGAGTGTAGTTGTATGTGATATCGGGCTAATTATGGGGTGTTGGGGTTGGGTTTACCTAACCCAAATCTTATCTTTAATGTTCACATGTTATAACCATGCCACCCACACCATGTATCTTGTACTATATATGTTGTAGAACTTTGTTAGAATTAGCTAGTGTAGTATATTAGTTGTAGAGATTGGGACCATTTGTTACTTTCTTGCACTAAGGCTAAGTCACATCGCCATGATCGACTATTTGATTTGTGTTGCATAGTTAGTGCATTATAATTGTACGGCATGGGGAAGTCTTGAGTACCCATCGCCTTGTGGTGCAACACTTGTGCATTTTCAACCAATATTGTGGGTATATTACATAGAGCCTTCGATTTTAAGTGTGGGGTCATCTTTGACTCTCACGATAATCTTAGACGGATTTCTTGATTCATTCTCACATTCATGATTATTTTTGTTGTAGGTTGATATGGCTTGTGATAGTGCGAACAAGGGTAAAGGAGTGGGGACGTCCTCAACCACTATTCTCGCTCCTAAAAAGCCCAAGCAAGGGGAAACGTCATCTCGACAAGCTAAAGGGAAACAGGTTGCCGACGGATTGAAGAAGGCACCATCGGGACCAGGGCCTCATTTAGATCTAGTTCGTGAGGATGCCATACAATGGCATAATAACTTTGTGCCATATGGGTGATATGTCTCTGAAATGGGAATTAATGTGAAAACTCTCGAACAGAACTTCCCGAACGTGCTTGCCTGGTTAAAAGAAATAAAGATGGATAAGTTACTAGAGTGAACGGGCCATGCAAATTTGAGTATGGTGTGAGATCTTTACCTAAATTGGAATGGGGACTTGTTCAAGTCACGGGTCCGCAGAAAGGAGGTGCCAATGGATAGGTGTTCCTTATGTGAATTTGTGGGAGTTGATAGCCCTAACCCGCGAAGGCTGCAAACGTTTTTCAAATGCCCAAGCTATTAGGTTATACGTCACACTCTATGTGGAGGCGATTTGAATGCAAAGTGGACAAGAACTAAGAGTGATGCCCATCTTGAGATGATCCGACTTCAACAAGACTGCCAAGGTGTGGCAAAATTTCATGCAGGGCAGACTAATGCCGGTTGAGCACAACAACAAGTGCACTAGAGCTCAAGTGTTTAATATTTTTCTGATTACTGGGCGACCCATCAATGTGGGAGAGATCATGTTGGGGGATATGGACTGCACATGATCTGGGAGGAAAATCAATAGATTCTTCTTTGGCAACTTGCTAACACAGTACATGTTGTCCCGGGAGGTACTTGAATATCACGGTTATGCCGAGGTTGTGGAGGCTCCTAAGAGGTTGATGGACATCACATCGTTGTTTGAGTCTACGTCTAAGCTAAGCTATGCGACACATAATGAGAGGGACAGGAACTTCAACAGGTATCTCTATAGCCCCCTAAATGTGATCATGAGCAGGTTGGGCGTGTCGGACGAGGAGCGTATGCATCTATGTAATGATCTGTCCAATTCTTCCATCAGAGGATGAGAACACCCATGAAGGCTCTGACACTAAGGATGATCTTGATGCTGACATCATGGGGCCCATGGCTTTGGTGCCCCTGGGAGCGGATGATGATGATGAGCCCGGAGCTGCTACTGGTGGGTATTCTGAGGAGATAGAATCCGACTAGCAGGGAGCTCTTCTTTCCACCTTACTTTGCTTTAAATTCTTACATGCATCGGGGACTGTGCATATGTTAAGTGTGGGGTGGGGAATCTACTTTATATGATGTAAATTGTATAAATCTATTTTTTTATTTTATTAGTTTTTCTTTTAGGAACCCGTAGTATACATAGTCTAGTTTTAAAATAATTAAATACGAAAATAGAAAAAAAAAATCTGAAAAAGCTCAGACTTTTTCCGATGATGGATCTTTTGGATAATTTTCTTGAGGGATTAAAGTCCTATTAAATAGCCTACTCTGTGATGCCTTTTCTCAGTTGTTTGACTTGTATGTTACCTAGTGCAATATGGCTTAAAATTTCTCAATTATATGTGCTTGCTTGACTTGAGAGTTGAACAGAACCATCTTGATTGAGTCATGTGCAATGTGTGTGTAAGAATTTGTGTTATTTTGTGTTATCATGTGTAGTATAGCACTTTCTCCGTGTGTTAATCGAAGCAAAATCATTAAGTTGTGCTAGTCTAGGAGATGAAGTGGGCAGTTCTTTGCTTGATAATAGATGTGTTTGTCACTTAAAATAAAATGCCTATTGACCTTTTCCTTGGTTACCCCCATTACAAGTCGTACCCCTATTGTATTTTGAATTTGAAATTGTCGAACCTTTACCTCCGAAAAAACTTAGTCGCTCAAAGAAGTAAGGTGAGAGATTGGGAAGTAGCTTTCGCGTGGAACCATGGAAGGTCCCTTAAGGTGCACTAAAGTTATGAAAAAAGTTTACTAGCTGAAGAACCTTAATGTATGGCGTGTGTGTAGAGAAAAAAAGAAAAGTAAAAAATTGCAAGAAAAGGAAAAAATAATTCAAATAATGTAGAAAAACACACATCTCCTAATATTAATAATTCGTGCTAGTGGGAATATAGAAATGCTTAATTGAGAAAAAAAGGGCTATGTTGTATATGGTTGTGGCAAGTGAATTGGTTGAGAAGAAAATGTGCTCGATTTTTGAGTGTAGTGTATTAAAGTGCTTAGGAGGGTCAGTCACTATTCCTAAATGTATCCTACCTGTCCCTTAGCCTACATTACAACCCATAAAGTCCTAGTTGATCCTAGACTTTGCTGACTTAGATTAGTAGAGGTGTACACTACGGTCAAGCTTATGGTACGAGGATGGGATGCACATGAATTCTTTGTGAGAGTGCAATTTTTGTTCCAATTGTGTGATGTCCTTAAATTATGTTGAAAGTCATACTGGCATGTGTGGACTATTGTATATTCACTCTTGTGTTTATTGGTGAGGGCTCATGATCTCATGACGGATTATTGATGTCGTGAATTTCTCTTGATTTGTGAGTGCGTGAGTTGAGAGTGCTTAGTGGTAACGAGTCAGCTCTTGAGGTAGGTTGGTTATGGATAGGTTGTTTGAGTTGGTTGAATTGAATTGTTTATACTTGGGCTTGTTTAAAACCGGAAGAATATGAAATTTGTATGTTCATGCTTGATTGCCGGTATCGATCACAGTCAAGAGTAGAGTGTATGATTAAAAATTGAAGTGCTCCTCTCTAGTTGAGATGTGTATGTTGTTGGGGTGTAGTTGATAGTCCCATTGCTCAAGGACGAGCAAGAGTCTAAGTGTGGGGTATGGATAATCTTCTTAAAGTATATATATTTATATGCATATTGCCTCATATTTTACTCATGTCTCGTAGATTTCGAATGTGTAATATAATGATTTGTGCTAATTTGTGGTATTTTTATGTGTAAGAATCATCCGGAGGCAATTTGGGACGAAGGTGAGTGAATTAAAGCGAAAAAGGGAAGAAAAGGGAAAAAGTCACAAAGTAGCGCCACAGGCAGCGTGTGGCGCTACCTATGGCGCAGAAGTCAGAATGTTAAAAAGTCTAGCATCAGGGCTAGCGCTCCATGCTACCCTGGGCGCTGGTGATGGAAACATTCTCCTAGTTCGCCCGGGACAAGGTTATTTCGGCCCAAGACCCCTCCAACGCGTATAAAAGCATGACTAAGCCTCTTTTGAGAGGGGAGATGCCACGTTGAGGGAAAAATACACACGAGGAACATCCGGGAGCGAGGATATCAAAGTTTTCTTCATCTTTTCTTAGTATTATCACTTTTTCAACACTTGTGAATTTGTTTTGATATTATCATGAGTGGCTAAAACCCATAGTTCTAGGGTTGTGATTTAGCCATGAATATTGTTGTTAGATTTTGACTTAAACTTGATTACAAATTGCTAATATATAATTGTTTCTTCAATTCTGTAATTAATTGCTTAATTGTCTGGCCAACAGTTAGGTTCTATTTATTATATATGTTATACTTGGGAAAGCTATATCTAGATTAGAGAAGAACTGAAGAGGGAATGATCTTAACTCTCTGTGTGTGTGTGGGGGGGGGCGCAGATTTGTGGTTAGGATAGAAATATACCTAGTCACCATGACTAATTAAATATCGTAATCTTAATGCGTTATTAATAGATTGATTCCATATGAATATATGTATTTATCTATTTAGAATAGGCAAGTAGTAATTCGGGAGAATACTACGAGAGCAATTATTCGATTAATTAGCAACCATGAGTGAATTATATGAAAGGGAGAGTTAATTAGATTATAATAGGATTGGTGAATCGATCACAACCTTGGAATATTCATCTCTACTAAATACACAACAACTATTTTTTGCTTGATTAATTAGTTACTTGTTAGAATTATTGCTTAGTATAATCACACTTTGAACTCTGATTGAATCGACTGAATAATAATCTTGTTGAAATTAGTAGGTAGTTCACACAAGTCTTTGTGGGTTCGACACTCAATTTATCACTTTATTACTTGTAGGACCACGTATACTTGCGTGTGCATTTGGGAGCAACATATATATATATATATATATATATATATATATATATATATATATATTGTTAATAGGGGTACTATATGGTTATCCATGAGCTTTAACAAATTATATAACTGTTAATAGGGGGTGTTATATGTTTATCCATGAGCTTTAACAAATTCTACATCATTCTATGGCACTCTCTGGAGGTTTCAATTATCTTACACAACTTCAAAATTCTGGTGGCGTTCTATGTCTCCCTATGGGGAATCGGAAATATCATACAAAATGCATAATCATTTGTATCTCAATATGTTTTTTTAACTTTTCTACGTATTGAGTACAAGTGGACCGCTTGGTGATCTTCTTGCCTTGACAATAGGAAAAAGAAGTCTATGCTTTCAGTAATATATAATTTATACTTTTTGTTCCCAATACAGATTGGAACTACTGATCACATCTTCTGTATATTATTACAACAAGAAATAATTTTACTGGCCACACTGTAACATAATGTCTAATGCATTTTGAACTAGAATACCCAGAGCAAGTTGGTGCTAAGAGTTAGGAAACTTTGTGTGTAAAAATATAAAAGTTTAAGCATTTTCGACCAATATATTGTTTAGGGCTTTAAGGATGTTATCTAAGGTGGATGCAACAGAGTATATATGGCCCTCTTAAAGAACTAAGCTCCCCTGAAAAAGTGGAAGCTTCTCAACATGACAAATAATGACAGATACATGATCAAGACAATGAAAAAGGCAGAAGTAAATGTGAGATCATCTCTAACTTCCTCCATAATATAGATGCTTAATTGCAATGAAATTAGGTTCAAAGTTGTGGTCGACTGCATGCAGGTGATTAAACAATTAAAATACTTTAGAATTTAACTTATGTTATGTTGTGTATGTATAAAAGTGTTGGATCTAATACACTATTTGTTTTCTAATGTGCAAATATATGATTTTTTTCTCCCTATTACATAGTTTATGAGCAATTCACAATCTTAAACTTTGGAGTGAAATCTTCAATGCTTTTGTTGGAATATAATGCTCTTATGCACGTCTATTTCATTATCAGTATATGTAAAATAGTAGAGGCAATATGCAAATGAATGCGATGAATTAATTTTCATCTTTTCGGATCAGAGCTGCCAAACATTAAGGCTGGTATTCGAGCCAGCATAGCTAGAGCCAGGGGCTAAGCTACATTATCCGAAGGATGTTCAACCGACCACCCTTCATCGAAAATTACACTATATATAGATAAAATATTAGGTTTTAGAGTTATATAATATATAATGAACACTCTTTTCGGGGAATTATTTTCACTTCTTTCAAGTTTGAATACCCTTGCAAAAATTTCTAGTTTCACTACTGGCTGGAGAAAGTGAAGAGTGAAGAGTTTACTCAACAAAACTAAAGGGGAGCATAATTTTTGAATACCAGTGAAATGACAGACCTATGTTCACGTATACAAACAAAGCTACTCTTATGTAATCATGAGAAGGGGCAGCAGTAATTTGGCGGAGGCAAAGGAAGCATAGCTGGGGTGAAGTTGTGTATTTCACGGGGTTTCCAAAACATCTTCCTTGAATGTGACTCTATGGTAGTAATCAATATGATTAAAGGGAGCACAAGCTTAGCGTGGCAAATGATGGATATAATCTTGGATAATAACTACTTCAACAGGTAAATTTTGAGATCCAATACAAAAAAAGGGTTTTATTGTGGCGGTTTTATTTATGTATAACGGCGGTTTATAACTGCCACGATATGATTTAACGACAATTCCAAAACGCCACAATCCCTTTCACCACAAAGTGTATACAGTGGTTTCATCTTAGTCGCCACAATAGTAGCTCAAAACCGCCATAATATACATTGTTTAATGTGGCCTTTTTAAAGATGTTAATTATGGCGTTTACAAACCGCCGTTATTGCTATCAAAATTTTAAGAGATTACAATTCTTAGTATGACCTTTTCGTTGTTTATTGTGGTAGTTTTGAGCCGCCAGTTTTGCAACCAAAAACTACAATTTGTTTCTAATTTAATATTACGACGGTTTAAAACTTCATAATTGTAATATATTTAATTGTTCACGATTATATAATTTCATATTTTAATCCTTTCTATTGCACCCCTATGCAATTAAACACCATTCATAATAATTGTAACACAAAATAAAAAGAATTAAATAAGCAAAGTATGCATCATATAAATATAGGTAATGACCCGACCGGTCGTTCTGAGTGTTGTTGCCCCATTCTCCCATTTACTGCTTATTTTATGCTTAATTATCGTTATGTGAATTTTCGGGGTAGTTGGTTCGGCTTCGGGGATGTTTCGAAATGCGTTAAGACACTTAGTCTCAAGGTTGAAAGTTTAAGTTGAAAAGGTTGACCGGATGTTGGCTTATGTGTAAATGGCTCCGGGATGGAGTTTTGATGGTTCTGATAGCTTCGTTGGGTGATTTTGGACTTAGGAGTGTGTCCGGATAGTGATTTGGAGGTCCATAGTTGATTTAGGCTGTCGAAAGTTGAAAAATTAGAAGTTTTGGAAATTGAGAAGTTTGACCCATGGTGGACTTTGTGGTTACCGGGATCGAATTTTGATTTCAAGTTGGAATAGGTCCGTTGTGCCATTTATTACTTGTGTGCAAATTTTGAGGTCAGTTAGACTTGATTTGATAGGTTTCGGCATCGATTGTAGAAGTTGGAATTTCTTAGTTTTTGTTAGGCTTGATTTGAAGTGTGATTCGTGTTTTTTATGTTGGTTGATGTGATTTAAGGCCTCGACTAAGTTTGTATAGTATTTTAGGACTTATTTGTATGTTTGGTTGAGGTCCCGGGGGACTCGGGTGGAGTTTGGATAGTTAATGGATCGAAGTTTGGTATTGAAGGATTGTTGAAGTGCACCGGGTTTGGTGCGATCACACCTGTGATAAATTTGGTCGCATGTGCGCGACCGCAGAAGCTAAGGAGCCATCACAGGAGCGAATTTGGGTGATCTGGGGAGTTGCGTAGGTGCGAAGGGAATTTTGCGCACCTGCGAGTTCGCTGATGCGGAAGGAGCATCGCAGAAGCGAAAGGTGGCCTTGTGAGGCAGGGCTGCAGAAGCGGAAGTCTTCTCGCAGAAGCGAGGCCGCAGGTGCGAACTAGTGGCCACAGGTGTGCAAGGCCGATGTCCAGTGTAACTCCACAGATGCGTAGTTTTGACCGCAAAAGTAGAACTGCATGTGCGATTAAATAATTTGTAGAAGCGAAAAGGGCTAGGCAGTGTTGAAAACTCGAGGGTTTCATGATTTTAATCATTTTGGACATTTCATGCTCATACTAAGGAAATTTTTGAGAGGATTTTCGAGGGGTTTTTGAAGTAAGTCAGCCTTGATCATTTTATTCAATAATATTGTTTCCCCATTGAATTTCCCACCTAGATTGTATGTTTTTAAGGTGGAATTTTGGGAGTTCTAGGCTAAGGATTGGAGAGTTAAATTTGGGAATTTGAGTGACGATTTGGTGCCAAAATTTGGTAAATTTCGCATGGTTGGACTCGGGGTTGAATGATTTTCGAATTTTGTAACTTTTATTGGATTCTGAAACGTGCGCCGGAAGGTTGACTTTTGGGTTGACTTTTTGAATTTGATTAAGAATTTAGCATTTTCATATGGAACTAATTCCAATAGCTTTAGTTGATTGTATCGAATTGTTTGGGGCTAGATTCAATGCGTCGGATGTTGATTCGCGAGGCAAGTGCTTGCTAGCGGAGTGATTCGATTAGCTTGAGGTAAGTATCGTATTTAAGCTCGGTTAAGGCACCAGTTGCCTGAATTGTTGTGATAGACACGTGCTTTTAGGTAAGCACATGTATGGGAATGAGACCATGTGCGAGCACCTGGACTATATATTCATGTTTGGGTTGTGCTCGGGCTCTTATAAACCGAGAAATGACTGTTAAGTTTTAAGCTTTGATATATCACATGCTATAATAATTTATGTGATCTAATTGAGCCATGATGAGGCTACTTAGAGGTTTAACCCTTGAACGAACTTGATAAATGCTTTTCATTGATGAAATTTCCAGTTTGAGATATGATAACACACTTTGCACATGACTACACTTTAGCATGTCATTTATATCAGTCCAGGGACATGAGAATCTTATTTCATTCATCATATACCTGTGTGCTTGCTTTATTGCTTCTGTATGATATTTTTGGGCTGGGGCCTACGGCTATGCCAGACAGATTATGTTATTGTCACGTGAGTTGTCCATGCAGATCCCTGTATTGATATTATTGGCATGTGAGTTTTCTATGCAACCCGTGAGTTGTTTGTGCAGATCCATATATTTATAATATTGACACGTGAGTTGTCTGTGTCGCACGTGAGTTATCCGTGCATGTTCTGTTGTTAGCATGTGAGTTGTCCATGCAGCACGTGAGTTGTCTGTGTAGTATGTGGAACTTGTATTTTCTTGATCATTTATCTGATTTACTTGTTTCCTTCCTCTAAATGCCATAATACTGTTTGAGCAAGGTATTTGACAAATTGTGCACATGCACACACATATATTCTTCCCACGAAGCCTTATGAGTTAGTTTTAAATATTGTTTTATGCTGGTCCAAAAAGGCAGACACTGAAATAACTAGTATCCTCAATAATTTAAGCTTCTCCTATCTTGCCTTGTTATTTGCGATACTTATTAAGTTAGTTGTACTCACACTACACCATGCACCTCGTGTACAGATCCAGGCATTTTCCAACTGCTTTGGCGTCCGTAGACCTTGACTCTCCTCCTAGTTTTTGATTAATCTGTTCTACTTTCTTAGATAGTGTATAAAAATGTGTTACTGTATAGATGTTCATGTACTCAGTGACACCCAAATTTTGGGAAAAACTTTTGTATGAGTTGAGGCGTTTCCATCCAGTTTTATGAGATTTTCACTTATTTAAACCTGTTTTAGTATATTTTCAAATTGGAAGTTTTGCTATGTGTGAGTTGTCGGCTTTCCTAGTATCATGATAGGAGACATCACAGGCTTTGGCCCAGATATTGACTGTTTGCACTAGCCTTGCCCAGGCGGTTTCAGTTCCGGCCAAAGCAGTCACTTCTCAGGCCGGGGGAGATACTCAGACTCCCGTCGCCCGCACTCTAGCGCAGATGGTGTAGGGACTTCAAATGCCAGGGGTACTACCAGTCCAGTCGGTTATAGTTGCTCAGGCCCACGTGGGTCCCGTTATGTGTGATGAGGAGCAGAAGAGACTAGAGAGGTTTGGGAGGCTCGAGCCTCCATCATTAAGTGGGCCTGAGTCAGAGGATGCTCCGGATTTCTTGGATAGGTGCCAGTGGATTCCTTGCACGGCAGGTATTATGGACACCAGTGGGGTCTCATTTACAACTTTTCAGTTGACTGGGGCATCTTTCATATGGTGGGAGACCTATGAGAGGAGCATGCCAGTTGGTGCAACACTATTTTCATGGCATGAGTTCTTCGTTCTCTTATTAGAGAAGTTTGTGCCACAGACCCGCAGGGAGGAGCTGCGCAGGTAGTTCGAGCAGCTACGTTAGGAGGGCATGTCTGTGACCCAGTATGAGATGAGGTTTTCAGAGTTGGCTCGTCAAATAGTTTGGTTGGTTCCCACTGAGAGGGAGAGGATTAGGAGTTTCATTGATATCCTCACCTATCAGTTGCATTTTGTTATGACTCGTGAGAGTGTATCAGGTTCTAGGTTTGATGAGGTTGTTGATATGCTCGGCGGCTAGAGTTTGTTCGTATCCAGGAGCGTAAGGAGAGGGAGGCTTAGAGGCCTCATGGTTCAGGTGGTTTCAGCGGTATTTATTCTGGGGTCAGCCCCACCATAGTAGGGGTCGTCCTTAGAGACCCACTCAGAGGGCTCGTCCAACTCATCGTAGTGTTTCAGTTAGCCACGCTTCTTGCATTGCTCGTTCAGGTCAGTCATCATTGAATGCATTATCAGCGCAGAGTTCTCACCATGGCTCATCTGCTCAGGTTTCTATAGTTAGTTCCTCGGGTTATCAGAAGAAACAGCTCCGTTAGAGGAAGGGTTATTTTAAGTGCGGATAATTGAGTCATCTCAAGAGGGATTGCCCTAGATTGTTGAGTGGGGTTCTACAATAGAGTTCTCGTCCGATAATACCTTTACTACCAATTACACCACCCGCTCAGCCAGCTCGGGGTGGGGGCGAGGTAGTTAGAGGTCGCCCTAGAGGGTGAGGCCGATCAGGTGGTGGTCAGACTCGATTCTATGCTATTCCTTCCAAGCCAGATGTCATTGCTTTAGATGCAATGATCACAGGTATTGTCTCAGTGTGCCACAGGGATGCTTCCATATTATTTGACCCTCGTTCCACTTATTCCTATGTATCATCCTATTTTACTCGTTATTTGGATATGACCCGTGAATCCTTAGTTTCACCTGTTCATGTGTCTATGACAGTGGGTGATACTATTGTTGTGGACCGTGTATATCGGTCGTGTGTAGTGACTATTGGGGGATTGGAGACTAGAGTTGATCTCTTATTGCTAAGTATGATTGACTTCAACATGATTTTGGGTATGGACTGGCTGTCTCCATGTCATGTTATTCTGGATTGTGATGCTAAGATTGTGACATTGGCGATGTTGCAGTTTCCTAGAATCCAGTGGAGAGGTTCTCTAGATTATGTTCCTAGCAGGGTGATTTCTTATCTGAAGGCCCAATGAATGGATAGGAAGGGGTGTCTGTCATATTTGGCCTTTGTAAGGGATGTTGGTGCTGATACCCCTACTATTGATTTTGTACCGGTAGTACGAGACTTTCCGGATGTGTTTCCTACAGACCTGCCAAGCATGCCACCCGAAAGGGATATTGATTTTGGTATTGACTTGGTGCCGGACAGTCAGTCCATTTCTATTCCTCCGAATCATATGGAACTAGTAGAGTTGAAGGGATTGAAAGAGCAGCTTAAGGAACTTCTTAATAAGGGTTTATTGGGCCTAGTGTGTCGCCTTGGGGTGCACCAGTTCTGTTTGTTATGAAAAAGGATGGTACTATGCGGATGTGCATCGATTATAGGCAGTTGAATAAAGTTACAATCAAGAACAAGTATCGTTTTTTGTGCATTGATGATATATTTGACCAGCTTCAGGGAGTGGGGGTCTTCTTTAAGATCGATTTGAGGTCTAGGTATCACCCGATAAAGATTCGGGACTCGGATATTCTAAAGACGACATTAAGGACCCGCTATGGTTACTATGAGTTCCTTGTGATGTCTTTTGGCCTGACCAACACCCCAGCAACATTCATGCATCTGATGAACACAGTATTTCAGTCATATCTTGATTCGTTAGTTATATTATTCATTGTTGATATCCTAGCGTACTCACGTAGCCAGGAGGAGCATGCCCAGCATTTTAGGATTGTACTACAACGGTTAAGGGAGGAGAAACTTTATGCCAAGTTCTCCAAGTGTGAGTTTTGGCTTCATTCGGTGGCGTTCTTGGGGCACGTGGTGTCCAGTGAGGGGATTAAGGTGGATCCAAAGAAGATAGAGGCGGTTCAGAGTTGGCCCAGACCGTCTTCAGCTACTAAGATTCAGAGATTTCTTGGCTTGGCCGGATATTATCATCACTTTTAAAGGATTTCTCATCCATTACAGCTCCTTTTACCAGATTGACCCAAAAGTGCTCTATTCAGGTGGTCGGATGAGTGTGCGGAGAGCTTTCAGAAGCTCAAGACTGCCTTGACCACAACTCCAGTTCTACTTTAGCCTTCAGTGTCAGGCTCTTATACCGTGTATTGTGATGCTTCTAAGATTGGCCTTGGGTGTGTCTTGATGTAAGAAGGTAGAGTGATTGCTTATGCTTCACGCTAATTGAATCCCCATGAGAAGAACTATCATGTTCATGATTTGGAGTTGGCAGCCATCATTCATGCATTGAAGATTTAGAGGCATTATCTCTATGGTGTATCTTGTGAGGTACTTACGGATCATCAGAGTCTCCAGCACTTGTTCAAACAAAAGGATCTAAATTTCATACAACGGAGATGGTTGGAGCTGCTAAAGGACTATGATATTACTATTCTGTATCATCCCAGGAAGGCGAATGTGGTAGCCGATGCCTTGAGTAGAAAAGCGGTGAGTATGGGTAGCCTTGCATTTATTTCTGTTGGTGAGAGACCTCTTGTAGCTGATGTTCAGGCTTGGGCCAACTAGTTCGAGAGATTAGATGTTTCGGATCCCGGTCGGGTTCTAGCTTGTGTGGTTTTTCGGTCTTCCTTATATGATCGTATCAGAGAGCGCCAGTATGATGATCCCCATTTGCTTGTCCTTAAGAACATGGTTCAGCACGATGATGCTAAAGATGTTACTATTAAGGATGATGGAGTGTTGAGGATTCAGGGTTGGATTTGTGTGCCTAATGTAGCTACGTGAGTTGATCCGTGAGAAGGCTAACAGTTCATGGTATTACATTTATTCGGGTGCCGCAAAGATGTATCAGGACTTGAGGCAGCACTATTGGTGGAGGAGGATAAAGAAAGATATAGTGGGGTTTATAGCTCGGTTCATCAGGTGAAGTATGAGCATCAGAGAACCGCCGGATTGCTTTAGAGGCTTGAGATTCCGGAGTGTAAATGGGAGCGTATCACCATGGAATTTTTTGTTGGGCTCCCACGGACATCGAGAAAGTTTGATGCTATTTGGGTGATTGTGGATCGGTTGACCAAGTCCGCGCATTTCATTCCAGTTAGGACTACTTTTTTGTTTGGAGCAGTTGGCTGAGATCTACATTCGTGATATTGTTCGCCTTCACAGTGTTCCGGTGTCCATCATTTCAGATCGGGGCACACAGTTTACATTGCAGGTTTGGAGAGCAGTGTAATGAGAGTTGGGAACACAGGTTGAGTTGAGTACAACATTTCACCCTCAGATAGATGGTCAGTCCGAGCGCACTATTCAAATATTAGAGGATATGTTATGCGCTTGTGTCATAGATTTTGGGGGTTCATGGGAATAATTTCTGTCGCTTGCGGAGTTTTCCTAGAACAACAGCTACCAATCGAACATCCAGATGGCTCCGTATGAGGCTTTGTATGGGAGACAGTGTCGGTCTCCAATAGGTTAGTTTGAGCTGGGTGAGGCTAGGCTATTGGGTACTTACTTAGTTCAAGATGCTTTGGACAAGGTTAAATTGATTCAGGATTGGCTTCGCATGGCGTAGTCTAGATAGAAGAGTTATGTCGACCGAAAGGTTTGCGGTGTTGTTTACATGGTGGGGGAGAAGGTACTACTCAAGGTTTCACCCATGACGGGTGTTATGAGGTTCAGGAAGAAGGGCAAGTTTAGCCTTCGGTATATCGGGTCATTTGAGGTGATTTAGAGGATTGGATAGGTGGCTTACAAGCTTGCCTTGATGCCTAGTCTTTTGAGTGTTCATCCACTGTTTCATGTTTCTATGCTCCAGAAGTATGTCGGCGATCCGTATCATGTTTTGGACTTCAGCATTGTTCAGTTGGATGGTGATTTGACTTATGATGTGGAGCCAGTGGGAATTTTGGATCGGCAGGCTCGAACGTTGAGGTCAAAAAACATAGCATAAAAGAAGGTGCAGTGGAGAGGTCAGCCAATCGACGAGGCTACTTGGGAGACCGGTCGGGAGATGCGGAGCATATATCCATGCCTATTTGAGACTCCAGGTATGAAACTAGACCCGTTCGAGAACGAACGTTTGTTTAAGAGGGGGAGAATGTAACGACCCGGCCAGTCTTTTTGAGTTTTATAGCCCCGTTCCCCATTAACTGCTTATTTTATGCTCAATTGTCGTTATGTGACTTGCTGGTGTAGTTGGTTCGGTTCCGAGGATGTTTCGGAATGAGTTGAGACACTTAGTCTCAAGGTTGGAAGCTTAAGTGGAAAAGGTTGACTGAATGTTGACTTATGTGTAAATGGCTCAGGAATAGAGTTTTGATGGTTCTGATAGCTCTGTTGGGTGATTTTTGGACTTAGGCGTGTGTCCGGATAGTAATTTGGAGTTCTGTAATTGATTTAGTCTTGAAATGGCGAAAGTTGGAAAATTAGAAGTTTTGGAAATTGAGAAGTTTGACCGAGAATTGACTTTGTGGTTACCGGGCTTGGATTTTGGTTCCGGAAGTTGTAATAGGTCCGTTGTGCCATTTATGACTTGTGTGAAAAATTTGAGATCAATCAAATGTGATTTGATAGGTTTCGGCATCGATTATAGAAGTTGAAATTTCTTAGTTTTTGTTAGGCTTGAATTGAGGTGCGATTGGTATTTTTGATGTTGGTTGATCTGATTTGAGGCCTCTACTAAGTTTGTATTGTGTTTTAGAACTTGTATGTATGTTTGGTTGAGGCTCCCGGGGGCCTCGGGTGGAGTTTGGATGGTTAACGGATCAATGTTTGGAATTGAAGGATTGGTAAAGTGCACCAGGTCTGGTGCGATCGCACATGCGATGAATTTGGTCGCAGATGCGCGATCGTAGAAGCGAAGGAGTCATTGAAGGAGAGGATTTGGGTGAGCTGGGGAGTTGCGTAGGTTCGAAGGGAATTTTTGCACCTGCTAGTTCGTAGATGCTGAATGATCATCGCAAAAGCGAAAGGAGGCATGGTGAGGCAGGTCCGCAGAAACGGAAATCTTCTCACAGAAGCGAGGCTGCAGGTGAAGACTAGTGGCCGCAAGTGCGCAAGGCCGGTGTCCAGTGTATCTCTGCTGATGCAGAGCTTTGACCGCAAAAGCGAAACCGCAGGTGCGGTTAAATGATACGCATAAGCGAAAAGGGCTGGGTAGTATTTATAACTCGAGGGTTTCATGATTTTAATCATTTTGGACATTTCAAGCTCAGACTAAGGCCATTTTTGAGAGGATTTTCGAGGGGTTTTTGAGGTAAGTCACTCTTGATCATTTTTATTCAATAATATTGTTTCCCCATTGAATTTTCCCCCTAGATTGTGTGTTTTTGAGGTGGAATTTTGTGGTTTCAAGGCTAGGGATTGGAGAGTTAAATTTGGGGATTTGAGTGATGATTTGGTGTCGGAATTTGGTAAATTTGGTATGGTTAGAATCATGGTTGAATTAGCTTTCGGATTTTATAACTTTTATTGGATTCCGAGACTTGGTCCTGAGGATTGACTTTTGAGTTGAAGTTTTGGCTTTGATAATGAATTTAGTAATTTCTTATGGAATTCATACCAATAGCTTGAGTTAATTGTATCGAATTGTTTGTGGCTAGATTCGAGGCGTTCGGAGGTCGATTAGTGAGTCAAGGGATTGCTAGCGGAGTGATTTGATTAGTTTGAGGTAAGTAACATATTTAAACTCGGTTAAGGCACCAGTTTCCTGAATTATTGTGATAGCCACGTGCTTTTGGATGAGCACATGTATGGGGATGAGCCCATGTGCGATCATCAGGACTATATATTCATGTTTGGGTTGTGCTCGGGCTCTTATAAGCCTAGAAATGACTATTAAGATTTAAGCTTTAATATCTCACATGTTGTAATAATTTATGTGATCTAATTGAGCCATGATGAGGCTACTTAGAGGTTTAACACCTGAACGAACTTGATAAATGCTTTTCATTGATCAAATTGCCGGTTTGAGCTACGATAGCACACTTTTCACACACCTACACTTTAGCATGTCATTTACACCAGTCCAGGGTGTCACGACCCCAAATCCACTAGTCGTGATGGCACCTAACTCAACCTGCTAGGTAAGCCAACTAGTAACTATCCAATTCCAATGATATTAACAAGACAAAAAAACGATAGTAATTTACTGAATTTTATACATTTCCCAAGGACTGATAGTACAAATCATGAGCTTCTAAGAATAGAGTTTATAAATCTGAAATGAAATAAATTCATAGTTTGTTTGAAAAGTACATAAATAGAGTTTTATAGATCTAAGGCTACCACAAACAAGAGGCAGCTACAACCGGGACGCAGGTACATCTTAAATCCATCTCCCATCGAACACAGCAATATCAGCAGCCAACATCTGCACACAAGGTGCAGAAGTCTAGTATGAGTACAACCGACCCCATGTACTCAGTAAGTAACAAACCTAACCTTAGTGAAAACTCAAATCTTTTACCGAATATGCCAAAATACAAGTAAGTTTGAAAACTGTTATTTTTCCCAAAATCCTTTCAATAATAAGTAAGATGTTTCATTTTCAGATAGCATGAAGAAAGTACGTCTCTATGCCTACATGTAAAGATACAGGTAAAATCATAAATGTACCAAAATTGGGTTGCAGAAGGAAATGCATCTCTATGCATGTATCTCAAGTACGCATATCAAATGCAATGCATCTCGATGATGAGCTCGTATACTCACACTCTCATAGTACTCAGTCTCACTGTCTCGCATCCTCTTTCACTATGCTCAATGCTCAGCATACTCAATCATTAAGTGTTGTACAATACCCGCTGCGACGTGCAGCCCGATCCATATATTTATAGTCGACTGTGCTCACTGGGGGTGTGCAGACTCCGGAGGGGCTCCTACATCCCAAGCGCTATAATCTGTATGGACAACTCACGTGCTGAACGGATAACTCACGTGCCATAATATCAATATTTGGATCTGCACGGACAACTCACGTGCTATAGTATCAATATCTGGATCCGCACAAACAACTCACATGTTGCACGGACAACTCACGTGCTGCACGGACAACTCACGTGCTATAGTATCAATATCCTCACAAATAGGTCCCCGGCCTCACTCAGTCATCAATCTCTCCAGTCTCACTCACGGGCTCACAATGTCATAAAACTAGCCCAAAAATAATGATATGATGTTTCAATAAATAACAACTAAGACTGGGATATGATATGAATGCATGAATATGACTAAGTACGTAATATCAATGAAATCAGTGAAATGACAGCAAGAAACGACCACTATGGGGTCCTAGCAGTATCATCATAAAGCCTATCATGATATCTAGCATGATTGACAGCTCAATTACTTTATCACATGGTGAAAACATAGACATCAACAAAGTAGGACCACTATACAGTGCCATAGAAGGAACAAAGTCCCAATTCACATAGTGTACGCCCACACGCCCGTCACCTAGCATGTGCGTCACCTCAATACCAATCACATAACATGTATTTCGGGATATCATACCCTCTACACTAAGTTTAGAAGAGTTACTTACCTCGAACAAGCCAATTCCAACACCGAGCATGCCAAGCGATGCTCCAAAATTCCACCCCGCGCGTTCCGACCTCTGAACGTCTCAAAACTAACCAAAAACAATTTAAACAAATTAAACAATTCTAAAGGAAGTAATCCCGATCAAAAAAGATCAAATATTGAATCAAATGCCCAAAATCGGCCAAAATCGGCCAACTCGGGGCCGCACCTTGGAACCCGACAAAATTTACAAAATCCAACAACCCATTCATTTACGAGTCCAACCATACTAGTTTCACTCAAATCCGACTCCAATTCGATGTTCAAAATTCAAAATTTCACATCATGAAACTTTATGCCAAAACCCCCAATTACCTCTTTAAAATTCACAATCCAATTACCAAAAACGAAGATAGATTAATGAAATATAACCAAAACCGAGTATAAAACACTTACCCCAATTCATATGGTGAAAATTGCTTCAAGAATCGCCTCAATCCGAGCTCCATAGCTCCCAAAATGAAGAAAGAACCAAAACCCTCGATAATATAGCTTCTACCCAGCGATTCCGCATTTGTGGACAATTTGTCGCATCTTCGACCACCTCTTTTGCAGTAAAACTTCGCTTCTGCGAAAACAACTGACCAGCAAATCCCTCACACCTACGGTCTTTAAGCCGCTTCTGCGATCACGCTTCTACGCACTTGAACCGCATCTGCGGTTGCACAGGTGCGTTCAAGCACCCGCACCTAGATCCTCACACCCACCTCCCCTTCACGCTCTGTGACTACTCTGTCGCTTTTGCGACCATCGCACCTGCGCAAACCAGGTGTAGGTGCCATCACATCAGAAATAGCAGCTTATTAAAAATCGAAAAATGCAATGAAATGATCTGAACCTCGTCCGAAACTCACCCGAGCCCCTCGGGACCCCGTCCGACCATGCCAACAAGTTCCATAACACCATACGTAACTACTCGAGGCCTCAAAACACGCATAACAACCTCAAAACGACGAATCATACCTCAAATCGAAATCTATGAACTTTGAACTTCAAACTTCCACAACTGATGTCGAAACCTCTCAAATCACGTCTGATTAACGTTACACTTTGCACATAAGTCCCAAATGATATAACGAAGCTATTCCAATTCCCGGAATAACAATCCGAATCCGATATCAAAAAGTCCACTCCCGGTCAAACTTTCCAAAAATCCAACTTTCACCATTTCAAGCCAAATTCGACTACGGACCTCCAAATCACAATCCAGACGTGCTCTTAAGTCCAAAATCACCCAACGGACCTACCGGAACCATTAAAACTCCGTTCTGGGTTCAAATTTAGAAAAAGTCAAACTTGGTCAACTCTCCCACTTTAAAGCTTTAATAATGAAATCCATTCTTCCAATTCGATTCTGAAAAAGCTGAAAGATTAAAACTGACGATTCAAATAAGTCATAATACATCATACGGATCTACTCGTGCCCGTAAACTATCGAGCGAAATGCAAATGCTCAAAACGACCGGTTGGATCGTTACATTCTCCCCCACTTAAATATATGTTCGTCCTCGAACGTGTCTAAAGTTGTTCTCAAAGTCATCAAACCACCGTATAACCTTACCATGCACGTACCCGGGGGTGATCCCATGTCACCCTATCCCATAAAGGTCCGATAACACAACATAACTGAAATTTCACAATTCAACCTAGCCCACAAGCCTTAGAATCCCATTTCCAACATCCAGAATTTGTTATAAGATCAGAATCTCGCATTTACATACTGTATAAGTCTGAACAATCTGTATCAAAAGCCGTAACCATAACTCAAATACTCAAAACTCAAATACAACATAGCTCAAATGCTCGAAGCAATGATTTCTAATCACATTAGCTGCTCAAATCAACCCAATACCTGTGACAACCTCATATCATACAAAGCCTCGTTCTAAACCTTCGTACACTGCCAATGATGAAAGAAACATGCAGAACTCATAACCATTCATCAGATCAACAAGCCATGGAGCTCCCTCTCCTTCAACAAGAACTATAGCCAATTCCTAAGCCGACTTCCGATATTATCCTTCCAAATATACCGCAATCAAATCCGATAGCACCCATCCTAGATCCGACGACTCCATTTTATCGAATACCAACTACTCTACTGACACGCAACACCAATACTACCTAGAGCCACAAGCCGTTCAATCCATGCACCAATAAGCAACAATCTAAATGTACTCAATCACGGAAATGACTCAATCAAGAGACCGTCCCGCAAGCTCAACGGGTACTACTACAATGCAATGCTAAGAACCTATCACATATCGTAGGACCAAAACACACAAATCTAACACAAGGGATCATACCTCAACATAACTCCACTGCAATGCGCGACTCCATCCAAACGCTGATCCATATCATATACCTCGAAGCACCCCGCTCAAAATCAATAGCCACGCAAAATTCGACATCAAGTACCCACAGTGCATTACCATAACCACGGAGAAGAAAATGACACAATGCCACACAAAACCCGAAAGAATATAACCAATATGCCCTCAATCATGCAATACCCAATTACTCATCTCTCAAATTCCGCTATAAGACCACAATAGAACCGCACCATGTGTGCCTAAAACCAACAAATCACAACTCCTTGTAGCATAGAAGAGTAACTCACAGAAAATTCTAGAACATGAATAAGCTCAGCAACAACCGAATGACCCATCCCTCAACAATAGCATTATGGAGCCAACCAATCCAACTCGGTGTAGAATACACATCCTAATTGGGACTCCCAATGGACCCCCAAATCAACTCCGAGCACCCACAAATTAATAAATAAACCTCTGAAAGCCTACAATTGACTGGATCATAACACATACTATCATCTGGCTAGCTTCGGCCACAACTTCACAGTCCACAATCATGAAACAGTCTGATCCTGAGAACTCCCAGTCTCCAATCATAGAACATACGAATCACCATATCTGATCCCAACTCCACCGCCAGAATTTCTAACACATCTCTCACACACGATCATCCCATAAGGAATACTTCTAAAATTCTTCCGTGCCACATAGCAAAATTTGAATATCAGCAGTCGATCAACCAGAAGAGTGCCGTAGTACCAGTGAAGTATCCATACATCAAAACACATTGCCCCTTCTTAGATGTATACTCTCATCAAGCCATACCAAATACTCTAAAACCGTCCATGCTGCCTACGAATTTTATGACCTTCCCTTCCAAAACAGAACTGTGATCCCGCTCACGTAAATCTCAATCCCATACAATACACCGCATATACCATGCCATCATATGAAAAATATGAGAACTTCATAGTCTACTCCGAGTTACAAGAAACTACATACTCAATTAGCCAAGGACCTTTCATTTGATTTCATCCAGGAGAAATTCACTATACACCATATACTCCTCACTCCAGTAGGAAATATACTCCTCGAAACGTGGTAGAAACCATTAAGAACTCTTCGAAGCCCATTTGCACATAACCAAGCTATCAGAACTGAATCTCTCTAACTCAACCCAGCCACGCAAGTCGCCAAAACCCAAGAGCATTACCACGAAACACCTGTGGAGACTAGCCACATCACAAGTACCCAAAGAACCAATTATATCCATTACTGTGCCGATCCAACCTACTACCAAGTTGTCCTAACTCTCCGAGTTCTTTTCAAATTGCCTACAAATTGATACTTCTCCTTGATGGAACACCACGATCCTTAACCAAAATTCAGCACACAAGAGACCCTAGTATAAAACCACAACGCCCTAAGGTCCATAAGCCGCTGACTTCTCCCTTAAGTACCCCAAAGCACCACAGCCACGACACCCACTCTAAAGAGACCTTATGTGAACCTAAAATTATTTACTTCACCTTCTTGATACTGAAATGCATAATCCACAATGATAAAAATGCCACAAGTCTCGACACCGTCCAATGCAAATATCAGATTCTAGCCATATACCAATCTGAAATTCCCAATTGCTACATATAATTCATGAATCCATTAAAACCATTCTCGAGAGTCATCCACTCTGCTCAAATCTCATTTGCATTGCCCCAAACGGGCCAAACGACTGGTGCCTCATTGGCATGACGACACCCAACAGAGTAACCCTACCTTAACGAAACCAAGCAAATTCCTACTCCATGCACACTACATCTTTCACAAATAACCACTCAATCATTTCATGATTCCCATATACCCATAGAGTGTAATACAACCCGTATCCAGAAATCCCGTTACTCGAGTCATCCTAAATCTCAACCCCTACAGCCATAGCTGATTCACCGGTATACCTCAAACCAAAACCAAAACAACACATAATCGTGCAGTCAACTCCTCGATACCAGACTCCCCCACTTGGCTCAAAGCCATAGATCAAAACATGTAATAACTCACAACGCCCATACTCTATTACTGCCATAATACCGCGGTGAGATTCGACTAAATCCTTCATCAGCTCATGCAACACAAACCATTTAGTACTTCAAATCATCTGCAAATCTCGCATTCACCCTCATGATGGTTAAGATAACTCCGCAAGCAGTCCAAACTCAAATTTCAATACATATAATTCACTTGTAAAGGAGAACTTTCTACAAAAACAACATAGGGACCGCACAACCCCAGGACACCAGCGGAGGTAACCCGTCTGCTTTGCCTCAAGCTGACATCTCTCTATACTCTTCCATGGTCATAACTATTATGCAATCACTTAATCTTCCTATGTCTGAACTAATACCACGTCATGAAATCTACTGCACTCCACAACTAAACCACATGAGAGGTCCTTTAACACACCCATAACTTGAGGCTATATGCCAAATCAAGATAGAAATCAAACACCCAATAGTTCTTGCTACATCTCAAGTAAACTCTTCTCGTCACATTCGAACAATCTGAACACATCTTGCAGTCACATCTTACTCACCACGTAGTCATCCAATCACAAATTCCACTAATAGGGACACCAGCAGACATATAAGTCCCAAAAGCACATGCGCACACAACTAAAATCTCCGTGCTCAAGCTACCGTTAAAACCCGGCCTCATGTCCTCCAGAGTGGCCTATCATCAACACGCCAAAATCACATCTCGCACCTCAACCATGGATTCACAAGCCATCATTGCACAGTTGATACCGAGCACTCATGTGCACATACGAATACGTGGAAGGAATTAAAGGGTTACGCTTCAAGCTGAATCAATGTCGCACGATAAGGAAAGAAAGATGGAAAGTATATCCTAAATGTCCTGTAGCCTCTCGATGATAGGTATGGACGTCATCATACCGATCCGCAAGACTCTACTAGACACTTGCTCATAACTTGTAGAACCTATAAACCTAGAGCTCTGATACCACCTTGTCACGACCCCAAATCCACTAGTCGTGATGGGACCTAACCCAACCCACTGGGTAAGCCAACTAGTAACTATCCAATTCTAATTATACTAATAAGACAAATAAACAATAGTAATTTACTAAATTTTATACATTTTCCAAGGACTGGTAGTACAAATCATGAGCTTCTAAGAATAGAGTTTACAAACATGAAATGAAATAAATACATAGTCTATTTGAAAAGTACTTAAACAGGGCTTTATAGATCTAAGGCTACCACGAACAAGAGGCAGCTACAACCGGGACGCAAGTACATCTTCAATCCAGCTCCCATCGAACACAACAATATCAGCAGCGAACATCTACACACAAGGTGCAGAAGTATAGTATGAGAACAACTGAACCCAAGCGCTATAATCTGCAAGGACAACTCATGTGCTGTACAAACAACTCACGTGCCATAATATAAATATTTGGATCCGCACGGACAACTCACGTGCTGCACGGACAACTCATGTGCTATAGTATCAATATCTGGATCCGCACGGAAAACTCACGTATTGCACGGACAACTTACGTGCTATAGTATAAATATTGTCACAAACAGGCCCCCGGCCTCACTCAGTCATCAATCTCTCCAGTCTCACTCACGGGCTCACAATATCATGAAACTAGCCCGACAATAATGATATGATGTTTCAATAAATAACAACTGAGACTGGGATATGATATGAATGCATGAATATGCCTGAGTACGAAAAATCAATGAAATCAGTGAAATGACAGCAAGAAATCACCACTATGGGGTCCTAGCAGTATCATCATAAAGCCTATCATGATATCTAGCATGATTGACAGCTCAATTATTTTATCTTTGCACATAGAAGCAACAGAGTCCCAATGCACATGGTGCACTCCCACACGCACTTCACTTAGCATGTGCGTCACCTCAATACCAATCACATAACACGTACTTCGGGATTTCATACCCTCAACACTAAGTTTAGAAAATTTACTTACCTCGAACAAGCCAATTCCAACATCAAGCAAGCCAAGCAATGCTCCAACATGCCATCCCGCACGTTCTAACCTCTGAACGGCTCAAAACTAACCAAAAACAACTCAAATGCATCAAAAAATGCTAAAGGGAACCAATCTCGATCGAAATAGATCAAATCTTGAATCAAAAGCCCAAAATCGGCCAAAAGCCCAACTCGGGCCCGTACCTCGGAACCCGACAAAATTTACAAAATTCATCAACCCATTCAATTACGAGTCCAACTTTACTAGTTTCACTTAAATCCAACTCCAATTCGATGTTCAAAACTCAAAATTTCACATCATGAAACTTTATGCCAAAACCCCCAATTTCGTCTTTAAAATTCACAATCCAATTACCAAAAACGAAGATATATTAATGAAATATAACCAAAATCGAGTAGAGAACACTTACCCCAATTCATATGGTGAAAATTGCTTCAAGAATCGCCTCAATCCGAGCTCCAGATCTCCCTAAATGAAGAAAGAACCAAAACCCTCGATAATATAGTTTCTGCCCAGCGATTCCGCATTTGCGGACAATTTGTCGCATCTATGACCATCGCTTTTTCTATAAACTTCGTGTCTGTAAAAACAATAGACCTAGCAAATCCCTCGCACCTGCGGTCTTTAAGCCGCTTCTGCGATCGAACTTCTGCAGACTTGAACCGCATCTACGATTACGCAGGTGCGTCCAAGCACCCACACCAGCGATGCTCACGCCCAGCTCCCCTTCATGCTTCTGCAACTCCTCTGTCGCTTCTGCGACCATGGCACCTGCGCAAACCAGCCACAGGTGCGATCACTCCAGAAATAGCAGCTTAGCAAAAATCCAAAAATACAATGAAATGATCTGAACCTAGTCCGAAACTCACCCGAGCACCTCGGGACCCCGTTCGAACATGACAACAAGTTCAATAACACAATACGGACCTACTCGAGGCCTCAAAACACACATAACAAAATCTAAATGATGAATCACACCTCAAATCGAAATCTATGAACTTTGAACTTCAAACTTCCACAACCGATGCGGAAACCTATCAAATCACGTCTGATTGACGTCAAACTTTGCACACAAGTCCCAAATGACAAAACGAAGCTATTCCAATTCCTAGAATCACAATCCAAGTCCGATATCAAAAAGTCCACTCCTGGTCAAACTTTTCAAAAATTCAACTTTTGTCATTTCAAGCCAAATTCCACTACGGACCTCCAAATCACAATTCGGACGCGCTCCTAAGTCCAAAATCATCCAACAGACCTACCGGAACCATCAAAACTCCGTTCCAGGTTCAAATTTACAAAAATTCAAACTTAGTCAACTCTCCCACTTTAAAGCTTCAACAATGAAATCCATTCTTCCAATTCAATTTTGAATAACCTGAAAAATCAAAACCGACGATTCACATAGGTCATAATACATCATACGGAGCTACTCATCCCCGTAAACTATCGAGCGAAGTGCAAATACTCAAAACGACTAGTTGGGTCGTTACTCAGGGACATGATAATCTTATTTCATTCATCATATACTTGTATACTTGCTTTATTGCTTCTGTATGATATGTTTGGTTCGGGCCTGTGGCTATGTTGAGCGGATTATGTTATTGGCATGTGAGTTATCCGTGCGGATCCATGTATTGATATTATTGGCACGTGATTTGTCTGTGATGCACGTGAGTTGTGTTTACGGATCCATATATTGATAATATTGACACGTTAGTTATCTGTGTCGCACGTGAGTTGTTCGTGCAGTGTGTGGAACTTTTATTTTCTTGATCATTTATCTGGTTTACTTGTTTCCTTCATCTACATTCCATAATACTGTTTCAGCATGGTATTTGAGAAATAGTGCACATGCACACATGAATATTCTTCTCACGAAGCCTTATGAGTTAGTTTTAAATATTGTGTTGTGCTGGTCTAAAGAGGTAGAATTACACTGAAATAACTAGTATCCTCAATAATTTAAGCTTCTCTTACGTTGCCTTATTTGTTTGCGATACTTATTGAGTTAGTTGTACTCACACTATACCATGCACTTCATGTCCAGATCCAGGCATTTTCGGGCATAGAGGTTGTTGATCGTGGAGTTTTACCTATTCGGAGATTATCGAGGTAGCTGCTTTGGTGTCCGCAGACCTTGACTCTCCTACCATATCTCTTAGTTTTTGATTATTCTGTTATACTTTCTTAGACAGTGTATTCGACTGTTTTACTGTATAGATGATCATGTACTCAATGACACTCAGATTTTGGAAAAAACTTTTGTATGAGTTGAGGCGTTTTCATCTAGTTTTATGCGACTTTCACTTAGTTAAACTTGTTTTGATAAGTTTTGGTATGTGTGAGTTATCAGCATGCCTAATATCATGATAAGTGCCATCATGACAAGTTGAGATTTTTGTCGTGACAATATAGTTATCCAAAAATTATATCATGATGTTTCAAAGAGTTATTCAACAAATGTACCAAAGACAAAAAATAGTTGATGCTAACAATGATTACTAATGTTCATTCACTCTATCTCCATTGTTATTGTTGGGAATAAACCCCTTACAGAAATAATATTGACAGTAATAAAAGTGGAATAATAACATAGCACCGAGATACGGTAATTAACAAGAATAAAAGAATGACAACGACACCAAGAGTTTTATGTGGAAAACCCTTTTGAATAAGGGAAAAAACCACGTACCCGAGACGAGCAACTGATATCACTATTGCAAGGAATTTTACACTTTGTAGGTTCGAGTAAAATACTCCAAAGACCACTACAACACATACCCTCTTTTGATATTCCCACCTCACTATAATATCGCTCACTCTCTATTTTTCTCACAGACTATTTTCTTATACCTTGTATGTGAAGCTTCACTCTTTCTTTCTCTCTTTGTTGGTGTGTAGAAATGTGAGCTAAAGCTCTCCTTTTATAGTCGAAGCCTCACTCTCTAAAGCCTACTATATTTGACAATTTGCACACACTTTTCCTTCTTTTTCTTCAATGTTGACAATTCAACAGAGTTGGCTACAAAACAAAATAAATTCAACAAAGTTGGCTATCAAACCAAAGAAATTCAACAAAGTTGGCTACTAAACCAAAGAAATTCTCAGCCAAATATTTTCCTTAGGCACATGCCTATTACTTTGGCTTTTGAATGAGATGGACCTCATCAATCTCCCCCTCCAGTCTCGTTTATCAAGAGGAGGTAGCACTGTCTTCTAGTTTGAGTGCATGCCGACAAGTTCTTTGCATAGCTCTAACTTGTGTGAATTTTGTTCAACATATCAGTAGGATTTTCACTCATGTGAATCTTTTTGACCTGTAAAGATTCGTTCTCCTCCTACTCACAAATCCAATGATATCTCACATCTATATGCTTTGTTCTTGCATGGTACATGGAGTTCTTGCTCAAGTCTATTGCACTTTTTACTGTCACAATAGAAGACATACTCTTTTTTATGCAATTCCAGCTCTTGAAGAAACCGTTTGAGCCATACCATCTCTTTGCTAGCTTATGTAGCGGCAATGTACTCTGCTTCAGTTGTTGAAAGTGCAACACACTTCTGCAATTTAGACTGACATTATATAGCTCCCCCCTGAAAAAGTAAATAGATATCCAGTAGTGGATTTTATCAGTATCACCGGCCATATCAGCATCCGTGCATCCCTTCAAGATTGGATCAGATCCTCCAAAATACAAGTAATCTCCTATAGTACCTTTTAGGTACCTGAGTATCCACTACTTCTTTCCAATGTTCCTTTCTGGGATTTTCACGGAATTTGCTAACAACACCAACTGCATGAGCAATATCAGGTCTAGTGCATACCATTGCATATATCAAACTTCCGACTGTTGAAGAATAAAGAACTCTATCCATGTTCCCTTTCTCCTCCATTGTTGTAGGACACATCTTCTTGCTCAACATTAGATGACTAGTAATAGGTGTGCTGACTGGCTTAGCATTCTTCATGTTGAAGCGTGCTGGTACACGTTCAATGTACTTCTCCTGGGACAGCCACAACTTTCTGCTTGTTCGCTCTCGAACTATCTTCATACCAAGAATTTGTTGTGCTGGGCCCAAGTCCTTCATATCAAATGACTTGGACAAATCTCCCTTCAACTTTGCGATCAACCCCTTGTCTTTTCCTATAATTAACATGTCATCCACATACGAAAACAATATAATAAAGTTATTCTCAGAAAATCTTTTGAAGTATACACATGGATCAGAATAGGTCTTTATGTATGTTTGACTTTTCATGAATGAGTCAAACTTCATGTACCACTGTCTTGGTGCCTGCTTCAATCCATAAAGACTCTTATTCAATTTGCACACCATGTGTTTCTTTCCAGCTACTTCAAATCCTTCTGGCTGCTCCATATAAATCTCCTCTTCCAAATCTCCATGAAGAAATGCAATTTTCACATCCAATTGCTCCACTTCAAGATCTAGGCTAGCTACTAAGCTCAAAATTGTTCAAATAGAAGTCATTTTGACAACATGTGAGAAAAGTTTGTCAAAATCAATACCTTTCTTCTGTTTAAAGCCTTTTACCACCAATCGAGCTTTGTATCTGACCAACTTGCCATTTCCATCTTTCTTGAGTTTAAAGACCCATTTGCATTTGAGTGGTCTTTTTCCCTTTGGAAGTTCAACCAGCTTGTACGTGCCATTTTCTATAGAGATTCTGTCTCCTCTTGCATGACTTTCATCCACTAGTTCTTTTCTGAATAAGACAACACCTCCTTAAGACTATCTGGCTCCACTTCATCACTGATAAGGACATACTCTGCGGAAGGGTACCTGCATGACTCTACCTTTGGCCTCTCTAATCTTCTTAAAGGTTGAGGTTGTTCTTCTTCCTGAGTGGGGTACTCCACTTGCTCTACATCATCATCAAGTTGCTCCCCCTGCTCAATAACCTCACCGGGTTGCTCCCCCTACTCGACAACCTCGTTGGTCGTGCTTTCTGCACTTGTGGGATTGTTAGAAGTAGAAAGAATAGTAACAAGGTTTGGAATTTTACCATTCTTGGCCTTCTCTGGCATATCATCAGCAGTTCCAACTTCACTTTCTTGGAAGACTACATCTCTGTTTCTAATGACCTTTTTCTTTACAAGATCCCACAATCTGTATCCGAACTCTTCAGCTCCATATCCGATGAATATGCAGGGAATAGATTTATCATCCATCTTTGTTCTCTGCTCCTTTGGTACATGTGCAAAAGCTCTACATTCGAACACCTTCAGATGCGAGTAGGACACCTCCTTGTTTGTCCAAACTCTCTCTGGGATGTCAAAGGCCAACAGAACTTATGGACTCATATTGATCAGGTAATAGGCTGTATGAACTGCTTCACCCTAGAATGACTTAGGCAGTTTAGCCATTCTGAGCATGCTTCTCGCCTTTTCCACAATGGTGCGGTTCATCCTTTTGGCTACGACATTATGTTGTGGGGTTCCAGGAACTGTCTTTTCATGTCTTATCCCATGGCTCGAACAGTACTCTTCAAATTCCCTTGAAGTGTACTCACCTCAATTGTCACTTCGGAGACGCTTTAGATTTTGGCCAGTCTCCCTTTCCACCAGAGCATGAAACTTCTGGAAAACTTGAAACATCTGATCTTTAGTTTTCAAAATATAAACCCATAATTTTCGTGAAGCATCATCAATAAAAGTAACAAAATATTTGTTACCGCCCATCAATTCAATTTCCACTGGACCACAAACATCAGAATATACCAAATCAAGTATATTCAATTTTCTTTCAGACGATGTCTGAAATGAGACTCTATGCTGCTTACCAAATAAACAGTAGTCACAAGGTTTTACCGTTGTACCTTTGGCATAAGAAATGAGTGATTTCCTGGCAAGAATCTGCAATCCCTTTTCGCTCATATGACCCATCCTTTTGTTCCATAATTCTACAGAAATCTCATCTTGTGCCGCGTTCAATTCACCTTAGCATATTTCTGCATTTGTCTTATACATCGTGCCACGAGCAACTCCCTTTGCAATCACCAATGATCCCTTGGTGAGTCTCCAATTTTTATTTGCAAAATATTTCTCATATCCATCTCGGTCTAAAGCAATTCCCAAGATCAAGTTCATCCGCAAATCATGTACATGTCGTACATCCTTTAGAACCAATGTGCATCTGACATTTATCTTGATACAAATGTCACCAATACCCCGAATCTTTGAGCAACTCGTGTTACCCATTCTCATAGTGCCGAAATCACCTACTATATATCTGAAAAAAGATTTCTTACCGGTGTGGCATGGTAAGATGCTGCTGTATCAACCACCCATTCTGACTCTGGACCTGATAAGTGCATGCATTCCTCTTCCTCGTTTATAAAGAGGACAGCATTATCATTGTTTGACACCATGGCGGTTATGTTATCGATATTCTTCTGTCCACTAGTTTCACCTTTGCCCTTCGTTAGATTTGGTCAATCTTTTTTGAAGTGACCCAGTTGATCACAATTGTAGCAATTTTGGGCTCTTGATTTGGATCGATTCTTAGACTTCCCACAAGCTCGGGATCTACCATAGTTGCTCGAACTCCTTTAATAACTCCTGCCTCTGCCTTCTACGATTAGATCCTGTCTTTGATTTTCAGGCTTCTTTCTCATCTTCTCATTGAGTAGAAGAGCCGATGTGACATCTTTCAACTCAATGGTAGTCTTACCGTGCAGGATGGTTGTTGCCAGATTATCGTACGAAGATGGCAACGAGTTCAACAGCAAGATGGCTCTATCTTCTTCCTCGATTTTTACTCCGAGATTGGCGAGCTATGTGATTAGTCCGTTAAACATATTTAAATGTGACAAAAATTTGTACCTTCACCCATGTGTAGGGTGTATAGTTTCTTCTTCATGTACAATTTATTTGTTAGCATTTTGGACATGTATAGACTTTCCGACCTTGTCCAAATGCCACATTCAGTGTCTTCATCAATGATGTTATTTAGTACATCATCTGATAAGTTCAACCTGATTGTACTAGTAGCCCTTTCATCCAAGTCAGCCCAATCCTCAGCTTTCATGGTATCAGGCTTCTTGGCATTAGCATCTAGTACCTTGTGTAATCCTTGTTGGATGAGCAGATCCCTCATCCTTCTTTGCCATGTTGAGAAACCGCTATCTCCATTAAATTTTGCTATCTCGTACTTTACTCCGGACATTTTTGTTTTTCACCGAGTATAGTACTATCGACAGTGAATAATATTTCTCTGAACGAGCAGAACCTGTGCTCTGATACCCGTTATTGGGAATAAACCCCCTACAGAAATAATATTCAAAATAATAAAAGCGGAATAATAACGTAGCACCGAGATACGATAATTAACAAGAATAAAAGAGTGACAACGACACCAAGATTTTTACGTGGAAAACCTTTTGAATAAGGGAAAAAACCACGACCCCGAGACGAGCAACTGATATCACTATAGCAAGAAATTTTACACTTTATAGGTACGAGTATAATACTCCAAAGACCACTACAATACTCAAAAGAAATAATTCTCTTTTGATATTCTCACCTCACTACAATATTGCTTATTCTCTATTTTTCTCACAGACTATTTTCTTATACCTTGTCTGTAAAACCTCACTCTTTCTTTCTCTCTTTGTTGGTGGGTAGAAATGAGCTTTTCCTTCTTTTTCTTCAATGTTGACAATTCAACGAAGTTATCTACCAAACCAAAGAAATTCAACAAAGTTGGCTATCAAACCAAAGAAATTCTCATCCAAATATTTTCCTTAGGCACATGCCTATTACTTTGGCTTTTGAATGAGATGGACCCCATTAGTTACTTCCATCAAAAGATCTTCTCGGCCTAATTGGTGACGGAGCGCCGTTTCCTAAATTGTGTGCCTGCAACAAAATATTTATCATATTAGCTACTCCAATAGTTATGATTTTTACTGTTTGTGTCACGATAAATCCATAAGCAAACCATATTGTATTGTGTCCAGATTTTAGGACGGCTGCAATTTAATACCATTGGTTCAGTTGCAGGAGCTTTCTCATAAGAACTAGACATTATCATTGATAAAGATGCACAAAACAAGTATTCTTCCAATTTGCACAACCAATAGCACCCAAAAAACAACAGCACGTCTTCTTGAGCAAGGACCACAGATTTCAAAATCCTACCAACCCCAAACCATTAGAGTAACAAATGCGAAACTTAGTTTTCTATTGTCTCATACTATCTCTCAACAATTCGACGAAAGAGGGGGAATCATGATTTTCAAAGCAACATCACACTTAAATCTATTATATAAAGAAAAAATAAGTACTTGTACCTGTGGAGGAGTTGGAAATAAATGAACAAACTCCTCAGGGTTATTCCCGATATTCATTCGATATAAGCTTGTTAGCGCACTTAATTGTGATCTCATATCCTGACATCTCTTGCTGCCATTGTAGAGGTAGAGCGCTAGCACTAGATGAATTCATACCGAAACTACCAACTCGCCTTGATGTTTGCTTGAATGCCATAGTTGGAACTACACCCAAGCCTAACCCTCGAACATGGCCAGGGTGCTCGGGACCAAAGACTACACCAAGCGCATCATTAGGTGAAGTTTCTGCAAGAGTTTCTGGTCTTTGACTTCGAATTTCTTCAATTTTCTCCTACACGAAAGACAAAAAATAATTATAAAAGGAGAATGTATATTAATCTCTAGCTACAAGAAATATGATCATCTCTCGTACCAGGATATATTTGTTCTCAAATGGACAAAAACCAAATAGAATTTTGTGCAAGAACAATCCTATTCCTGCCACTGTATTCTTTTTCTCTGAGCCAGGAAAACGAGCTACTAGTAGGAACTGCTTATTGATAAAAAAGAGTAAGAGAATGACTCTTCCTTTGCTATATCAGAGATAAAGAACAAGAAAAATAAAGTTATGACAATGGAGAAGCAAAATTAGCAAACAAATTTCCTTAACCATTTTTTCCCAGAACAGAGCATACAAAACCCAAAAAGAACCAATACAGCTGTATTTATGGTGCGTAAATGAATATTATTTATATCATAACTAATTATAGAATACCACGATATACTAAAGGCTGCATATTTGACCCCTGACAACTACAAATTTTCTACTACTACTGCTAAAGAACATTAACTTTAAAATATACTTCTAAACAGACATAAAGCTCAAGAGCTTAAAACAAACATTTTAACTAACAAACACCCGAACCAATTCAAATCTTTGGTAAGAAATATAGTCAACTAATACTTACCCCAATCTCCCTAGTCTCATCATTCACATATCTGCCATCTTTCCTCCTATGAGTCTCAGTCCACAATTTGCCTCGATCAATTTTATGTCACGACCCAAATTTTCCTCTGTAGGATGTCGTGATAGCACCTAGTCTCTAATACTAGGTAACCCTAACCTACTAGCAGAATTTAACTGAGAATTTATAAAAACCTTCAAATGACTCAACAACTATCATATAAAGAAACTCTGTAACTCAACAGAACACAACTCCCCCAAAATTTGGCGAATATAAGTCACAAGTTCTACAAGAAAGTACCGAACATCCCTGTACAACAGTGTCTATAAAATGGAAAGAAAATGAAATGGACTAGATAGAGGGTGACTACGAGGCCTGCGGACGCCGGCAGATGTACCTTGAAGTCTCCGAATCTGAACTCAACTCACAGGTGCCTGGACTGGTAAGAGGTACCTGGATCGGCACAAATAGATATGCAGAAGTGTAGCATGAGTACACCACAACGGTACCCAATAAGTGTCAAGTCTAACCTCGGTAGAGTAATAAGGAGGTCAGGTCAAGGCCCTACCGGAATAAATAAGAAAACTGAACAAGTATATGACAGTGTATTCAGAGGCGGATCCAGGATTTAGAGGTTCTGGGTGCCAAAAATTTTGAACGTAGTCATATTACAATTTACATTGTCTAATAGGATATAAATTTAATCGGTTTGGTCTATTTGGGTTTCGATTCGGATTATTCATCTTTGGAGTTAATATAAACAAATCGATCGAGCAAAAACATTACGTAATAATTATGATAACTTGGAAAAAAAACATAAAAATTCATTTGGCTTTTGAATGAGATGGACCCCATCAGTTACTTCCATCAAAAGATCTTCTCGGCCTAATTGGTGACGGAGAGCCGCTTCCTAAATTGTGTGCCACAACAAAATATTTATCAAATTAGCTACTCCAATAGTTATGATCTTCACTACATGTGTCATGATAAATCCATAAGCAAACCATATTTTATTGTGTTCAGATTTTAGGACGGCTGCAATTTAATACCATTGGTTTAGTTGCATGAGCTTTCTCATAAGAACTAGACATCATCATTGATAAAGATGCACAAAACAAGTATTCTGCCAATTTGCACAACCACTAGCACACAAAAAAAAAACAGCACGTCTGCTTGAGCAAGGACCACAGATTTTAGAATCCTACCAACCCCAAACCATTATAGTAACAAATGCCAAACTTAGTTTTCTATTGTCTCATACTATCTCTCATCTATTCGACGAAAGGGGGGAATCATGATTTTTAAAGCAACATCATACTTAAATCTATTATATAAAGAAAAAATAAGTACTTGTACCTTTGGAGGAGTTGGAAATAAATGTACAAACTCCTCAGGGATATTCCCGAAGTTCATTCGATTTAAGATTGTTAGCGCATTTAATTGTGAACTCATATCTGACACCTCTTGCTGCCACTGTGGAGGTAGCACTACTAAAAATCTGCTAAAAACCGACCAAATATTTCCGACCAACGTTGGCCGGTCAAAAAAAGCGACCAAAAACCATCCAGGTTGGACGGAAACTGGGAAAAAAAATTTATATTTTTTTAAAACTAAATAGCGACCAACGTTGGTCGGTAAATTGGTCAACGAATTGACCCAGCTGGTCAGACAAGAAAATTTTGGATTACCGACCAACGTTGGTCGGTAATCTGGATCCAATTTTTTAAATTTTAATAATTATTTTATTATTTAAAATATTTTATAATATTTAAGAATTTATATTTAAAATTACCGACCAACGTTGGTCGGTTAATGTAGGGGAAGCATTTACCGACCAACTTTGGTCGGTAATTGTTATTTTCTGCAAAATAACCGACCAAAGTTGGTCGGTTATTACGTCAACATTGGTCAAACTTTCGAATTACTTTTATATTTACTATCTAAATAATATAAATATAATTCGTTAACACTTTTGTAATACAAATAATGAATACACTAACATATACTATATATAACATGCTATTTGTAAATTGATTCATCGACTTATAACTTACTTAGATGCATCGATGAATATTAAAAATAAAACGTTTGACCTATATCGACTAATAGTAAAAACAAAACGTCTCGACCTATATCGATTAATCTAGCTATGCCATGCATTATTAGTGATGAATGAATGAAAAATAAAAGAATTAATACTAAACATCTTTGACATATATATATATATATATATTAGTATTAATCTTTGACATATATATATATATATATATATATGGATCACAAATTAAATAAACGAAAGAAGCTATTAGTATTAAGTAAACGAGTTAAATTAATAGGTCAAACATGGTCAAACTTTAACAAGCTATATATATACACACTAACATATACTATAACAAGCTATATATATAGTTAAAGTATTACAGTGAAGTGTGTTTGTGTGTATATATATATATATATATAAGAACACGAAGCGCTAGGACCACAGGGTCGGGTTCTTTTAGGGATAGACTTGGGAAGATACTAATTAGTATATATACTTTATCATCAAATATATCTATTTGTAAATTGATTCATCGACTTATAACTTACTTAGATGTATCGATGAATATTAATCGATGATTCATCAAAACGTCTCGACCTATATATCGATTAATCTATGTCATGCATTATTAGTGATGAACGAATAAAAAAAGAAGTTATTAGCATCAATTACAATATAGTATATGTGTGTGTGTGAGAAATTACTCACATACTTAATTATAACTTAGAAAATTTACTTAGATAGATGCTATTATAATTTATTAAAATTAAATAGTTAATATAATTATTTATAAAGATTATTCTTATAGTTTATAATTATTTATAATAATTGCATAATTAAATAAAATAAATGCTTGTAGTTTATAATATTTTTTTTTATAGTTTATAATATTTTAAGAAAAAAAACACAAAAAAAAAGAATTTAATGTACCGACCAAAATTATCGACCAACTTTGGTCGGTAATTCTGAAATCAGAATTGAAAATCGGGGGAACCCCCATTTCTCTCTTATTTTCCCCTCTCCTTCTCTATTTCCCTCACTCAAAACCTTCCCCTCTCCTTCTCTATTTCCCTCACATAAATCCCATTCCCCACCCCGCGTTGCCACCATCCAGCCCTCGCTGTCACCATCGCCGTCGCCGTCGCCGCTACCACCGCCCCTCTCCTTCTCCATCTCCTAAAAATTCTAGGTTTGAATTACAACCCATTTATTTATTATTTCTAGGTTTTGTTAATTAGTTATGAATTAGTTTCAATTGATTAGTGTTTCAATTATTTGAACATTACATTTTATTGAGGATTAGGGTTTAGGTCTTGTTTTAATTAGTTTTGTTAATTAATTTTATTAACTAATTAGTTTTGTTAATTAGTCAATTAGTTATGAATTAGTTTTAATTGATGAGTGCTTCAATTTTGAGTTTGTATTGTCTTGAATAGTTTAGTTAGAATTGAATTATTAACTTTGTATTGTCATGAATAGTTTAGTTAGAATCTAGGGTTTACGATTTGTTCTTGTGAATCGAACTTTTAGGGTATGGGTTGAATTTCTTTAGTTTAGTTAGTTTATGTTTAAACTCGTAGGATATGAATTGAAATTTTAGTTTTTAGGATTTGTTCTTGTGAATTGAACTTTTAGGATATGAATTGAACTTTTAAGATATGAATTGGACCTTTTGGATATGAATTGAACTTTTAGGATATAAATTGGTATAATTAGGAAAAAATAATTATCTTGAATTAACTAAAAAAAGATATAATTAATTTATAATTATAGAATAAATTAATTTGTTCTTGTGAATCGAACTTTTAGGGTATGGGTTGAATTTCTTTAGTTTAGTTAGTTTATGTTTAAACTCGTAGGATATGAATTGAAATTTTAGATTTTAGGATTTGTTCTTGTGAATTGAACTTTTAGGATATGAATTGGACCTTTTGGATATGAATTGAACTTTTAGGATATAAATTGGTATAATTAGGAGCCAATTATTATCTTGAATTAACTAAAAAAGATATAATTAATTTATAATTGTAGAATAAATTAATTTGTTCTTGTGAATCGAACTTTTAGGGTGTGGGTTGAATTTCTTTAGTTTAGTTAGTTTATGTTTAAACTCGTAGGATATGAATTGAAATTTTAGTTTTTAGGATTTGTTCTTGTGAATTGAACTTTTAGGATATGAATTGAACTTTTAAGATATGAATTGGACCTTTTGGATATGAATTGAACTTTTAGGATATAAATTGGTGTAATTAGGAGCCAATTATTATCTTGAATTAACTAAAAAAGATATAATTAATTTATAATTGTAGAATAAATTAATTTGTTCTTGTTTTATTTGTATAGATGGAACATCGTACTTGGATGTACAATAAGAATTATCCAAATCGGCGGGGATTGCGGAGGATTTTGTAGAAGGGGTTGATGACTTTATTAGACATGCAATGTCACTTCCACCATACCAAAGTGAAGGAGTAATTAGGTGGCCTTGTGTCAGGTGCGATTGTATGAAGTTTAAAAAATCGGAGGAAGTTAAGCTTCATCTTTATAGGAAGGGGTTTATAGAGAATTACTTTGTGTGGACTTGTGTTCTACCACATTAAGGGAAGAAAACCTACATCGGATGGACCAGAACATCCGTGTAATTTCTAGTAAGATGGAAAAAATATTCCTATGTGGTTTCTTTGATGTGATAGAACACCTTCCAATACACCTTGTACACGAGGCACGACTTGGAGGGCCTGTTCAATGCAGATGGATGTATCCCTTTGAGAGGTAATATTATAAGTTTGATGTAATATTCTATTTTATTTGAATGTTCTTGGCTAACATGAGATTATGTAGGACAATTGGCAAATGCAAACAATTTGTTAAGCAGAGGAATAAGATTGAAGGATCTATATGCGAAGTCTATCTTGCAAAGGAAATAACACATTTTTGTTCTTATTATTTTGAGAGTAACGTGCCATGTTCTAGGAATAGGCCCAATAGACACACGGTCGAATGTGTGAATGATCCATTATATCCACCAATGTCCAAATTCAATCAACCAGGCCGATGTTCTAAGGATGTTAGAAAGAGAAGTTTGAGTGATATGGAGTACAAGTTAGCTACACTTCATGTGTTGCTAAATTGTCCCGAAGTTATACCATTTCTCAAGTAAGTATTGATTTATTAGTTATCAAAATGTAAAATTTACTGTGACTACATATTGATGCAACTACTAAAAATATTTGATATGTCACAGTCACTTCGTGGGTCAATTTGGCCATGATGTTGTATATACGAGATTTGATACGTGGTTCAAACAGTTTGTAAGTGTGTGTATATATATGTAGTGAATGTATAAAAATTGATTCATAAGTTGTACTAAATATATATATATATATATATATATATATATATATATATATATGTAGTGAATGTATAAAAATTGATTCATAAGTTGTGCTAACTTATGAATTTTTTTAACTCTATGTAGGTAAATAATCCAAATAATGGTGTAAATACGTAGTGAATGGTTATAAGTTTCATATAGAGGATTCCTCTAAAAATAAAAATAGCAACAACAGTGGGGTGGTGGTGATGGCAACCAAGTTGGAGATATTGATTATTATGGTATGGTCAAAGAAGTATTACAACTAGAATATACAGGTTGGCCATATAAGAATTGGATGACTCGTCTAAGCGTGTCTCTAAGGACGACCCCTGCCGTGGTAAGACTGACCCCTTGAAGGAACACTGCTGAAATCACCTGGTCCACGAGGCCTCTTAGCCTCCCTCTCTCCACGCTCCTGGCTATGGACCATCTCTATCTGCCGAGCAATGTCAACTACCTCATCAAAAGTAGCACCAGATACCCTCTCCCGAGGCATGAGTAGCCTCAGCTGATATGTGAGGCCGTCAATGAATCTCCTAATCCTTTACCTATCAGTGGGAACCAACCAAATTGCGTGACGAGCCAACTCAAAAAACCTCATCTGGTACTGGGTCACAGACATGCCATCCTGCCGAAGCTGCTCCAACTGTCTGCACAGCTCCTCCCTGCGAGACTGCGACACTAACTTCTCCGAAAAGAGAACAGAGAACTCCTGCCATGTAAGTGGTACTGCACCGGCCGGCCTGCACCTCTCATAAGCTTCCCACCATCTGAAGGCAGTCCTAGAAAATTGAAAAGTAGTGAACGAGACCCTACTGGTCTCCATAATACCCATTGTACGGAGCATCCTCTAGCACTTATCCAAAAACCCTTGAGCATCCTCTGACTCAGCACCGCTAAATGATGGAGGTTGAAGCCTCCCAAATCTCTCAAGTCTTTTCTGCTCATCATCTTCCATAACGGGGACTACTAGGGCTTGAGCACCTGCAGCCAGCTGGGCTGGGAATGCCCCCGGTATCTGAAGTCCCTGCACTACCTGATATGGAGTACGGGCAACAGGTGTATGAGTACCTCACCCGGCCTGAGCAAAAACCACCTGAGAAAGGCCAGTGCAAACTGTCAATATCTGTGCTAGGTGCTTGATCTAGTCCCGCCGGCTCAACTATATCTAGGATCTACTCTAGAGCTGGAGCAATTGGTGGTGTTACAGGTGCTACTCCAACTGCTAGCTACACCTCAACTTCTACCTCGGCCCCGGCCTCTACCACGGCCCCGGCCTCTCGCAGCCCTAACTGGTGGCTGACCATCCGATCCGGTAGTACGTGTCCTCACAAGAAAGTGCAATTTTTCTAAGAGTTTGGCAACCTCTTGAAGATAAGTACAGACGTCTCCGCACCGATCCGCAAGACTCTACTAAACCTGCTCATGCCTCGTGAGACCTATGTAACCTAGGCTCTGATGACAACTTGTCACGACCCAAAATCCTAACCTGTCGTGATGGCGCCTATCTCAATACTAGGCATGCTGACAACATCAATAACCCACAATTTCTTTTAAATATGGAAAATAAAATAATTAAGTTTAAGAGAAAATCCCACAAATACTGGATATAAATACACTCCCAAAACCCGGTGTCACTGAGTACATGAGCATCTATACATTACAAGTCTAGAAAACACAGTCTATAATAGTCTGAGACCAAATACAGTAAACAAGGAGATAGGGAAGGAGAGACAAGGTCTGGGAAATACAGCAGTTACCTCTAAATCTCTGGAAAATCAACTGTGTGAAAGAATCAACACCCACTGTGTCCGGGATCACCTGGATCTGCACACGAAGTGGAGGGTGTAGTATGAGTACAACCAACTCAGTAAGTAATAATAATAAATAAGAACAAAGTGTAGTGACGATCTTCATAGCTAAGTTCAAATACAGTAATTTTCAACATAAAAGGGTAGGCATGCTCTCAAGTTCAACATTTAAAATTTCACAGTAATTTCATATCAACTTTGACTGAATTAGAAGATAATGTCTTTCAGAAATTTCTAAAACAGTGATATATGACAGCTGAAATGCGGCAATAATGAAATCAATGCATCCTCTCAGAGTAACAATCACTCAGTCCTCCCATTTACTCCAACCTCACAGTCACTCATTCCTTTCAATCACTCGGCACTCGCACTCAGTAGGTACCTGCTTTCATTGAGGGTGTGTACAGACTCTAGAGGGGCTTCTTTAGCCCAAGTGCTATAACAAGTCAATCATGGCATAAATCAACAAAACATGCTACGGTGTGCAGCCCGATCCCATAAATATCCTCACAATTAGGCCTTCGGCCTCACTCAGCCATCAACCTTTCCAGTCTCCCGGGATTTCAAAAATCATGATAAGCAGCCCAACAACAATGATATGATGCATCAACAATGAATAAGAGAGAATGAGATGCAATATGCGAGTAAAAATCGCGACTGATTATGAAACAACAATTTAGCAGATAATTCAACATGTACACGACCTCTATGGATCCCAACAATGTTAACATATAGTTTAAACATGATTTATAGATAATTTCTCTAAATACATGGAAACATATACGGATGTCAACTGATTATTCAACTACACAGTTCCATGGAATTGCCCAAGTCACAATTACTACGGTGCACGCTCACACGACCGTCACCTAGCATGTGCGTCACCTTATAACCAGTCACATAACACATAATCCGGGGTTTCATACCCTCATCACCAAATATTGAACCGTTACTTACCTCAAACCGTGTAATTCTATATTCTGCAATGCCTTTGCCTCGTGAATCGGCATCCAAACGCCTCGAATCTAGCCACAATTAATCTGATTCAGTCAATAAAAATTATAGAAATTAATTCCATATGAGAATACAAATTTTCCATCAAAAATCCAAATTTTCACCCAAAAATCGCCCGTGGGGCCCACATTTCGGACCCAACAAAAGTTACAAAATCCAAAAGCCCATTCAACTATGAGTCTAACCATACCAATTTTACCTAATTCCGACATCAACTCGACCCTCAAATCTTCAAATTAAACCAAGAGGGTTTTCTAAACTTTCCAACTTAATTCACCCATTAAATGTTAAACACAACCCTGGATTCGGGTAATTTGACCAATAATGAGTTAAGAACACTTACCCCATTGTTTTCCTTGAAAATCACCCAAACATCGCCTCTTCCTGAGCTCCAATCCGTCGAAAATGAAAAATGGGTTGAGAACTAAAACATTCTATCCAGGCATTCCTTCTTTGCGAACGCGACAGGTCCCTTGCGTTCGCGAAGGACAGAATTGTGTTGTCCATACATTTCCCTTCGTGAACGTGAGACACAGCTCGCAAATGCCATGCTTTACCGGGCGAACCTTCGCGAACGTGAAAGCAAAAATCCACACCAGCTATTTTCCTTTCGCGAACGCGATGAACAAATTCGCCTGCCCCCAGCTCCTCTTCGCGAACGCGACACCCCTCTCGCGAACGCGAAGAGAAAAACTTGCCTGCCTCAAGTTCCCCTTCGCGAATGCGAGATCCCACTCGCGAACGCGAAGAAGGAAACCAGACACAGGCATCAGAAAATTTCCAGCCAAGTTTCAAGTTCAAAATTCATTTCGTTAACCATCCAAAACTCACCCGAGGCCCCAGGATGCCAACAAAACATACCATGAAGTCCCAAAACATCATATGAACTTAGTCGAACCCTCAAATCACCTCAAACTACGCTAAAACAATGAAACATACCCCAATTCAATCTTAATGAAACTAAAAATTTCCAACATCTACATTCAACACCGAAACCTAACAAATCATGTCCGATTGACCTCACATTTTGCACACAAGTCATAAATGACAAAACAGAGGTATTCCAATTTCCAGAATCGGTTTCCGGCTCCGATATCAAAAAGTCAACCTCCCGATCAAACTTTCCAAAAATGCAACTTTTGCCATTTCAAGCCTAATTCCACTACAGACCTCCAAATCATAATTCGGAGATGCTCTTAAGTCCAAAAACACCCAACAGAGCTAACGGAACCATCAAAATTGAAACCTGGGTTCGTTTACACATAAATCAATATCCGGTCAATTTTTCTAACTTATGTTTTCAATTATGAGACTAAGTCTTCCAATTCACTACGAGATCCTTCCGGACCCGAACCAATTAACCCGGTAAGTCATAAAATAACTATAAAGCATAAATTTGAGCAGTAAATAGGGGAACGAGGTTATAATACTCAAAATGACCGGCCGAGTCGTTATAATTAATTAAGGCTTCTATCAATAAAAAAAGGTCTTGGCTTTTAAATTTAATATTTCAGTTCCATTTTAAAACTTTTGAGCAATTATAAGCTGATTTTTGAGAATTTGGGTATTATATGAAAGACTTATTCAGCAAATTTTGTTCTAATTTGAAAATGTCTCTGGGGCTTACGCCTCACTACAAAATTGCACCTCAAACGTCCGGACTTACGCCTCTTAAGACTTTCGCCCCACACCATCGCCTCGGGGCATTTTTGGTCCAACTCGCCCCAGGGCTCGCCCTGAAAACGCCTTTTAAAACACTAGTTTTGACTCATTGCGTCTTGCACAATACTACGTTATATCGCGAAATATTTTTATTGCAAAATGTAGGAATCTATTTTTTTATATTCTATGATGTTTTTTGAATTATTTGTTCGTGTCTTTTATGGAGAAGGTATGTGCAATGATTTGTTTCAAATTAATTCCAAAGAAAAGGTTGTTTCAAGAATTGTATATATGCAATATGATAAGTTCTGAAATTTAGAGCTAGCGATTTAAGCTGAAAAAATGATATATTTTCCTGTTAATTAGTTTATGGGGTAAATTAACTATCATTTCATTTCTTGTGAAAAAATCAGTCAATTTAGAAATTTTATATTTAACGCGTTAATTTTCTTTAACTAATCCATCTACTCGGGCTTTCACCTCCCGTGGTGATGGGGGTTTCGGCAGAGTCCACTGATTTATCATCCAAAATTAATTACAACGACGGGGACATAACCAAAACCTCAATGAAAGAAATGCTTAAGGCATCAAAAAGTGATATTTTTTATTTATTTATAGAATTTACGCCATTATAAGGCATAGTCCTTATATAGCTCACAAATTTTACTTACAGCATAACAGAGGAGGGCATCAACCTAGCCTATGTTCCATAAAGAAACCATGTAATAATAACCAGGGTCGTATACAAGTACAAAGATCCCTAATCTAAGTAATAAACACTCCTATGATCCTATACAAGATTAGTACCCTTGTATATCCAATTTATCCAAGACAAACCTGTGCCAAAAACAAAAAATCTTATGATAACACGTTCCTCCTTTGCTTATGCTTTATGGAAGACATTTGAGCTTTGTCCGTAAAATAGGGTCCAGTGGCACACCTGGACATGTAGATCTCTACGATTGAGGAAAATGGATTTATTCTCCTCAATGCCCCATTTAGTAAGAGCATCTGCTACTTCATTAGCCTCACAGAAATAATGTTCAATACAAAAAAACTTAGATTTTACGGTGGTTAAATTGCAGCGGTTTTACTGAACCTCCACAAAATATAACATAATACGGTGGTCTTAAAGACGCCATCTTTCGATAAAATATTTTCTTATTTAATAACATTTTTCTTTTTGAAATTTCAGAAGAAAATGGGAAATGAAGTGTAACGATCCAGCCGATCGTTAGAGTATTTTAGCCCTGATCCCCTATTTATTGCCTCTTATATATATTGTATTATGGTTATGTGACTTGTCGAGGTATTTGATTTTGGTTTCGAGTGAGTTTCGGAGTGAAATGGGACACATAGTCCCTAAGTTGGAGGATTAAGTTGAAAGGGTTGACCGTAGTTTGGCTTTTGTGTAGACAACTCTAGAAGGAAGTTTTGATAGTTCCAACAGCTATGTATGATGATTTTGGACTTAGGATCGTGTCCGAATGTGGATTTGGAGGTCTGTAGTTTGTTTTGGCTTGAATTGGCGAAAGTTAGAAAGTTGAAGGTTTGAAAGGTTGAGAAGTTTGACCGGGAGTTGGCTTTATTGATATGGGGATCGAATTCTGATTTTGGAAGTTGAAATAGGTCTGTCATGTCATTTATGACTTGTGTGTAAAATTTGAGGTCAATCGGAGTTGTTTGGTGTGATTCGGCATTAGTTTTGGAAGTCGGATGTTCATAGTTTCAATAGGCTTTAATTGAGTTGCGATTCATAGAATCGATGTTGTTCGATGTGATTTTTGGCCTCGAGTAGGTCCGTTATGTATTTTGGAACTTGTTGGTATATTCAGATGGGGTCCCAGGGGGCCTCGGTGTGATTCAGATTGAATCCGGAATAATTTTGGACTTTATGGATTGCTGAACCTGCTGCTGTTCTGGGTTTATCGCACCTAGGGAGGGTTTGACCGAATGTGCGGACACGCATGTGCGTGAGGTTGATCGCATAAGCGGCCTTGAGTGAGCTTGGCTGGGATCGCAGGTGAAAGGTGATTTTCCGTATCTGCGAGTCCGCAGGTGTAGAGGAGCTGGTCGCAGATGCAAAAGCGGACATCGTCCGTAGGAGCGCGTGCGCAAAAGCGCCCCTAAGTTCGTAGGAGCGGAAGCGCGAATGCGTGTTTTGTCCGCAGAAGTGGAGAGTGCTGGACTTTAGTGAGGACCGCACCTGCGATGGAAATTTCGTAGGTGCGGAGCCGCAGATGTGGCTGTGGGTCACAAATGCGAAATCGCTGGGCAGAAAAGGGCTTAGGTCAAAGGTTTCATCTCATTTTCATTTCTGGACCTAGAAAGCTCGATATGTGACGATTTTTCGAGGGATTTTAAAGTAAATCATCGGTGTAAGAGATTCTAACTTTGTTTTGGCTATATTACATGAATCCATTGTTATTTTCATCATTTAATTAGTGATTTGAGTTGGAAATTTTGGGGAAAATTGTCAAAACCTTTTAGACTAAATTATGGTGATTTGGAAGGCGATTTGAAGCCGGATTTGAGTAATTCTTGTACGGTTTAACTCATTATCAAATGGGTGTTCGGATTTTGTAATTTTGGTCAGATTTTTAGGCGCGAGCCCAGGGTTGACTTTTTGAGTTGACTTTTTATTTCTTTTTAAAGATTACAACTTTATTGTTCGGAATAGCTTCCTATAGTTTGTATTTATAGCATGAGGTTGTTTTGACTAGATTCGAGTTATTCGGAGTTGGATAATCGGGGAAAAGACTTACTAGTGGATTGAGTTAGTATTTTTTGAGGTATGTGTCTTGCCTAACTTTGTGCGGGGGAATTACCCGTTATGATTGGTGTTGTTTAGTGCAAATTGTGATACGTGGAAGTCGTGTACACAAGGTAAGGAGTGTGTACACGAGCTAAAAGTGGTAATTGACCGGTTCTAGCTATGTAGGTTCCTTTCACGCCTTTAATTACGTTACCGTAATATGTTGTACTCATTATCATTAGTCTATCTTCACATGCTTTACTTGTCTTACCTCCTACTTCTTAATTGTCTTTACATGCTTAGTTGAAGTTATAGTTCCTCTATTCCTTATTCATTATTTAACCGTTGAGTTCCTTACTTGAAATTTATTATTTCCTGGAATATCTTACTATTAAGGTTGGTATTGAGTTATAAAGGTCGTGATTCACATTGAGGCAAAGTTGTAAAGTTGTAAAATACCATCCTCGTTGAGTCATTTACTTTCGGTTGTTATTCATCAAACTCTTGTGCATATTATGGTTGAGCCACAGGCTATTTATTGTGGAATACCATTATCGTTGACTTCTTTGGCAAATTGTAATATTGGGCACTTGAGGTGCGATTTGTGATACATTGTGACATTGATACGCATGCGGTGATATAAGGATCGGGGTTGAAACACATGCAATGAGATAAGGTGGGCTTGATACGCATGTTGCTAGTAGGATAACTACTTGAAGCCACACGGTGTGATGAGGTGGGCTAAAACGCGAGAATCTATTTTGGGAAAAATTATTTTCAAAACTAAATGCAAGGCTCCCATGGTGATATAAGGAAATATTGTGATTTGTTTGTGATATGAGACTACGAGGCGGTACCTCTGTAGTGATTCTTGTTGATACTTTTCTATTATATCACTTGTTGTATTTGTTGCTTTGTTTCCTTGTCATAGTATTCTTTGCTTTATTCCGTGATGCCTTATTTGCCTTAGTTCAGTGTAGCTATTCCTGGCATATTTCTCTTTGTTTCATTTCCATTGTTTATCATTATTACACTGTCATATACTTGTTTAGTTTTCTTATTTATTCCAGTAAGGCCTTGAACTGACCTCGTCACTACTCTACCGAGGTTAGGCTTGACACTTACTGGGTACCATTGTGGTGTAATCATGCTACACTTCTGCACAGCTTTTTGTGCAGATCCAGATATCTCATACCAGACCAGGCACCAATGAGTTGAGTTCAGATTTAGAGATTTCAAGGTACACTTGCTGGCGTCTGCAGGCCTCGTAGTCACCCTCTATCTAGTCCATTTCATTTTCCCTTTTATGGACATTGTTGCATAGGGATGTTCAGTACTTTCTTGTAGAGCTTGTGACTTGTATTTGCCAAATTTTGGGGGAGTTGTGTTCTGTTGAGTTTCAGAGTTTCGTTATATGATAGTTGTTGAGTCATTTGAAGGTTTTTATAAACTCTTAGTTAAATTCTGCTAGTAGGTTAGGCTTACCTATTATTAGAGATTAGGTGTCATCACGATATCCTACGGAGGAAAATTGAGGTCGTGACATGAAAATTGATCGAGGCAAATTGTGGATTGAGACTCATAAGAGGAAAGATGATAGTTATGTGAATGATGAGGCTAGGGAGATTGGGGTAAGTATTAGTTGACTATATTTCTTACCAAAGATTTGAATAGGTTCGGGTGTTTGCTAGTTAAAATGTTTGTTTTATGCTCTTGAGCTTTATGTCTGTTTAGAAGTATATTTTAAAGTTAATGTTCTTTAGCAGTAGTAGTAGAAAATTTGTAGTTGTCAGGGGTCAAATATGCAGCCGTCAGTATATCGTGGTATTATATAATTAGTTATGATGTACATAATATTCATTTACGCACCATAACTATTGCTGTATTGGTTCTTTTTGGGTTTTGTATGCTCTGTTCTAAGGGGAAAAAGTTAAGGAAATTTGTTTGCTAATTTTGCTTCTTCATTGTCATAAACTTTATTTTTCTTATTCTTTATCTCTGATATAGCAAAGGAAGAGTCATTCTTTTTTTATTTATTAATAAGCAGTTCCTATTAGTAGCTTGTTTTCCTGGCTCAGAGAAAATAATACAGTGGCAGGAATAGGATTGATCTTGCACAAAATTCTGTTTGCTTTTTGTCCATTTGAGAACAAATATGTCCTTGCACGAGAGATGATCATATGTTGTGTAGCTAGAGATTAATATACATTCTCCTTTTATAATTATTTTTTGTTTTTCAAGTAGGAGAAAATTGAAGAAATTCGAAGTCAAAGACCAGAAACTCTTGCAGAAGCTTCACCTAATGATGCGCTTGGTGTAGTCTTTGGTCCCGAGCACCCTGGCCATGTTCGGAGGTTAGGCTTGGGGGTAGTTCCAAGTATGGCATTCAAGAAAACATTAAGTCGAGTTGTTAGTTTCTGTATGAGTTCATCTAGTGCTAGCGCTCTACCTCTACAGTGGCAGCAAGAGGTGTCGGATATGAGATCACAATTAAGTGCGCTAACAAGTTTAAATCGAATTAATATCGGGAATATCTCTGAGGAGTTTGTTCATTTATTTCCAACTCCCCCACATGTACAAGTACTTATTTTTTCTTTATATAATAGATTTATGTATGATGTTGCTTTAAAAATCATGATTCCCCCTCTTTCGTCGAATAGTTGAGAGAGACTATGAGACAATAGAAAACTAAGTTTGGCATTTGTTACTATAATGGTTTGGGGTTGGTAGGATTCTAAAATCTGTGGTCCTTGCTCAAGCAAACGTGCTGTTGTTTTTTGTGTGCTATTGGTTGTGCAAATTGGCAGAATACTTGTTTTGTGCATCTTTATCAATGATGATGTCTAGTTCTTATGAGAAAGCTCCTGCAACTAAACCAATGGTATTAAATTGCAGCCGTCCTAAAATCTGGACACAATACAATATGGTTTGCTTATGGATTTATCATGACACATGTAGTAAATATCATAACTATTGGAGTAGCTAATTTGATAAATATTTTGTTGCAGGCACACAATTTAGGAAGCGGCGCTCCGTCACCAATTTGGCCGAGAAGATCTTTTGATGGAAGTAACTGATAGGGTCCATCTCATTCAAAAGCAAAAGTAATAGGCATGTGTGCCTAAGGAAAATATTTGGCTGAGAATTTCTTTCGTTTAGTAGCCAACTTTGTTGAATTTCTTTGGTTTAGTAGCCAACTTTGTTGAATTATTAATATTGAAGAAAAAGAAGGAAAAGCTTATTTCTACACACCAACAAAGAGAGAAAGAAAGAGTGAGGTTTCACAGACAAGGTATAAGAAAATAGTTTGTGAGAAAAATAGAGAGTAAGCGATATTGTAGTGAGGTGGGAATATCAAAAGAGAATTATTTCTTTTGAGCGTTGTAGTGGTCTTTGGAGTATTTTACTCGGACCTACAAAGTGTAAAATTACTTGCTATAGTGATATCAGTTGCTCGCCTCGGGACCGTGGTTTTTTCACTTATTCAAAAGGGGTTTTCACGTAAAAATCTTGGTGTAGTTGTCATTCTTTTATTCTTGTTAATTACCGTATCTCGGTGCTCCGTTATTATTTTGCTTTTATTACTGTGAATATTATTTCTATAGGGGGTTTATTCCCAACAACTGGTATCAGAGCATAGGTTCTGCTCGTTCACAAAAATATTATTCACTGTCGGTAGTACTATACTCGGTGAAAAACAAAAATGTTCGGAGTAAAGTACGAGGTAGCAAAATTTAATAGAGATAGCGGTTTCTCAACATGACAAAAAAGGATGAGGGATCTGCTCATCCAACAAGGATTACACAAGGTACTAGATGCTGATGCCAAGAAGCCTGATACCATGAAAGCTGAGGATTGGGATGACTTGGATGAAAGGGCTGCTAGTGCAATCACGTTGCACTTATCAGATGATGTGGTAAATAACATCATTGATGAAGATACCACATATGGCATTTGGACAAGGTTGGAAAGCCTATACATGTCCAAAACACTAACAAATAAATTGTACCTGAAGAAGCACCTATACACCCTATACATGAGGGAAGGTACGAATTTTTTGTCACATTTAAATGTGTTTAACGGACTAATCACATAGCTCGCCAATCTCGGTGTAAAAATAAAGGAAGAAGATAAATCCATCTTGCTGTTGAACTCGTTGCCATCTTCGTACGATAATCTGGCAACAACCATCCTACACGGTAAGACTACCATTGAGTTGAAAAATATCACATCGACTCTTTTACTCAATGAGAATATGAGAAAGAAGCCTGAAAATCAAGGACATGCTCTCATCACAGTAGCTAGAGGCAGGAGTTATCAAAGAGGTTCGAGCAACTATGTTAGACCCGGAGCTCGTGGGAAGTCTAAGAACCGATCCAAATCAAGATCCAAAAATTGCTACAATTGTGATCAACCAGGTCACTTCAAAAGAGATTGACCAAATCCAAGGAAGGGCAAAGCTGAAACTAGTGGCCAGAAGAATGTCGACAACACAGCCGCCATGGTGCAAAATAATGATAATGTTGTCCTATTTATGAACGAGGAAGAGGAATGCATGCACTTATCAGGTCCAGAGTCAGAATGGGTGGTTGATGCATGAGCATCTTACCATGCCACACCGATAAAAGATCTTGTTTGTAGATATGTAGCAGGTGATTTCGGCACTGTGAGAATGGGTAACACAAGTTACTCAAAGATTCGGGTGATTGGTGACATTTGTATCAAGACAAATTTCGGTCGCATATTGGTTCTAAAAGACGTGCGACATGTACCTAATTTGCAGATGAAATTGATTTCGGGAATTACTTTAGACCGAGATGGATACGAGAACTATTTTGCAAATCAAAAGTGAAGACTCACCAAAGGATCATTGGTGATTGCAAAGGGAGTTTCTTGTGGCACGTTGTACAGGACAAATGCAGAAATATGCTAAGGTGAATTGAATGCGGTACAAGATGAGATTTCTGTAGATTTATGGCACAAAAGGATGGGTCATATGAGCGAGAAGGGATTGCAGATTCTTGCCGTGAAATCACTCATTTCTTATGCCAAAGGTACAACGGTAAAACCTTGTGACTATTGTTTATTTGGTAAGCAGCATAGAGTCTCATTTCAGACATCGTCTGAAAGAAAATTGAATATACTTGATTTGGTATATTCTGATGTTTGTGGTCCAATGGAAATTGAATTGATGGGCGGTAACAAATATTTTGTTACTTTTATTGATGACGCTTCACGAAAATTATGGGTTTATATTTTGAAAACTAAAGATCAGGTGTTTCAAGTTTTCCAGAAGTTTCATGCTCTGGTGGAAAGGGAGACTGGCCAAAAACTAAAGCATCTCTGAAGTGACAATAGAGGTGAGTACACTTCAAGGGAATTTGAAGAGTACTGTTCGAGCCATGGGATAAGACATGAAAAGAAAGTTCCTGGAACCCCACAGCATAATGGCGTAGCCGAAAGGATGAACCTCACCATTGTGGAAAAGGTGAGAAGCATGCTCAGAATGGCTAAACTGCCTAAGTCATTCTAGGATGAAGCGGTTCAGAGAGAGTTTGGACCAACAAGGAGGTGTCCTACTCGCATCTGAAGGTGTTCGATTGCAGAGCTTTTGCACATGTACCAAAGGAGCAGAGAACAAAGCTAGATGATAAATCTGTTCCCTGCAAATTCATCGGATATGGAGATGAAGAGTTCGGATACAGATTGTGGGATCCTGTAAAGAAGAAGGTCATCAGAAGCAGAGATGTAGTCTTCCAAGAAAGTGAAGTTAGAACTGCTGATGATATGCCAGAGAATGCCAAGAATGGTATAATTCCTAACCTTGTTACTATTCCCTCTACTTCTAACAATCCCACAAGTGCAGAAAGTAGGACCGGCGAGGTTGCCGGGTATGGGGAGCAACCTGGTGAGGTTATTGAGCCTGGGGAGAAACTTGATAATGATGTCGAGTAGGTGGAGTACCCCAGTCGGGAAGAAGAACAACCTCAACCTTTGAGGAGATCAGAGAGGCCAAGGGTAGAGTCCTGCAAGTACCCTTCCATAGAGTATGTCCTCATCAGTGATGAAGGGGAGCCAAAAATCCTTAAGGAGATGTTGTCTCATCCATAAAAGAACTATTGGATGAAAGTCATGCAAGAGGAAATGGAATCTCTATAGAAAATGGCACCTAGAAGCTCATTGAACTTCCAAAGGGAAAAAGACCACTCAAAGGCAAATGGTTCTTTAAACTCAAGAAAGATGGAAATGGCAAGCTAGTCAGATACAAAGCAAGATGGGTGGTAAAAGGCTTCGAAAAGAAGAAAGGTATTGATTTTGATGAAATTTTCTAACCTGTTGTCAAAATAACTTCTATTCGAATAATTTTGAGCTTAGCAGCTAGCCTAGATCTTGAAATGGAGCAGTTGGATGTGAAAACTGTATTTCTTCATAGAGATTTGGAAGAGGAGATTTATATGGAGCAGCCAGAAGGATTTGAAGTAGCATGAAAGAAACACATGGTGTGCAAATTGAAGAAGAGTCTTTATGGATTGAAGCAGGCACCAAGGCAGTGGTACATGAAGTTTGACTCATTCATGCAAAGTCAAACACACATAAAGACCTATTCTGATCCATGTGTATACTTCAAAAGATTTTATGAGAAAAACTTTATTATATAGTTGTTGTATGTGGATGACATGTTAATTGTAGGAAAAGACAAGGAGCTGATCGCAAAGTTGAAGGGAGATTTGTCTAAGTCATTTGATATGAAGGACTTGGGCCCAACACACTAAATTATGGGTAAGAAGATAGTTCGAGAGCGAACAAGAAAAAAGTTGTGGCTGTCTCAAGAGAAGTACATTGAACGTGTACTGGAACGCTTCAACATAAAGAATGCTAAACAAGTCAGCACACCTCTTGCTAGTCATCTAAAGTTGAGCAAGAATATGTGTCCTACAATAGTGGAGGAGAAGGGGAACATGGCTAGAGTTCCTTATTCTTCAGTAGTCGGAAGCTTGATGTATGCAATGGTATGCACTAGATCTGATATAGCTCATGAAGTTGGTGTTGTTAGCAGATTCCTTGAAAATCCTGGAAAGGAACATTGGAAAGAAGCCAAGTGGATAATCATGTACCTAAGAGGTGCTGTAGGAGATTACTTGTATTTTGGAGGATCTGATCCAATCTTGAAGGGATGCACGGATGCTGATATGGCCGGTGATACTGATAATAAAAAATCCACTACTGGATATCTATTTACTTTTTTAGGAGGAGGTATATCATATCAGTCTAAATTGCAGAAGTGTGTTGCCCTTTCAACAACTGAAGCAGAGTACATTACCGCTACAGAAGCTGGAAAGGAGATGGTATGGATCAAAAGGTTTCTTCCAGAGCTAGAATTGTATCAAATAGAGTATGTCATCTATTGTGACATTCAAAGTGCAATAAACTTGAGAAAGAACTCCATGTACCATACAAGAATAAAGCATATAGATGTGAGCTATCATTGGATTCGTGAGCAGGTGGAGAACGATATCTTTACTGGTCAAAACGATTCACACGAGTGAAAATCCTGATGATATGTTGACCAAGAGACAAGTTTGAGCTATACAACGAACTTGTCGGCATGCACTCAAAGTAGAAGATAGTGCTACCTCATCTAGATGAACGAGACTGAAGGGGGAGATTGATGGGGTCCATCTCATTCAAAAGCCAAAGTAATAGGCATATACTTAAGGAAAATATTTGACTGAGAATTTCTTTGGTTTGGTAGCCAACTTTGTTGAATTTCTTTGGTTTGGTAGCCAACTTTGTTGAATTTCTTTGGTTTGGTAGACAACTTTGTTGAATTGTCAACATTGAAGAAAAAGAAGGAAAGATGTGTGCAAATTGTCAAATACAGTAGGCTTTAGAGAGTGAGGCTTCGGCTATAAAAGGAGAGCTTTAGCTCTCATTTTTACACACTAACAAAGAGAGAAAGAAAGAGTGAGGTTTCACATACAAGCTATAAGAAAATAGTCTGTGAGAAAAATAGAGAGTGAGCGATATTTTAGTGATGTGAGAATATCAAAAGAGGGTTATTTCTTTTTAGTGTTGTAGTGGTCTTTGGAGTATTTTACTTGAATCTACAAAGTGTAAAATTCCTTGCTATAGTGATATCAGTTGCTCGTCTCGGGGCCGTTGTTTTTACCCTTATTCAAAAGGGTTTTCCACGTAAGAATCTTGGTGTCGTTGTCACTCTTTTATTCTTGTTAATTACTATATCTCGGTGCTATGTTATTATTCCACTTTTATTACTGTGAATATTATTTTTGTAGGGGGTTTATTCCCAATAGTAACAACGGAGATAGAGTGAATGAACATTAGTAATCATTGTTAGCATCAACTATGTTTTGTCTTAGGTACATTTGTTGAATAACTCTTTGAAACATCATGATATAATTTTTGGATACCTATATTGTCACGACCAAAAGCTCAACCTATCGTGATGGCGCCTATCATGATACTAGGCAATCTGACAACTCACACATACCAGCACTTTCAATTTAAAAATATACTAAAACAAGTTTAACTAAGTGAAAATCGCATAAAACTGGATGAAAACGCCTCAACTCATACAAAGGTTTTTCCCAAAACCTAGGTGTCACTGAATACATGAGCATTTATACAGTAACACAGTCTAAGAAAGTATAACAGAATAATAAAAAACTAAGAGATATGGGAGGATAGTCAAGGTATGCGGACGCCAAAGTAGCTACCTCGATAATCTCCGAACACGTAAAACTCCACAATCAACAACCACCGTGCTCGGAAATGCCTGGATCTGGACATAAGGTGCAGGGTGTAGTGTGATACAACCAACTCAATAAGTATCGCAAATAAATAAGGCAAGGTAAGAGAAGCTTAAATTATTGAGGATACTAGTTATTTCAGTGTAATTCTACTTCTTTAAACCAGCACAACACAATATTTAAAACTAACTCATAAGGCTTCGTGAGAAGAATATCCGTGTGTGCATGTGCACTGTTTCTCAAATACCCTACTCAGACAGTATTATGGCATGTAGAGGAAGGAAACAAGTAAATTAGATAAATAATCAAGAAAATACAAGTTCCACACACTGCACGGACAACTCACATGCTAACAATAAAACCTGCACGGACAACTCACGTGCGACACACATAACTCACGTGTCAATATTATCAATATATGGATCGACAAAAACAACTTCCGTGCTGCACAGACAACTCACGTGCCAATAATATCAATACATGGATCCGCACAAACAACTCACGTGTCAATAATATAATCCGCTCGGCATAGCCACAGGCCCTAGCCCAAACATATCATACAGAAGCAATAAAGCAAGTATACAGGTATATGATGAAAGTCAACTCAAAAGTCTCGAAATCCAATAAAATTTATAATATTCGAATGCTCATTCAACCACGAGTCTAACCATACCAAATTAACAAAATTCCGACACTAAATCGTCACTCAAATTCCCAAATTTAACTCTCCAATCCCTAGCCTAGAAATCCCAAAATTCCACCTTAAAAACACACAATCTGGGTGGGAAATTCAATGGGGAAACAATATTACTGAATAAAAATGATCAAGAGTGACTTACCTCAAAACCCCCTCAAAAATCCTCTAAAAATCGTCTTAGTCTGAGCTTGAAATGACCAAAATGATTAAAATCACGAAACCCTCGAGTTTTAAACATTGCCCCAGCCCTTTTCGCTTCTGCGGATCATTTAACCGCACCAGTGGTTTCGCTTTTGCGGTAAAAGCTCCGCATCAGCGGAGTTACACTGGACACCGGCCTTGCGCACCTGCGACCACTAGTCTGCACTTGTGACCCCGCCTCTCTGAGAAGACTTCCGCTTCTGCGGACCTGCCTCACCAGGCCTCCTTTTGTTTCTACGATGCTCCTTCCACATCTACGAACTCGCAGGTGCGAAAATTCCCTTCGCACCAGCGCAACTCCCCAGCTCACCCAAATCCGCTCCAGTGATGACTCCTTCGCTTCTATGATCGTGCATCTACGACTAAATTCATCGCATGTGTGATCGCACCAGACCCGGTGCACTTCAACAATCCTTCAATTCCAAACCTCGATCCGTTAACCTTCCAAACTACACCTGAGGCCCCTGGGACCTCAACCAAACATACATACAAGTTCTAAAACATAATACGAACTTAGCCGAGGCCTCAAATCATATCAACCAACATCAAAAATATCAATTGCACCTGAATTCAAGCCTAACAAAAACTAAGAAATTTCAACTTCTAAAATCGATGCCGAAACCTATCAAATCACGTCCGATTGACCTCAAATTTTGCGCATAAGTCATAAATGGCACAACTGACCTATTCCAACTCCCGGAACCAAAATTTGAGCCCGGTAATTACAAAGTCAACTCTCGGTCAAACTTCGTAATTTCAAAAATTTCTAATTTTCCAACTTTCGCCATTTCGAGACTAAATCAACTACAAACCTTCAAATCATTATCCGGACACACTCCTAAGTCCAAAATCACCCAATGGAGCTATCGGAACCATCAAAACTCTATTTCGGAGACATTTACACATAAGTCAATATTTGGTTAAACTTTTCAACTTAAGCTTACAACCTTGAGACTAAGTGTCTCAACTCATTCCGAAATATCCTCGGAACCGAACCAACTACACCGGTAAGTCACATAACGACAATTGAGCATAAAATAAGTAGTAAATGTGGAACAGGGCTAAAACACTCAAAATAACTGGCTGGGTCGTTACATCATCCCCCTCTTAAACAAATGTTCATTCTCGAATGGGTCTAGAATCATACCTGAAGTCTCAAATAAGCATGGATATTTGCTCTGCATATCCCGATCGGTCTCCCAAGTAGCCTCCTCGATTGGTTGACCTCTCCATTGCACCTTCACTGAAGCTATGTTCTTTGACCTCAACTTTCTAACCTGCTGATCCAAAATTCCTACTAGCTCCACATCATAAGTCAAATCACCATCTAACTGAACCATGCTGAAGTCCAAAACATGAGACGGATCGCCGACATACTTTCGGAGTATAGAAACATGAAACAGTGGATGAACAATCAACAAACTAGGCTGCAAGGCAAGCTTGTAAGCCACCTCTCCAATCCTCTAAAGCACCTCAAACGACCAGATATACCGAGGGCTCAACTTTCCCTTTCTTCCAAAACCTTATAACACCCTTCATGGGTGAAACCTTGAGTAGTACATTCTCCCCCACCATGTAAGCAACATCGCAAACCTTTTGGTCGGCATAACTCTTCTGTCTAGACTGCGCCTTGAGAAGCCGATCCTGAATCAATTTAACGTTGTCCAAAGCATCTTGAACTAAGTCAGTACACAATAGCCTAGCCTCGCCCCGGCTCAAACCACCCTATTGGAGACCGATACCGTATCCCATACAAAGCCTCATACGAAGCCATCTGAATGCTCGATTGGTAGCTGTTGTTGTAGGCAAAGTCCGCAAGCGGTAGAAATTAATCCCATGAACCCCTGAAATCTATGACACGAGCACATAGCATATCCTTTAATATTTGAATAGTGCACTCAGACTGACCATCCGTCTAAGGGTGATAAGTTGTACTTAACTCAACCTGTGTGCCGAACTCTCCCTCATCCAAAACGGCGTAGCTTAATGATGAAACTACGCCGTTTCATTAAGTGAATCAAGATTAAATCTCATCCATTCATCTCTCCCTCATCCAATGGTCCACAATAAATATCCCAATTAGGTATTTAAGACTTAGAAATACTGATAGAGCTCCTAAAGACCTACCTGTTGATGTCAATTCCACCCCAAACATTCGGCGACCAAAAATCCGGCCAAATTCTGGTGACCTCCCCGAATGTTCCCATTTAGCATACCACCATTATTTTGGCCACTTGAATTGTGAAATGGTAAAAATACTATTCTTTTTTTTCATGGCTGATTTTTTATTTTATTTTTATTTTTTCAGATTTTATTTTGTCTCTTATTAATTATTTTAGCATTAGCTTTTGAAGTTTGAAATACTAAATTTTATGTTTTTGCACTTGTTGAAGTAGTATAATAGTTTTGTATTGATAAAAGTGAGCTAGTGAAGGAATACTTGACAATATAGGGTACTTGTTTGGTTGCTTATTTACTGCTTCAGAGATTTTTTGAGTACAAAACTCAAAAGTCATTTGTTTGGTAAGAAAATATGGACTTTTGGACAGTTTTTGAACAAAAGTCTGTCTTTGAATAGTGAAGAGCAGATTTTAATTGAAATACTCTCTTTTGGACAAGATTGAACAAAAAAGTCTTGCCTTTTGAATTTAAATGCAGATTTTGTGGAAAAATCTGTCAAAAAAGACTGAGTTTTAATCATGAAATAGCTGGTTGTTTCTCATATATAAAACATACATCTTCATAGCAGTAGAGATCTGGACACACAAAATAAAAGGGAGAGAAAAATCAGCAGCTAAGGCATTCTTTAGTAGATAAATATTGTGAGTTGAGTTGATTCTTAAGTGCAAAACATTTTTTTCTTAGAAAAAGATAGTAGTCTTGAAAGCTTCTTCTGGAGTTACATAATTGCTGGTTTCAACTGTTCTGCTGGGTATTTTTGGTTCATTTGCTTGGGTTTGAAATGTGCTGGTTGTCGTTGTCTTTTGCTGTGTTGCTGCCCGTTTAATTATTTTACTGTCCGCTTCTTGATTTTGGAAAGAGCTGACTTTGCTGTATTTGTTCTTCTTTTTTCAGTCGAGGTAATTTTCGGACCATGTAAACTCCTAAAATCGAGTTGGAATGAAAGATAATGATGCTAGAAAATATTAGTAGTTCATTCTTCTATTGTAATTCATTTTTATATGCTCTTGAATGTTGGATAATGTTATGACTATATGTTAGCTAATTAAACTGTGTCAAGCATCTTTTTTTTTTTTTGCTAAAGCGTTAGATATAATTCTACTGGGACCTCAGTTGCTTGGTTGTATAAAAGGAGTATATATTAAATTTTTAACCCATGTAGCTATGTTTGTCCCTTTGTTGTTGCCAAGCTAAACTTTGTTTTTAATTTTTAATTTTAATTTTTAGAGTCCCACTAATCTTGCTTATTTTTTGCAAAGGTTTATTTTTGTAAGGTAGTTAAGCTGTGAATAGAAAGATACTCTCTGTAAACTTATTTTTGTAAATAGTTGGCCATGGATTGCAAATAGCAAGATAGGGCCAGATCTGTAATGTGGCTCTAAAAGGACATATGTGCAGATTTGAAGTCCAAGAGCATATGGGCCTCTTGGATTTCATCTTCGACATGAGCCCATTGGCTCCATCAGCCCAATAGTGGGCTGCCTCATTTCAATGTCATCACCAGCCCACATCTTACTAGTTTTAAGCAACATAAGTTAATAATTGTCTAGCACTAGTCTCATCTTTTAAATTAGTATTCGTAATAATCGCAAAGACATTTCATTTAGCCATACACTATTAATTTTTCCATAACAATAATAACGTAGTAATAATTCTTGGCATGACTGCGGATTCGCTTGCGTAGCACTGTTATGACAAAATTAATAAAATTTGTCTCGGTCGCGCATTCGATTGCGTGGTGTGGTTAGGACAATTTAATATTATTCAAATCTTTTCTTCAATATTTTTAATAAATAGTAGCGGACATAGGAAACGCATAAAAAATCAAATAAAGCACAAGTTATCCAAAAACTAATTGAAGCCAATTTTAGTTAATAAAAGCAATCGTGCTAGAACCACGGGACTCGGGGAATGCCTTACACCTTCTCCCCGGTCAATAGAATTCCTTACCCGGACTTTATTTTTGCAGACCAATAATAATAGAGTCAAACCTTCCTTTGACTGGGGATTCAAATAAAAGGTGACTTGGAACACCCAGAAACTCAATTCCAAGTGGCGACTCTATAAATAAAATAATCCCTACTCACGTTTGTCACTTTAATTAGAAAAACTTTTTAACCCACAACAGTTCATAACATACATTATCTTTTGGGGGGTAGAAAAGGGGTGTGACACCAACCAAACTGCGTGATGAGCCAACTCTGAAAACTTCATTCATACTGGGTCACTGACATGCCCTCCTGATGTAGCTGCTTGAACTGCCTGCGCATCTCCTCCTTGCGGTTCTGTGGCACAAACTTCTCCAAGAAGAGAATGGAGAACGCATGCCATGAAAGTGGTGCTGCACCGACTGACCTGCTCCTCTCATAGGTCTCCCACCATCTGAAAGTTGCCCCAGTCAACTGAAAAGTAGTAAATGAGACCCTAGTGGTCTCTAGAATACCCGTCATGCGAAGAATCTGCTGGCACCTATCCAAGAAGTCCTGAGCATCCTTTGACTCAGCCCCACTGAATGATGGAGGCTGGAGCCTCCCAAACCTCTCTAGTCTTTTCTGCTCCTTATCACTCATAACAGGACCCCCCTGGGCCTGAGCAACTGCAACCGACTGGGCTGGTAGTACCCCCGGTGTCTGAAGTCTCTGCACTACTTACTCTAGAGTACTAGCGATGGGAGTGTGAGTACATCTCTCGACCCGAGAAGTGGCTGCTGCAGCCGGAACTGAAGCCGCCTAGGCAAAGCTAGTGCAAAAAGTTAATATCTAGGCCAAAGCCTGTGATGGCACCTATCATGATACCAGGAAAGCCGACAACTCACACATACCAATACTTTCAATTTACAAATATACTAAAACAGGTTTAAATAACTGAAAATCTCATAAAAGTAGATGGAAATGCCTCAACTCATACCAAAGTTTTTTCCAAAACCTAGGTGTCACTGGGTACATGAGCATCTATACAGTAATACAGTCTAATACACTGTCTACCAAAATAGAATAGAATAATAAAAAACTGAGAGATAGGGGAGGAGAGTCAAGGTTTGCGGACGCCAATACAGCTACCTCGATAATCTTCGAACAGGTAAAACTCCACGATCAACAACCACCGTGCCCGAAAATACCTGGAGCTGCACATGAGGTGCAAGGTGTAGTGTGAGTACTACCAACTCAATAAGTATCGCAAATAAACTAGGCAAGATAAGAGAAGATTATATCATTGAGGAAACTAGTTATTTCAGTGTAATTCTGCCTTTCTGGACCGGCACAACACAATATTTAAAACTAACTCATAAGGCTTTGTGAGAAGAATATCCGTGTATGCATGTGCACTACTTCTCAAATACCCTGCTCAAACAGTATTATGGCATGTTGAGGAAGGAAAGAAGTAAATCAGATAAATGATCAAGAAAATACAAATTTCGCACACTGCACGGACAACTCATGTGCTAACAAAAGAACCTGCATGGACAACTCACGTGCGACATGGATAACTCACGTATCAATATTATCAATATATGGATCCGAACGGACAACTCACGTGCTAATAATATAAATACATGGATCCACACGGACAACTCACGTGCCAATAACATAATCCGCTTGGCATAGCCGCAGGCCCTAGTCCAAACATATCATACAGAAGCAATAAAGCAAGTATACATGTATATGATGAATGAAATAAGATTCTCATGTCCTTGGACTGGTGTAAATGACATGCTAAAGTGTAGGCATGTGCAAAGTGGGCTATCATAGCTCAAACCGGCAATTTCATCAATGAAAAACATTTATCAAGTTCATTCAGGGGTTAAACCTCTAAATAGCCTCATTATGGCTCAATTAGATGACATAAACTATTACAACATGTGAGATATCAAAGCTTAAAGCTTAACAGTCATTTCTAGGCTTATAAGAGCCCGAGCACAACCCAAGCATGAATAGATAGTCCTGGTGCTAGCACATGGGCTCATCCCCATGCACGTGCGCACCCAAAAGCACATGGCTATCATAACAATTCAGGCAACTGGTGCCTTAACCGAGTTTAAATATGATACTTACCTCAAGCTAATCGAATCACTCCGCTAGCAAGCCCTTGCCTCGAATCTAGCCACAAACAATTCGATACAATTGACTCAAGCTATTGGAATCAATTCCACATGAAAATTCTAGATTCTTAATCAAAGTCAAAAAGTCAACTCAAAAGTCATCTCCTGGGCCCACATCTCAGAATCTAATAAAAGCTACAAAATCCGAAAGCCCATTCATCCACAAATCCAACCATACCAAATTTACCAAATTCCGACACCAAATCATCTCTCAAATCCCCAAATTTAACTCTCCAATCCCTAGCCTAGAACTCCCAAAATTCCACCTCACAAACACGCAATCTAGGTGGGAAATTCAATGGGGAAACAATATTATTGAATAAAAATGATCAAGAGTGACTTACCTCAAGAAACCCTTGGAAAATCCTGTCACAAATCGCCTTAATCTGAGCTTGAAATGTCCAAAATGATTAAAATCACAAACCCTCGAATTTTAAACACTGCCCAACCCTTTTCGCTTCTGCGGATCATTTAACCGCACACGCAGTTCCACTTTTGCGGTCAAATCTCCGCATCTGCAGAGTTATACTAGACACCGTCCTTGCGCACCTGTGGCCTCGCTTTTGTGAGAAGACTTCCGCTTCTACGGAGCTGCCTCACCGGGTCTCCTTTCGCTTCTGTGATGCTCCTTCCGCATCTGCGAACTCACAAGTGCGGAAATTCCCTTCGCACCTACGCAACTCCCCAACTCACCCAAATCCGCTCCTATGATGACTCCTTCGCTTTTGCGGTCGTGCACCTACGACCAAATTCATCGCAGGTACAATCGCAATTCACCGTGATGCATCATCCGGCCATGGTTTATATAATTCTCATCAGGGTCAGCCATCTCTCGGTGCCTTTCCAGCCCAGAGTTCATCCCGCGCCCCTTCAGTTCAGGGTTCATTTGCACCGGGTGCTTCTAGCAATTATTCTAGTTCTCGGGGCCCGATTCAGTCCGCACCACCACCAGTACCGGGGAGCTGATTTGAGTGCAGGGAGTTTGGGCATATGTGGAGGCAGTGTCCTCGTCACTCGGGAGGTCCATTGCAGCAGAGGAGTCAAACTACGACTTTAGCACCAGTTACTTCGCCACCTGCCCAGCCAGCTCGGGGTGGGGCTCAGTCAGCTAGGGGCCGCCCAAGAGGGGGAGGCCAATCAGGTGGTGGTCAGGACCGATTTTATGCTTTTCCTGCCAGGCCAGATGCTGTTACTTCAAATACAGTGATCACATGTACTGTTTTAGTGTGCCATAGGGAGGCTTCTGTATTATTTGACCTTGATTCTACTTATTTGTATGTATCATCGTACTTTACTCATTATTTGGATATGCCTCGTGAGTCCTTAGTTTTACCTGTTCGTGTATCTACATCGGTGGGTGTTACTATTATTGTGGATCGTGTATATCGGTCATGTGTGGTAACTATTAGAGGACTGGAGACTAGAGTTGATCTCTTATTGCTTAGTATAGTTGATTTCGATGTAATCTTGGGTATGGATTGGTTGTCTCCATGTCATGTTATTCTTGACTGTCACACAAAAAACATGACATTAGCAATGCCAGGGTTACCGAAGGTTGAATGGAGAGGTTCACTAGATTATGTTCCCAGCAGGGTAATTTCCTATTTGAAGGCCCAACGTATCTTTGGGAAGGGGGTGTTTGTCATATTTGGCCTTTGCGAGAGATGTTGATGCAGATACTCCTATTATTGATTCAGTACCGGTCGTGCGAGACTTTCCGGATGTATTTCCTGTAGACTTGTCGGGTATGCCACCCGACAGGAATATTGATTTCGGTATTGACTTGGTGTTGGGCACTCAGCCCATTTCTATTCCCCAGTATCGTATGGCCCTAGCTGAATTGAAAGAATTAAAAGAGCAACTTCACGAACTCCTTGATAAGGGGTTTATTAGGCCTAGTGTGTCGCCTTGGGGTGCACCGATTTTGTTTGTGAAAAAGAAAGATGGTACTATATGAATGTGCATTGATTACAGACAACTGAACAAAGTTACAATCAAGAGCAAATATCCTTTGCCGCGTATTGATGATTTATTTGACCAACTTTATGGAGCAAGGGTATTCTCCAAAATTGATTTGAGATCGGGTGTATCACCAGTTAAAAATTTGGGATTCAGATATTCTAAAGACGGCATTCAGGACTCGTTATGGTCACTATGAATTTCTTGTGATGTTATTTGGATTAACCAATGCCCCAACAACATTTATGCATTTGATGAATAGCGTATTCCAGCCGTATCTTGATTCATTTGTCGTGGTATTTATTTATGATATCCTGTTGTACTCACATAGCCAGGATAAGCATGCACAACACTTGGGTATTATATTGCAGAGGATGAGAGAGGAGAAACTATATGCCAAATTCTCTAATTGTGAATTCTAGCTTAGTTCGGTGGCATTCTTGGGACACATAGTGTCTAATGAAGGAATTAAGATGGAACCGAATAAGATAGAGGCAGTCCAGAGTTGGCCCAGGCCATCTTCAGCTACTGAGATTCAGATTTTTCTCGGCTTGGCCGGTTATTATCGTCGCTTTGTGGAGGGTTTCTCGTCTATTGCATCGCCTTTAACTAAATTGACCCAGAAAGGTGCACCATTCATGTGGTCGGATGAGTGTGAAGAGAGCTTTTAGAAGCTCAAGACAGCTTTTACTACACCCCAGTAGTGGTGTTGCCTGCAGGTTCAGAGTCTTATACTGTGTATTATGATGCGTCGCGTATCAGTCTCGGCGTAGTGCTGATGCAAGACGATAGGATGATTGCCTATGCGTCCAGACAGTTAAAGGCACATAAGAAGAATTATCTGGTCCATGACCTTGAGTTAACAGCTATTGTTCATGCCTTGAAGATTTGGCGACACTATTTGTATGGTGTCCGTTGTGAGGTTTATACTGATCACCAGAGTCTACATCATCTGTTTAAATAGAAGGATCTTAATTTGCGGCAACAGAGGTGATTGGAGTTGCTTAAGGATTATGACATCACCATTCTCTATCATCCCGGAAAGGCCAATAAGACGGAGAGTTTGGGAAACTTAGCATACTTACCGATAGTGGTGAGGCCTTTAGCCTTGGATGTTCAGGCCTTAGCCAACCAGTGTGTCAGATTGGATATTTCCGAGCCGAGTCGAGTTTTGGCTTGCATGGTTTCTCAGTCTTCTCTTTATGAACGTATCAGAGAATGTCAGTATGATGACCCCCATCTGCTTATCCTTAAAGTACACGATTCAGCACGGTGATGCCAAGGAAGTCACTATTGGGGATGACAGTGTATTACGGATGCAGGACAGGCTATGTGTGCCTAATGTAGATGGTTTGCGTGAGTTGATTCTCCAGGAATCTCACAGTTTGCGATACTCCATTCATCTAGGTGCCACAAAGATGTATCAGGATTTGAGGCAGTACTATTAGTGGAGGCGAATGAAGAAAGATATAGTTGGGTTTGTAGCTCGGTGTTTAAATTGTCAATAGGTAAAGTACGAGCATCAGAGACCGGGAGGATTGCTTCAGAGACTTGAAATTCTGGTGTGGAAATGGCAGTGTATTACCATGGATTTCGTAGTTGGGCTCCCACAGACCTTGAGGAAGTTTGATGTTGCTTAGGTGATTGTAGATCGGTTGACCAAATCCGTGCATTTTATTCCAGTTAGTACTAATTATTCTTCAGAGCGGTTGGCTGAGATTTATATCCGCGAGATTGTTCGCCTACATGGTGTGCTAGTGTCCATTTCAGATCAGGGCACGTAGTTTACATCACAGTTTTGGAGAGCAGTGCAGTGAAAATTGTGCACACAAGGTTCAATTGAGTAAAACATTTCACCCTCAGATATTGGAGGATATGCTACGCGCTTGTGTCATTGATTTTGGGGTTCTTGAGATCAATTTATGCCACTCATGGAGTTTGCTTACAATAATAGCTACCATTCGAGCATTTAGATGGCTCCATATGAGGCTTTGTATGGGAGACGGTGCCGATCTCCGATGGGTTGGTTTGAGCCGTGTGAGGCTATGCTATTGGGTACTGACTTGGTTCAGGATCCTTTGGAGAAAGTTAAATTGATTCATGAGCGGCTTCGCACGACGCAGTCTAGACATAAGAGTTATGCTTACAGGAAGGTCCGTGATGTTGTTTACATGGTTGGGAAGAAGGTTCTACTCAAAATTTCACCCATGTAGGTTGTGTTGAGGCTCGAGAAGAAGGGCAAGTTGAGCCCTCGGTATATTGGGCCTTTTGAGATACTTAGGAAGATTGGAGAGGTGGCTTATGAAATTGCTTTGCCACCTAGTCTATCAGGTGTTCATCCAGTCTTCCATGTATCCATGCTCCGGAAGTATGTCGGGGATCCATCTCATATTTTGGATTTCAGTACAATACAGCTGGACAGTAATGTGACTTATGATGTGCAGCCGGTGGCCATTTTAGACCGGCAAGTTCGAAAGTTGAGGTCAAAGAACATACCATCAGTGAAGGTACAGTGGAGAGGCCAGCCAGTAGAAGAAGCTACTTGGGAGATTGAGCGGGAAATGTAGAGCAAATATTCACACCTATTTGAGACTCCATGTATGATTCTAAACCCATTTTAGGACGAACATTTGTTTAAGAGGGGGAGAATGTAACGACCCGACCGGTCATTTGAGTATTATAACCCCGTTCCCTCATTTACTGCTCAAATATATGCTTTACAATTATTTTATGACTTACCGGGGTTAATTGGTTTGGGTCCGGAAGGATTTCGGAGTGAATTTGGACACTTAGTCTCATAATTAAAAACTTAAGCTGAAAAAATTGATCAAATATTGCATTATGTGTAAACAAACCCGAATTTGAATTTTGATGGTTACGTTAGATCTGTTGGGTGATTTTGAACTTAGGAGCATGTGTGGATTGTGATTTGGAGGTCTGTAGTGGAATTAGGCAAATGGCGAAAGTTGCATTTTTGGGAAGTTTGACCGGGGGATTGACTTTTTGATATTGGGGCCGGAATCCGATTCTATAAATTGAAATACCTCGGTTATCTCATTTATGACTTGTGTGCAAAATTTGAGGTCAACCAGACTTGATTTGATAGGTTTCGGCGTTGAATGTAGAAGTTGGAAATATTTAGTTTCATTAAGTTTGAATTGGGGTATGCTCCGTGGTTTTAGCGTTGTTTGAGGTAATTTGAGGGTTCGACTAAGTTCGTATGATGTTTTGAGACTTGATGGTATGTTTGGTTAAGGTCCCGGGGGCCTCGGGTGAGTTTCGGATGGTTAACGGAATGAATTTTGAACTTGAAACTTGGCTGGAAATTTTCTGATGCATGTGTCTGGTTTCCTTCTTCGTGTTCGCGAGTGGGATCTTGCGTTCGCAAATGGGAACTTGAGGAAGGCAATTTTTGCTCTTCGCGTTCGCGAGAGGGGTGTCGCGTTCGCGAAGAGGAGCTGGGGGCAGGCGAGGTTGTTCATCGCTGTAACACCCCGGAAAATTTTGAAGTAATTAAGCGCTATTAAGAATGTTGATGTGCGCTAATTGTATTATTTTGTTTGTAGACAATGACTATTATATGAATGATATCAATTGATCATGATAATATATGTATGAGGTGCATTAAGAATGGTTTATGGTCTAAGAAGAGCCCTAAGTCCAATTCAAGTTGGAAATTTCATGATAGACTAAAGTTTCAAATGGGTACGCACAAGACCCAATGAAAGATCTACCTATCAATGAAAGATCTACCTATCATGATAATATATGGATTTATGTGATCATCTACCTATCATGAAGTTATGTGATTATCTACCTATCAAATGAAAGATCTTCGAGTCTAGTTTCTAACGCTTCAAACCGTTTGTCATTTGGACATTCGTATAATAAGTTATGACCAAATTACCAAAGGCTGGAAAAATACGATTCGACGACCAATTATGCGATCGCAGAACCAATATGCGATTGCAGAAGTAGTTATGCGACCGCAATATGGTCGCAGACCTGGCCAGTGCAGCCCAGTTTTGGGCATCAATTTTGCGATACATTGTGTGACCTGCATACCTATCCTGCGGTCCATTATGCGACCGCAGACCTGATTTCGGAGGGTTAATTTTTCTATTTTCATAACCCGACCACAATTTGATAACTAGGCTTTGGGGCTTATTTTGGGGCAATCATCTGAGGTTTTTTAGAGAGAAGTGAGAGTGTTCTAGAGAGAGAAAGTAAATGAAGTGTTTTGTTCATCAAGATCTTTCCCAAGCTTTGAAATCCAACAAGGAAATGTCATAAGATCTTCATCTAAGAGGTAAGATTCAAACCCCTAGTCTTCAATTTCGAGTTTGGGGTAAAAGATGGGTGATTAGGAGTATGATTCTTGGGTCTAAGAGTATTATTTATACATGCTTTTACTAATAAGGTTTTGGGGAAGATTGTTCAGCTCAAATAAGTAAAGATTGGGTTGTGGAGTGAAGGAAATCTTGTAGAAGAACCTTGTAGTTAAATTTGCACACCTAGTATTTGATAAAATGCTCAAATGAGCTGAGACTATGAATATCTTCCTAATTATGGTTCAATTTTGTTATCTCTCAAAATAGATTGGGATTGCTATAATTTTCGGTACGTTGTAGTAATTTAAGGAAAGCTCAAAGCGAGGTATGTTGTCTAAACTTTCTCTCATAGAATTGAATTCCATGATGTTCCCGTAAGTTTCAAGTATGGTTGTCTCAAGTTCCTTATTCTATGTTCCGAGTTATGCACAATAAATACGATTGTCCCGAATAAGTAGAGTGATGAGAATTGTGTAATCAAAACTTGTTCCGAATATTCCTTTCACATTATGTTATCCTATAGGAATGTGTTCAAGAATGAAATGTGTATTATAATGCTATGTCTTTGAGTCGTGTTCCAAATGAAGGTTATGATGCCAAATTGTGTGAGAAAAGCTCAATGATCCTAAGACTCTTAATTGCTCATATGTGTACCTAAAGTCTTGATTGAAAATGTCTTATTGTTGATAATCTATAAAGATGGTTGGAAGTGAAATAAGTGAATTGGGGTTATAGAGTGTGGCCAACGTGCCAAGAATTTAAGTTATTATTGTGGCTAGTAGTGCAAACGATTTGAGAGGATGCGATAAAGAATATGAAATGAGCCTCGACTCAATTGCTTAAAATGACTTCGAAAAAAAATTGCCTAAGAGCTTTTGTACTCAATTCATGCCCATAAGTGGCTGCTTTAACAAATGCTTTACTTTAAAAATATATCCAGCGTGATTCGTGTTATTATATACTCGTGTGTTGAAATTGTACATTGTCATTTCTCAGGAAGAGTATTTCAAGAATAAATGGTGTATTGATTGTTTTTTATTTTTACGAGTGTTTCTATTGCTGGTTGGTATGCCCCATTCTTTGGGAAGAAACCATTTGTGTTTAAAGTTCCCATTACAAATGGATTTGAAGTATATGATTCTGAAATATTCTATATGTTGGTATTTGATGGTGATCTTTGAAATTGAAAAAGGTGAAAGTGTGGAATATCAAATACGGCCATCGTGCCAGGAATAAAGAATCTTATGAATGGCCAAATGAACCAAGGAAATATTATCGTTGTGAAAGATTGGAAATACTAATGAGAATTTATACAATATGAAAGATGTTGAGGTGAGTACAATTGTATTTATGTTATCTCAGTATGCAAATCAAATGAAAAATGTTTTTGGGAGAATCATTAGCAAAACCGAGGAAGGGTGGGTCATAAGGCTCACACCTGAAACTACACGTGGCGGTGTAGGGGTGGATTGTGATTATTCCCCTTATTTGGGATGAAATTAAAATATTGGAGAAATTGTGATATTATTCCCTTTAATTGGGATGAAACTGGTAATAATTGTGGATTGGAAAAGTCAACCCACAAGGCATATGTGGGGAGGTGACCTAGCTGATCGGGTGGAGATCGGACGCCATGTTGCGCACATGGTGGTAGTACTCCTGCTAGCAACTTTCTTTCGCATCACATGTCAAACCACATTGTTCGTGAGGAGGTGGCCTAGCCGATTGGGCGTGATCGGACTCCGTGCTAACAAAGACGGTGGTATATCGGTGCTAATGATCTCCTAACCAAAATTGTATATGAAGTTCATAATTTGAAAATTAATATGTTTTAACTGGACATTTGGATATTGTTGATTGTGACTTGTTGTTTCTATGTGTTGCCTTTTCTTATATGGGCATTCTATTTTGAAAGAGGACTTTTAGCTATACATACTAGTGTTATTCGACAACACAAACGTCCCTTTTGCTGGGGGCGCTGTATCATTAATTGATGCAGGTGGTTCTACAGCAGGCGGCATTGATCAGTGATAGCAGTACACTCTTTTCAACTGATTTGGTGAGCCCCACTTCCTTTCAGGGTCATGTATCTTTTGTTTCTCATGTACTGTATTTTGAGGTATAGCCGGGGCCTTGTTGCGTGCATTTCCATATTACTCTTCTATTGTACTTAGAGGCTCCGTAGACAGGTTATGGGTTGTGGTTGATATTGGGAATTGAAATAGAAATGTTGGTATTTGGAAATCATGTTTTTTCATTTTTTCTATAAACTCGTAATATTTTTGAAATTATGAATGAAGCTGCTAATGAGAATGAAAAGGAAGTTGTTAATAAAATCTTTTCAGTGTTTGATTAATCGAGTACATCTCCTCTTTATTCATGGATGAGTTTGGGTAGAAGGAAAGCTAACATGCTTGCTCGGCCGGGTTCTCTCGGTTGAGCGCCGGTCACGCTCCCCGAGTTTTGGGCGTGATAAACTTGGTATCAGAGCCAGGTTTTAAAGTGTCCTAGGATATCTCGGAGCTGTGTCTAGTAGAGTCCTTCTTATCGGTGTGTTGTCGACCACATCTATAATAGGGAGGCTACTTGGACATTTAGGAAATTCGCACTACTTTGATACTCCAGATCGTGCGATAGAACTCAATATAGGAAGCTAATTTCCTCGTCATGTCTCATTTTTCATATGAGTAACCTATTGTTTCGAGGCAGCGAGAAGAAAATGAAAGAACCAGTAGCTAGGGAAAATGTCCATGTTCCTATTAATGTCACCACGCCACTAGATCATGTGGTGAGAGAACATAAGAAACGAAAAAGGGTTGTTTGTACCAATAAGCCGGAATATTTGATATGAAATAATAGCCAATCGGGTTTATGTTAGATGATTCTTGAAACTTGTTATGGTTGTGTAAAGAGGGGGCACAAGAAGAATAAATGCCCTTAGGTTGGATACAGCCATCCAGGCCTGCCCGATATGCGGGCGAAAACATTTTGCTTCATGTTGTGAGTATGCTCAGAAGCATGTTAGGGGTGGTAGATTTGGGCAATTCCAAAAGTCCATACAACGAGCTGTTGCAGAGATTGTTACTCCCGCCATGAAGGCTTGGAGGAAGACTATGAGGAATGCTTATGATGTATGCAAAAAGGGTAAATGTCAGGTAAGTGGGGCGAGTCAGTTCAGCAGACCCCATCCTCATTTTGTGAAGTGTATGAGATGTCATTCGGGGGTATGTCACTATGGTACTAATGTATGTTTTGGATGTGGAGTATAGGGGCGTCAATTAAGGTACTGCCCTATCAATCTAAAGTCATCAAGTAAGTCACTCCTTAGTACATCATTATGAACACCGCATTATTTTCCTTGTTGTATATGTACATCCATATTGAAGAGGCCTACATAAATATGGTCTTAACCAAAACGTTGAATCACAAAACATTGCATACTTTCTGAACGAGACGCATTATTCATGAAGCCACTCTATCACAAATTCTCTTATTTACAACCTCATGTGGAATTGAGCTCTATAATTATGTCCTTGAAATTGAGTTATAACTCTAGGATTAATACTTCCCACTTGCTTCCCTTAATTCTCAACAAGGGACTATACCTGATGAATTTCTTACACAACGTTTTGATTCAAATGGATAACATCTGCTCACTTGTGCTTATGCATGCACAGTCATAAAGTTTACCTATATGGTATCAAATCTAATGTAAGACAACCTAGTGTTGAGATCATTCTAGAGGAATTCTTTCTCTTTTGTGTATGTGGCTCCTATGGTTGGAACAGTCACTTTACTCCTTTATGAATAGTGTCATGAATCCTTTTCACTATCTAGTAACATGAGGGCATATCTCATCACCTATTATATGTGTACGTGTCAATTTAAATGGTCACTTGTTTGTTTAACGTTCCTCATGAATTTGTCACAAGAAGATATTTTTGTTCGCCCATATCAGTATGACTTTCATGTCTACCTAGATCATGCCTCAGTGAGTAACTCACATTGTTTCTAGGATTGTAGTTGCCCATGAAGTGGCCTAGTATTGTAGCTTGAGAGTTGTTATGGAAAAAACATGTCTAGCTTACAGCAAAGTGCTCATTCTCTCAAACCAATACATGACTTCATCCCAACATTAAGATGTCCTAGCTACATGATTTCACTTGTGTGAGGTTGAAAGTTAAGCAGCATTATGATGAGCTTATTGAATTGAAATACAAATTCGTCGTATCTCCAGTCCTCTCATATAGGACCAACTATTGGCAAAGGTTAAGTTGTGAGAATGATAATAATCTCACAAGTGTTCAACTTCTTTTTCATCCCCATGGGCTTGTGACATAGATTCCTTATGTCCGTTGATGTTAAGACCGTAATGCAATTTCATCCATTTTGAAACCCATATCACATTCGGGGTGCCAAAATATTGTCATTTCGAGTTGAACTGATTTTCTCTACACTCCAGGAGATGACTGGTGTCATGTACTTGGCCATTTCTCTATGACGCTTACTATTGCCGAACAAGACACATATGGAATGAAACAATTGTTGTTGTCCTTTTCATGACTCATGGTCTTCCAAGAATAACTGACACTAATGTCTTTATCCTTCCGATTATGCCTCCCATAAGTCACATGTCAAAGAAGAAGTGTCATCTCGTGATCAAATATATTGGATAGGAAATTTTATGGTCATATTCAAGCTATCACATCTTAGACTAATTGTTGGAGGTCGCCAAATGTTTAATTTGGGTGTCCAGGATAGAGATTTAGAGTTGAAGAAAGTGAACGGGTTATTCTCAATATTTTATCCATGAGGATGCTATGTGAATTGTTAATAAATGTAAAGTATGTGTAGTCACATTAGGCCTTATGAAATCTCGAAGGAAATAGGCCAAACTATGAGTATGATGTTTCCCTTTTATTATTCTTCATGTACCCGATGTTTCATGTGTCTATGTCTAAGAAGGTAAAGTTAATGGGTAATTGGATTATGAGGAGCAACTATTTGCTATCCTTGTTAGAAAAGTCCGGCAGTTGAGATTGCCTATGTTAATGTGTTATGGCGAAGTCGATAAGTCGAGGAGGCCACCTTGAGGGCCAAAAGTGTTAAGGAAATAAAATGTTCTCACTTGAGTGTATAGTCAAATGATTGTAATTTGAAAGGTACTTTCTATGTGTTATGATTTAAATATGTGCAGCTCATGTCCAGATATCACTCTTGATAATATAATGCCTGTAATGATGAGATTTGTGATGTTGATATACATAGTGATGCTTTGTCAAGTTGTGTATGTCTTAATAGGTTGATTTTGGTGATTATCGGACAGGTGGATAGGCCCAGTTACCGGGTAAACTCTGCCAAAATTTTTAAGAGTTTTTAAAGATAGCCAAATTTTAAGGACCATAAGTAAGTTGAGATTTTGGAAAGGAAGTATAAGACCCATGTAGTCATAAGAGCCTATGTATAATGGCTGGAGGTAAAAGAATGGTAACTCTATTATTAGAAGTGACTTGTGAAACATTCAAGGACAAATGTTCTTAAGTGGGGGAGAATGTAACACCCCGAAAAATTTTGAAGTAACTAAGCGCTATTAAGAAAGTTGATCTGCGCTAATTGTATTATTTTGTGTGTAGACAAGGACTATTATATGAATCATATCAATTGATCATTATAATATATGTATGAGGTACGTTAATAATGGTTTATGGTCTAAGAAGAGCCCTAAGTCCAATTCAAGTTGGAAATTTCATGATAGACTAAAGTTTCAAATGGGTACGCACAAGACCAAACGTTGAACGAGAATATCTATATATATACATATGGATTTATGTAATGATCTAATGAAATATCTTCGAGTCTAGTTTCTAACGCTTCAAACCGTTCGTCATTTGGACATTCCTACAAAAAGTTGTGACTAAATTACCAAAGGCTGGAAAAATACGATTCTACGACCAATTCTGCGATCGCAGAAGTGGTTGTGCGACCGTAAAATGGTCGCAGACCTGGCCAGTGCAGCCCAATTTTGGCCATCGATTTTGCGATGCAACCGGCATACTCATTCTGCGGTCCATTATGCGACCGTAGACCTGATTTCGGAGGGTTTATTTTTCTATTTTCATAACCCGACCCCAATTTGATAAATAGGCTTTGGGGCTTATTTTGGGGAAATCATCTGAGGTTTTTAGAGAGAAGTGAGAGTGTTCTAGAGAGAGAAAGTAGATGAAGTATTTTGTTCATCAAGATCTTGCCCAAGCTTTGAAATCCAACAAGGAAATCTCACAAGATCTTCATCAAGAGGTAAGATTCAAACCCCTAGTCTTCAATTTCGAGTTTAGGGTAAAAGATGGGTGATTGGGAGTATGATTCTTGGGTGTAAGAGTATTATTTACACATTCTTGTACTAATAAGGTTTGTGGGAAGATTGTTCAGCTTAAATAAGTAAAGATTGGGTTGTGGAGTGAAGGAAATCTTGTAGAAGAACCTTGTAGTTAAATTTGCACATCTAGTGTTTGATAAAATTCTAAAATGAGCTGAGACCATGAATATCTTACTAATTATGGTTGAATTTTGTTATGTCTCAAAATAGATTGGGATTGCTAGAATTTTCGGAACGTTGTAGTAATTTAAGGAAAGCTCAAAGCGAGGTATGTTGGCTAAACTTTCTCTCTTAGAATTGAATTCTGCGACGTTCCCGTAAGTTCCAAGTATGGTTATCTCAAGTTCCTTATTCTATGTTCCGAGTTGCGCCCAATAAATACGATTGTCATGAATAAGCAGAGTGATGAGAATTGTGTAATCAAAACTTGTTCCGAATGTTCCTATCATATTATGTTATCCTTTGGGAACATGTTCAAGAATGACATGTGTATTAAGATGCCATGCCTTTGAGTCGTGTTCCAAATGAAGGTTATGATGCCAAATCGTGTGAGAAAATCTCAATGATCATATGACTCTTAATTGCTCATATGTGTACCTAAAGTTTTGATTGGAAATGTCTTATTGTTGATAATCTATAAAGATGGTTGGAAGTGAAATAAGTGAATTTGGTTATAGAGTGTGGCCAACGTATCAAGAATTTAAGTTATGATTGTGTCTAGTAGTGCAAATGATTTGAGAGGATGCGATAAAGAATATGAAATGAGCCTCGACTCAATTGTTTAAAATGACTTCGAAAATAAAATTGCCTAAGAGCTTTTGTACTCAATTCGTGCCCATAAGTGGCTGCTTTAACTAATGCTTTGCCTTATAAATATATCCAGTGTGATCCGAGTTCTTATATACTCGTGTGTTGAAATTGTACATTGTTATTTCTAGGGAAGAGTATTTCAAGAATAAATGGTGTATTGATTGTTTTTGATTTTTATGAGTGTTTCTATTGATGGTTGGTATGCCCCATTTTTTTGGAAGAAACCATTTGTGTTTAAAGTTCCCATTTCAAATTGATTTAAAGTATATGATTTCTGAAATATTCTATTTGTTGGTATTTGATGGTGATCTTTGAAATTGAAAGAGGTGAAAGTGTGGAATATCAAATACGGCCATCGTGCCAGGAATAAAGAATCTTGTGAATGGCCAAATGAGCCAAGGAAATATTGTCGTTGTGAATGACTGGAAATACTAAAGAGAATTTATACAATGTGAAAGATGTTGAGGTGAGTACAATTGTATTTATGTTATCTCTATGTGCAAATCAAATCAAAAATGTTTTTGGGAGCATCATTAGCAAAACCGAGGAAGGGTAGGTCATAAGGCTCACACCTGAAACTACACGTGCCGGTGTAGGGGTGGATTGTGATTATTCCCCTTAGTTGGGATGAAATTAAAATATTGGAGAAAATGCGATATTATTCCCCTTAATTGGGATGAAACTGGTAACAATTGTGGATTGGAAAAGTCAACCCACACGACATATGTGGGGAGGTGACCTAGCTGATCGGGTGGAGATCGAACGCCATGTTGCGCACATGGTGGCAGTACTCTTGGTAACAACTTTCTTTCGCATCACATGTCAAACCACATTGTTCATGAGGATGTGGCCTAGCCGATCGGGCGTGATCGGACTCCGTGCTAACAAAGACGGTGGTATATCGGTGCTAATGATCTGCCAACCAAAATTGTATATGAAGTTCATATTTTGAAAATTAATATGTTTTAACTGGACATTTGGATATTGTTGATTGTGACTTGTTGTTTCTATGTGTTGCCTTTTCTTATATGGGCATTCTATTTTGAAAGAGGACTTTTAGCTATACATACTAGTGTTATTCGACAACACTAACGTCCCTTTTGCAGGGGTCGCTGTATCTTTAATTGATACAGGTTGTTCTACAGCAGGCGGCATTGATCAGTGATAGCAGTACACTCTTTTCAGCTAATTTGGTGAGCCCTACTTCGTTTTAAGGTCATGTATCTTTTGTTTCTCACGTACTGTATTTTGTGGTGTAGCCGGGGCCTTATTGCGTGCATTTCCATATTACTCTTCTATTGTACTTAGAGGCTCCGCAGACAGGTTGTGGGTTGTGGTTGTTATTGGAAATTGAACTAGAAATGTTGGTATGTTGAAATCATGTTTTTTCATTAATTCTATAGACTCGTAATATTTTGAAAATTATGAATGAAGCTTCTAATGAGAATGAAAAGGAAATTGTTAATAAAATCTTTTCAGTGTTTGAGTAATGGTGTAAATCTCCTCTTTATTCATAGATGAGTTTGGGTATAAGGAAATCTAACAGGCTTGCTAGGCCGGGTTCTCTCGGTTGAGCGCCGGTCACGCTCCCCGAGTTTGGAGCATGTCAATCGCGTTCACGATTGGTTATCGCATTGGCGAAAGGAAAATAGCTGGAGTGGATTTTTGCCATAGCGTTCGCGAAGGGAAGCTCGCATTCGTGAAGGTTCGCCCGGTAAAGCATCACGTTCATGAGCTGTATCTCACGTTCGCAAAAGGCAATGTTTATGCAATGTTTGGACAGCACAATTTTGTGCTTTGCGAACGCGAGGGACCTGTCGCATTCGCGAAGAAGGAATGCCTGGAAAGAATGTGTAAGTTCTGAACCCATTTTCCATTTTGACGGATTGGAGCTTGGGAGGAAGCGATGTTTTGGAGATTTTCAAGGAAAACAATGAGGTTAGTGTTCTTAACTCATTATTGGTCAAATTACCCGAATCCATGGTTGTTTTTAACATTTAATGAGTGAATTAAGTTGGAAAGTTTAGAAAACCCTCTTGGTTTAATTTGAAGATTTGAGGGTCGAGTTGATGTCGGAATTAGGTAAAATCTGTATGGTTAGACTCGTAGTTGAATGGGCTTTTGGATTTTGTACCTTTTGTCGGGTTCCGAGATGTGGGCCCCACGAGCAATTTTTGGGTGAAATTTCAGATTTTTAATGGAAAATTTGTATTTTCATATGGAATTAGTTTCTATAATTTTTATTGACTGAATCAGATTAATTGTTGCTAGATTCAAGGCATTTGGAGGTCGATTCGCGAGGCAAAGGCATTGTAGAATAAAGAACACGGTTTGAGGTAAGTAACGATTCTAAATTTTATTTTGAGGATATGAAACCTCAGATTATGTGTTCTTTGACTGGTTATGAGGTGACGTACATGCTAGGTGACGGGCGTGTGGGCATGTACCGTAGGAATTGTGACTTGGTCAATTCCATGGAACTGTGTAGTTGAATAATCTATTGACAGCCGTACATTTTCCGCGTATTTATAGAAATTAATCTATAAATCATGTTTAAATTATGTGTTGACATTGTTGGGATCCATAGAGTTCATGTACATGTTGAATTATCTGCTAAAATGTTGTTTCATACTTAGTCGCGATTTTTACTCGCACATTATATCTCAAAGTCTCTTATTCATTATTGATGCATCATATCATTATTGTTGGGCTGCTTATCATGATTTTTGAGAGACTGGAGAGGTTGCTGACTGAGTGAGGCCGAGGGCATAATTGTGAGGATATCCATGATTGGCTTGTTATAGCGCTTGGGCTGAAGGAGCCCCTCCGAAGTTTGTACACACCCCTAGTGAGCGCAGGTACCTACTGCGTGTGAGTGTCGAGTGTCGAGTGCTGAGTGATTGAGAGGAATGAGTGACTGTGAGGAAAGATTGATTGTGAGGTTAGAGTGAATGGGAGGGCTGAGTAACTGTTACTCTGAGAGGATGCATTGATTTCATTATTTCTGCATTTTAGTTGTCATATATCACTGTTTCAGAAATTTCTGAAAGACATTATCTTCTATTTCAGTCGAAGTTGATATGAAATTACTATAGAATTTTAAATGTTGAACTTGAGAGCATGCCTACCCTTTTATGTTGAAAATTATTGTATTTGGACTTAGCTGTGAAGCTCGTCACTACTTTCATTTCTTATTTATTATCGTTACTTACTGAGTTGGTTGTACTCATACTACACCCTGCACTTCGTGTGCAGATCCAGGTATACTTTCAAAATATGATTTTTGCATCACTACTTAATTTACAAGATTTATACAAATATTTTCTAATTTTTCCATGATTCTTAGAGCTTTAAAATTAATTTTCTTGCATTTAAATTACTTAAATATTATCCCTTTAAATTATTTATGATGACTTAATCATCCAAATTTATCATTTTATATCCATGTGTGTGTGTTTAATAATATTTTACTTCATTTTATATAATTACATCTATATTTTAGTTATTTACGTAATTTTTGCAATAATAGCCTATATTCATGCATAATTACTTTATTTACATTATTTGTGCCAAATAGCCTTTTATATTTTATAATTATAAGTTATCATTTTCAATCATTTTAGTGTATAAAATAAAATATTTAATTATTTATTATTAATTATTTTTATTTAAACAATATTGTATTTAAAACATAACCTAAGTTATACATATTTTGGACCACATTAGTGGCCCAAAAATACTCAAATCCCTTGCCCAATCTCCCCAGCCCAAGCCAAACGACCCCTTAATCTCAACCCGGTTGGTACCCGCTTAAACGACCCGCCCCACTCCCATTTTGATCATGGCCGTTGATCTCAAATGATCAACGGCCAATAATAATTCCTTCACTTTCCTTATATCCCCTCACCCAAACCCTAACCCTATTTCCCCACTTCAACCGCCTATAAACCCTCTCTATTTCGTCTGTCTCTAAGAAAACCTAGTAGCCGCCTTTTGATTTCTCTCCGATTCCAACCCAAAAATGGAATCAATCCGAGATTCACTTACCTATTTTGTGATACTTTACTATTGTATGCGTGTCTATGGTGTTACTTAATCCTTGCCTTATTTTTGGCGAGAACTACCTTTCAAGAGTAGGCCTGATTGACTCCGATTTTGTGAAAATCTGGATGATCTTTCGTCTATATACACTCTACAATGGACGATTATTGCATTATTGGTTCGATTCAAGACCGTTGGACCCAACTAGGGTTTGAGATTTTCTTTTTTCCTTACTGATTTTGATTTCATGTGATATATTCTTTCCTTTCTTGTGTTTGACTGATGATTTTCCATGTTCGTCCGCTCAATTTAAATACTATATAAATCGCTCCCCAATTTCCCCCTGGATAGACCTAATTACTGCTAGTACACTCACTATATTCTTCTCTCACTCTTTCACTTCTTCTGAGATACTTGAATATTTTTTGGAATCGTTGAATCCTTGGTCGGCTGAAAGCCAAGGCCATAATATTGTTAAACAACCTCCTCTGGTGCAAGCAATGCTCGGAGCCCTTCTCGAGGCTCTTGTGAACTCTAAAATATTGGGGATCTGGGGTTTTCTTACTACCAGTATTCTAACTCCTCATTCTTTTGTTCGTTTAACTTTGCTACTGGTTAGTGTCCTTAACTCTTGCAATGTTAACTATTTTCCTTTCTGTTTATCTATGACGTATGTGTTCTATGTGTTAATGTTGTTTAAATTCTATAAGCATGATTCAGTTTCCCTGTTATTCATGGATCCCTGATATTGTACTGTTATGATATTGTTTTATAATCCTCTACAATTCCATGTTCTTTATTAGTTGAATTCAGTAGGCTTTAGCACATGTAAGATGCTTTCATTATTGGAATGGATTCTAGCTTTCTTAGGTGTTTCTAGACTAATGTGGGTTCTTTACCTTGTCCTCTATCTGTATGTTTGTATTCTAGACCTTGTTCAGTTCTTCTTGCCCAATATGATTGATCGCTGAGATTGTATTAATTAGCTAAAGCATGTTTCCATTTATGTTCTGTTGCATGTTTGGTTTAGAATGGCTTCTAGGGCAAATCGCTATGTTAGTTTCTCTGCCCCTAGGTAATTGGTATGAAAGGTTATGCATGCCTATCTCCTCCCCTTTTAAGTGTTGTATGTTCTCATGAGTGAGGACACTTTTGAGGTTTATGGTAAACCATGCCATTAGTTTGTTGCTATGCTGCTTATGGTCATCTTCATGTGAAATTGCATATCCCTCTATCTATAATTGTTTCGAATAAGGCTCACTTGTTTAAAATCTTCTTCTGACATTTTGGTTAATGTCTTGCGCTAAACATGATTTCTGAGAAATTAGTATATGTGTGTGTTTGTTCTGTCAACTCTACACACTTGCCTCTTCAGCCTTCTTAATGTGTAACTATGCTCAGTGTGCCAAACCCTTCCCTTTGTTGAATAATTGTTCAATATGATGTTAGTTCTTCTATGTCAAACTTGCTATGCCAAAGTTGTCTACCCAGTTGGTATACTTGTAACGACCTGGCCGATCGTTTAGAAAGTCATAGCCCTGATCCCCTATTTACAGTTTACCCCGCATATTTTTTTGCTTATGTGACTTGCCGGGAGGTCTTGTTTTTGGTTTCAGAGTGTTTTGGAACACTTAGTCCCTAAAACGAGAACTTAAGTCTTAGGATTTTTGATCGTAGTCATAACTGTGTGAAGACGACTCCAGAATTGAGTTTCGTTGGTTCCCTTAGCTCCATTGGGTGATTTTGGACTTAGAAGCGTGTCCGGATTGTGTTTTGGAGGTCCGTAGCCCATTTAGGCTTGAAATGGCGAAAGTCGAATTTTTGGAGATTTGGACCGGTAGTGGAAATTTTGATATCGGGGTCGGATTCTGATTCCGAAAGTTGGAGTAGGTCCGTAATGTTGAATATGACTTGTGTGCAAAATTTGGGATCAATCGGATGTGGTTTTGTTAGTTTCGGCATCGATTGTCGAATTTGGAAGTTTCATGTTCTTTAGGTTTGAATCGGAGGATGATTTGTGATTTTAGCATTGTTTGATGTTGTTTGAGGGCTCGACTGAGTTCGTATGGTGTTTTAGGATTAGTTGTTATGTTTGTTCGAGGTCCCGGGGGCCTCGGGTTAGTTTCGGGTGCTTAACGGGTGAAAGTTTGGACTTAGATGAATTTCTGATATGCTGGTTTCTCGTGTTTTCGGACCTGCGGTGGGGAGTCCGCAGGTGCGACCCCACAGAAGCGAGGCTGGGATTACATGTGCACCTTTAGTCCTGGAAGTCAGTGGTCGCAGTTGCGATGAGTGAACCGCAGGAGCGGAGCCGCATCTGCGGAAGGGCAGTCGCAGATGAAAATGACCCAAGGTTTCGCAGAAGCGGACCAGTAGACGCAGAAGCGCATCCGCAGATGCAGACTTAGGTGCGGACTATGGAGTTTTAATGAAAACTCACAGGTGCGGAGTCCTAGTCGCAGAAGCGGCAGCTCATGTGCGATGATGCGGTCGCAGGAGCGGGTTCGCTGGGCAGAAAAGAGAGAGTTTCGAGGGATTTTCAGAGAGAGCTTTGGGGTAACGATTCCTAACTCATTTTTGGTTGTATTTCATTCATCTCTAGTTGTTTTCTCCTTTTATTTTCGGATTGGGATTGAAAAGTTGGGAAAATGGGGTAAAAGTTCCCTAACCGAATTTCTGAGTTTTGATTGGGATTTAGACATCAGATTTGGTTAATTTTGGTACGAGTAAACTCGTAATTGAATGGGTGTTCGTATTTTGTGACTTTGACCCGATTCCGAGACGTGGGCCTAGGTCTATTATGGTTTTATTTATAATATGTAATTACTTTTGGCTAGATTTGGGCCATTCAGAACCGGATGTTCGTGGGAAAGGCATTTTGACCTATTGATTGAGCTTGGTTCGAGGTAAGTGGCTTGCCTAAATTTGTGTGGGGGAACTCCCCGTAGGATTTTTATTGTTTTTTATATATGAGCGCCGTGTACGTGAGGTGACGAGTACGGACACGGGCTAATTGTGTAAAAACCCGATTTTTCTATTAAGTAATAACCTGATTTCCTTCTTGTTTGAGTTCCATCAGCATGTTTGGTATCCAGCTAGACTATAAAAGCATGCCTACTTGCCTTATCTGTTTACTTGAACTACGTGCAGAATGTTTAGTGAATTTACCTATCTTTCCTTAACTGGAACTTTGGTTGAGATGTAGAATTTCGTGTCGTGACTATTGAATTCTATTGTTTGGCTGCATATTTACATTCGGACTACGGAATGGTATTCTGGGAGATCCCCCTGTCTTGCATATTTACTTTGGGAATACGGAACGGTATTTCGAGAGATCCCCCTGTCTTGCATATTTACTTTAGGACTACAGAACGGTATTTCTGGGAGATCCCCCTGCACATTTACGTTTGGGACTACGAGACGGTATCTCCAGAGATTTCCTTTTGTATATTCTGTGTATTGAGTTGTTTTCTTCTATGATTCCATTCTTGTTAAATTTTAGTCTTTATTTTACTGCGGTATTTCATTTTATCTTGTGTATTTATATTTATACCAGTATGGCCCTGACCAGACCTTGTCACTACTCGACCGAGGTTAGGTTTGGCACTTACTGGGTACCAATTGTGGTGTACTCATGCTACTCTTCTGCACATGTTTTTCGTGTGCAAATCCAGGTACTCCTTATCAGCTGCACAATCAGTGAGCCGGGACAGCTTTGGAGACTTCAAGGTATATTTGTCGTGTCCGCAGACCTCGAAGTCCCCTTCTACTCTTCCACATGTCCATTATCTTCTGTATTTTCTTTTGATAGACTCTGATGTATAGAGACACTAGATTTTCCTTCTTTAGTTTGTGATTCACGATGTTGTGGGTTTTGGGAATGTTGTGTAGTATATTGAGGAGTTAGTTATTGTACATGCCAAGTGGCATGGTATCCAGTTATGTTGTTATTGCTATAGTTAGTTGTTTAATTTATGTTTTCATTTCATTATTTTGCAAATGTTAGGTTTACCTAGTCATAGAGACTAGGTGCCGTCACGACGTCATACGGAGGGGAAATTAGGTCGTGATAAGTTGGTATCACAGCTCTAGCTTCGTAGGAGTTGTGAGTCACAAGCCAGTTTATTAGAGTCTCGTGGATCGGTAAGGAGACGTCTGTACTTATCTTCGGGAGTCTATGGAACTATTAGGAACAAACATACTTCTTTTGATTCCCTGTCGTGCGAGTTATTGGTATCAAATTCTAAAAATTCTCTATTCTATTCTTTCTCACAGATGGTGAGGACCCGTACCGGAGGATCTGACGACCAGGCACTCGCACCCCCTACTAGAGCCGGCAGAGGCCGGGGCCGAGGTAGAGTATGGCCACACGGTGCAGCTAGAGCACCCGTACGAGTTGCGACAGAGGATCCCCCAGCAGTTCCAGTTGGAGGGCAGGCACCGGAGGTTCCTATTGCTGCACCAACCCTCTAGGGGACTCTAGCCCAGTTCATAAGCATGTTCAGCACCTTAGCTCAGGCTGGATTGATTCCATTAGCTCCTGCCACATCCTAGGGACTCATGGCGTGCAAAATTTGAGCAGCTGCGCCAGGGTGCTATGACTATGTTAGAGTATGCAGCCCGCTTCAGCGATTTGGCCTGACATGCACCGTCCTTGGTTGCCACAGTTCGAGAGAAGGTTCAACGATTTATTGCGGGACTCCACCCCAGTATCAGGATTAGTATGATCAGGGAGTTGGAGATGGATATCCCTTACCATCAGGTTGTGAGTATTGCTAGGAGATTGGAGGGAATGCTTGCCCGAGACCGGGAGGAGAGAGAGGCCAAGAGGTCTCGAGAGATTGGTTCTTATTCTGGATCTCGTGCCCCAGCAGCTCGCCATGGTAGGGATTATGTGAGTCGCCCTGTTCATTCAGCTCTTCCAGTCACTAGTGGTGTTCCAGCCCCTTATAGGCCCCAGGAGCCTTATTATGCACCGCCAGTATCTAGTATGCCCCCTTCTCGGGGTGCTTTTAGCGGCCAGTCCAGCAGACCTGGCCCGAGTCAGTCGTAGAAGCCATTCCCTCCGAGGGTGTTGCTTTGAGTATGGAGACACCCGCCATATGGTGAGGGATTGCCCCAGACATAGGAGGGTTGCACCTCCACAGACTTCTTAGCCACCACGTGCTCCACCGGGTCCTCAAGCCATAATTCCAACACCAGCTACTTCCCCACCTGCTTAGCCAGCTCGAGGTGGAGGTCGGGGAGGTCGAGGTCTCCCTAGAGGGGGAGGCCAGGCCAGGTATTACGCTCTTCCGGCTCGTATAGAGGAAGTTGCTTCTGACTCTGTCATTACAAGTATTGTTCCAGTTTATCATAGAGATGCGTCGGTATTATTTTACCCAGGCTCTACGTATTCATATGTGTCCTCTTATTTTTCCCCACATTTGGGGATATATCGGGATTCTTTGAGTTCCCCTATTTATGTATCTACTCCTGTGGGAGATTCTCTTATTGTAGACCGCGTGTATCGGTCGTGTTTGATTGCTCTTAGTGGTTTTGAGACCAGAGCTGATTTATTATTACTCAACATGGTAGACTTTGATGTTATCTTGGGCATGGACTGGTTGTCGACCCATTATGCTATTCTTGATTGTCACGCTAAGACCGTGATGCTGGCTATGCCAAGTTTACCGCGATTAGAGTGGAGAGGTACCTTAGAGTATACTCCCAGCCGAGTTATTTCATTTCTTAAACCTCAACGAATGGTTGAGAAGGGGTGTGACGCGTATCTAGCTTATGTGAGAGATGCCAGTATTGATACCCCTATAGTTGAGTCAGTTCCGGTAGTGAGGGAATATCCAGATGTGTTCCCAGCTGATCTTCTGGGCATGTTGCCCGACAGAGACATTGATTTTGGCATTGATTTATTGCCGGGCACTCAGCCCATCTCTATTCCTCCATATCGTATGGCTCCTTCTGAGTTGAAGGAGTTGAATGAGAAATTGCAGGAGTTGCTTGATAAGGGCTTTATTCGGCCCAATGTGTCACATTGGGGTGCTCCTGTCTTGTTTGTGAAGAAAAAGGATGGTTCTTTGCGTATGTGTATTGATTATCGCCAGCTAAACAAAGTTACAGTGAATAACATGTATCAGTTGCCTCGTATTGATGACTTATTTGATCAGTTATGGGGTGCCAGAGTGTTCTCCAAGATTGACTTACGTTCAGGCTATCATCAGTTGAAGATTCAGGATCCAGATATCCCGAAGACTGCTTTCAAAACTCGGTATGGCCATTACGAGTTCCTTGTGATGTCATTTGGGCTGACCAATACCCCAGCAGCCTTTATGCACTTGATGCACTGTGTGTTCTGGCCCTATATTGATTCTTTCATCATCGTATTCATTGATGATATTCTAATTTTTTCCCGGACCTGGGAGGATCATGAGCAGCACCTGAGGACAGTGCTTCAGACTTTGAGAGAAAAGAAGTTGTATGCAAAGTTCTCAAAATATGAGTTTTGGTTAGATTCCGTGGCATTTGTAGGTCATATTTTGTCGAGTGAGGGGATCAAAGTGGATCCGAAGAAGGTGGAAGCAGTGCAGAGTTGGCCCAGACCGTCCTCAGCGATAGAGATTCGGAGCTTCCTTGGTTTGGTGGGGTATTACCGTCGGTTTATTGAGGGATTTTTTTCTATTGCAACACCTATGACCAAGCTGACCCAGAAGGGTGCTCCATTCAGGTGGACAAAGGAGTGTGAGGAGAGCTTTCAGAAGCTCAAGACAGCTTTGCCTACAGCCCCAGTATTGGTATTGCCTTCAGGTTCGGGGTCTTATAAAGTTTATTATGATGCGTTGCGAGTTGGACTTGGCGCGATGTTGATGCAAGACCGTAGGGTGATTCCCTACGCGTCCAGACAGCTGAAGGTGCATGAAAAGAACTATCATATCCATGACCTTGAGCTAGAAGCTATTGTTCATGCCTTGAAAATATGGAGGCATTATTTTTACGATGTTTCTTGTGAGATTTACCCCGATCATCGGAGTTTGCAGCATCTGTTCAAGAAAAAAGATCTTAACTTGCGTTAGCGGAGGTGGTTGGAGCTACTTAAGTACTATGATATCACTATTTTGTACCATCTGAGGAAGGCCAATGTGGTGTCCGATGCTTTGAGTCGCCAGGCAAAGAGTTTGGGGAGTTTAGCATATCTACTAGCAGCAGAGAGGCCATTGGTGTTGGATGTTCAGTCCTTAGCCAACCTGTTTGTGATATTGGATATTTCTGAGCCAAGTCGAGTATTATCTTGTGTGGTGTCTCAGTCTTCTCTTTATGATCGTATCAGGGAGCGTCAGTATGATGACTCCCATCTGTTTGTCCTTAAGGACACGGTCCAGCACGGTGATGCTAAGGAGGTCACTATTGGGGATGATGGTGCATTGAGGATGCACGGCAGGCCATGTGTGCCTAATGTGGATGGTTTACGTGAGATGATTCTCCAGGAGGCTCACAGTTCGATGTACTCTATTCATCCGAGTGCCGTAAAGATGTATCAGAACTTGAGACAGCATTACTGGTGGAGGAGAATGAAGAAGGACAAAGTAGAATATGTAGCTCGGTGTCTGAATTGCCAGCAGTTAAAGTATGAGCATCAACAGCCAAGTGGGTTGCTTCAGAAGTTGGAGATTCCATAGTAGAAATGGGAGCGGATCTCTATGGATTTCGTTGTTGGACTCCCACGGACACAGTGGAAGTTTGATGCAGTTTGGGTGATTTTAGATAGGCTGACCAAGGCGGCTCATTTCATTCCTGTGATGACTACCTATTCTTCCGAGCAGTTGGCTCGAATTTATATTCGCGAGATCGTCAGGCTTCATGGTGTACCGTTATCTATACTCTCTGACCGGGGTACGCAGTTTACATCATGATTCTGGAGAGTCGTATAGCATGAGTCGGGTACTCGAGTGGAGTTGAGCACAACTTTTCACCCTCAGATGGACAGGCAGTCCGAGCGCACTATTCAGATTCTTGAGGATATGATATGTGCGTGTGTGATGGAGTTTGAAAGTTCTTAGGATCAGTTCTTACCACTTGCGGAGTTTGTCTACAACAACAATTAACAGTCCAGCATTTAGATGGCACCGTATGAGGCTCTGTATGGTAGGCGGTGTCGGTCTCTAGTGGGTTGGTTCGAGTTGGACGAGGCCAGATTATTGGGTACGGACTTGGTTAAGTATGCCTTGGAGAAGGTTAAGGTGATTCAGGACAGACTTCACACTGCCCAGTCCATATATATGAGCTATAAGGACTGGAAGGTTCGCGATATTGCATTCATGGTTGAAGAGTGAGTCCTGCTTCGGGTTTCGCCTATGAAGGGCGTTATGAGGTTCGAAAAGAGGGGCAAGCTGAGCCCAAGGTTTATCGGCCCATTTGAGGTATTGTGACGCATTGGGGAGGTTGCTTATGAGCTTGCCTTGACTCCCAGTCTTATAGGGGTCCACCTAGTATTTCACGTTTCTATGCTCCAGAAGTATCACGGTGATCCGGCTCACGTATTTGATTTCAGCTCAGTCCAATTGAACAAGGATCTATCTTATGTTGAAGAGCCAGTGTCTATTTTAGACAGGTAGGTCAGAAAGCTAAGGTCAAAGAACATTTCTTTTGTGAAGGTTCAGTGGAGGGGACAACCGGTCGAGGAGGCGACTTGGGAGACCGAGCAGGATATTCGCATCCGTTATCCTCATCTTTTCACCACTTCAGGTATGTCTCTATACTCGTTCGAGGCTGAACAATTGTTTTAAGAGGGGGAGGATGTAACGACCTGGCCGGTCATTTTGAAATAAATAGCCCCAATCCCCTATTTACTGTTTCCCCCGCATATTTTTCTACTTATGTGACTTCCCGGGAGGTCTTGTTTTTGGTTTCGGAGTGTTTTGGGACACTTAGTCCCTAAAACGGGAGCTTAAGTCTTAGGATTTTTTACTGTAGTCGAAACTACATGAAGACGACTCCGAAATGGAGTTTCGTCGGTTCCATTAGCTCCGTTGGGTGATTTTGGACTTAGGAGTGTGTCCAGATTGTGTTTTGGAGGTCCATAGCCCATTTAGGCTTGAAATGGCGAAAGTTAAATTTTTGGAGATTTGGACCGGTAGTGGAAATTTTGTTATCGGGGTCGGATTCTGATTCCGGAAGTTGGAGTAGGTCTGTAATATTGAATATGACTTGTGTGCAAAATTTAGGGTCAATCAGACGTGGTTTGGTTAGTTTCAGCATCGATCATCGAATTTGGAAGTTTCAAGTTCTTTAGGTTTGAATCGGAAGATAATTTGTGATTTTAGCATTGTTTGATGTGGTTTGAGGGCTCGACTGAGTTTGTATGGTGTTTTAGGATTGGTTGGTATGTTTGGTCGAGGTCCCGGGGGCCTCGGGTTAGTTTCGGGTGCTTAACGGGTGAAAGCTTAGACTTAGAAGCATTTCTGACATGCTGGTTTCTGGTGTTTTTGCACCTGCGGTGGGGAGTCTGCAGGTGCGGCCCCGCAAAAGCAAAGCTGGGTTCGCAGGTGCGCCTTTAGGCCTGGGAGTCAGTGGTCGCAGATGCGACGAGTGAGCCGTAGTAGCGGGAGCCGCATCTGTGGAAGGGCAGTCGCAGATGCGGAGATGAGAATGACCCAAGGTTCCGCAAAGGCGGACGAGTGGACGTAGAAGCACATCCGCAAATGCGGACTTAGGTGTACAGGTGCGGACTCTGGAGTTTTAATGAAAACTAGCAGGTGCGGAGTCCTAGCCGCAGAAGCGGCACCGCAGGTGTGCTGATGAGGTCGCAAGACCGGGTTTGCTGGGCCGAAAAGAGAGAGTTTTGAGGGCTTGATTCATTTCTCCATTTCAGGACTTGGGAGCTCGAAAATTGGCGATTCTTTGAGGGATTTTCAGCGAAAACTTTGGGGTAACGATTCCTAACTCGTTTTTGGTTGTATTTCATTAATCTATAGTTTTTTTCTCCATTTATTTTCGGATTGGGATTGAAAAGTTGGGAAAATGGGGGAAAAGTTCCCTAACTGAATTTCTATGTTTTGATTGGGATTTAGAAATTGGATTTGGTTAATTTTGGTACGAGTGAATTCGTGAGTGAATAGGTGTTCGTATTTTGTGACTTTTACCTGATTTCGAGACGTGGGCCCGGGTCGACTTTTAGGGCAAATTTCGGAATTTTTATTAAAGTATTGATTTCATTAATTGGATAAGTCTATTATGATTGTATTTATGATATGTAATTACTTTTGGCTAGATTTGGGCCATTCGGAACCGTATATTCATGGGAAAGGTATTTTGACTTGTTGATTGAGATTGGTTCGAGGTAAGTGGCTTGCCTAACTTTGTGTGCGGGAACTCCCCGTAAGATTTGTACTATTTTTTGTATACGAGCGCCGTGTACATGAGGTGACGAGTATGTACACGGGCTAATTATTAAAAACCCGATTTTTCTACTAAGTAATAACCTAATTTCCTTCTTATTTGAGTTCCATCAGCATGTGTGGTATCCAGCTAGACTAGAAAAACATGCCTATTTGCCTTAACTATTTACTTGAACTACGTGCAGCATGTTTAGTGAATTTACCTATCTTTCCTTAACTGGTACTTAGGTTGAGCTGTAGAATTTCGTGCTGTGACTATTGAATTCCATTGTTTGGGTGCATATTTACTTTGGGACTACGGAATGGTATTCCGGGAGATCCCTCTGTCTTGCATATTTACTTTGGGACTACGGAACGGTATTCCGGGAGATCCCCCTGTCTTGCATATTTACTTTGGGACTACGAAACGGTATTCCGGGAGATCCCCCAACACATTTACGTTTGGGACTACGAGATAGTATCTCGGGAGATCCCCTGTTGTTATCTCTGTGTATTGAGCTGTTGTCTTCTATGATTTCATTCTTGTTAACTTTCAGCCTTTATTTTACTACGGTATTTCATTTTATCTTGTGTATTTATATTTATACCAGTAGGGCCCTGACCTGACCTCGTCAATACTCGACCGAGGTTAGGCTTGGCACTTACTGGGTACCAATTGTGGTGTACTCATGCTACTCTTCTGCACATGTTTGTTGTGTGCAGATCTAGGTACTCCTTATCAGCTGCACTATCAGTGAGCCAAGACAGCTTTGGAGACTTCAAGGTATATCTGCCGCGTCTGTAGACCTCGGAGTCCCTTCTACTCTTCCCCATGTCCATTATATTATGTATTTTTTTTTTGATAGACTCTGATGTATAGAGACACTAGATTTTCCTTCTGTAGTTTGTGATTCACGGTGTTCCGGGTTTTGGGAATGCTTTGTAGTATATTGAGGAGTTAGTTATTGTACATGCCAAGTGGCATGGTATCCAGTTATGTTGTTATTGCTACAGTTAGTTGTTGAATTTATGTTTTCATTTCATTATTCCGCAAATGTTAGGCTTACCTAGTCATAGAGACTAGGTGTCGTCACGACGTCATACGGAGGGGAAATTGATTCGTGACAATGCTCAAGCCCTCTTGTTTAACCAATCTTGTTCCCTTAGCTTCTAAGAATTATGACCACTGTTAATAGACTTTAGGATTGTCAATTGGTTATCATGTATGGTTTTCCCTTTCAAGTTTGGTATGAGTTTGTGTATGGCCCTGGGTGTATAGCTGATACATTCTCACTCTGAAACATGTTGGGTCCTGGGTTCACTATTCGTGTGAAAGGAGAAGCTTGCTGAAGGCCCAGGTGTTACTGGGTTATATTCTTTCGGCCCTACTCTGCGTATTGGGCCTGTAGCCTTTTAATATATAACATTTGCACTTGTATTCATTATTTTGGGGTCTATAATAATTTGTGAACAAAAACATATGGGGAAATTAGTAAAAGAGGGGTAGGGTACTCTAATTCTCACATAAATGGGTAGAAAGCATGCCTATACGATCTATGTGATTTATTCGCTATTTGCTTCACATGTTTTAACTTCATAAGTAGAATGTCTGCCTATAGGAGTCACACGCACACACATCACTTAACTTGCCAATGCATGCTATTTTAAGTATCCGCTGTACCAGTCTCCACTACTATGTTTTCTTAGATGAAAAGAGTATAGGGCGTAGCAATGCAATATTCTACTTACCTAGGTGCCATGCCTATAAGACTTCGAATGATTAATCTATCTCAATTATCATTGTACTGCTCATGCCTATAGGTTTAACAATCAACCAGCTACCCATATCGTTTGTATTTCTCATCTAGATAGCATACCTATAGGGATAAAACTATATAAAATCAATGTCAATCGCCAACTATTAGATATCATGCTTCTAGGACATTGTCACCTGCCTAACGAACTTGTCTATAAAATTAGTGGTTGTAGTTCATGGTTCTAGAGTCATTTCACTGCCTTTTGCGAACAATCTAGAAATCATGCCTATATGTTTCTATAATCTGCAAATCCGTTGTCTGTATATTGCTAAAATCAGAATCATTTAGAAACCATGTCTATAGGACTTATAATGATTTAATCTGTACGTTGGCCTAAAATGCAGCATCGCCTGTTGATATTCGAATCATATAAAGATCATGCCCATAGGACCAAAGGATTCTGTGTCTCAAGTTCGAAACGTTCTACTGCCTAATCTGAAAATCAGTCTGCGTGCTTCTTTGTTTACGTGCGGAGGCTAACATGAGCTACTCTTTGCTATTATGTGCAGTCCTCTTTGTTTTTTTGAATATCGCTTAGTTTTATCATTTTCGAGCAACCTAAGTAAAGTCTAGAACCACCCAAATAGTAGGACCAAAGCTTCTTGGGCCATAGGCATGGGTCGGGTAGCGCATGCATAGGGTACGACTCAGAATTCAATTAGAACGCTCTTAGGTAAACAACTTCAACATAGTAATCGGGTAGCAGGAGATGATAGTCTGTGCCCGCTGAATAATTTGAGTAACTCCTATGATAAAGGGAGTTGCAAATTATTATTTATGTTGCGCGGGGTGATCCTTTAGGCTAAAAAACATAGGACCCCCCCCCCCCCTCCTTTATATACTTGCTCAGTCATATACCATCGTAGTCGAATCTTTGTAGTCCTTAAAGATCTTTGTAGTCCTTAAAGATCTGTACACATCGAGTTGTGGACCTGGAAGAGTGCCTAACACCCTCTCTTTGATGTAATTTGAGCCCTTACCCGATCTTTGGTGGCATTTACTAGTCAAACAGATTTATTTACAAATAGGTGCCCTAACGCACCTTAAAACCGTTAGGTGGTGACTCTTCTCTTTTAATACCCATTTAAAAGAGTTGTCACACGTCGAAGCCCGATTTCGCGGGAAAAAGGGGTGCGACAACATGGTGACTCCGCTGGGGATTACACTTAGGCTCTTACCATAATGAACTTGGCTTATGTGGATTACTTTCTTTGTTCCGTGCACATCCCTTCCCTTCTTCACCTTTATTTGTTAAATTTGCTATGACATGCACATCCCTTCCCCTATTTACCTTTATTTTAAATTTGCTATGACATGCACATCCCTTCCCCTATTCACCTTTGTTTACTATGACCGCTCTTCATCTCTTTTAATCATGTCTAAGACTACTATCTCACGCCTTTCCCATTCCTACTTCCTTACCTGCTTTATTACATTCCCGCATATATTTTTTATGAACTAAACTAACTTCTTCCTTTTGTCTTTCTTCTATATTCTTTCCATGTTTACCTTTGCTATATTAATTACTGCTTTTACATATCATGCAAATACTTGATAACGTGTTATTATTTCTGCATAAATCATGCTCCACAGCATACTCCACTCGTGCCAACTATCAACATAGGGGCACTTGATGAGTGTCCGCGCTCTTCCGAAAATTACTCTTTTAAATCGAAAAGGCTTATTTGCGGTAGACTAGTCGATCAGCGGTGCAATCGACGGTCCCGTGCCTTTCCCTTTCAAGTTGTCCACTTTGGAGTACTAGTCTAGACCATTCTAGAAACCCTACTCCAACTTGAAATGTACATTCATCATGCTAAACCTAGTACGGGTTGGAACATTATTAACATAACAACCTGCTAAGATGAACCTTGTCCAATGTCTGACAGGATTTCCACAATCCCAATGGACACTATCATATTATGTGCATTACTTGGAGAAAATACACCAACGTGTTGATCATTATTGCATAAGTAGTCAAATCTGGAGGGGGAAAGGGCTAACCTTTGTTTGCTTACAGAAAATGAAGCATGAAGTCCGCAGGTCCGGTATGGTCCAAAACAACCCACCATTGCTACTTGACTGGTAGAAAGACCTTGCACCTTGAGAAAGAATCATGTGAGAAGATTATTGGGTGACCTGCCATCCTTGCTGAACATTCGACCAAATAGGGCATTGATTGAGGCCGCTACCATGTTCTGGGACGAGAAAATAGCCATTTTTTGATTTGGAAATATAGAAATTACTCCCCTCCTAGAGGAAATAGGAGGCTTCGCCAAGTTATCATGGGATAGCACGGGATTACTGGCACCAGAGAATCGCACTCCTCACGATTTTCTAAAGATGTTGGGTTTTAAGAAAATTAATGAGCTGCTCTGTTTAAAGAAGTCATACATCCCTTTTGAATTTCTTTATGAGCGTTATGGGCATAGAAAGTCATATCGTTCGCATCATGAGTAACTTACCATTACTTCCTTTGGTTGGACGCACCGCCGGGTTTATGTGCTCATCGTATGCTTCTTGGGGTTATGGATATTTCCAATGAAAGGGGGAAGGATTCATACTCTCTTAGCCATGGTTGCCAGGACTTTGATGGAGGGCATCAAAGGACAAACTTATACTATCGTCCCAATGATCTTAGCCGAGATGTACCGCGCTCTAGATCGGTGTAAGCAGGGATTTGGACACTTTGAGGGTTGTAATATGTTACTACAAGTCTGGTTGATGGAACACTTTTAGATGGGAGAGTATCATCAAGAGCTTCTGCGACGACCGTTGAATGACTACATAGCTTCCCATCACCCAAAGAAAACAACGTTTATCCTAGACACGTTTGCACAACCAGGAAAGGCTATAAGTCGGGTGCGTTTCTTCATTAATCTGACGGACGAGCAGGTACATTGGATGTTCGAGTGGTTTCCTACCAGTGAGTTCATCATCAGGTCAAGAGGGACTACTCATATGGTACTAATTGGGTTGCGAGGCATGTATCCTTATGCTCCTATAAGGGTAATGAGGCAAGCGGGGAGAAAACATGTCATACCTCAGGTTTCCAACATGGTCTAGTACAAGGCAGATTTCAAATAAGATATCATTCCATTCAATTTCGAGGCACAACATATGTGGAACCAAAAGGTCATTGTGGAAAAAGAAACCATTGAGCCAGACAGGCATCACGCAAGACATATGTACTACTATCTATCATGGTTGGAGGATGACATGGCAGGAGACGTCCAGCGAGGAGTCAATTTGAAGGATAGGGTCATAGATGAAGTAGCTGAAGCACAAGTTAAGTATAGAAGGCTACTCGAGTCTGAAGCTAAACATCTGGAACAACACAAAGTGAACATGGAAGCAATAAAGGAATGGAAGGATATTGCCACTAAGTCAACAGAAAGATTGGAATACTTGAAACAAGGATTGATGGAGCTCGAGGAAAGATGAGAAAGAGACTCTCAGATTGTCAAAGCACGGATGGCAGTGAAGGAGGACATCTAGAAAAAGCCTACTTACTATTGGATATGTGCGATCTGGGAAACCTGATTGATGGGGTCAAAAGAGCTAAGCCCAGAGAAGGTCCTTCAGGGACCAAGTAGACTAGAAAATGATGTTCTTTACAGCTTTCTAGCTTAGCTTTAAACTTCGATTGTAATAAGGCTAAATGCCATTAGTAATTTTTATTATTATCGATTTAGTAAAGGTTTGATTCATTTTGGCATTAATGAAATGATGCAAATGTTGGCATCAATTTTCTCCAAGTCTACGTGTCCCTTAGGCCTACCTCGGGCACAATGAGGTCCCCAAATTAGAACGCAAATTATTGCATGACTCTGTGAAACATGTTTTAATATCGCAAACACTCTTTTAATATTCCTTACTAACTTGGTTACCTTTTGCTTTTTTTTTTCTTTTGATTATTCCCATTCCCAATGGTTGGTTCGTGCATACTATCATCAAGCGATCGTCATTTCCCCCATGATCAGAAACTAGGGCAAGATATCGAGTTGGTTCGATTTCATCACGTTTGGAATAGCCGAGGAATGTGTTGGCAAAAGTATACTGTTAAACTGGGGTAACGTTTTGAGCGGGATCCTCAAAATTCCGAGTCAAGGAGCCAGATGTTACCCAGGGTGGCTCAAATAGGGCCCCAAGACTGAAGTAAATGCGAAGCAAAGAATCAAAAGCACGAACCAACCATCCCCACGAATCTCACAACCTTTCTTTGAATGCAAGCACAATGAACATGCGGTAATATTCGCAAAAACATACATGCAGCAAAAATCGCTATCTTCATAACGACAAAGTTTCCAAACGCAAACACATAAAGATAAGAAATATTTTACTCTCTCGCAGCTATTTATTTCTTTTCTTGCATAGGGCTAAGCAATGCCCTCATCATCGCTCAAGGCTAAACTGCCTTTCTTTGCATGAGACTAAGAATTGTCTCCACTCCTTGCATAGGGCTAGAAACTGCCCTCACCTTGCATAAGGCTAAGCACTGCCTTCTTTGCCAGAGGCTAAGCACGGTCTCCTTCCCCTGCATGAGGCTAAGCATTGTCTCCACTCTTTGCATAGGGCTAGGCACCGCCCTAACCTTGTATAAGGATAAGCATTGCCTTTCCTTGCTAGAGACTAAGCATTGTCCCCTTTCTTTGCATGAGGCTAGGCATTTTATCCTTTCTTTGCATGAGACTAAGCATTGTCTCCACTCTTTGCATAGGGCTAAACACTGCTCTCACCATTGCATAAGGCTAAACGTTGCCGTTCTTTTCATGAGACTAAGCATTGTCTCCATTCCTTGCATAGGGCTAGGCACTGCCCTCACCTTGCATAAGGCAAAGCACTGCCTTCTTTACCAGAGGCTAAGCGCCGTCTCCTTTTCTTGCATGAGACTAAGCATTGTCTCCACTCCTTGCATAGGGCTAGGCACCGCCCTGACCTTGTATAAGGCTAAGCATTGTATTTCCTTGCCAGAGACTAAGCATTGTCTACATTCCTTGCATGAGACTAGGCATTGTCTCCTTTCCTTACATTACACTAAGCATTGTCTCCACTCTTTGCATAGGGCTAAACACAGCCCTCACCATTGCATAAGGCTAAATGTTGCCTTTCTTTGCATTAGACTAAGCATTGTCTCCACTCCTTGCATAGGACTATGCACTGCCCTCACCTTGCATAAGGCTAAGAACTGCTTTCTTTGCCCGAGGCTAAGTGCGGTCTCCTTTCCGTGCATGAGACTAAGCATTTTATCCACTCCTTGCATAGGGCTAGGCACCACCGTCACCTTGTATAAAGCAAAGCATTCTTTTCCTTTCCAGAGACTAAGCATTGTCTCTTTTTCTTGCATGAGACTAAGCATTGTCTCCATTCCTTGCATAGGGCTAGGCACTGCCCTCACCTTGCATAAGGCTAAGCACTGCCTTCTTTGCCAGAGGATAAGCACTGTCTCCTTTTCCTGCATGAGCCTAAGCATTGTCTCCACTCCTTGCATAGGGCTAGGCACCGCCCTCACCTTATAAATGGCTAAGCACTGCTTTTCCTTGCCAGAGACTAAGCATTGTCTCCTTTCCTTGCAGGAGACTAGGCATTGTCTCATTTCCTTACATTATACCAAGCATTGTCTCCACTCTTTGCATAGGGCTAAACACTTCCCTCACCATTGTATAAGGCTAAAGATTGCCTTTCTTTGCATAAGACTAAGAATTGTCTCCACTCCTTGCATAGGGATATGAACTACCCTCACCTTGCATAAGGCTAAGCACTGCCTTATTTGCTAGAGGCTAAGCAGGGTCTCCTTCTCCTGCATGAGACTAAGCATTGTCTCCATTCCTTGAATTGGGCTAGGCACCGCCCTCACTTTGTATTAGGCTAGGCATTGCATTTCCTTGCCAGAGACTAAGCATTGTCTCCTTTCCTTGCATGACACTAGGCATTGTCTCCTTTCCTTACATTAGACTAAGCATTGTCTCCACTCTTTGCATAAGGCTAAACACAGCCCTCACCATTGCATAAGGCTAAACATTTCCTTTCTTTGCATTAGACTAAGCATTGTCTCCACTCCTTGCATAGAACTATGCACTGCCCTCACCTTGCATAAGGCTAAGCACCGCTTTCTTTTCCCAAGGCTAAGCGTGGTCTCCTTTTCCTGCATGAGACTAAGCATTTTCTCCACTCCTTGCATAGGGCTTGGCACCGCCCTCACCTTGTATAAAGCAAAGCATTCCTTTCCTTTCCAGAGACTAAGCATTGTCTCTTTTTATTGCATGAGACTAAGCATTGTCTACACTCTTTACATAGGGCTAAACAATTCCCTTACTATTGCATAAGGCTAAACATTGGCTTTGTTTGCATGAGACTAAGAATTGTCTCCACTCCTTGCATAGGGCTATGCACTGCCCTCACCTTGCATAAGGCTAAGAACTGCCTTATTTGCCAGAGGCGAAGCGTGGTCTCCTTCTCCTGCATGAGACTAAGCATTGTCTCCACTCCTTGCATTGGGCTAGACACCGCCCTCACCTTGTATAAGGCTAAGCATTGTCTTTCCTTGCCAGACTCTAAGCATTGTCTCCTTTACTTGCATGAGACTAGGCATTGTCTCCTTTCCTTACATTAGACTAAGCATTGTTTCCACTCTTTACATAGGGCTAAACCTTTCCCTCACCATTGCATAAGGCTAAACGTTGCCTTTCTTTGCATAAGACTAAGCATTGTCTCCACTCCTTGCATAGGGATATGCACTGCCCTCACCTTGCATAAGGCTAAGCACTGCCTTCTTTGCTAGAGGCTAAGTGCGGTCTCCTTTCCCTACATTAGACTAAGCATTGTCTCCACACCTTGCATAGGGTTAGGCACCGCCCTCACCTTGTATAAGGCTAAGCATTGCCTTTCCTTGCCAGAGACTAAGCATTGTCTCCTTTCCTTGCTTGAGACTAGACATTGTCTCATTTCCTTGCATGAGACTAAGCATTGTCTCCACTCTTTTAATAGGGCTAAACACTGCCCTCACCATTGAATAAGGCTAAACGCTGCCTTTCTTTGCATGATACTAAGCGTTATCTCCACTCCTTGCATAGGGCTATGCACCGCCCTCACCTTGCATAAGGCTAAGTACTGCCTTATTTGCCATAGGCAAAACGCGGTCTCCTTCTCCTGCATGAGACTAAGCATTGTCTCCACTCCATGCATTGGGCTAGGCACCGCCCTCACCTTGTATAAGGCTAAGCATTGCTTTTCCTTGCTAGACTCTAAGCATTGTCTACTTTCCTTGCATGAGACTAGGCATTGTCTCCTTTCCTTACATTAGATTAAGCATTGTCACCACTCTTTGCATAGGGCTAAATCTTACCCTCACCATTGCATGAGGCTAAACGTTGCCTTTCTTTGCATGAGAATAAGCATTGTATCCACTCTTTGCATAGGGCTATGCACTGCCCTCACCTTGCATAAGGCTAAGCACTGCCTTCTTTGCCAGAGGCTAAGCGCGGTCTACTTTTCCTGCATGAGACTAAGCATTGTCTCCACTCCTTGCATTGGGCTAGGCTCCGACCTCACCTTGTATAAGGCTAAGCATTGCCTTTCCTTGCTAGACTCTAAGCATTGACTACTTTCCTTGCATGAGACTAGGCATTGTCTCCTTTCCTTACATTAGATTAAGCATTGTCTCCACTCTTTGCATAGGGCTAAACCTTGCCCTCACCATTGCATAAGGCTAAAAGTTGCCTTTCTTTGCATGAGAATAAGCATCGTCTCCACTCTTTGTATAGGGCTATGCACTGCCCTCACCTTGCATAAGGCTAAGCACTACCTTCTTTGCCAGAGGCTAAACGCGGTCTCCTTTCCTTACATTAGACTAAGCATTGTCTCCACTCCTTGCATAGGTCTCGGCACCGCCCTCACCTTGTATAAGGCTAATCAATGCCTTTCCTTTCTAGAGATTAAGCATTGTCTCCTTTCCTTGAATGAGACTAGACATTGTCTCCTTTCCTTGCATGAGACTAAGCATTGTCTCCACTTTTTGCATAGGGCTAAACACTGCCCTCACAATTGAATAAGGCTAAACGTTGCCTTTCTTTGCATGAGACTAAGCATTGTCTTCATTCCTTGCATAGGGCTAGGCACTGCCCTCACCTTGTATAAGGCTAAGCACTGCCTTCTTTGCCAGAGGATAAGCGCTGTCTCCTTTTCCTGCATGAGACAACGTATTTTCTCCTCTCCTTGCATAGGGCTAGGCACCTCCCTCACCTTGTATAAGGCTGAGCATTGCTTTTCCTTGCTAGAGACTAAGCATTGTCTCCTTTCCTTGCATGAGACTAGACATTGTCTCCTTTCATTACATTAGACGAAGCATTGCCTCCACTCTTTGAATAAGGCTAAACACTGCCCTCACCATTGCATAAGGCTAAACACTGCCTTTCTTTGCATGATACTAAGAATTATCTCCACTCCTTGCATAGGGCTATGCACCGCCCTCACCTTGCATAAGGCTAAGCACTGCCTTATTTACCAGAGGCTAAGCGCGGTCTCCTTCTCCTGCATGAGACTAAGCATTGTCTCCACTCCATGCATTGGGCTAGGCACCGCCCTCACCTTGTATAAGGCTAAGCATTGCCTTTCCTTGCTAGACTCTAAGCATTGTCTACTTTCCTTGAATGAGACTAGGCATTGTCTCCTTTCCTTACATTAGATTAACCATTGTCTCCACTCTTTTCATAGGGCTAAACCTTACCCTCACCATTGCATGAGGCTAAACGTTCCCTTTCTTTGCATGAGAATAAGCATTGTATCGACTCTTTGCATAGGGCTATGCACTGCCCTCACCTTGCATAAGGCTAAGCACTGCCTTCTTTGCCAGAGGCTAAGCGCGGTCTACTTTTCCTGCATGAGACTAAGCATTGTCTCCACTCCTTGCATTTGGCTAGGCACCAACCTCACATTGTATAAGGCTAAGCATTGCCTTTCCTTGCCATACTCTAAGCATTGTCTACTTTCCTTGCATGAGACTAGGCATTGTCTCATTTCCTTACATTAGATTAAGCATTGTCTCCACTCCTTGCATAGGTCTCGGCACCGCCCTCACCTTGTATAAGGCTAATCAATGCCTTTCCTTTCTAGAGATTAAGCATTGTCTCCTTTCCTTGAATGAGACTAGACATTGTCTCCTTTCCTTGCATGAGACTAAGCATTGTCTCCACTCTTTGCATAGGGCTAAACACTGCCCTCACAATTGAATAAGGCTAAACGTTGCCTTTCTTTGCATGAGACTAAGCATTGTCTCCATTCCTTGCATAGGGCTAGGCACTGCCCTCACCTTGTATAAGGCTAAGCACTGCCTTCTTTGCCAGAGGATAAGCGCTGTCTCCTTTTCCTGCATGAGACAACGTATTTTCTCCACTCCTTGCATAGGGTTAGGCACCTCCCTCACCTTGTATAAGGCTGAGCATTGCTTTTCCTTGCTAGAGACTAAGCATTGTCTCCTTTCCTTGCATGAGACTAGACATTGTCTCCTTTCATTACATTAGACGAAGCATTGCCTCCACTCTTTGAATAGGGCTAAACACTGCCCTCACCATTACATAAGGCTAAACACTGCCTTTCTTTGCATGATACTAAGCATTATCTCCACTCCTTGCATAGGGCTATGCACCGCCCTCACCTTGCATAAGGCTAAGCACTGCCTTATTTACCAGAGGCTAAGCGCGGTCTCCTTCTCCTGCATGAGACTAAGCATTGTCTCCACTCCATGCATTGGGCTAGGCACCGCCCTCACCTTGTATAAAGCTAAGCATTGCCTTTCCTTGCTAGACTCTAAGCATTGTCTACTTTCCTTGCATGAGACTAGGCATTGTCTCCTTTCCTTACATTAGATTAACCATTGTCTCCACTCTTTGCATAGGGCTAAACCTTACCCTCACCATTGCATGAGGCTAAACGTTCCCTTTCTTTGCATGAGAATAAGCATTGTATCGACTCTTTGCATAGGGCTATGCACTGCCCTCACCTTGCATAAGGCTAAGCACTGCCTTCTTTGCCAGAGGCTAAGCGCGGTCTACTTTTCCTGCATGAGACTAAGCATTGTCTCCACTCCTTGCATTTGGCTAGGCACCAACCTCACATTGTATAAGGCTAAGCATTGCCTTTCCTTGCCATACTCTAAGCATTGTCTACTTTCCTTGCATGAGACTAGGCATTGTCTCATTTCCTTACATTAGATTAAGCATTGTCTCCACTATTTGCATAAGGCTAATCCTTGCCCTCACCATTGCATAAGGCCAAACGTTGCATTTCTTTGCATGAGAATAAGCATTGTCTCCACTCTTTGCATAGGGCTATGCACTGCCCTCACCTTGCATAAGGCTAAGCACTGCCTTCTTTGCCAGAGGATAAGCGCTGTCTCCTTTTCCTGTATGAGACTACGCATTTTCTCCACTCCTTGCATAGGGCTAGGCACCGCCCTCACCTTGTATGAGGCTAAGCATTGCTTTTCCTTGCCAGAGACTAAGCATTGTCTCCTTTCCTTGCATGAGACTAGGCATTGTCTCCTTTCATTACATTAGACCAAGCATTGCCTCCACTCTTTGAATAGGGCTAAACACTGCCCTCACCATTGCATAAGGCTAAACGTTGCCTTTCTTTGCATGATACTAAGCATTATCTCCACTCCTTGCATAGGGCTATGCACTGCCCTCACATTGCATAAGGCTAAGCACTGCCTTATTTGCCAGAGGCTAAGCGCGGTCTCCTTCTCCTGCATGAGACTAAGCATTGTCTCCACTCCTTGCATTGGGCTAAGCACCGCCCTCATCTTGTATAAGGCTAAGCATTGCCTTTCCTTACCAAACTCTAAGCATTGTCTCCTTTCATTGCATGAGACTAGGCATTGTCTCCTTTTCTTACATTAGACTAAGCATTGTTTTCACTCTTTGCATAGGGCTAAACCTTGCCCTTACCATTGTATAAGGCTAAACGTTGCCTTTCTTTGCATGAGACTAAGCATTGTCTCCACTCCTTGAATAGGGTTTTACACTACCCTCACCTTGCATAAGGCTAAGCACTGCCTTCTTTGCCAGAGGCTAAGCGCGGTCTCCTTTCCCTGCATGAGACAAAGCATTGTCTCCACTCCTTGCATAGGGCTAGGCACCGCCCTCACCTTGTGTAAGGCTAAGCATTGCCTTTCCTTAACAGAGACTAAGCATTGCCCCCTTTCCTTGCATGAGACTAGACATTGTCTCCTTTCCTTGCATCAGACTAAGCATTGTCTCCACTCTTTGCATCGGGCTAAACACTGCCCTCAACATTAAATAAGGCTAAACGTTGCCTTTCTTTGCATGAGACTAAGCATTGTCTTCATTCCTTGCATAGGGCTAGGCACTTCCCTAACCTTGCATAAGGCTAAGCACTACCTTCTTTGCCATAGGATAAGCGTTGTCTCCTTTTCCTGCATGAGACTACGCATTTTCTCCACTCCTTGCACGGGGCTAGGCACCGCCCTCACCTTGTATGAGGCTAAGCATTGCTTTTCATTGCCAGAGACTAAGCATTGTCTCCTTTCCTTGAATGAGACTAGGCATTGTGTCGTTTTCTTACATTAGACCAATCATTGTCTCCACTCTTTGCATAGGGCTAAACACTGCCCTCACCATTGCATAAGGCTAAACGTTGCCTTTCTTTGCATGAGACTAAGCATTGTCTCCACTCCTTGCATAGGGCTATGCACTGCCCTCACCTTGCATAAGGCTAAGCACTGCCTTATTTGCCAGAGGCTAAGCGTGGTCTCCTTTTCCTGCATGAGACTAAGCATTGTCTCCACTCCTTGAATTGGGCTAGGCACCGCCCTCACCTTGTATAAGTTTAAGCATTGACTCTAAGCATTGTCTCCTTTCCTTGCATGAGACTAGGCATTGTCTCCTTTCCTTACATTAGACTAAGCATTGTTTCCACTCTTTGCATAGGGCTAAACCTTGCCCTCACAATTGCATAAGGCTAAACGTTGCCTTTCTTTGCATGAGACTAAGCATGGTCTCCACTCCTTGCATAGGGCTATACACTGCCCTCACCTTGCATAAGGCTAAGCACTGCCTTCTTTACCAGAGGCTAAGCGCGGTCTCCTTTCCCTGTATGTGACTAAGCATTGTCTAGACTCCTTGCATAGGTCTAGGCACCGCCTCACCTTGTATAAGGCTAAGCATTGCCTTTCCTTGCCATAGACTAAGCATTGTCTCCTTTCCTTACATGAGACTAGACATTGTCTCCTTTCCTTGCATGAGACTAAGCATTGTCTCCACTCTTTGCATAGGGCTAAACACTGCCCTCGCCATTGAATAAGGCTAAACGTTGCCTTTCTTTGCATGAGACTAAGCATTGTCTCCATTTCTTGCATAGGGCTAGGCACTGCCCTCACCTTGCATAAGGCTAAGCACTGCCTTCTTTGCCAGAGGATAAGCATTGTCTCCTTTTCCTACATGAGACTACGCATTTTCTCCACTCCTTGCATAGGGCTAGGCACCGCCCTCACCTTGTGAGGCTAAGCATTGCTTTTCCTTGCTAGAGACTAAGCATTTTCTCCTTTCCTTGCATGAGACTAGGCATTGTCTCCTTTCATTACATTAGAACAAGCATTGCCTCCACTCTTTGAATAGGGCTAAACACTGCCCTCACCATTGCATAAGGCTAAACATTGCCTTTCTTTGCATGATACTAAGTATTATCTCCACTCCTTGCATAGGGCTATGCACTGCCCTCACCTTGCATAAGGCTAAGCACTGCCTTATTTGCTAGAGGCTAAGCGCGGTCCCCTTCTCCTACATGAGACTAAGCATTATCTCCACTCCTTGCATTGGGCCAAGCACCGCCCTCACCTTGTATAAGGCTAAGCATTGCCTTTCCTTGCAAGAGGCTAAGCATTGTGTCCTTTCTTTGCATGAGACTAGATATTGTCTCCTTTCCTTGCATAAGAATAAGCATTGTCTCCACTCTTTGCATAGGGCTAAACACTGCCCTCACCATTGAATAAGGCTTTCTTTGCATGAGACTAAGCATTGTCTTCATTCCTTGCATAGGGCTAGGCACTACACTCACCTTGCATAAGGCTAGGTACTGCCTTCTTTGCCAGAGGATAAGTGTTGTCTCCTTTTCCTGCATGAGACTACGCATTTTCTCCACTCCTTGCATAGGGCTAGGCACCGCCCTCACCTTGTATGAGGCTAAGCATTGCTTTTCCTTGCTATACTCTAAGCATTGTCTCCTTTCCTTGCATGAGACTAGGCATTGTCTCCTTTGCTTACATTAGACTAATCATTGTTTCAACTCTTTGCATAGGGCTAAACACTGTCTTCACCATTGCATTAGGCTAAACACTGCCTTTCTTTGCATGAGACTAAGCATTGTCTCCACTCCTTGCATAGGGCTATGCTCTTCCCTCACCTTGCATAAGGCTAAGCACTACCTTATTTTCTAGAGGCTAAGCGCGGTCTCCTTCTCCTGCATGAGACTAAGCATTGTATCCACTCCTTGCATTGGTCTAGGAACCGCCCTCACCTTGTATAAGGCTAAGCATTGCCTTTCCTTACCAGACTCTAAGCATTGTCTCTTTTCCTTGCATGAGACTAGGCATTGTCTCCTTTCCTCACATTAGACTAGGCATTGTTTCCACTCTTTGCATAGGACTAAACCTTTCCCTCACCATCGAATAAGGCTAAACATTGCCTTTCTTTGCATGAGACTAAGCATTGTCTCCACTCCTTGCATAGGGCTATGCTCTGCCCTCACCTTGCATAATGGTAAGCACTATCTTCTTTCCAGAGGCAAAGCGCGGTCTCCTTTCACTGCATGAGACTAAGGATTGTCTCCACTCCTTGCATAGGGCTAGGCACCGCCCTCACCTTGTATAAGGCTAAGCATTGCCTTTCCTTGCCAGAGATTAAGCATTGTCTCCTTTCCTTGCACGAGACTAAGCATTGTCTCCACTCTTTGCATAGGGCTAAACACTTCCCTCACCATTGAATAAGGCTAAACGTTGCCTTTCTTTGCATGAGACTAAGCATTGTCTCCATTCCTTGCATAGGGCTAGGCACTGCCCTCACCTTGCATAAGGCTAAGCACTGCCTTCTTTGCCAGAGGCTAAGCGCGGTCTCCTTTTCCTGCGTGAGACTAAGCATTGTCTCCACTCATTGCATTGGTCTAGGCACTGCCCTCACCTTGTATAAAGCAAAGCATACCTTTCCTTGCCAGAGCCTAAGCATTGTCTCTTTTTCCTTGCATGAGACTAGGCATTGTCTCCTTTCCTTACATTAGACCAAGCATTGTTTCCACTCTTTGCATAGGGCTAAACACTGCCCTCATCATTGCATAAGGCTAAACGTTGTCTTTCTTTTCATGAGACTAAGCAATGTCTCCCCTCCTTGCATAGGGCTATGCACTGCCCTCACCTTGCATAAGGCTAAGCACTGCCTTCTTTGCCAGAGGCTAAGCGCTGTCTCCTTTCCCTGCATGAGACTAAGCATTGTCTCCACTCCTTGTATAGGGCTCGGAACCGCCCTCACCTTGTATAAGGCTAAGAATTGCCTTTCCTTGCCAGAGACTAAGCATTGTCTCCTTTCCTTGCATGAGACTAGACATTGTCTCCTTTCTTGCATGAGACTAAGCATTGTCCCAACTCTTTGCATAGGGCTAAACACCGCCCTCACCATTGAATAAGGCTAAACGTTGCCTTTCTTTGCATGAGACTACGCATTGTCTCCATTCCTTGCATAGGGCTATGCACTGCCCACACCTTGCATAAGGCTAAGCACTACCTTCTTTGCCAAAGGATAAGTGTTGTCTCCTTTTCCTGCATGAGACTAAGCATTGTCTCCACTCCTTGTATAGGACTAGGCACCACCCTCACCTTGTATAAGGCTAAGCATTGCTTTTCATTGCCAGAGACAAAGCATTATCTCCTTTCCTTGCATGAGACTAGGCATTGTCTCCTTTCATTACATTAGACCAAGCATTGTCTCCACTCTTTGCATAGGGCTAAACACTGCCCTCACCATTGCATAAGGCTAAACGTTGTCTTTCTTTTTATGAGACTAAGCAATGTCTCCCCTCCTTGCATAGGGCTACGCACTGCCCTCACCTTGCATAAGGCTAAGCACTGCCTTCTTTGCCAGAGGCTAAGCGCGGTCTCCTTTCCCTGCATGAGACTAAGCATTGTCTCCACTCCTTGTATAGGGCTCGGAACCGCCCTCACCTTGTATAAGGCTAAGAATTGCCTTTCCTTGCCTGAGACTAAGCATTGTCTCCTTTCCTTGCATGAGACTAGACATTGTCTCCTTTCTTGCATGAGACTAAGCATTGTCCCAACTCTTTGCATAGGGCTAAACACCGCCCTCACCATTGAATAAGGCTAAACGTTGCCTTTCTTTGCATGAGACTACGCATTGTCTCCATTCCTTGCATAGGGCTAGGAACTGCCCTCACCTTGCATAAGGCTAAGCACTACCTTCTTTGCCAAAGGATAAGTGTTGTCTCCTTTTCCTGCATGAGACTAAGCATTGTCTCCACTCCTTGCATAGGACTAGGCACCACCCTCACCTTGTATAAGGCTAAGCATTGCTTTTCATTGCCAGAGACAAAGCATTATCTCCTTTCCTTGCATGAGACTAGGCATTGTCTCCTTTCCTTACATTAGACCAAGTATTGTCTCCACTCTTTGCATAGGGCTAAACACTGCCCTCACCATTGCATAAGGCTAAACGTTGTCTTTCTTTTTATGAGACTAAGCAATGTCTCCCCTCCTTGCATAGGTCTAGAAACTGCCCTCACCTTGCATAAGGCTAAGCACTGCCTTCTTTGCCAGAGGCTAAGCACGGTCTCCTTTCCCTGCATGAGACTAAGCATTGTCTCCACTCCTTGTATAGGGCTCGGAACCGCCCTCACCTTGTATAAGGCTAAGAATTGCCTTTCCTTGCCAGAGACTAAGCATTGTCTCCTTTCCTTGCATGAGACTAGGCATTGTCTCCTTTCCTTACATTAGACTAAGCATTGTTTCCACTCTTTACATAGGGCTAAACCTTTCCCTCACCATTGCATAAGGCTAAACGTTGCCTTTCTTTGCATAAGACTAAGCATTGTCTCCACTCCTTGCATAGGGATATGCACTGCCCTCACCTTGCATAAGGCTAAGCACTGCCTTCTTTGCCAGAGGCTAAGTGCGGTCTCCTTTCCCTACATTAGACTAAGCATTGTCTCCACACCTTGCATAGGGTTAGGCACCGCCCTCACCTTGTATAAGGCTAAGCATTGCCTTTCCTTGCCAGAGACTAAGCATTGTCTCCTTTCCTTGCTTGATACTAGACATTGTCTCATTTCCTTGCATGAGACCTAGACATTGTCTCCTTTCTTGCATGAGACTAAGCATTGTCCCAACTCTTTGCATAGGGCTAAACACCGCCCTCACCATTGAATAAGGCTAAACGTTGCCTTTCTTTGCATGAGACTACGCATTGTCTCCATTCCTTGCATAGGGCTAGGAACTGCCCTCACCTTGCATAAGGCTAAGCACTACCTTCTTTGCCAAAGGATAAGTGTTGTCTCCTTTTCCTGCATGAGACTAAGCATTGTCTCCACTCCTTGCATAGGACTAGGCACCACCCTCACCTTGTATAAGGCTAAGCATTGCTTTTCATTGCCAGAGACAAAGCATTATCTCCTTTCCTTGCATGAGACTAGGCATTGTCTCCTTTCCTTACATTAGACCAAGCATTGTCTCCACTCTTTGCATAGGGCTAAACACTGCCCTCACCATTGCATAAGGCTAAACGTTGCCTTTCTTTCCATGAGACTAAGCATTGTCTCCTCTCCTTGCATAGTGCTATGTACAGCCCTCACCTTGCATAAGGCTAAGCACTGCCTTATTTTCCAGAGGCTAAGCGCGGTCTCCTTCTCCTGCATGAGACTAAGCATTGTCTCCACTCCTTACATTGGGATAGGCACAGCCCTCACCTTGTATAAGACTAAGAATTGCCTTTCCTTACCTGACTCTAAGCATTGTCTCCTTTCCTTGCATGAGACTAGGAATTGTCTCCTTTCCTTACTTTAGACTAATCATTGTTTCCACTCTTTGCATAGGGCTAAACACTGCCCTCACCATTGCATAAGGCTAAACATTGCCTTTCTTTGCATGAAACTAAGCATTGTCTCCACTCCTTGCATAGGGATATGCACTGCCCTCACCGAGCATAAGGCTAAGCACTGCCTTCTTTGCCATAGGCTAAGAGCGGTCTCTTTTCCCTACATGAGACTAAGCATTGTCTCCACTCCTTGCATAGGGCTCAGCACCGCCCTCACCTTGTATAAGGCTAAGCATTGCCTTTCCTTGCCAGAGACTAAGCATTGTCTCCTTTCCTTGCATGAGACTAGACATTGTCTCCTTTCCTTGCTTGAGACTAAGCATTGTATCCACTCTTTGCATAGGGCTAAACACTGCCATCACCATTGAATAAGGCTAAACGTTGCCTTTTTTTGCATGAGACTAAGTAAAGTCTCCATTCCTTGCATAGAGCTAGGCACTACCCTCACCTTGCATAAGGCTAAGCACTGCCTTCTTTGCCAGAGGATAAGAGCTGTCTCCTTTTCCTGCATGAGACTATGCATTGTCTCCACTCCTTGCATAGGGCTAGGCACCGCCCTCACCTTGTATAAGGCTAAGTATTGCTTTTCCTTGCCAGAGACTAAGCATTGTCTCCTTTCCTTGTATGAGACTAAGCATTGTCTCCTTTCCTTGTATGAGACTAGACATTGTCTCCTTTCCTTGCATGAGACTAAGCATTGTATCCACTCTTTGCATAGGGCTAAACACTGCCATCACCATTGAATAAGGCTAAACGTTGCCTTTTTTTGCATGAGACTAAGTAAAGTCTCCATTCCTTGCATAGAGCTAGGCACTACCCTCACCTTGCATAAGGCTAAGCACTGCCTTCTTTGCCAGAGGATAAGAGCTGTCTCCTTTTCCTGCATGAGACTATGCATTGTCTCCACTCCTTGCATAGGGCTAGGCACCGCCCTCACCTTGTATAAGGCTAAGTATTGCTTTTCCTTGCCAAAGACTAAGCATTGTCTCCTTTCCTTGTATGAGACTAAGCATTGTCTCCTTTCCTTGTATGAGACTAGGCATTGTCTCCTTTCCTTATATTAGACCAAGCATGGTCTCCACTCTTTGCATAGGGCTAAACACTGCCCTCACCATTGCATACGGCTAAATGTTGCCTTTCTTTGCATGAGACTAAGCATTGTCTCCACTCCATGCATAGGGCTATGCACTGCCCTCACATTGCATAAGGCTAAGCACTGCCTTCTTTGCCAGAGGCTAAGCGCGGTCTCCTTTCCCTGCATGAGAGAAAGCATTGTCTCCACTCCTTGCATAGGTCTAGGCACCGCCCTCACCTTGTATAAGGCTAAGCATTGCCTTTCCTTGCCAGAGACTAAGCATTGTCTCATTTCCTTGCATAAGAATAACCATTGTCTCCACTCTTTGCATAGGGCTAAACACTGCCCTCACCATTGAATAAGGCTAAACGTTTCCTTTCTTTGCATGAGACTAAGCATTATCTCCATTCCTTGCACAGGGCTAGGCACTACCCTCACCTTGCATAAGGCTAAGCACTGCCTTATTTGCCAGAGGCTAAGCGCCGTCTCCTTCTCCTGCATGAGACTAAGAATTGTCTCCACTCCTTGCATTGGGCTAGGCACCGCCCTCACCTTGTATAAGGCTAAGCATTGCCTTTCCTTGCTATACTCTAAGCATTGTCTCCTTTCCTTGCATGAGACTAGGCATTGTCTCATTTCCTTACATTAGATTAATCATTGTTTCCACTCTTTGCATGGGGCTAAACACTGTCTTCACCATTGCATAAGGCTAAACACTGCCTTTCTTTGCATGAGACTAAGCATTGTCTCCACTCCTTGCATAGGGCTATGCACTGCCCTCACCTTGCATAAGGCTAAGCACTGTCTTCTTTGCCAGAGGCTAAGCGCGGTCTCCTTTCCCTGCAAGAGACTAAGCATTGTCTCCACTCCTTGCATATGGGCTAGGCACCACCCTCACCTTGTATAAGGCTAAGCATTGCCTTTCCTTTCCAGAGACTAAGCATTGTCTCCTTTCCTTGCATGAGACTAGATATTGTCTCCTTTCCTTCATGAGACTAAGCATTGTCTCCACTCTTTGCATAGGCCTAAACACATCCCTCGCCATTGAATAAGGCTAAACGTTGCCTTTATTTGCATGAGACTAAGAATTGTCTCCATTCCTTTCATAGGGCTAGGCACTGCCCTCACCTTGCATAAGGCTAAGCACTGCCTTCTTTGCTTGAGGATAAGCGTTGTCTCCTTTACCTGTATGAGACTAAACATTGTCTCCACACCTTGCATAGGGCTAGGCACCGCCCACACCTTGTATAAGGCTAAGCATTGCCTTTCCTTGCCAGAGACTAAGCATTGTCTCCTTTCCTTGCATAAGAATAACCATTGTCTCCACCCTTTGCATAGGGCTAAACACTGCCCTCACCATTGAATAAGGCTAAACGTTGCCTTTCTTTGCATAAGACTAAGCATTGTCTCCATTCCTTGAATAGGGCTAGGCACTACCCTCACCTTGCATAAGGCTAAGCACTGCCTTATTTGCCAGAGGCTAAGCGCGGTCTCCTTTTCCTGCATGAGACTAAGAATTGTCTCCACTCCTTGCATTGGGCTAGGCACCGCCCTCACCTTGTATAAGGCTAAGCATTTCCTTTCCTTGCTATACTCTAAGCATTGTCTCCTTTCCGTGCATGAGACTAGGCATTGTCTCCTTTCCTTACATTAGACTAATCATTGTTTCCACTCTTTGCATAGGGCTAAACACTGTCTTCACCATTGCATAAGGCTAAACACTGCCTTTCTTTGCATGAGACTAAGCATTGTCTCCACTCCTTGCATAGGGCTATGCACTGCCCTCACCTTGCATAAGGCTAAGAACTGTCTTCTTTGCCAGAGGCTAAGCGCGCGCTCCTTCTCTTGCATGAGACTAAGAATTGTCTCCACTCCTTGCATTGGGCTAGGCACTTCCCTCACCTTGTATAAGGCTAAGCATTGCCTTTCCTTGCTATACTCTAAGCATTGTCTCCTTTCCTTGCATGAGACTAGGCATTGTCTCCTTTCCTTACATTAGACTAATCATTGTTTCCACTTTTTCATAGGGCTAAACACTGTCTTCACCATTGCATAAGGCTAAACACTGCCTTTCTTTGCATGAGACTAAGCATTGTCTCCACTCCTTGCATAGGGCTATGCTCTTCCCTCACCTTGCATAAGGCTAAGCACTACCTTATTTGCCAGAGGCTAAGCGCGGTCTCCTTCTCCTGCATGAGACTAAGCATTGTCTCCACTCCTTGCATTGGGCTAGGCACCGCCCTCACCTTGTATAAGGCTAAGCATTTCCTTTCCTTGCTATACTCTAAGCATTGTCTCCTTTCCGTGCATGAGACTAGGCATTGTCTCCTTTCCTTACATTAGACTAATCATTGTTTCCACTCTTTGCATAGGGCTAAACACTGTCTTCACCATTGCATAAGGCTAAACACTGCCTTTCTTTGCATGAGACTAAGCATTGTCTCCACTCCTTGCATAGGGCTATGCACTGCCCTCACCTTGCATAAGGCTAAGCACTGTCTTCTTTGCCAGAGGCTAAGCGCGCGCTCCTTCTCTTGCATGAGACTAAGAATTGTCTCCACTCCTTGCATTGGGCTAGGCACTTCCCTCACCTTGTATAAGGCTAAGCATTGCCTTTCCTTTCTATACTCTAAGCATTGTCTCCTTTCCTTGCATGAGACTAGGCATTGTCTCCTTTCCTTACATTAGACTAATCATTGTTTCCACTTTTTCATAGGGCTAAACACTGTCTTCACCATTGCATAAGGCTAAACACTGCCTTTCTTTGCATGAGACTAAGCATTGTCTCCACTCCTTGCATAGGGCTATGCTCTTCCCTCACCTTGCATAAGGCTAAGCACTGCCTTATTTGCCAGAGGCTAAGCGCGGTCTCCTTATCTTGCATGAGACTAAGAATTGTCTCCACTCCTTGCATTGGGCTAGGCACCGCCCTCTCCTTGTATAAGGCTAAGCATTGTCTTTCCTTGCTATACTCCAAGCATTGTCTCCTTTCCTTGCATGAGACTAGGCATTGTCTCCTTTCCTTACATTAGATTAATCATTGTTTCCACTCTTTGCATAGGGCTGAACACTGTCTTCACCATTGCATAAGGCTAATCACTGCCTTTCTTTGCATGAGACTAAGCATTGTCTCCACTCCTTGAATAGCGCTATGCACTGCCCTCACCATGCATAAGGCTAAGCACTGTCTTCTTTGCCAGAGGCTAAGCGCGGTCTCCTTTCCCTGCAAGAGACTAAGCATTGTCTCCACTCCTTGCATATGGGCTAGGCACCACCCTCACCTTGTATAAGGCTAAGCATTGCCTTTCCTTTCCAGAGACTAAGCATTGTCTCCTTTCCTTGCATGAGACTAGATATTGTCTCCTTTCCTTCATGAGACTAAGCATTGTCTCCACTCTTTGCATAGGGCTAAACACTTCCCTCGCCATTGAATAAGGCTAAACGTTGCCTTTATTTGCATGAGACTAAGAATTTTCTCCATTCCTTTCATAGGGCTAGGCACTGCCCTCACCTTGCATAAGGCTAAGCACTGCCTTCTTTGCCTCAGGATAAGCGTTGTCTCCTTTACCTGCATGTGACTAAGCATTGTCTCCACTCCTTGCATAGGGCTAGGCACCGCCCTCACCTTGTATAAGGCTAAGCATTGCCTTTCCTTGCTAGAGACTAAGCATTGTCTCCTTTCCTTGCATAAGAATAACCATTGTCTCCACCCTTTGCATAGGGCTAAACACTGCCCTCACCATTGAATAAGGCTAAACGTTGCCTTTCTTTGCATAAGACTAAGCATTGTCTCCATTCCTTGAATAGGGCTAGGCACTACCCTCACCTTGCATAAGGCTAAGCACTGCCTTATTTGCCAGAGGCTAAGCGCGGTCTCCTTTTCCTGCATGAGACTAAGAATTGTCTCCACTCCTTGCATTGGGCTAGGCACCGCCCTCACCTTGTATAAGGCTAAACATTTCCTTTCCTTGCTATACTCTAAGCATTGTCTCCTTTCCGTGCATGAGACTAGGCATTGTCTCCTTTCCTTACATTAGACTAATCATTGTTTCCACTCTTTGCATAGGGCTAAACACTGTCTTCACCATTGCATAAGGCTAAACACTGCCTTTCTTTGCATGAGACTAAGCATTGTCTCCACTCCTTCCATAGGGCTATGCACTGCCCTCACCTTGCATAAGGCTAAGCACTGTCTTCTTTGCCAGAGGCTAAGAGCGCGCTCCTTCTCTTGCATGAGACTAAGAATTGTCTCCACTCCTTGCATTGGGCTAGGCTCTTCCCTCACCTTGTATAAGGCTAAGCATTGCCTTTCCTTGCTATACTCTAAGCATTGTCTCCTTTCCTTGCATGAGACTAGGCATTGTCTCCTTTCCTTACATTAGACTAATCATTGTTTCCACTCTTTGCATAGGGCTAAACACTGTCTTCACCATTGCATAAGGCTAAACACTGCCTTTCTTTGCATGAGACTAAGCATTGTCTCCACTCCTTGCATAGGGCTATGCTCTTCCCTCACCTTGCATAAGGCTAAGCACTGCCTTATTTGCCAGAGGCTAAGCGCGGTCTCCTTCTCCTGCATGAGACTAAGCATTGTCTCCACTCCTTGCATTGGGCTAGGCACCGCCCTCACCTTGTATAAGGCTAAGCATTGCCTTTTCTTGCTATACTCTAAGCATTGTCTCCTTTCCTTGCATGAGACTAGGCATTGTCTCCTTTCCTTACATTAGACTAATCATTGTTTCCACTCTTTGCATAGGGCTAAACACTGTCTTCACCATTGCATAAGGCTAAACACTGCCTATCTTTGCATGAGACTAAGCATTGTCTCCACTCCTTGCATAGGGCTATGCACTGCCCTCACCTTGCATAAGGCTAAGCACTGCCTTATTTGCCAGAGGCTAAGCGCGGTCTCCTTCTCCTGCATGAGACTAAGAATTGTCTCCACTCCTTGCATTGGGCTAGGCACCGCCCTCACCTTGTATAAGGCTAAGCATTGCCTTTCCTTGCTATACTCTAAGCATTGTCTCCTTTCCTTGCATGAGACTAGGCATTGTCTCCTTTCCCTACATTAGACTAATCATTGTTTCCACTCTTTGCATAGGGCTAAACATTGTCTTCACCATTGCATAAGGCTAAACACTACCTTTCTTTGCATGAGACTAAGCATTGTCTCCACCCCTTGCATAGGGCTATGCTCTTCCCTCACCTTGCATAAGGCTAAGGACTGCCTTATTTGCCAGAGGCTAAGCGCGGTCTCCTTCTCCTGCATGAGACTAAGCATTGTCTCCACTCCTTGTATTGGGCTAGGCACCGCCCTCACCTTGTATAAGGCTAAGCATTGCCTTTCCTTGTCAGACTCTAAGCATTGTCTCCTTTCCTTGTATGAGACTAGACATTGTCTCCTTCAAGTGGTTTGACCCAAATCCAACAAGAGGTACAAGAGTGCACAACCAATATAACATAATTGAGGTTAATCATACGATGGAGTATGATCGCTATGATCCTTTTATAATTGCACATAACGTTAGGCAAGTGTATTATGCTCCTTATCCATTGCGGTGGAATAAGTCCGATTGGTGGGTTATAATAAAAACTAAGCCTGTAGGTAGGGTGGAAGTCGAGAATGTGTTAGATGTAGCATATCAAAACGATAGCTCCAATGTTCACCAAATAGTGGACGATCAGTTAGAAAATAATTTGGAACATCCTGAACGCATATTAGAAGAAGTTGATATAAATAAAGTAACAATTATAGAAAATGAGGACGAAGAATCAACTGATGAAGCTCAAACAAGTGAGGACGAAGAATTCTCGGACGAGGAACAATACGTCGATGAGGATTAAAAAGTTAGTTTTTTAAAGCACTCTCGTTTTATAGCTAGTTTCTTATATGCTTCAATCTAAATGTGTATTATATTATGCAGATGGAAGGCAAGGGTCAAGGTAACAATGACCCTACTACTTCTCGGGGTCGAGAAAAGGGTAGGAAGGGAAAAAGGAGGGTAGAAAATAATACTCCCTCTTGTCCACCCTTTTCAAAGATGCCTATGTCTTATCCTCCACCACACGGCTATACTGAGCTGCCACAGCATCACGAGCCGTACACCTTCATTCAGAAACCAAGTCTTTCTTCCATCACAGGGCCAAAGGACTATACGTCCGACATACAGTCCAGCTGCCTCACATCCATCTGCATCACATCCACATGGATCACATCCCTACATATCACAGCTACATGGATCGCATCCATCCATGTCACAGCCACTCGGGTCACAGCCATCGGTATCACATCCACTTGGGTCGTATCCAGCTATGTCGCAGTCACAGGGATCGCAACCATCTTCATCATCGACTCCATCTATTGCAGGCCTTCGCCTGCGAGGCAGTAGCTCTGACCCGCCTACACCGTCTTCACATGCCTCTGATACACATGCTTCGGATGGTGATGACGAGGTAGTGCATTATGATCGATATGGCAGGATCATCATAGTCCTTGAGGGTGATGGGTAAGTGTTATTCATTATTTTTGCGTCTATTGATTTGTAACATTTTTACTAAGATATTAATGTGTTTTTATTGTTAAATTGCAGGTTCAGGCCGGGTAATAAGACTACGAAGATAATCACCAATACCATCATAAAGCTTTATGATGGCCCTTATGCGACTTGGACTGATTGCCCATTCTCACTGAAGGAGCAAATTTTCAATCAATTTAAGGTATAAATATTCTTTTAAACAGTTTAATAATTTATATTTATGATGTTTCCATCTAATATCTAACTTTTGAAATACAGAGCAAGTGTGTATGGGAAGACCGCTATAGCGCGGAAGTGGCTACAAAATATTTATCATAAAGCTCGCAAGAGATTGGCGGATACTTTCTCGGATGCTAGAAAGAAAAACAAGAGGTCTGGCTGGTTACTTGAGAATTTATGAAATGATTTGCAAAGGCAATGGCTTACCACAAAGTTCTTAGAGAGGAGCGAAAAAAGAAATAAAGCTTGCGCATCCGAGAAGGGAGGCTCCTTGCACACTGGAGGTGCGATCAGCCTAGGGACAATAAAAAGAAGATTGGTACGTAATTGCTTAAATTATTTTACTTTTCTAAGTATATCTATTCTGTTTATTAACTAAATTAATTTGTTTTCAGGAAAAGAAGTATGGGCGTCCAATGAGTCATGATGAGCTATTCAAGGAGACACATATTATGAAGAAGAAGAAAGAGGGGGATCAAGATAGGTGGGTCAAGGACCGGGCCTCGACTGCATATGTAAGCTTTTAATTTTCTTTAAGTATTATAATTTACTTTTATAAAAATTTTGAAATACTGATTTAATTTAAAATAATATAGGGTCGCTACCAAAGTAACGTGGAGGAATTCATCCGTAGTCATCCAGGTGGTGAATCGGGTGAGTCAACCCAACCTTCGGACGAGGATGCTGAAAGAATATGGTTGGAGTCTGTTGGCGGTCCAAAATGGGGGAAGGTATACGGGCTTCCTACTAAAAACTTCCATCGCTATAAATGTGGAATGCGAGGAATAGGGACTTCCTCACAAGGCGAGCAACTTAATAGGGAGAGCCTCTCCGCTATGCGGGAGACAGTGACAAAGCTCACATCAGAGCTAGAAGCGGCCAAGGAAAGAGAAAGGCTTAAAGATGCTCAATTCCTTAGCATGCAAGCTCAGATCAGAACTCTCCTATCTAGTAGAGCTTTTCCGTTGCCCCGATCTCGTGAGTCATATCCAGAGGGTCGACATCCATGTGATCGTTCCTCCCGTCCTGCTCGTGATCGTTCCTCCCGTCCTCCCTGTGATCGTGCTTCCCGTCCTCCACAAGACCGTTCTCTATATCGTCTTGTAAATGAAAGTTCATCAGACGGTGATGATGGTGTTGTAGAAAATACCCCTTGACTTTTATATACTTTAAACTAGACAAATAGAACTAGTTTTGAACTAGTTGTAATTAGTTTTAACTTGGTTTTCGATTTTTATGTTCAATTGAACTTTAATTTGTTAGTTTTAAAGTATTTATTTAATGTTTTGGTTGTTGTTGTTGTGTTGTTGTTGTTGTTGTTGTTGTGTTGTTGTTGTTGTTGTTATTAGGTGTATTGGTATGCTGGCAGGTGGTGTAGCTGCCAAAACAAGCATTTTATGCCAAAATTAAACCCAGAAAAACCGACCAAAGTTGGTCGGTTTTTAATAAAAAAATAAATTATTCCAAAATACCGACCAAAGTTGGTCGGTTAATGAACATTGAATTCCCAGACTTCAACATTACCGACCAACTTTGGTCGGTATTTTGCCTGCACTGTTGAGATTACCGACCATAGTTTGTCGGTAATGTTTAATTTTAATTATTTTTAAAATATATATATTTTCAAATACCGACCAAAGTTGGTCGGTTTTTTTTAATTTTAATAATTAATAAAAAAAACATAATTTAGTTAATTAAATTAATAAAATATGTTTCCGACCAAAGTTGGTCGGTAAGTAATTAAACTTGTTAGATGGTCGTTTTAAGCTACCGACCAACTTTGGTCGGTAACCATTCCGACCATCAAAATACCGTCCACACCGTAATGGTCGCGTTTTGGTCGATAATTGGCCATAACCGACCAACTTTGGCCGGTTTTTTTTGTCGGTTTTTAGCGAATTTCTAGTAGTGTAGAGCGCTAGCACTAGATGAACTCATACAGAAACTACTAACTCGCCTTGATGTTTTCTTGAATGCCATAGTTGGAACTACACCCAAGACTACCCCTCGAACATGGCCAGGGTGCTTGAGACCAAAGACTACAGCAAGCGCATCATTAGGCGAAGCTTCTGCAATAGTTTCTGGTCTTTGACTTCACATTTCTTCAAATTTCTCCTACACGAAAGACAAAAAATAATTATAAAAGGAGAATGTATATTAATATCTAGCTACACAATATATGATCATCTCTTTTGCTAGGACATATTTATTCTTAAATGGACAAAAACCAAACAGAATTTTGTGCAAGAGCAATCATATTCCTGCCACTGTATTTTTTTTCTCTGAGCCAGGAAAACGAGCTACTAATAGGAACAGCTTATTGATAAAAACGAGTAAGAGAATGACTCTTCCTTTGCTATATCAGAGATAAAGAACAAGAAAAATAAAGTTGATGACAATGAAGAAGCAAAATTAGCAAACAAATTTCCTTAACTGTTTTTTCCCCTAGAACAGAGCATACAAAACGCAAAAAGAACCAATACAGCTGTATTTATGGTGCGTAAATGAATTTTATGTACATCATAACTAATTATAGAATACCACGATATACTAAAGGCTGCATATTTGGCCCCTGACAACTACAAATTTTCTACTACTACTGGTAAAGAACATTAACTTTAAAATATACTTCTAAACAGACATAAAGCTCGAGCTTAAAACAAACATTTTAACTAGCAAACACCCGAACCAATTCAAATCTTTGGTAAGAAATATAGTCAACTAATACTTACCCCAATCTCCCTAGCCTCATCATTAACATAACTACCATCTTTCCTCTTATGAGTCTCAGTCCACAATTTGCCTCGATCAATTTCATGTCACGACCCCAATTTCCCTCCGTAGGATGTCGTGATGGCACCTAGTCTCTAATACTAGGTAAGCCTAACCTACCAGCAGAATTTAACTGAGAATTTATAAAAACCTTCAAATTACTCAACAACTATCATATAAAGAAACTCCGTAACTCAACAGAACACAACTCCACCAAAATTTGGTGAAGACAAGTCACAACTTCTACAAAAAAGTACTAAACATCCATGTACAATAGTGTCTATAAAAAGGGAAAATAAATGAAATGGACTAGATAGAGGGTGACTACGAGGCCTGCGGACGCCGGCGGGTGTACCTTGAAATCTTTGAATCTGAATTCAACTCACTGGTGTCTGGACTGGTAAGAGGTACCTGGATCTGCATAAAAAGATGTGTAGAAGTGTAGCATGATTACACCACAACGGTACCCAGTAAGTGCCAAGTCTAACCTCGGTAGAGTAGTGATGAGTTCAGTTCAAGACCTTGCTGGAATAAATAAGAAAACTGAACAAGTATATGATAGTGTAATAATGATAAACAATGGAAATGAAAGAAAGAGAAATATGCCAGGAATAGCTACACTGAACTAAGGAAAATAAGGCATCACGGAAGAAAGCAAAGAATACTTTTGCCAAGGAAACAAAGCAACCAATAGAACAAGTGATATAATTGAAAAGTATCAACAAGAATCACTTCATAGGTACCGTCTCGTAGTCTCATATCACAAACAAATCACAATATTTTCATATATCACCGTGGGAGCCTTGCATTTAGTTTTGAAAATAATTTTTTCCAAAATAGATTCTCGCGTTTTATCCCACCTTATCACACTGTGTGGCTTCAAGTAGTTATCATACTAGCAATACACGTATCAAGCCCACCTTATCTCACTGCATGCATTTCACCCCGATCATTATACCACCGCATGCATATCAATGTCACAACATGTCACAAATCGCACCTCAAGTGCCCAATATCCCAACTTTCCAAAGAAGTCAACATTAATGGTATTTTCATAATATATAGCCCATGGCTCAACCATAATATGCACAAGAGTTTCAATAATAAAAACCGAAAGTGAATGACTCAACGAGAATGGTATTTCACAACTTTATAACTTTGCCTCAACGTGAATCACGACCTTTATAACTCAATATAAACCTTAACAGTAAGATATTCCAAGAAATAATAAATTTCAAGTAAGGAATTCAACGGTTAAATAATGAATAAGGAATAGAGGAACAATAAGTTCAACTAAGCATGGAAAGTCAATTAACAAGTAGGAGGTAAGACAAGTAAAGAATGTGAAGATAGACTAATGATGAAGAGTAAAACATATTACGGTAACTCAATTAAAGGCATGAAAGGAATCTACATAGCTAGAACCGGTCAATTACCACTTTTAGCCCGTGTACGCACTGGTGACCTTGCGTACACGGCTTCCACATATTACAATTAACACAAAACAACACCAATCATAAGGTGTAATTTTTCCGCACAAAGTTAGGCAAGATACTTACCTCAAAATACGCTAAGTCAATCCACTAGTAAGTTTTTTCCTCGATTATCCAACTCCGAACTACTCGAATCTAGTCAAAATAACTTCATACAAAAAATATAAACTATAGGAAGCTATTCCCAACAATAAAGTTGCAATCTTTAAAGAGAAATAAAAAGTCAACTCAAAAAGTCAACCCTGGGCTCGCGCCTAGAAACCCGATCAAAATTACAAAATCCGAACACCCATTCGATAACGAGTCCAACCATACAAGAATTACTCAAATCCGACTTCAAATCGCCTTTCAAATCCCCATAATTTAGTTCTAAAGGTTTTCACAATTTTTCCCCAAATTTCCAACTCAAATCACTAATTAAATAATGAAAATAACAATGGATTCATGTATTATAGCCAAAAGAGAGTTAGAATCTCTTACATCGATGATTTCCTTTAACATCCCTCGAAAAATCACCACATACTGAGCTCTCTAGGTCCAAAAGTGAAAATGAGATGAAACCATTGACCTAAGCCCTTTTCTGCCCAGCAATTTCGCATTTGCGACCCACAGCCATATCTGCGGCTCCGCACCTGCAGAATTTCTATCCCAGGTGCGGTCCTCACTAAGGTCCAGCACTCTCTGCTTCTGCAGACAAAACATGCATTTGCGCTTCCGCTCCTACGGACATAGGGGCTCTTTTGCGCACGCGCTCCTACGGACGATGTCCGCTTCTACGATAATAGACCAAGCTGGTCCAGTCCGCATCTGCGACCAGCTCCTCTCCACCTGCGGACTCGCAAATGCGAAAAATCACCTTGCACCTACGATCCCACCCAAGCTCACTCAAGGCCGCTTCTGCGATCAACCTCACGCACCTGCGTGTCCGTATCTACGGCCAAACCCTCCGCAGGTGCGATGACACCAGAACAGCAGCAGGTTCAGCAATCCATCAAGTCCAAAATTGTTCCGGATTCAATCTGAATCACACCCAGGGCCCCCCGGGACCCCGTCCGAATATACCAACAAGTTCCAAAATACATAACATACCTACGCGTGGCCAAAAATCATATCAAAAAACATCGATTCTATGAATCGCAACCCAATTCAAGCCTATTGAAACTATGAACATCCGACTTCCAAAACTAACGCCGAATCACACCAAAATAACTCCGATTGACCTCAAATTTTACACACAAGTCATAAATAACATGACGGACCTATTCCAACTTCCAAAATCATAATTCGACCCAGATATCAATAAAATCAACTCCCGGTCAAATTTCTCCACCTTTCAAACCTTCAACTTTCTAACTTTCGCCAATTCAAGCCAAAACGACCTGCAGACCTCCAAATCAACATCCGGACACGTTCCTAAGTCCAAAATCATCATACGGAGCAGTTGGAACCGTCAAAACTCCATTCCGGAGTCGTCTACATAAAAGTCAAACTACAGTCAACCCTTGCAACTTAAGCCTCCAACTTAGGGACTATGTGTCCCATTTCACTCAGAAACTCACCCGAAACCAAAATCAAATACCCCGGCAAGTCACAAAACTATAATAAAATATAGAGGAGGTATTAAATAGGTGACCAGGGCTAAATTACTCAAACAATCGGCTGGATCGTTACACTTTATTTCCCATTTTCTTCTGAAATTTTCAAAAAGCAAAATGTTATTATATAAGAAAATATTTTATCGAAATATGGCATCTTTAAGACCTCCATATTATGTTACATTTTGTGGCGGTTCAGTAAAACCACCGCAATTTAACAACTAAAAAATCTAAGTTTTTTTGTACTGAACATTATTTCTGTGAGGCTAATCAAGTAGCAGATGCTCTTGCTAAATGGGGCATTGAGGCGAATAAATCCATTTTCCTCAATCCTAAAGATCTGCATGCCCAGGTGTGCCACTGGACCCTATTTGACGGACAAAGCTCAAATGGCTTCCATAAGGCATAAGCGAAGGAGGAACATGTTGTCATAAGATTTTTCGTTTTTGTCACAAGTTTGTCTTGGATAAATTGGATATACAAGGGTACTAATCTTGCGTAGCTAAGATCATAGGAGTGTTTATTACTTAGATTAGGGATCTTTGTACTTGTATATGACCCTGGTTATTATTACATGGTTTTTTTGTGGAACATAAGCTACGTTGATGCCCTCCTCTGTTATGCTATAATTTCTTTTGTGAGCAATATAAGGACTACGCCTTATAATGGCCACTACTAAAAAATCAGGTTTTAGCAACAGATAAATTTTGTAGCTAAATAGAAAAATCCATCGCTAATCTCATTTAGTGACGGATTAACGACATATTATCAAGAAATTCTGCTAGATATGAGCATTTTAGCGACAGATTAGCAACAACATTTGTAGCTAAGTTCAATTTTTTTTTTGTAGTGGGCGTAAATTGTATAAATAAATAAAAAAGATCGCTTTTTGATGCCTTAAGCATTTCTTTCATTGAGGTTTTGGTTATGTCCCCGTTGTTGTAATGAATTTAGGATGATAAAGCAGGGGTCTCGGCCAAAACCCTATCACCACGGGTGGTGAAAGCCCGAGTAGATGGATTAGTTAAAGAAAATTAATGCGTTAAATATAAAATTTCTAAATTAGCATATTTTTTCACAAGAAATGAAAAAGATAGTTAATTTACACCATAAACCAAATAATAGGAAAATATATCAACTTTTCAGCTTAAATCGGATCATGGGCTAGCTCTAAATTTCAGAACTTAGCATATTGCATATATAAACTTCTTGAAATAGCCTTTTATTTGGAATTAATTTGAAACAAATCATTACACATACCTTCTCCATAAAAAACACGAACAAATAATTTTAAAAAGATCATAGAATATAAAAAAAATAGATTCCTACGTTTTGCAATAAAAATATTTTGTGATATAACGTAGTATTATGCAACACGCAATAAGTCAAGACTAGTGTTTTAAAAGGTGTTTTCAGGGAGAGCCCTGGGGCGAGGCGCACCAAAAATGCCCCGAGGCGATGGTGTAGGGCGAAAGTCTTAAGAGGCGTACGCCCGGGAGTTTGAGGTGCATTTTTGTAGTGAGGCGTAAGCCCCGGAGAACTTTTTAAATTAAAACAAAATTTGATGAATAATTCCTTCATATAATACCCAAATTCTCAAAAATCAGCTTATAATTACTCAAAAGTTTTAAAATGGAACTCAAAAATTAGCCAAGACCTTTTTTTATTGATAGAAGCCCTAATTTATTGTAACGATCCGGCCGGTCTTTTTGAGTATTATAACCCTGTTCCCCCATTTACTGCTCAAATTTATGCTTTACAACTGTTTTACGACTTATCGGGTTAATTGGTTCGGGTGCGGAAGTTGGAAATTGGGACACTTAGTCTCATAATTGAAAACTTAAGTTGGAAAAATTGACCGGATGTTGACTTATGTGTAAACAACCCCCGGATTTGAATTTTGATGGTTCTGTTAACTCCGTTGGGTGATTTTGGACTTAAGAGTGTGTCCGGATTGTGATTTGGAGGACTGTAGTGGAATTAGGATTGAAATAGCGAAACTTGCATTTTTGAAAAATTTGACCGGGGGATTGACTTTATGATATCGGGGCCGGAATCTGATTCTGAAAATTGGAATACCTCCATTATGTCATTTATGACTTGTTTGCAAAATTTGAGGTCAATCGGACATGATTTGATATGTTTCGGTGTTGAATGTAGAAGTTAGAAATATTTAGTTTCATTAAGCTTGAATTGGGGTATGATTCGTGGTTTTAGCGACGTTTGAGGTGATTTGAGGGTTCGACTAAGTTTGTATGATATTTTTGGACTTGATGGTATATTTGGTTGGCGTCCCGGGGGTCTCGGGTGAGTTTCGGATGGTTAACGGAATGAATTTTGAACTTGAAACTTAGCTGGAAAGTTTTTGATGCATGTGTCTGGTTTCCTTCATCGCATTCGCGAGTGGTCTCTTGCATTCGCGAAGGGGAACTTGAGGCAGGCAAGTTTTGCTCTTCGCGTTCGCGAAGAGGTGCTGGGGGCAGGCGATGTTGTTCATTGCATTCGCGATTGGGTATTGCGTTCACGATTGGGTATCACGTTCGCGAAAGGAAAATAGCTGGTGTGGATTTTTGCCTTCGCGTTCGCGAAGGTTCTCCCGGTAAAGTATTGCGTTCGCGAGCTGTGTCTCGTGTTCGCGAAGGGCTATGTCTGGACAACACAATTTTGTGTTTCGCGAACGCGAGGGACCTGTCGCGTTCGCGAAGAAGGAATGCCTGGACAGAATATTTTTCCGTTTTTGACGGATTGGAGCAGGGGAAGAGACCACTTTTGGGAGATTTTTAAGGAAAACAATAGGGTAAGTGTTCTTAACTCATTATTGGTCAAATTACCCGAATTCATGGTTGTTTTTAACATTTAATGGGTGAATTAAGTTGGAAAGTTTAGAAAACCCTCTTGTGTAATTTGAAGATTTAAGGGTCGAGTTGATATCGGAACTAGGTAACTTGTAGTCACCCGAATCTTAGACTCGTAGTTGAATGGGCTTTCGGATTTTGTAACTTTGGTCAGGTTTCGAGACGTGGGCCCCACGAGCGACTTTTGGGTGAAATTTCGGATTATTGATGGAAAATTTATATTTTCATATGGAATTAATTCCTATAATTTTTATTTGACTAAATGGGATTAATTGTAACTAGATTCGAGGCGTTTGGAGGCCAATTCGTGAGGCAAAGGTATTGCAGAATAAAGAATTACACGGTTTGAGGTAAGTAACAGTTCTAAATTTGGTCCTGAGGGTATGAAACCTGGAATTATGTGTTCTGTGACTGGTTATGAGGTGACGCACATGCTAGGTGACGGACGTTTGGGCATGCACCGTAGGAATTGTGACTTGGTCAATTCCATGGAATTGTGTAGTTGAATAATCTGTTGACATTCATACATTTTTTCACGTTTTTAGAGAAATTAATCTATAAATCATGTTTAAACTATGTGTTGACAGTGTTGGGATCCATAGAGGTCGTGTACATGTTGAATTATCTGCTAAATTATTGTTTCATACTCAGTCGTAATATTTACTCGCATATTACATCTCAGTCTCTCTTATTCATTATAGATGCATCATATCATTGTTGTTGGGCTGCTTATCATGATTTATGAGAGCCCGACAGACTGGAGAGGTTGATGACTGAGTGAGGCCGAGGGCCTAATTGTGAGGATATTTATGGGATCGGGCTGCACGCCGCAGCATGTTTTGTTGATTTATGCCATGATTGGCTTGTTATAACGCTTGGGCTGAAGGAGCCCTTCCGGAGTCTGTACACACCCCCAGTGAGCGCAGGTACCTACTGAGTGCTGAGTGATTGGGAGGAATGAGTGACTGTGAGGAAAGAGTGACTGTGAGGTTGGAGTGAATAGGAGGACTGAATGACTGTTACTCTAAGAGGATGCATTGATTTCATTAGTGCTGTATTTCAGCTGTCATATATCACTGTTTTGGAAATTTCTTAAATACATTATCTTCTGTTTCAGTCGAAGTTGATATAAAATTACTGTGGAATTTTAAATGTTGAACTTGAGAGCATGCCTACCCTTTTATGTTGAAAGTTTTTGTATTTGGACTTAGTTGTGAAGCTCGTCACTACTCTCAGTTCTTATTTATTATTGTTACTTACTGAGTTGGTTGTACTCATACTACACCATGTATTCCGTGTGTAGATCCAAGCGATCTCGGATACAGTGGGTGTTGATTCTTTCGTACAGTTGATTTTTCGGAGATTTAGAGATAGCTGCCGTATTTCACAGACCTTGTCTCTTCTTTCCTATCTCCTTGTTTATTGTATTTGGTCTCAAACTATTATAGACCGTGTTGTCCAGACTTGTAATGTATATATTCTCATGTAATCAGTGACACCGAGTTTTGGAAGTGTATTTATATCCAGTATTTGTGGGATTATCTCTTAAACATAATTATTACGTTTTTCGTATTTAAAAGAAATTGTGGGTTATTGATGTTGTCGGCTTACCTATTGTTGAGATAAGTGCCATCACGATAGGTTAGGATTTTGGGTCGTGATAAGTTGGTATCAGAGCATAGGTTACATAGGTCTCACGAGTCATGAGCAAGTTTAGTAGAGTCTTGTGGATCGGTACGGAGACGTCTGTACTTATCTTTGAGAGGTTGCCGAACCCTTAGGAAAATTTCACTTTCTTGTATTCTGTCGTGCAAATTTGTTAATTCCGGAAACCAAATCTCTGTTATTCTATTCTCTCATAGATGGTGAGGACAGGTACTATCGGATCAGATGGTCGGCCACCAGTTAAGGCCGCGAGCGGCCTGGTGTCATGCCTCGAACTCGAGGAGCGTGACCGGCTCTCAACTGAGTAAACCCAGTCAAGCAAGTCTAATTTACTTTAACCTCTCATCATTACTCATGCATGATTTACCAAAATATAATTAGATCTTGACTTTCATATTGAATATATTTTGTTGGCCCATAAATTGTTTTCTCATGATAGTTACATAACTTTATAAATAGATGTAAATACTATGAACATAAATACATGACAAAACGCAAATCTTTAATTACATGACCCACAGTGTACATGGAGCTTCTATGACAATAGATACTTATATACATAAAATGAGCTAGACCCAAACACGCACTAGAACTGTAGCGGGCTCACCATGAGCTGAGTAGTGAAGAAGATCCCTATCAAAGATCCATATCATCTTGTAGGAGTATACCTGCATCCATTAAAAGATGCAGCACCCCGGCAAAAGGGAAGTGAGTACATGTGGAATAGTACTCGTATGTAAGGCAGTCAAAATTAGCATATGAAAATACAGTAACTCAAATAAGAGGCAAATAAAATACGTCAAGAAACTACGAAACATTCCATAGAATCACATTTCAAGTCTTATTATACTTGCATCATTCTAAACTTCTTTTAGGATCAACTGAGCCATATGAACTATACGTGGAATACATAATATAATGTAATTGTAACAACATGTACAAACAAGGCCAATGAAAGTGGCACCTTCCTCTCTTATTTTATACATATACATTTCATGGACTGTCCTTAGTGTTCGCATATCATATTATACACCTATGCGTCTCATAGACCGTTCACAATGTTTACTTACACAATACAATTACACTTATTCAAGGGCTTGGAAATACAACATGAATATGATGAATCATCATAACAATAAAAAGGCTTAGATAGTCGTTAACGTCAAGCAAATTTATTAAGAGCTTCCATTAACATTTATAGATATTAAGTCAGGGATCCTCTATAACCACCTTCACACAAAACGGCCCTGCCGCCTCACTCCAACATATGCGGGTGGAGGTGTATCACGATACCACAATCCCTATAGAAAGCGGCCCTACCGACTCACCCCAATATATGCGGGTGGAGGTGTATTACAATACCACAATCCCTACACAAATCGGCCCTTCCCCCTCACCCCAATATATGCGGGTGGAGGTGTATCACAATACCATAATCCCTACAGAAAGCGGCCATGCCGCCTCACCCCAATATATGCGGTGGAGGTGTATCACAATACCACAATCCCTACACAAAGCGGCCCTGCCTCCTCACCCTAATATATGCGGGTGGAGGTGTACATCACAATACCATAATCCTTACACAAAGCGGCCTTGCCTCCTCACCCTAATATATGCGGATGGAGGTGTATCACAATACCACAATCCCTACACAAAGTGGCCCTACCGCCTCACCCCAATATATATGCGGGTGGAGGTGTAATCCCAATCACAATACCATATATAAACTCAAAGCGAAATAGGTTTTCATTACATGTAAAGTCGTAATTTCTCATATCATTGGAATACTTATGTTCATGCTCATTATAGAGAAATACAACTCATTACATTAGCAAATGCATGGTAAATCAATAAGTCAATTTCAATGGAACATGGGCCCAATTACTTTTCTTAAGGTTCATCATCATTTAGCATAGGACATCTCCCTTCTATCTCGTTATTCACTCACTTGACATCTTGAGGTCATTAGCTAAATTCATGGCTCTTGGAGACTTAACGTCGAAGTCATTTACATTAATTATTTTAGTAGCATACATACTATGATTGAAACCATAGGGACATACAACACCTCATAATTCTCATTTTGGCAAACGGCCACATTTCTTGTTCATACCATCACTTACTTGTACTTGCCATGGGTGATCATAGGACATTAAGAACATTTAAAATATTTAGGAACACCATATCCTCTCTTAGTGAGGGTGTAGGAGCTTATAACACATTGGAAACATAAGTATGCATACGTTCATCTCATAACCTTTCACATCATATATCACTTCATTAGTACTTTCAACTACTTACAACATCATTATTTCATTGGCTCCCTTGGCCATACATATTAATCTTCATTCATGGCATGACAGTCGTATATCTTATTCCACACTTTCATTTCTTTACTTTCAAGGATTATCATCATAAATATCAACAAATAGAATATTTCGAAAATCACAACTTTAGGTTCATTGGTAATGAAGACTTTAAACACAATGGATTTCTTTCCAAGAAATGGAGTAAAATGATTGGCAATCAAAGCACAAGTTAAAATCATAAACGAGTAACACACCATTTATTCTTGAAATACTTTTCCCCAAAAGGGAAATACACCATTTCAACTCATGATTATGTAAGAGCTCAAAACATATTGGAAATACCTACCAAGCATAGCATTATTTTGAACAACCACATTTAGACATGACTTGAGTACATAAGCTTTTGGATAATTCTATTTTCGGAGTCAATTTGGTATAGTCGAATCAAGGCTCATTTCATAATATTTCACACATCATTTCATTTTATTGGCACCACTAGCCACAAGTATAACTTTTCTTCTTGGTACGTTAGTCACACTCTATATACCCAATTCCCTTATTTCACTTTCAAGTATCTTTATAGATTATCGACAACAAAGAATCTCCAATCACGACTTTTAGTACACCTATGAGCAATTAAGAGTATTAAGCACATTGAGACTTCTTACATAATTTGGAATAATAGCCTTCGCTTGAAACACTACTTGGAGTCATAACATTTTTATACCCAACTCATGCTTTGAACACATTCCCGAAGGGTAACACCATATGATAAGAGCATCCGGAAAATATTTTGAACATATACCTTTCAACACAAACCTTATCCGGAATAGTCAATTTATAATGGATAACTCGGGACTTACAAGAACATCATGGGATTCAATTCTAGGAGAGAAGTTTAGCCAACATACCTCTCTTTGAGCTTTCTTTAAACTACTACAATATTTTAGAAATTCTAGCAATCCCAATCTATATTGAGACATAACAAAATTGAACCATAATTAGGAAGATATTCTTGGTCTCAGCTCATTTGAGCATTTTATCAAACACTAGGTGTGCAAATTTAACTACAAGGTTCTTATACAAGATTTCCTTCACTCCTCAACCCAATCTTTACCCATTTGAGCTCAACAATCTTTCCTCAAACCTTATTGGTACATGTATGTATAAATAATACTCTCATACCCAAGAATCATACTCCTAATCAACCATCTTTTACCCCAAACTCGAAATTGAAGACTAGGGGTTTGAATCTTACCTCTTTAGTGAAGATCTTGTGAGATTTCCTTATTGGATTTCAAGGCTTGAACAAGATATTGATGAACAACACACTTCATCTCTTCTTCTCTCTAGAACACTCTCACTTCTCTCTAAAAATATCAGATTTTTGCCTTCAAAATGAGCCCCAAAGCATATTTATCAAAATGGGGTCATGTTATGAAAATAGGAAAATTAACCCTCCGAAATCAGCTATGCGGTCGCATAATGGACCGCACAATTGGTATGCGGGTCGCAAAATAGACCACAAAATTGGTGCCAGAACTGGGCTGCACTGGCCAGGTTTGCGACCATTTTGCGGTCGCATAAATAGTATTGCAATCGCATAATGATTCTGCGGTGGCACATTTGACCGCAGAATCACATTCTTCCAACCTTTGGTAATTTGGTAATAACTTCTTGTAGGAGTGTCCAATTGATGAGCGGTTTGAAGCGTTAGAAACTAGACTCTAAGATCTTTCATTCAATAGGTAGATCCTCACATAACTCCTTATATATAAATATGTAGATATGCTCGACCAAAGTTTGGTCTTATGCGTACCCATTTGGAACTTTAGTCTATCATATAATTTCCAACTTGACTTAGACTTAGGGCTCTCCTTAGACCCCACATCACTTATAATATGCCTCATACACTTATTATCATATCCAATTGATATCCATCATATTAATAGTCCTAGTCTACATATAAAATAATATAATTAGCGCACACCACCTTTCTTAATAGCGCTTAAGTACTTCGAAATATTTTGGCGTGTTACACCGGGGCCGTGGTAGAGGCCAGAGATGAGGTAGAGGTCGAGGTATAGTTCATACAGCAGTTGGAGCAGCACTTGTAACACTACCAGTTTCTCCAGCTCTAGAGAATATCCCGGATATAGTTGAGCCGTTTGGACCAGCTCAGGCACCAGTTGCACCTATTGTGATTCCAAGCCTTCAGGAGGCTCTAGCACAGATATTGACAGTTTGCACTGGCCTTGCTCAGGTGGTTTTAGCTCAGGTCGTACCTGCCACTTCTTAGGCCGGGGGAGGTACTCATACCCCTGGTGCCCGTACTCCAGATCAGGTAGTGCAGGGACTTCAGATACCGGGGGCATTACCAGCCCAACCGACTGCAACTACTCAGGCTGGGTAGTCCATTTTATGGTAGGCGATGAGCAGCGGAGACTTGAGAGATTTGGGAGGCTTCGACCTCCATCATTTAGCGGTTCTGAGTCATAGGATGCTCAGGGTTTTCTGGATAAGTGCCAGAGGATGCTACGGACAATGGTTATTCTGGAGACCAGTGGGGTCTCGTTCACTACTTTTTAGTTTTCTGGGGCTGCCTTCATATGGTAGGAGGCTTATGAGAGGCACAAGCCGGTCGGTGCAGTACCACTTACATGGCAGGAGTTCTCTATTCTTTTTTTGGAGAAGTTTGTGCTGCAGCCTCGTAGGGAGGAGCTGCGCAGATAGTTTGAGCAGCTTCGGCAGGATGGCATGTCTATGACCCAGTACGAGATGAGGTTTTCTGTGTTGGATCATCACACAGCTTGGTTAGTTCCCACTGATTGGGAAAGTATTAGGAAATTCATTGATGGCCTCACATATCAGCTGCGGTTACTTATGACTCAGGAGAGGGTATCTGGTGCTACTTTTGATGAGGTAGTTGACATTGCTCGGCAGATAGAGATGGTCCGTAGCCAGGAGCATTCAGAAAGGGAGGCCAAGAGGCCTCGTGGACTAGGTCATTTTAACGGTGTTCTTCAGGGGGTCAGTTTTACCACGGCAGGGGCCTTCCTTACAGACACGTTCAGACGGGTCGTCCAGTTCACCGTGGTGCATCATTTGACCATGGTTTATATAATTCTCATCAGGGTCAGCCATCTCTCGGTTTCCCTCCAGCCCAAAGTTTATCCCGTGCCCTTTCAGTTCAGGGTTCATTTGCACCAGGTGCTTCTAGCAGTTATTTTTGTTCTTGGGGCCCGATTCAGTCTGCACCACCAACAATACCGGGGATCTGCTTTGAGTGCGGGGAGTTTGGGAATTTGTGGAGGCAGTGTCCTCATCGCCCTGGAGGTCCAGTGCAGCAGAGGAGTCAGACTATGACTTCAACACAAGTTACTTTGCCACCCGCCCAGCCATCTCAAGGTGGGGCTCAGTCAGCTAGGGGTCGCCCAAGAGGGGGAGGCCGATCAGGTGGCGGTCAAGCCCGATTCTATGATTTTCCTGTCGGAACAGATGTTATTACTTCAGATGCAGTGATCGCAGGTACTGTTTTAGTGTGCCATAGGGAGGCTTCTATACTATTTGACCCTGGTTCTACTTATTCGTATGCATCATCATACTTTACTCATTATCCGGATATGCCCCATGAGTCCTTAGTTTTTCCTGTTCGTGTATCTACGCCGGTGGGCGATACTATTGTTATGGGATGTGTGTATCGGTCATGTGTGGTAACTATTGGGGAATTGGAGACTAGAGTTGATCTCTTATTGCTTAGTATAGTTGATTTTGATGTAATCTTGGGTATGCATTGGTTGTCTCCATGTCATGCTATTCTGGACTGTCACGCAAAAAACGTGACATTAGCAATGCCAGGGTTGCCGAAGGTCGAATGGAGAGGTTCACTAGATTATGTTCCAAGCAGAGTAATTTCCTATTTGAAGGCCCAACGTATCGTTGGGAAGGGGTGTTTGTCATATTTGGCCTCTGTGAGAGATGTTGATGCCCCAGCAACATTTATGCACTTGATGAATAGTGTATTCCAGTCATATCTTGATTCATTTATCGTGGTATTTATTGATGATATCTTGGTGTTCTCACGTAGCCCGGAGGAGCATGCGCAACACTTGGGTATTGTATTGCAGAGGCTAAGAGAGGAGAAACTATATGCCAAATTCTCTAAGTGTGAATTCTTGCTTAGTTCGGTGGCATTCTTAGGACACATAGTGTCTAGTGAAGGAACTAAGGTGGATCCGAATAAGATAGAGGCAGTCCAGAGTTGGCCCAGGCCATCTTCAGCTACTAATATTCGGAGTTTTCTCGGCTTGACCGGTTATTATCGTCGCTTTGTGGAGGATTTCTCGTCTATTGCATTGCCTTTGACTAAATTGACCCAGAAAAGTGCTACGTTCAGGTGGTCGGATGATGCATCGCGTATCGGTCTCAGAGCAGTGCTGATGCAAGACGATAGGGTGATTGCCTATGCATCTAGATAGTTAAAGGTATATGAGAAGAATTATCCAGTCCACGACATTGTTTTAGCAGCCATTGTTCATGCCTTGAAAATTTGGTGGCACTATTTGTATGGTGTCTATTGTGAGGTTTATACTGATCACCGGAGTCTATAGCATCTGTTTAAACAGAAGGATCTTAATTTGCGGCAGCGGAGGTGGTTGGAGTTGCTTAAGGATTATGACATCACCATTCTCTATCATCCCCGAAAGGCCAATATGGTGGCCGATGCCTTGAGTCGTAAGGTGGAGAGTTTGGACAGCTTAGCATACTTACCGGTAGTAGAGAGGCCTTTAGCCTTGGATGTTCAGGCCTTAGCCAACTAGTTTGTTAGATTGGATATTTTCTAGCCGAGTCGAGTTTTGGCTTGCGTGGTTTTTAGTCTTCTCTTTATGATCGTATCAGAGAATGTCAGTATGATGACCCCCATCTGCTTGTCCTTAAGGACACGATTCAACACGGTGATGCCAAGGAAGTCATTATTGGGATGACGGTGTATTACGAATGTAGGGCTGTGTGCCTAATGTAGATGGTTTGCATGAGTTAATTCTCTAGGAAGCTCATAGTTCACGATAATCCATTCATTCAGGTGCCGCGAAGATGTATCAGGATTTGAGGCAACACTATTGGTGGAGGCGAATGAAGAAAGATATAGTTGGGTTTGTAGCTCGGTGTTTAAATTGTCAACAGGTAAAGTACGAGCATCAGAGACCGAGAGGATTGCTTCACAGACTTGAAATTCCGGAGTGGAAATGGGAGCGTATTACTATGGATTTCGTTGTTGGGCTCCCATGGACCTTGAGGAAGTTTGATGTTGTTTGGGTGATTGTAGATTGGTTGACCAAATCCGCGTATTTTATTCCAGTGGGTACTAAAATCCGCGTATTTTACTCCCACGGACCTTCAGAGTGGTTGGTTGAGATTTATATCCGCGAGATTGTTCTCCTACATGGTGTGCCGGTGTCCTCCATTTCAGATCGGGGCACGCAGTTTACATCACTGTTTTGGAGAGTAGTGCAGCAAAAATTGGGCGCACAGGTTCAGTTGAGTACAACATTTCACCCTCAGACGGATGGAGAATCCGAGCATACTATTCAGATATTGGAGGATATGCTATGCGCTTGTGTCATTGATTTTGGGGGTTCTTGGGATCAATTTCTATCACTCGCGGAATTTGCTTACAATATCAGCTACCAGTCGAGCATTCAGATGGCTCCGTATGAGGCTTTGTATGGGAGACGGTCTTCGCACGGCGCAGTCTAGACAGAAGAGTTATGCCGACAGAAAGGTCCGTGATGTTGTTTGCATGGTTGGGGAGAAGGTTCTACTCAAAATTTCACCCATGAAGGGTGTGTTGAGGTTCGGGAAGAAGGGAAAATTGAGCCCTCGCTATATGGGGCATTTTGAGATACTCAAGAAGGTTGGAGAGGTGGCTTATGAACTTGCTTTGCCACCTAGTCTATCAGGTGTGTATCCAGTGTTCCATGTATCTATGCTCCGGAAGTATGTCGGGGATCCATCTCATATTTTGAATTTCAGTACAGTGCAACTCGACACTAAATTGACTTATGATGTGGAGCCGGTGGCCATTTTAGTCCGGCAGGTTCAAAAGCTGAGGTCAAAGAACATAGCGTCAGTTAAGGTACAGTGGAGAGGCCAGCTAGTTGGAGAGGCTACTTGGAGATTGAGAGGGATATGCGTAGCAAATACCTACACCTATTTGAGACTCCAAGTATGATTCTAAACCCGTTCGAGGACGAACGTTTGTTTAAGAGGGGGAGAATGTAACGACCCGACCGATCGTTTTGAGTATTATAACCCCATTCCCCCAATTACTCCTCATAATTTATGCTTTATAGTTGTTTTATGACTTACCGAGTTAATTGGTTCGGGTCCGAAATGATTTCGGAGTGAATTGAGACACTTAGTCTCATAATTGAAAACTTAAGTTGTAAAGGTTGAACGGATGTTGACTTATTTGTAAATGACCCCGGATTTGAATTTTGATGATTCTGTTAGCTCCGTTGGGTGATTTTGGACTTAGGAGCGTGTCCGGATTGTCATTTAGAGGTCTGTAGTGGAATTAGGCTTGAAATGGCGAAAGTTGCAGTTTTGGGAATTTTGACCGGGAGGTTGACTTTTCGATATCGGGCTGGATTCCAATTCTGAAAATTGGAATACCTCAGTTATGTCATTTATGACTTGTGTGCAAAATTTGAGGTCAATCGGACTTGATTTGATAGGTTTCGGTGTTGAATGTAGAAGTTGGAAATTTTTAATTTCATTAAGCTTGAATTGGGGTATGATTCGTGGTTTTAGTATTGTTTGAGGTGATTTGAGGGTTCTACTAAGTTCGTATGATATTTTGTGACTTGATGGTATGTTTGGTTGAGGTCCCGGGGGGCCTCGGGTGAGTTTCGGATGGTTAACATAATGAATTTTGAACTTGAAACTTGGCTGGAAATTTTCTGATGCCTATGTATGGTTTCCTTCTTCGCGTTCGCGAGTGGTCTCTCGCGTTCACGAAGGGGAACTTGAGGCAGGCAAGTTTTGCTCTTCGCGTTCGTGAGAGGGGTGTTGCATTCATGAAGAGAAGCTGGGGGCAGGCGAGGTTGTCAATTGCGTTCGCGATTGGGTATCACGTTCGCGATTGGGTATTGCATTCGAGAAAAGAAAATAGCTGGTGTGGATTTTTGCCTTTGCGTTCGCGAAGGTTCGCCCGGTAAAGCATCGTGTTCGCGAGCTGTGTCTCGCGTTCACGAAGGGCAATGTATGGACAACACAATTTTGTGCTTCGTGAACGCGAGGGACCTGTCGCGTTCGCGAAGAAGGAATGCCTGGAGAGAATATTTAAGTTCTGAAAATGGGACTCCATCCCATATTCCATTTTTAACGGATTGCAGCTCGGGAATAGGCGATTTTTCGGAGATTTTCAAAGAAAACAACGGGATAAGTATTCTAAACTCATTATTGGTCAAATTACCCGAATCCATGGCTGTTTTTAACATTTAATGGGTGAATTAAGTTGGAAAGTTTAGAAAGCCCTCTTGGTTTAATGTGAAGATTTGAGGGTCGAGTTGATGTCGAAATTAGGTAAAATTGGCATGGTTAGACTCGTAGATGAATGGGCTTTCGGATTTTGTAACTTTTGTCGGGTTCCGAGACGTGGGACCCACGGGCGATATTTGGATGAAATTTCGGATTTTTAATGGAAAATTTGTATTTTCATATGGAATTAATTTCTATAGTTTTTATTGACTGAATCGGATTAATTGTGGCTAGATTCGAGGCGTTTGGAGACCTATTCGCTGGACAAAGGCATTGCAGAATAAAAAATTATACGGTTTGAGGTAAGTAACAGTTCTAAATTTGGTTATGAGGGTATGAAACCCCGGATTATGTGTTCACTGAGTGGTTATGAGGTGACACACATGCTAGGTGACGGGCGTGTGGGCATACACCGTAAGAATTGTGACTTGGTCAATTCCATGGAACTGTGTAGATGAATAATCTGTTGACATCCGTACATTTTTAACGTATTTAGATAAATTAATCTATAAATCATGTTTAAACTTTGTGTTGACATTGTTGGGATCCATAGAGGGAGTGTACATGTTTAATTATCTGCTAAATTGTTGTTTCATACTCAGTAGTAATTTTTACTTGCATATTACATCTCAGTCTCTCTTATTCATTATTGATGCATCATACTATTGTTATTGGGCTGCTTATCATGATTTAAAAGAGCCTGAGAGACTGGAGACGTTGATGACTGAGTGAGGCCGAGGGCCTAATTGTGAGGATATTTATGGGATTGGCCTGCACACCGCAACATGTTTTGTTGATTTATGCCATGATTGGCTTGTTATAGCGCTTGGGCTGAAGGAGCCTCTTTGGAGTCTGTACACACCCCTAGTGAGCGCAGGTACCTACTGAGCACGAGTGCGAGTGCGAGTGCCGAGTGCCGAGTGCTGAGTGATTGAGAGGAATGGGTGACTGTGAGGAAAGAGTGACTGTGAGGTTGGAGTGAATGGGAGGACTGAGTGACTGTTACTCTTAGAGGGTGCATTGATTTCATCATTGCTGCATTTCAGCTGTCATATATCACTATTTAGGAAATTTCTAAAAGACATTATCTTCTGTTTTAGTCCAAGCTGATATGAAATTACTGTGGAATTTTAAATGTTGAATATGAGAGCGCATGCCTACCCTTTTATGTTGAAAATTACTGTATTTGGACTTAGCTGTGAAGCTCGTTACTACTCTCAGTTCTTATTTATTATTGTTATTTACTGAGTTGGTTGTACTCATACTACACCCTGCATTTCGTGTGCAGATCCAGGTGATCCCGGACACAGTGGGTGTGGATTCTTTTGCATAGTTGATTTTTCGGAGATTTAGAGGTAGCTGCCGTATTTCGCAGACCTTGTCTCTCCTTCCCCATCTCCTTGTTTACTGTATTTGGTCTCAGACTATTATAGACCGTGTTGTCCAGATTTGTAATGTATAGATACTCATGTACTCAGTGACACCGGGTTTTTGGGAGTGTATTTATATCCAGTAGTTGTGGGATTTACTCTTAAACTTAATTATTATGTTTTCCGTATTTAAAAGAAAGTGTGGGTTATTGATATTGTCGGCTTGCCTAGTATTGAGATAGGCGCCATCATGACATGTTAGGATTTTGGGTCATGACATTTATGGCCTTTTCTAATTCTTTATCTTGTCCGCTAGTCTGCTACTATCTCCCAAAAGCAACGAATAGTCAATTTTTTTATTTTTTGCAAATACAAAGAAAACTTCATTTTTCATTATATCAGCAAGTTCAAAGTTCATATTGCAGGTTAGTCATCATTTTTGTTCCTCCATGTAAATTTTTTTATTTTTTTCAACTCAGGTTAATTTTGCTTGTAAGTAATGTATAATGGATTATTTTGACTAGTTTTTTTGAGGATGGAGCATATCTATATATATTTTTCACATATTTATAGTTTTCTTTAATTTTTATGTAATTTTACCTATTTATAAATATTTATTGTAATTATATTATTTTATGAAATATTAAAAAATTAAATACTTATGGGGCTTACACCTCGCTCAGCTATATGTAAAACGACTCGCCTTACGCCCATGCTTTTTAAAACACTGGTCAAAACTAATTTATTATAAACAACTTTACTAAATACAGCTCTTCGAAAATTTTGATTGGAAGTTTGAAAATTTGTGTTTTCAATAATGGCATTATTCCTGAATGACACACATAATCACAAAATAAACACATTCACAATTTGCTATTCACATATTATTGGCTTTTAGTTTTGTTTTCTCTTTACTTCCAAAAATAAATGCTCCATTCATTAGTATTTGGCTCCTCTCCATTTCCTCAAGTTCTTACTCGGTTGAGTGACACATGTCACATTTTAATATATATTATATTAACTAAAACCAAATCTTAACCATGGTTAGAACTTAGTTAATACTGAATATTTCCCATTAATTGCTGATATTTCCTCTACTTTTTCCATCTATGCACCTAAAATTATTTTTTATCGCCCAAAATTTGTTTAATCCCAACAATCTTGGCAGCCGAGAAAATTTATCAAATTCAAACCAAGGAAATCAAGTACAGTTAATATCGTCAGACCTATATTTTTTAAGATAACAACAAGATTGACACTGACTTATAATCTAGGGTAAGTGACCAAAGTTGAACTCAAAGTTGGTGTGCCTCAAAATAATTATTTTTTATCGCCCAAAATTAGTTTAATCCCAAAAATCTTGACATCAGAGAAAATTTATCAAATTCAAACCAAGGAAATCAAGTAGTGTTAATATCGTCAGACCTATATTTTTCAAGATAACAACAAGATTGACATCGACTTATAATTTAGGGTAAGTGACCAAAGTTGAACTCAAAATTGGTGTGCCTCAAAATAATTATTTATGGTCAGATATTTGGCAACGACATGAAGCATATACTTAATAAGAGAAGCATTTGTTCCTAATAGATTGATATAGAATAGATTGAACAGTCATGGACGCTTCTGCACTTCTTCTACTCACTAGACCTATCTTTGAAGACGACGTCAGATATGAAATGTCAACAATCCCTAATATGGACCAGTTCTGCCGCCCCTCTGAATATGCGGAAGAGAATAAAAACTTTTAGGGATTTACAAAATTAAAGGCTGCACCAACATTGATTACGCGTATATATATATATATGTATTAATGTATATGGAATTAGAGAAACCAGTAAGAATGTGACAAGAAATCCAAAATATATGGGATACTAGATTGTACATGTAAACTAAATCAGAGGGCATAACTTGATGGATGAAATCCTTTACAACATGTAAGTTAATTAAGAGAGATTCATTGCGATATCACGAACAACGATGTGTATAGTACTTATAAGGGTTCAAATTGTTAAGTGTTCAAAAAAAATATAAGAAAATTGTAGTAAGATGGTGTTGTGTGTATGTGTGAAAGTAAGATATATTTTTTCTCACTCAAAGCGCAGATACATTTCCTATCTTTCCTAATGGGTCTCGCAATCGAAACAACAAAAGATAATTGTTTTCAGCGAAACGAACAAGATATACTAGAGGAATAATATAGGTAAAATCATGGCAAAATTATTAAGTGATACTCCATATACACGAATACAAGTAAAATCTTCTGGCAAGCTTCTCTTAAGAAGTTTGTTCGGATGAGACACTATTACTTAGCTAGAAGCTCTACTTTTCTATAAGTTTCATTGAGTAAACTTCATTCAATAAAGTTGTAAACTGATTGCTGCTCTCTCCTTCCCTGCGTTCTGGTTCCATCATTCATTATTCAAGATTGTGAAGATTAACAGCAAATTATATCACCAAAATCGTCAATATCTAGGAGCACATCATCAGCCCAATAGATCTGTTCTTGGTAGTTGGAGCAGTCATTAATATAGCTGCTATTATTATGTTCGTTCATCTTCTGAGTCTCGTCCATGACTTGATGTTCGGCTAGAGAAATTGGTGCTGGTTGTACTGTTGTGCAGTAATCTTCATCAGGTTCATGCAACATAGCTTCGATTATTTTGGCAACATCTTGTTCCTCCATAGTTACCCCATGATTTTTATCAGCTCTTATATTCTTCTTGATTCGGCACACAATAATATCCTCCTTAGGAATACTATTTTCTCTAAAGAAATCATCCCCGACGGAATATTCTTTCATCAGCCAAATTTTATTGTGCTCTCCTTCTTTTCTACGACTAGTTTGAAACTTGAAACATCTTCTAAACCCAACCACAGTTCCCTTACCATTCTTGATAGGATCAATACCTATTTGGCCTTTCCATGTCCCGTTGGCGCAAGTTCGACGTACCCTTGTATGTTCGCTCTTGTGCTTCTTCAACCGAGTAAAAAAATAGCGAACCTTCTTTTCGGGATGATCAGAAGCTCCAAATATCTCCCATGGTGGTTGGTCTCCATAGATATCGGCAAGTTGGAAATTAGGGCATTCACTTGGCAAAGGCTCGCCCTTTAGGAACCTTTTCAGAAAGTTTATCAACTCTGCTTCAGTTGGGTGAAACCGAACACCGATGGTATGACGGCGTGCAACTGGTACCGTCGACATGGTATATATGGTCGTCTCTTTTTCTTGCTTATAGAGAAACACAAGAATGAGACAATAGCAATTGCCGCAATATGCAAAGACAAGAACCACTACTGTTCTCTCAAGTTAGAAGACGAACTATGAAACGAAACCCTAAACGAATGGAGGAAGTTTATTGACGTGAATGCTGTAATTGACTATTTATAGATATTTGATCAGGTTAATTCCAACAGAGAAAATTTAAGAAATAAATTTTTAGGAGAGGAAAAGGTGTTGATTTCTGCGGAAGGTTAACGCTCGGGACTTAAGTTACTTTCTTTATTGATTTTCACAATACGTAAGTTTTTTTAACTAACTTAATACTCCGCAATTTAATAGAAGAATCTGAAAATATAATTTGCTTACCTTTTTCTCGATTTCATTTTATTTATTTTAACATACTTTCATTATCCAGTATATAGAAAATTTCTAGTAAATAGTTTTCTTAAAAAAATAAAGAAAGATTAAGAAATTAAAGAATAATGTACTTACTTTCCTCTTTTCCGTTTTCAAGGTTTTTTAATTTTTTACTTTAGGTAATTAACTGCAATTTGGTCTAATAGAAAATTTCTAATTTACAATTCTTGGGAGGGTTGCGCTTGGGACTCAAGTTACTTTCTTTCCTTATATTGCCATTCCTATTTCCTAAGCTACTAGTTACCTTCTCTCTTTTTTCGGTTGGATACTAGTTTCCTTTTACTTTCTTTTATTTATTTACATCTTATTTATTTTTTCTAACTCCATTCATCCGATAAAAAATTTCTAGTTAACAATCTATATATATATATATATTAAAGGAATAAAGTTTGTCTTGTCATTTAGTCAAGTGACAAGTTATTAACAAGTCAAGTGGCAATCTATTAACAAGCCACTTGAAAACCTTATTAAAATAAAAATAGATGTTATAATACACAGATTTTTCGGAAAAGAAACATTCAATCATCCCTTTTTATCGGCTCTTTTCTAGAAAATCTCCTTTACATAAAGTTAATTTTATATTTTTTCATCTAAATAAATTAATAATTATTGAAAATTACAGATACACCAAAACTTAAACAAAAGAACCGTACATATATTTGCTATACCTTCTTATATCTATCTCTTCCTAAAAACGTTCCTAATTCTCATGTTAACTCAATTGTCAAGAGCACTTGATCATGGAAGATCAGAAGCAACTCGCAACAAGAAATGGTGTATGTATACCAAATCAGAAACGGGCTAAACACTCCTCGGATCGGAATGGTTAATATCGAAAATGAAGGGATTTCTACTTAGAAAAGATTCAAAATTTCCGAGCAACTATTACATTTTACCATCTCCAAACAAAATCCAAGTTGAGGTATGTTTGTTGAGATGATATTTATTCTGCTAGCCACTTTTCTTAGCAAGTGCTCATGACTTTCCTCCTTAATGTTTGATATAAATCCTAAATTAGTTGCTTGGATTTCTAATTTTTTTTGCCCTTTCATTTTATGGGCTGAATTTATTACTAGAACTAATTTTAAACCTCTCCGGGCACTGAGAAGGCTCTATATAAAAATCAATCAAACATTTTTCGGTTCTTTTTATGAAATGTTTTTTTCATAAAATTTATGCCCCTAAGCACATGTATATTGTTTCTTATTTATATCAAGTAAAACGATTATGAGAATATATATTATATACTTTACATATATATATATAGAAACTGAAAATACTTTGATGAGGGAATAATACTTAAAGTTGCTGGTGGTTTAATGCTTGAACATCCGCCGGCGTTGCCTTCGTAGATACTGTGGTTCGTCTCTCTCTCTCTCTCTCTCTCTCTCTCTATATATATATATATATATATATATATATATATATATATATATATATATATATATATATATATATATTCGGCTTAAAGTATGTATATTTATATGCATATTATTTCACATTTTACTCATGCCTCATAGATTTCGAAGGTGTAATTTAATAATTTGTGCTAATTTATGGTATTTTTATGTGTATGAATCATTCGGAGGCAATTTGGGACGAATGTGCGCGAATTGAAGCGAAAAGGGAAAAAATCACAAAAAATCACAAAGCAGCGCCACAGGCAGCATGGGGCGCTATTGTGTTGCTGAAGTAAGAATGTTAAAAAGTCCAGTGCCCCACGCTGCCCTGGGCGTACTTGACGGAAAAATTTTCCTAGTTCGCCCGGGACAAGGTTATTTCGGCACAAGACCCCCCCCCCCAAACGCGTATAAATGCAAGACTAAGCTTAATGGTTAGGATAGGAATATACCTAGTCACCATGCTTAATTAAATATCGTAATTTTAATGCGTTCTTAATAGATTTATTCCATAGGAATATATGCATTAATCTATTTTGAATATGAGAGTGGTAATTCAGGAGAATACTACGAGAGCAATTATTCAATTAATTAGCAACCATGAATGAATTGTATGAAAGGGGGAGTTAATTAAAAGACAATAGGATTGGTGAATCGATCACAACCCTGGAATATTCGTCTCTACTGAATACACAACAACTATTTTGCTGCTTGATTAATTAGTTACTTGTTAGAATTATTGCTTAGTATAATTATACTTTTGAACTCTGATTGACTCAACTGAATAATAATCTTGATGAAACTAGTGGGCAATTAACATAAGTCTCTGTGGGTTTGATACTCGATTTATCACTTTATTACTTGTACGACCACGTATACTTGCGTGTGTGTCTGGGAGCAACAAGTTATTGGCACCGTTGCCAGAGACATGAATATTGACTAGTTTCTAGTTTTTACTGTAGTTGTTTATTTCGTCAATTCTAACATTTCTTAATGGTTACTCTCGTATCAAGAACTTGGATTGAATGCGAAGGGTCAAAAGCCATGATAGACTTCAAGGCTTTGACCCCGAACCTGAGTGAATATTTCAGAGGAGGTTGAGGGAAGCAAGAGACGCAGCAAATATTCAGGCACTTGTTCAACTGCCTGTGAACATGGAAGAGGAGCAACATATGGTTGTTCAAGAGGTGGCGATACCCAGCATTGCTAATGTCACCTCCAGCATTGTGAAGCCTAGAATCTGTAACGACCCGGCTGCTCATTTTGAGAATTTAAGTCCCGTTCGGCGGCATAAGGTCCTGAGAAGCTTCATATTATGTGTATTGACTTGCGTGGTGGTTGAATTCAGTTACCGCACGATTCAGAGTCAAATCGGAAGAAGGATGCATGTTTTGGAAGCTTAAGCGGTAAAAGTTGACCGGAATTTGACTTTTGTGTAAATGGCTCCGGAATGGATTTTGGATGATTTCAACAACTTCGTAAGGTGATTTTGGACTCAGGCGTGCATCCGTATTTTGATTTGAAGGTCCGTAGGGTGATTTGAAGCATTTCGGCGAAAGTTGGAAAAGTTGAAGTTTGGAAAGTGGAGAGGTTTGACCAATAGTTGACTTTGGTGATATCGGGGTCAGAATGCGATTACAAGAGTAGGAACAACTCCGTTATATCATTTGGGACTTGCCTGCAAAAATTTGACATCATTCTGGGTTGGTTTGATAGGTTTCGGCATGCATTTTTGAAGTTGAAAGATTTGGAATATTCATAAGTTCGATTCATGGCGCGATTCATAGTTTCGGCATTGTTTGATATGATCTGAGACCCGAGCAAGTTTGTGTTAGGTTATAGAACTTGTTTATGTGTTTAGACAGGGTCCAGGGGGCCTCAGATGTATTTCGGATGGGCCACGGGTCATTTCCTCCTAATTTGGACTGTTATTTTCTGTCATATGATGTTCTTCTTCGCGTTCGCGTAGTGTTCGCGTTCGCGTAGTGTTCTGCTGACCCGCCTCATATTTCATCTTCGCGTTCGCATTCATGCTCTCGCATTCGCGAAGGTCTGCCTTTTTCCTCTTCGCATTCGCGTCTCTCTTCCCGTGTTCGTGAAGGTATGCCACCCCATCCTTCGCGTTCGCGCACCCCTTCACGCGTTCGCGTAGCCCAGTCATTAGACCATCAAATTTTCCTCTGCGCGTTCGTGAGCCATCTTTCACATTCGCGAAGCATATCTGGGCAGCCTTCATTTTTCCTTCTTCGCGAACGCGAGTAGTCTTCTGCGTTCGCTATGCTTTAACACCTGGGCAGCAGAATATATCTTCCAAATCGAGGGTTAGGCCATTTTTATCATATCTTGACTTTTACAGCTCGATTTTGAGCGATTCTTTGCAGGTTTTTCAAGAAAATCGATTGGGTAAGTGTTCTTCACCTAGAATTTATTATATTCCATAATTTTATCTTTATTTTAATCATTTAATTTGTGTTTTGAGTTGAGAAGGTTTTTGAAGAAACTTTTCAAAATGAAAATTCATGATTTGAGGGACGAATTGGTATCGGAATTTGATAATTTTAGTATGGTTGAACTCGTATCGGTATGGGTGTTCGGGTTTTGTGAGATTTGTCGGGTTCCGAGGTGCGGGCTCGGGGATCGACTTTTGGGTTGATTTTTAGTTTTTGATAAAGATTGAGGCTTTATGATCCGGAATAGTTTCTTATGAGTTTTATTTATGCTTTGAGGTTATTTTGTCTAGATTTGAGCCGTCCGGAGGTTATTTCACCCGAGAAGTTCATTTTTGAGTATCGGTTTGTCTTCTTTGAGGTAAGTATCTTGTCTAACCTTGTGTGGGGGAACTATCGCTTAGGATTTGGGTCTTATATGCTAATTATAGTCCGTGTACGTGAGGTGACGAGCACGTGCTCGGACTTATTTTTGGAAAATTGGCCTTTTAGGTTTCTTAGGTCCTTGTATTCACTGATTATGCAATTGTTATATTATGAATACATCTATTAATTACTAGTTTCACCTCTACCTGCTTTAGTTATAATTAATTGCTTCATGATCCACTCTTGTTGCTTATTTGATTCATCCGTGCCTTAACTGAAATTGTTATCTCTTCTATTAACATATTATTCTTTCCTAACTACTTATCTTTGTTTGAAGTTATAATTATCTCTTCTGCAATTGTTCACCCTTAATTGAGGCTATGATAATCTTTCTATTGCCATGCGATTGTTGTTATTGTGATGCACGAGGTTTCTACCGTGCGATTGTTGTTATGGGGTTGCACGAGGTTTCTGTCATGCTATTTTTACTATTGATATTTGCACATGCGGTATGACAATGCGGGATATATATATGTAGGTTGTTCATGTGGCGAGATAAGGTCGGAACATTGTTATGCACGTATGGCGAGACAAGGCGGGTACTTACTATATTATTGCACATGTGGCGAGACAAGGTGGGCTATGTCAGGGATTGATTTGTGATGACTTGTGATGGCCTGGGGGAATTCTTGTTGTTGATGTTTGTGTAGTGGTACACTTACCTATGTGAGCTTTATCTTGTGGAAAGTTGTGAGCAAACATTCTATGTGCTATCCATTTCTTTTCCTATACTTACTAGCTGGCATGAATTATGTTAGGACACTTGCACAAGTATACACGTAGTTAAGCACTCTTATCGGTTAAGAGGTTTTCTTAATATTGCTGAGTATAGATGAAAATCCTTGTTTACTTGCCTTCTATGTGAAAATGGCCCTATTTGGCACGTGAGTCGTCCATGCGGTTATGAAGTGTAATGAGGGCACATGATGCCAAGTGTTAGGGTTCAGGTATTGGGACCCGTGAGTTGTGAATAGTATGAGGTTCGGTACCTAGTGGAGGTTATTGGCTAAAACCCGGCGTGAAAGTGGTCGTTTGTTGAGTTGTTATTTGCCTTTCATTTATTTGTGATCACCGGATTTAGACCGTGTTTCCGTACATCTATTGTGTCATTATTATGGTATTCCGCTGATAGTTGTTGTTTTCCTTTCTTACTATTACCGTATTATTTTCCATTTCGCGTAGTCCTTATGTAGATATCATACTCTATTGTTCCTATACTTATACTTGTTCGGGTTATTTAGTCTAGTAGGTGTCTTGACTGTACCTCGTGACTACTCCATTGAGGTTAGTCTTGATACTTGTTGGGTACCGTCGTGGTGTACTCATACTACACTTCTGCACATTTTTGTGCAGATCCAGGTATTTAGAAGTCCGTTTAGCATTAGCTAGCAGTGTGGATTGCTACTGTGGAGACTCAAGGTAAACCTATCGCTGCGTTCGCAGGCTTCAGAGTCACCTTCTGATCTGTATTCACATTGTTTCAAACAGTTGTATTTAGAAAAAATATAGAAGAACTCTGTAGAGCTTATGACTTGCACTTCCGGTTTTGGGAATTGTAAATTTTATTGAGATTTCTATTTCAAAAATTGTTAGATGTTATTTAATTATTGTTGTTATTCAGTAAATGTTAGGCTTACCTAGTCCCTAATACTAGGTACCATCACCATAACCAACGGAGGGAAAATTGGGTCGTGAAAGAATCACTGGTCACTTTGAGCTAAAATAGAGCATGATCCAACTACTATATACGAATGGGCAGTTTATGGGTCTTCCACACGAGGATCCACAACGGAGTCACTCCAGACTATTAGTGATACTTATATCACTAACGGAGTTACTCCAGACTATGTGAGCCTCACATTGTTCCTGTTTTCTCTGTTGGGCGAAGCAAAGTAGTTGTTAAAGGCGGAACCAACTAATTCTATTATATCATAGAATGATCTGTCGAGGAAATTTTTGACATGGTTCTTTCCTTCACGCAAAACTGCAAAGATCAGAAGTGAGATAGTCGCCTTTAAACAGAAAACGGGGGAGTCTTTATATTCATCTTGGGAAAGGTTTAAGGGGCTTCTCAAAGACTGTCCTCATCACAACCAGACAAATGAAGTGTTAGCTCATACCTTCATAGAAGGGCTCCATCACGAGATAAAAATTGTGGTGGACATTGCAACGGGAGGTCAAGTGTTGGAAAAAAACTTCGATGAGATATATGCATTATTGAACAAAATCTCCAAAAGCAATTCTGATTTGCATGGAGAGATAGGTAGAAAAACAGTTCAAAAATATGCAGGGGTCCTCGAGTTAGACGTTGTTTTTGTATTATCAGCGCAGGTTGCCATATTGGCCAATTAAGACAATAAGATGACCATGGTTATTAATAAGTAACAAGCTCAGCCAGTGCAACAAGTGTAGATATTTTGTGAAGTATGTGAAGAGGGTCACACGAGCGACTTATGCCCAACTAATCTAGAGTCTGTTTATTTCGTGGGTAATGCAAATAGGGGCCAGACAAACCAGTATAGGAACACTTACAATCCTACCTGGAGGAACTACCCAAAATTCTCTTGGGGTGGACACTAAGATGCTCGGAATCAGTACAGGCCACAAGCTCCTCAACAACAATATAGACCACCATAGGCTGAACAACCTACAAACCCAACGAGTCACATTAAGGAGATGCTAAAGAAATTGATGGCTGACCAGCAGGCCCAAGCATTAGCGATGAGAAATTCGGAGTGACAAATGGGACAACTTGCTAGTGCCCAAAATACTCGACCAGTTGGAGCTCTTCCAAGAGACACTGAGGCTAATCCTAAGGCATCTATCAATGATGTGTCAATGAGGAATATGAGACAGTTAGAAGAAGTCCCATCGAAAAAGAGAAAACAAGAGACCTTTAACGAGAAATCAGCCACCATAGAAGCAGAATCAGAAAAGGAAAAAGAGTCAGAGAAGCCAGCTGAAGAGGCGGTGGTAAAGCAACACCTACCATTAGTTGCGAGGCCACCACCCCCATTCCCTCAAAGATTGCAGAAAGTGAAGGATAATGCTGCTTATAAAATATTTCTTGATATTTTGAAGCAGGTGCAAAACAATATTCCGTTGATAGACATCTTGGAAGAAGTGCCCAAATATGCCAAATACATCAAGGAAAAAGTGGCAAATAAGAGGAGGTTGGTAGAGTTTGAGTCTGTGGCACATACTGAAGAATGTACCTCAAGAATTCAAAGCAAGCTACCTCAGAAATTGAAGGATCCAAGTAGTTTCACTATCCAAATCTCGATTGGTAAGCACGCAGTCGAGCGAGCTTTGTGTGATCTTGGGGTGAGCATCAATTTGATGTCGCTATCTGTGTTCAGACAATTGGGGTTTGGTGAGCCGCGCCCAACCACAGTGATTTTACAGTTAGCGGATCGCTCCCTTGCTCACCCCGAAGGAGTACTCTATTGAAAATGTGTTAGTTCGAGTGGGTTCTGTTACATCCATTATTTTCGTATGTTAAAGTTTCGTCGTAAGTTAATCGATGTAAGTTCGGGAATGAGATTATTTTGAGATTATGAGCATTATGCTATTTATAATAAGTAATTAGTAAAGTCGTGAAGGTTAGAGGGTAAACGAATCGAAGAAAATGAGTTTCGTCGAAGTTTGACATTTTGGGATGAAAAACAAAAACAACACAAGCTATAATACTATGTATTTATGGACTGGTACTATACCACATGACCATAATAGTAAGGTATACGAAGTCTATTAGTATTGTTACACCCTATATTTTCGTACATAAAAATGCATCGTAAGCAAACTAATATAGGACCAAAAATGAGATAATACTTAAAAGTATAAAAATTAATTTAATCATGTTACCTCTGAGGTTACAAATATTGAAGATCATGAACAACAAGTACAAAGAGGGTTGGACGGTTCAGAAGATAAAGCTATTGAAGAAAATAATGTTTCGTCGAAAGTCGACAAGTTGGGAATGTTATAACATATACCTTTGGGGTGAGACTAGGGTGCTTAACATGATAAGGAGATTATGTTATGATTTATATTAGTCGTATGACATCCGTGTGTTATGTTTTGAAGTCAAGAGAGTTGTGGAACAAAAGTCGATGAAAGTCATCACAAGTTACATTCATAAGTTTTACTGAAACTTTGGGTCAAATGTAACTGCGATTTTCTCCCAATATACTTAAAGTTATAGGGTGTTCCACCCATCAAATTAAAGATCTATGAGTCTATTTTCTAACTCATTAAACCGTTTGTCAATACGATATTGGAGTAGAAAGATATGGGCATTTGCGCGATACTGCGCAAGCTGCTAGGTGACAAGTAGGTGTGTCACCTACTTGCTTAAATGAGAGCCCAAAAAAATGGGCCATTTCGGGTCGTCCAAAGAGGCCTTTTAAGGGCCTATTTTCTTCATATATTAGACTTAAAATAGAGCATAATAACCAGACATAAGCTCTGCAAAGAATCCTCCCAAAAATTTCCCACAAACCCTAATTGATTTTCTCTCCCTTTCAAGTACTAATTGGAGGTAAAACCTAGAGTTTGAAGAACCAAGATAGGAGCTGAGTTATCCAACAAATAAGGTGAGTTTACTTCTCTCTTTCATCCAGTTTTTCTTCTGAAAATTCATGGTAAGTCGTTTTATACTTGTAAGAACTCACGGGACGGTGATCGAAAGCCGTGAGTTCGAGTTATTCACTTGTAGCGGACTGTTTTGTGCACTGTTTTGTGTTGCTGTTGGGCTGCGTATTTTACTACTGTTTTGTGGAGTTTTGGAGGAGGAAGGGGGTTTATAAACACCATATAAATGTAGGGTGATTGGCTGGTCATTTGTCATAACATTTCCGGGTCGTTTGACACTACTACGGTGGTCATTTTGTATATGAAGAGATTGGGGTGTGTTGGGCTATTTTGTAGTATTTGATGGTGTATATAGGGCTGAAAAATGATGTATATATGTTGTTATTGTTCTGTTATTGTATTGTTGGTGTTATCTTGAATTTGGAGGAAGTACGGATTATAGGGGAGATGCTGCCCGTTTTAATACAAAATAAGTTTGTCGTTCGTTGTGTGATAGTTGTACCTTTCGTAACTTAACGATAGTATTATTATCATTCTTGTAGATTAAGGTGCGAAGAGGTGAGTTCAACTTGGTTATTACAAAGATTGTGATAAGGTATGTTAAGGCTAAGCCTTCCTTCATTTTGGCATGATCTCGTAGCTACATGTGTTAGTAATGAGACAAAAGAGAAGTTCATATTCATGAATTTATTCACACTATTCTAGTCTCATAAGTTACAATATTATTCCTTATCGAGATTCTATATTCAATATAGTATTGTCTTCTTCCAGTCAAGAGAGCAGCAAGGCTATATATACAGTATTACAGTATTTTCATTACCATCGAGCTATAATCGATGGGCAGGCCCCTATTGGGCAACCTCTGATCAGATGGAAAGTTATATACCGAGCCTACTGTGGCCGAGCGCCTATGAGCGAGCCCAGCATGGTCGAGATACATAGCCTAGTATGGCCGAGCGCCTATGAGCGAGCCTACTACGGCAGAGCAGTTATATATACTGAGCCTTATAAGGCCGGATAATTATTTTACTTACTATATTGAAGGAGTTGAGTCAGTATCAACAGGTAAGTATATCTCCAGATCATCTTTGACTCCCAATTACTTTCAGTTATTATATTATCAGTTCAGTTCCAACTTTCAGTTATGTTATCGCCTTATATACTCGGTACATTATTTTGTACTGACGTCCCTTTTCTGGGGACGCTGCATTTCATGCATGCAGGTTCAGATAGACAGACGGGTATACCTCCTCAGTAGGTGTTTCCAGAGTTCAGCCTGATCGGTAAGCTCCACGTCTTTCGGAGTTGCCAGGTCTAGAGTTTTTGTGTACATCTTATGTATATCTGTATATATGTTATGGGTAGGTCGGGGCCCTGTTCCGATCATAGTACATCTATCAGTAGAGGCTTGTAGACATATCCTGTTGGTTGCTGCAGTATGTTGGGTTTGTAGGCCTGGTATGTATAATTTGGTGGTTTGTCAGCTGTAGTAGCTATGACGGCCTTTTTAGCCTAGCTTTATATTGATGTTTAGTTAGCGCTAGTTTCCATTCAATTTTATATTTTGCTTCGCAAATTATCTTGCAAGGTGGCCCCAGGGCCAAAGTATGACATTATGTGTTCAGAGTCCCTTAGTCTCAATTTGGTACACTAGGTTAGTTGAGGCACCGGGTGCCAATCTCGCTTCCAGGTCGGGGCGTGACAAGTATTTAAGTGAAAGAAGACGTAGAAATTATTGTGTGACTAACTGGTTAAATATTGGTATAAAGTTTGAGAATATGAAATTAGTATAAGTGGATAAGTGTAAAACAATTGTGTTATTCATGTGGGACCATGGCAACTAAAGAAAGATGTGATGAATAGGTATTAAAGGGTGTAATTTATCGGATAAGTCATGATTTTCAAAGTGGTAGCAAATGGGGATGGACCCAATTGTCCACTAACTACAACTATTACCGTGACAAGGCGGGATATATATATATATATATATATATATATATATATATATATATATATATATATATATATATATATATATATATATACATATATATATAATCTTGGATAGTTACTATTATTACTATTTTCGGATATGCTTTAAATTATACACTTGATACGAGAAAGTTTATAAATGAGATTTTCTTTGTTATAAAGATAGAAATTATTTTCTCATAATAATAATTATCTTGACCCATTTTGAGAATTTATAGTATAAAAATCTGGACTTTTGAGGTTATATGGGAAATATTAGAATTGGATATAAATTTTTTTTTTACCAATGTCATAATCTTCACGTCTCTATGAAATATTAGTGTATGTTTGAACTTCATAAAATGCCATGATTTATTAGTAATTAAATATTTCCAAAGTTCTATGTTAGGATGAAGACAAAATGATTAGTATTTTCTTTAACCGTTCTAGGTGGGTTCACGTGAACTTGCTCCCATAGTAGATATATATGTCATAGTATATTATTAAATTATTAGATAAGAAGATTAAGTTTCTTTCTTTATTTAATCAGTCTATTTCAATGTGCTATCTTTGTATATGTATATACTTAAAGGGGGAGTGGCCACAGAAGAGTTTTTACACTTGTTATATCTTTTTGGATGAAGTTATAAAGATAGCTTCATGTTAGTATATATATATATATATATATATATATATATATATATATATATATATATATATATATATATATATATATGCTAAGCAACTTTATGTCTTTCTCGATCTTTTCTTTTATACCAATGGAAGAAAGCAACACTTTTAGCTAGGAGTTCATTCTTTTATCTGGGAATATTCATAGTTTGATCTTGAGAATAAATTACTTTGGTATAAGGAAGAGTTGGCAACAACCTTCTCACTTTGAGGATAATTCTTTATCCAAGTTTGATTCTTCATCTACGGCCTTCTACGAGCTCGTATGAGCAATTAGGTATGTTAAGGCTATCCCTTCTTTCTTTTTGGCATGATCCGTATGATACAAACGAAACGCACAAATGCACAACTTTCATAAATGACTCTATTCATAGAAGTATTAGAGATGCCTACGTTCTTGATTCCCTATGTGAATTATTATTATATCTTCTGTTCATGGGTCTCAGAAAAATACGTAGTTGATAAAGTTTATCCGAAAGGTATATTGATCTTATTAACATATTTCTTATGCATTTCATTCATTTATACATGTACATTGACCCATGACCAGATGGCGTTATATACACGTATAATTTATGTATATGGGATATGGAAAAAGGTTACCGCGTTATATGCACCACTACCCAATCAACTGGTATACGTTGATAATTTTGCCTACAGTGGCCGAGATGATATGATGGGATGCCCTCAGAGGCTGGATGGGGTTGTGAACGCATATACCTATGCATGGTATGACATTTATACGCATATACATGACATTATAATATTAAATGATTCACAGAGCTATTCAGACATACATGTTGTGTCTTTTACTCCATGTTTCTCTCATGTCTATTATTTACTGATTTTCATTCCTTATATACTTGGTACATTATTTGTACTGACGTCCCTTTTGCCTGGGGACGTTGCGTTTCATGCCCGCAGGTCCCGATAGACAGGTCGAGAGTCCTCCATGTAGGCTATCAGCTCAGCGGAAGATGTTGGTGCGCCCCATTTGCTCCGGTATTGCTTGTTTGGTCTGTATGATTTAGATGTGTATTGTTTGGTATGGCGGGACCCTATCCCGACCTTTATCATAAGTATGTACTCTTAAAGTCTTGTAGATAGATGTCATGTATACGGATACTTGTATGGCCTTGTCGGCCTATATGTTAAGTATATAATGGATCACATTGGCCTTATAGGCCCGTATGTCACAGGTATGAGTTTCTATATCAGGTTGGGTCATCCTATGTCTAGTATTCCCTCATGCTTTATTCTAGTTATATCATGACAGCCTTTCTGGCTCATTTACCTATGATAGTATGATACGAAATATATGTTACGTTGGTACTCGGTTGAGTAAGGTACCGGGTGCCCGTCGCGGCCCATCGATTTGGGTCATGACAAAAGTGGTATCAGAGCAGCTCTATCCCAGGGAGTCTACAAGCCGTGTCTAGTAGAGTCTTGTTTATGGGTGTGTTGTGCACCACACTTATAAGCGGGAGGCTACAGGGCATTTAAGACTGTCATGCTTTCTTGTTACTCTAGATCGTGTGGTAGAACTCAGTTGTAAGAACTCAATTTTCTAAACTCTATCTTATTCATAATACAACGATGCCTACATCCAGAAAGACAGTTGGTAAGAGATTGAATGCGGCTATGGAAGAGTTGAGTCAGCGAAACTCGATTTTTTTTTCATGATGCTTATGATGAGTAAATGTAAGGTCTTTAGCAGATCATGTGTGTACTAAGACGTGTAAGCTTCTTCATAAGGATCCTTAAGGTAAGAATATCTATCCACCCATATAGTGAAAAGAAATGAGAGATTCAGAAGATAGATACAAGTTTCAATAAGTAAAAGAAGGAAAGTGAAGAAGGGTATGAGGTACCCAGCTAGTGAAGATTATCATTATTTACCCTTCAGGAAGAGAGATATAAGTCTTTTGAGTTACTTTCAACAATAGCAGATGTATGTACAATCGGCCACACGCATATCAGTTATCCCCTATTGGAGCTAACAGATATAGTTTAAGAGAAGGACGGGATATCAGGATTCGACTGGGGTTAGAGTGACCCAACATGGTGGATGGCTTTTTTGCATTGGTTGACAAGTCCAAAGGATATTGCAAATGTACTAATAGATCTCCTTGTGAGACACCCAGATGGTGCACTCTAAAATAGTACAGCTAGATATGAGTACTACAAAGATAGGCACCGGAAGCCTTGAAGGGATAAATATTACCTTAGTATGGCTCTCGTCCCTAGTAGAGAGAGAATGTTAGGCAACCTGAAGAGCTAGTGAACGGAGCCATGGGAGCTAAAAGCAAAAGAATGTCTTGTTGAAGTTTTCAGAATAAAGTGACAGACAAAAATATTAGCAGAGAAATAAGAAGAGAGTTAATGAAGCATTATGAGTAAGATATGATGCATAGGTGACAACGGTGGATAAAAACAATGACAGTATTATAGGTTCTATAGTCAAGGGAAGGTAAAGATGAGAGGTGACAGGTCTTTAGACAACAAAAGAGTATAGGCCATAAAGTCATATCCTAATTTCGAGAATAAAGTTCGTAACTCCAACGCGACTACCAAAAGGAAAAGTTAGACCCCAGAGTAATAGAAATCAGTATGGGCTGGTGAACAAGATAAACTAAACATCAATTAGGAACTAAGTGATTTGATAATAGTCAACATCATGGGAATTTCATAGATTGCATTCCGGCGATAATAGAATGGACGACAGAAGAATACCCTTTAAAGGTCATTTAGGAAGACGCTTCCCTAAAGCAAGCAATTTGAGCAAAGTTAAGCTTAAGGGACTATGTGTGCCAGTTATACTAGGTGACAACCTGGTGAGTAAGGAATTTTTTTATCCTTGGTATAGAAGGATCACCGTAAGGCGAGTAAGGGTCATTGATGATGTGAAAAGACGCCAAAGTTGGAGAGTTAAAACATCTATAGCTAGATCGTCGTAGCTCTAAATCTGAGTACTCCCCTAAAGGGGGGAATATGAAGTGATGTGGCATTAAGTCAGAACTAAGTGATTCAAGTAACTATGGAATGGTAAAGGAAGAATGCGACAAAAATGAGAAAGGGATGAGATTGCACTTATTCAAATCCTACAGATATGCTATGATTCCAGAATATTATGCAAGCACGACATCATGGAAAGGAAGTAAGGGTTGCTGCCTGGGATGTTATTGATAAATAAGGAGCCACTACGAAAGGTAAGTTAAGACAAAGGAAATAACCAAAGAAAGATTATGCGGAACATTGATATAAGAATGGGCCAAGGTGTAGTTGGTAGTTGATTCAGGAGGAGCCTAGTTATGGCTAGACAGGAGGTTACAGACGAGTTAGCAGATCGTGTAAGATAAACATAGTAAAATCCAATATAGTGAATTCAGCCTCGCAGTAATGTCATTGTAATACTTGAGAAATATTCAGATAAGAGTTGGGATACTTAAAGGTACCGTATGAGCATTACGGGAATAAAAGAGAGTGCCACTGGGAAGACAGTCAAAATATCAGTTTAGAAGCAACCCTACAAGCACAAGGGCATGGAGGTAAGTAACTACGAATAATTATAGGCAATAAGGGACATCAAAAGATCCGTTGAGTATACAATGTAATTCTAATTTCACAAAATTTGGCATAATAGCCTTCATTTGAACTTGACTTAAAGTCGAAACATTATTAATGCCCAGCCCATATTTTAACACATCCTCAATTGGTAACATAACATGAATAGAGCATTTGTGATGCTTGTTGAATATATATCGTTCGACCCAATCTTACTCGGAATAGCCAATTTCATAATGGATCACTTGGGACTTACATAATTTACATGAATATCGTGGGATTCAATTCTAAGAGAAGAGTTTAGCCAACATACCTCACTTGAGCTTCCTTACACTCTAAATATTCCGAAATTCTTAGCAACTTCAATCTATTTTAGAAATATAACAAATTGAACCAAAATTAGGAAGATGATCATGGTTCTAGCTCATTTGAGCATTTTATCAAACACTAGATGTGCATTAAGGTTTCAAGGTTCTTTCATGGAGGATTCCATCATCCCACAACCCAACCTTTACCATTTTTAGCTCAACAATCTTTTTACACCCTTTGATAACACATGCATGTAAAATAACTAACCCTCTTGTCGAGAAATTATCTTGCTTATTATCCATTTCTACACAAAATTCGAAATTGAGGGTTAGGGTATAGAATTTTACCTCTAGGATGAAGACCTAGTGAGTTTACCTTCTCAATCTTCCAAAACTTGGCAAGAATTTAAGAACAATTATTGGAGAACACCTTCTCACTCTAGGGCACCCTCTGTCACTCTAAAATGTTAGATAATAGCTCAAAATGACCCAAAGAGTGTATTTAACGAAATAGGGTCGGGTTTTAAAAACCCAAAAATGGAGCTCCGGAACAAGGTATGCGATCGCATAACCGATATGCGGACCGCATATCGGTCGCATATTTGATTACAAAATAGCCAAAAGAACAGCCTGAGTATGCGGTCACTATGCGGTCCGCATAACAGTTATGCGGTCGCATAGTCGACCGCATAGTTGCTTCCAACTGACCCAATCAACTGCCTCACTCTGCGGCCATTATGCGGTCCGCAGAGTGATTCTGTGGTCGCATAATGGACTGCAGAAATGTGCTTTTCCGCCAAAAATTATCTTTTACTTTCTTGTGCATTGTTCAACCCAAAAGGTCCGAGCCGCGGCTCGCTGCGAAGAATTTCTACAATCCTCAAACACATATGCCTAGTCCGGCACCATGAAACATTATTTTCTTTACAAATTTTACCGGGCTTTACACTTAAGTTCTTCAAAAATTTTCGGGGTGTTACATTCTCCCCTACTAAGGCCCTGCACAAATCGGCAAACTCTAGCCTCCATAGTGGGCAGCATGTAAATAGCATATTTAGACAGGTACGCGAATCTCATATGGTAATCCCACACACTCAGGCTACCTTGCCTCAAGTTCTCAAACTCAGCAGCACGGGCTGTCTTAGTCTCGGCAGGCAAGAAATGATCAATGAAGGCATCAGCAAACTCACCCCACCTCGCCGGAGGCTCCCTTTTTCACGGGAATCCTCCCATAGTTCAAACCAAGAATAGGCCACCTCTTTCAGGTGGTAGGAGGCCAATTCCACTGCCTCTGTCTCATTAGCACGCATGACTCGGAGAGTCTTGTGCATCTTATCGATGAAATCCCGGGGATCTTCCTCTGGGTTAGTACCGGTAAACACTGGAGGATCCAACTAGAGAAACATGTTCACCCTGGAACCAGTAGAATCCCCGGGCTGACTGGAAGAAGTGGGTGCAACATTTGACCTATGGGTCTAGGAAGCCACTATTTGAACCAACATCTGTATGGATCCCCTAAGATCAACATCAGAAACACCAGAATCGGAAGCTGGAACTGGAGGTGGAACTGGTATATCAGTTGGAGGGACCGTTGCACCCTCAGTAGGTGTAGGGACAGGTGCGGTCTGATCAGTTGTAGTAGAGTCAGGCAGTGTAGTAATTGGAGGAATATCCTCACTCCTCGGGTGCTCACCCGCATCATCAATTATAGTGTCAACTATCACTCCTGGGGTGACATTGTCTCTTTGGCCAGTTCTCGCCTTCTTCTTAGGTGCCATGTACTGAAAATTAGAGCAACGCAGGAGTTAAAGGAGGAATAATCTTACAACCAGCTTTATCGTACGATCAAGAACATGAAAGAAGGGTATTATTCCTAAATGCCCATGTAGCATCCTAATTATAGATGTGGTCGACAACACACTGATAATAAGGACTCTACTAGACACAGCTCCGAGATATCCTAGGACACTTTAAAACCTTAGGCTCTTATACTAAGTTTGTCACGCCCCAAAACCGAGGAGCGCAACCGGCGCTCACCCGATTGAGCAAGCCTGTTATATTTCATTCTACCCAAATTCATTCGTGAATAAAGAGGAGATGTACTCCGTTAATCAAATACTGAAGAGATTTCATTAACCGCTTCCATTTCATTCCCATTAACAGCATCATTCAATATTTCCAAAATAGTACGAGTTTATAGATTTAATGAAAAAAAATATGTTGCCAAATACCAACAGTTCTATTCCAATTCCCAACATCAAATACCACCCACAACCTATCTACGGAGCCTGTAAGTACAACTGAAGAGTAATATGGGAATGCCAGCAACAAGGCCTCGGCTATACCTCAAACCGAATACACAAAGTACAAAATATACATAACCCCTAAATGAAGTGGGGCTCACCTAGTCAGCTGGAAAGAAGGTGTACTGCTATCACTGATCAATATCTCCTGCTGTGGAACCACCTGCATCCATTTAAAGATGCAGCGCCCCCGACAAAAGGGACGTTAGTACCGTCGAATAGCACTAGTATGTATAACTAAACAACCTCTCAATAGAATGACAAATAATACAAACAAGATTATCATAATATCAATGAAAGCCTTAATTAGCATCAACCCTCAGTTTAGGATCAATACGGCATTCAAATTAATTCCCATATCTCACATTGGGAGATTTTTAGTATCGATATACCATTTGTCCACAATACCATTATTCACAATACCATTATTCACAATACCATTACTCACAATACTATTACTCATAAAACCAGTATTCACAAAACCAGTATTCACAAAACCAGTACCACCGTACTCTTAGCACGGAGTCCGATCATGACCCGATCGGCTAGACCATCTCATTAGAGATATCAACCACAATTTCTCTCTATATCAATACCACCATCTTTAACACGGAGTCCAATCACGACCCGATCGGCTAGGCTATCTATTAGGGACATCGACCACAATCACAATTTCAATTACAATTTGCAGCACAATCACCACCATCTGTACGGCATGGTGTCCGATCATGACCCGATCGGCTAGGCCGTCTTATTCGAGACATCAACCTTTTTATATCAATCATGCATTTCGTATTACTTTCATATCTTTTCATTTCATTGGCACTAATGGCCATAATTATTAGATCATTCTTGGCACGTTGGCCATCTTCAGTATTTCATGCTCACCTTATCAATTTCAAATATCGTTATCATCATCAACAACAAATACAATTCAAATCAAGGTGTGTAATACACATGTGAGAAATTTAGAGTCTAAGGCACATAGAGATATTTCACAAAATTTGGCATAATAGCCTTCATTTGAACTTGACTTAAAGTCGAAACATTATTAATGCCCAGCCCATATTTTAACACATCCTCAATTGGTAACATAACATGAATAGAGCATTTGTGATGCTTGTTGAACATATATCATTCGACCCAATCTTACTCGGAATAGCCAATTTCAAAATATATCACTTGGGACTTACATAATTTACATGAATATCGTGGGATTCAATTTTAAGAGAAGAGTTTAGCCAACATACCTCACTTGAGCATCCTTACACTCTAAATGTTCCAGAATTCTTAGCAACTTCAATCTATTTTAGAAATATAACAAATTGAACCAAAATTAGGAAGATGATCATGGTTCTAGCTCATTTGATCATTTTATCAAACACTGGATGTGCATTAAGGTTTCAAGGTCCTTTCATGGAGGATTCCATCATCCCACAACCCAACCTTTATCATTTTTAGCTCAACAATCTTTTTACACCCTTCGATAACACATGCATGTAAAATAACCAACTCTCTTGTCCAGAAATTATCTTGCTTATTATCCCTTTCTACACAAAATTCGAAATTGAGGGTTAGGGTGTAGAATCTTACCTCTATGATGAAGACCCAGTGAGTTTTCCTTCTCAATCTTCAAAAACTTGGGCAAGAATTGAAGAACAATTATTGGAGAACACTTTCTCACTCTAGGGCACCCTCTGTCACTCTAAAATGTCAGATAATAGCTCCAAATGACCCAAAGAGTGTATTTAACAAAATAGGGTCAGGTTTTAAAAACCCAAAAATGGAGCCCCGGAACAAGGTATGCGATCGCATAACCGATATGCGGACTACATATCCGTCGCATATTTGATTACAAAATAGCCAAAAGACCAGCCTGAGTATGCGGTCACTATGCGGTCCGCATAACTGTTATGTGGTCGCATAATGCACCACATAACAGTTATGCGGTTGCATAGTCAACCGCATAGTTGCTTCCAACTGACCCAATCAACTGCCTCACTATGCAGCCATTATGCGGTCCGCAGAGTGATTCTGCGGTCGCATAATGGACCGCAGAAATGCATTTGTTTCCGCCCAAAATTTTCTTTTACTTTCCTGTGCATTGTTCAACCCAAAAAGTCCGAGCTGCGGCACGCCGCGAAGAATTTCTACAATCCTCAAACACATAAGCCTAGTCCGGCACCATGAAACATTATTTTCTTTACAAATTTTACCGGAATTTACACTTAAGTTCTTCAAAATTTTTCGGGGTGTTACAGTAATAAGCTTACAGCTTTTCGAGAGTCAAAGGATCCTCCCTAAATACTACAATGAATGACTAACTGAGGAAGTAAGGAAGAAGGCTTCAACCTAAGCTCAGTGACCTAAGGAGGAAATGGTCTTATAACAACAGTCTCACAACAACATTGTATACACTCCATAAGAAAATGGCACCTACTGTGGCTAATGAACGGGAAGTAAAATCAAAAATGATATTCAAGATCATATGAGTTGTATGGATATTCCATAGCGTCCAAGAAGGGCTAAAGTAATAACTCATACCATGAGCCGCATATCGGAAGATAACTTAAGCATACATAAAGGTTGATCAGAGGGAAGAGGAAATTAAAGAGTTACACCAACTAAGTAAATCAAGAGTCTGATTATTGGACCAGTACAGTTTTAGGAATCGTGATTGAGAACATACCAGAATCACTCTTAATATCAGAGGTACAAGAGAGATACTACTATAACCATATTCTATAACGGCTCTACGATAAAGCCAGTAAGAAGAGTACTAGCCTTATAATAAGTCAGTATGAAGCTCCCACCGGATTGTGTATGCACCAGAGGTGCAAGTATAATAGAGCTTCAAGTTGTGGATGTGAATTATACCTGTGTTAAAGCAAGGTCATGAAAGAGATATAAGATGTGATGCAAGGTTTTAAGGTAAGTAAGGTAAAGGTGAACAACGTACGAGATACTCAAATGCAGAAGGTTGCGAATAATCCATACTACAGATAGAAGGTTAGAAGCATTTGGATTCAGTATCCAAGAATGATAGCGGCGTCGTAAGTGGCATATCTTCCAGCCTATGGTTTCTAGGTACCAAGAGATCTAGTCAGGAGAGTAAAGAAGAGTTAGAGACGATGTTATGTCTGGCTTGATGCTCCAGAATAACACAAGGAAATCTATGATATAAGCAAGTTGAAGGAAAGTTGCAAGTAGTATAAATAAATATGTGTGTGTTGCAAGTTAAAGTATGGTACAACGACAAGGTTTTAGGAAGACTGGAGTAAGGAATAAAAAGGGCGAGTGAGAAGGTGACGAGAATGGACAAGCCATCAGGATTAAGTCCACGAAAACAAGAGAGTTGATGGTTTCTCTAAGTTATAGAAAGTTCAGTTGCAACTGAATGAACTCAAAGAAGTCTAAGACTAATAGCATTTAGAAGAGATGGAATGCTGCTTGGTAGTAGAATAAGGGTGTAATTGTGATAGATAAAGGATGACGTTTGGGCCTTTAATTGAGTAATGATTTCATGAATTGTACAGGATTAAAATACCCACGTAAGGTAAATCACATTGGGATGCTATGAAATACAATTATGAAAGTATAGTATCGTATCGCCCCCAGGTGGATCAGAAAAATATATAGCAATATTCTAAGTTCGACAAAGTACCGAGCAAATAACTTCAGTATACTTATAGATACCCAGAGGGACATCTTGTCAAGCTCTATATATGTTCACAAAGTAAGGCCTAGAGATTGGCTAAAAACCGAAGGAAAAACGAGAGAAGAATAACATGCCACATGATAGAAGGTAGCAATAGTTACGAGATTGAAAGGATTCTGACCACAGGCCGTTGTATGAGAAAGAGACCTAAATAGGGGAATTCCTTGGCCCTTGGATTTATTCATAGAACAGTTGCCTAGATGGGAAGAAGAGTACTAAAGAATTCGCAAGAACTATATGTTATGATAATGATAACTTCATTAGTCTATATTCGAGGACGAATGTTCCAAAGGGTGGAATGATGTTACATCCCGTATTTTCGTATGTTAAAGTTTCGTCGTAAGTTAATCGACGTAAGTTCGGGAATGAGATTATTTTGAGATTATAAGCATTATGCTATTTATAATAAGTAATTAGTAAAGTCGTGAAGGTTAGAGGGTAAATGAATCGAAGAAAATGAGTTTCGTCGAAGTTTGATATTTTGGGAAGAAAAAAAAAGGCTCAAGCTATAATACCATATATTTATGGACTAGTGTTATACCACATGACCATAATAGTAAGGTATATGAAGTATATTAGTATTTAAGTGAAATGAGACCTAGAAATTATTGTGTGACTAATTGGTTAAATATATATATATATATATATATATATATATATATATATATATATATATATATATATCAAGTATAATCTTGGATAGTTACTATTATTACTATTTTCGGATATGCTTTAAATTATACACTTGATACGAGAAAGTTTATAAATGAGATTTTCTTTGTTATAAAGATAGAAATTATTTTCTCATAATAATAATTATCTTTACCCATTTTGAGAATTTATAGTATAAAAATCTGGACTTTTGAGGTTAGATGGGAAATATTAGAATGGGATATTATTTTTTTTCACCAATGTCATAATCTTCACGTCTCTATGAAATATTAGTGTATGTTTTAACTTCATAAAATGCCATGATTTATTAGTAATTAAATATTTTTAAAGTTCTATGTTAGGATGAAGACAAAATGATTAGTATTTTCTTTAACCGTTCTAGGTAGGTTCACGTGGACTTGCTCCCATAATAGATATATATGTCATAGTATATTATTAAATTATTAGAAAGAAGATTAAGTTTCTTTCTTTATTTAATCAGTCTATTTCAATGTGCTATCTTTTTATATGTATATACTTAAAGGGGAAGTGGCCACAAAAGAGTTTTTACACTTGTTACATCTTTTTGGATGAAGTTATAAAGATAGCTTCATGTTAGTATATATATATATATATATATATATATATATATATATATATATGTGAAGCAACTTTATGTCTTTCTCGATATTTTCTTTTATACCAACAGAAGAAAACACTTTTAGCTAGGAGTTCATTCTTTTATCTCGAAAAATTCATACTTTGATTTTGAGAATAAATTACTTTGGTATAAGGAAGAGTTGGCAGCAACGCTCCCACTTTGAGGATAATTCTTTATCCATGTTTGATTCTTCATCTATGACCTTCTACGAGCTTGTATGAGCAATTAAAGTATGTTAAGGCTATCCCTTCTTTCATTTTGGCATGATCCGTACGATACAAACGAAATGAGCAAATGCACAGCTTTCATAAATGACTCTATTCATAGAAGTATTAGAGATGCCTACGTTCTTGATTCCCCGTGTGAATTATTATTATATCTTCTGTTCATGGGTCTCAGAAAAATACGTAGTTGATAAAGTTTATCCTAAAGGTATATTGATCTTATTAACATATTTCTTATGCATTTCATTCATTTATACATGTACATTGACCCATGACCAGATGGTGTTATATACACGTATATTATATGTATATGGGATATGAAAAACGTTTACGGCGTTATATATGCACCACCACCTGATCAACTGGTATACGTTGGTGATTTTGCCCACAGTGGCCAAGATGATATGATGGGATGCCCTCAGAGGCTGGATGATGTTTGTCACGACCCAATTTTCTCTCTGTGTAATGTTGTGACGGAACCTAGTCTCTACAACTAGGTAAGCCTAACATTTTGCGGAATAATGAAATAAAAATATTTATTTAACTAACTATTCAAAAATACACAAAAATCCCAAAATCCGGAACATCGTGAATCACAAACTACATGAGAAAGTTCTAGTGTCTCTATACATCAGAGTCTATCAAAAGAAAATACAGAAGATAATGGACATGGGGAAGAGTAGAAGGGGACTCCGAGGTCTGCAGACGCGACAGATATACCTTAAAGTCTCCAAAGCTGTCCCGGCTCACTGATAGTGCGGCTATTAAGGAGCACCTGGATCTGCATACGAAAAAAAAACATGTGCACAGAGTAGCATGAGCACACCATAATCGGTACCCAGTAAGTGTCAAGCCCTAACCTCGGTCGAGTAGTGACGAGGTCAGGTCAGGGCTACTGGTAAATATATAATAAAACAAGATAGAGTGTAATACCGCAATAAAAAAAGGCTGAAATCTAACAACAATGAAATCATAGAAGGCAACAGCTCAGTACACAGAAACACAACAGGGGATCTCCCGAGATACCGTCTCGTAGTCCCAAACGTAAATGTATTGTATAGGGGGATATCTCGGAATATCGTTTCATAGTCCCAAAATAAATATACAGTGCAGGAGGATCTCCCGGAATACTGTTCCGTAGTCCCAAAGTAAATATGCAGTACAGGGGGATTTCCCAGAATACCGTTCCGTAGTCCCAAAGTAAATATTCAATACAGGAGGATCTCCCGAAATACCGTTCCGTAGTTCCAAAGTAAATATGCAGCGAAAACAATAGAATTCAATAGTTACGGCACAAAATTCTACAGTTCAACCTATGTACCAGTTAAGGAAAGACAAGTAAATTCATTAAACATGTTGCACGTAGTTCAAGTAAACGGTTAAGGCAAGTAGGCATGCTATTCTAATCTAGCAGGATATTACACATGCTGATGAAACTCAAATAAGAAAGAAATCAGGTTATTACTTAGTAGAAAATCGGGTTTTAACACAATTAGCCCGTGTACGTACTCATCACCTCATGTACATAGCGCTCATATATCAAAAATAGTACAAATCTTATGGGGAGTTCCCCCACACAAAGTTAGGCAAGCCACTTACCTCGAACCAAGCTCAATCAATCGGTAAGAATGCCTTTCCCAGGAATATCCGGCTACGAATGGCCCACATCTAGCCAAAAGCAACTACATATCATAAATACAACCATAATAGACTCATCTAATTAATTAAATCAATACTTTAACAAAAATTCTGAAATTCGCCCTAAAAGGTTGACCCGGGCCCACATCTCGGAATCAGGTAAAAGTCACAAAATCCGAAAGCCCATTCACTCACGAGTCTAACCATGTCAAATTTACTAAAATCTGACACCAAATAGTCCTTCAAATCCACAATTGAATCACCTTAAATGCACACTAACTAGGTGGAAATATAAATGGGGAAGCAAGATTATTGATCGAAATAAGCACAAGGGACTTACCTCAAGAAATCTCTAGAAAATGCTCTCAAAAGTCGCCCTAAACAGAGTTTGCAACGTCCAAAATGATAAAAATCGCGAAGCCCCTTCGATTTTAACCACTGCCCAGGTATTTTCGCACCTGCAGAGCCTGGGCTCGCACCTGCGGGTGCGCTTGTGGCAACAATGTATGCATCTGCGCAAATCACTTAACCCCTCTGCCGCCGTACCTCCGATGAAAGGGCCGCATCTCTGCGTGCGCGCCTGTGGAAATCCCTTCTGCTTCTGCGGACCTTGCGCACCTGCGATGACCCTAACGCATCTGCGGGCATCGCAGATGCGGAATTCACCTCGCACCTAGGACCCCTGGCACTCCTCCACTTTTCCACTTTTGCGCTTGCCTTTCCGCACGTGCGACCCCGCACCTGCGGTATCTCCACCGCATGTGCGAAAATACCAGATGCCTGAAGACTTCAGCAGCAACACAAATCAAACTTTCTGATCCGTTAAGCACTCGAAACTCACTCGAGGCCTCCGGGACCTCAACCAAACATACCAACCAATCCTTAAACACCATACGAACTTTGTCGATCCCTCAAATCACATCAACTAACGCAAATCACGAATCACCCTCCAATTCAAACTTAAAGAACTTGAAACTTCAAATTCTTACAACCGATGCCGAAACCTATCAAACCACGTCCGAATAACCTCAAATGTTGCACACAAGTCATATTCAACATTACGGACCTACTCCAACTTCTGGAATTAGAATTTGACCTCGATATCAAAATTTTCACTACCGGTCCAAATCTCCGAAAATTCGACTTTCGCCATTTCAAGCCTAAATATGCTACGGATCTCCAAAACATAACCGGGACACGCTCCTAAGTCCAAAATCTCCCAATGGAGCTAACAGAACCGACGAAACTCTATTCTGGATTTGTCTTCACACAGTTCTGACTACGGTCAAAATCCTAAGACTTAAGCTCCCATTTTAGGGACTAAGTGTCCCAAAACACTCCAAAAACCAAAACGAAACCTCCCGGCAAGTCACAATAGATTAAATAATTATGGAAGAAGCAGTTAACTAGGGGGTCGGTGCTATAACTCTTAAAACAACTGGCCGGGCTGTTACATCCTTCCCCTCTAAAAACAATCTTTCGTCCTCGAACGAGCAAAAAGACATACCTGAAGTGGTGAAAATGTGAGCGTAACGGATGCGTATAACATGCTCGGTCTCCAAAGTTGCCTCCTCGACCGGATGTCGCCTCCATTGAACCTTCACATAAGCAATGTTCTTTGACCTTATCTTTCTGACCTGCCAACCTAAAATAGCCACTGGCTTCTCAACATAAGATAGATCCTTGTCCAATTGGACTGAGCTGAAATCCAACACATGGGACGAATCTCCATGATACTTCCGGAGCATAGAAATATGGAATACCGGATGAATTCCTGCTAGACTGGGAGGCAAGGCAAGCTTATAAGCAACATCCCCAACTTGCCACAACACCTCAAATGGACCAATGAACCTTGGGCTCATCTTGCCTTTCTTTCCAAACCTCATAACGCCCTTCATAGGCGAAACCCGGAGCAAGACTCACTCTCCAACCATGAATGCTACATCGTGAACCTTCTGTTCCGCATAACTCTTCTGTCTGGACTAGGTTGTGCGAAGTCTATCCTGAATCACCATAACCTTTTCCAAGGCATCTTGAACCAAGTCCGTACCCAATAGTCTGGCTTCGCCGGGCTTGAACCAACCCACTGGGGACTGACACCGCCTACCATATAGAGCCTCAAACGGTGCCATCTGAATACTGGACTAATAACTATTGTGTAAGCAAACTCCGCAAGTGGCAATAACTGGTCCCAAGCACCCCCAAAATCTATCACACACTCACAGAGCATATCCTCTAATATCTGAATAGTGCGCTCGGACTGCCCGTCCATCTAAGGGTGAAATGTTGTGCTCAACTCAACCCGAGTACCCAACTCATGCTGTACAGCTCTCAAGAACCGTGATGTAAACTGCGTACCCCGATCAGAGATAATAGATATTGGTACGCCATGAAGCCTGATGATCTCACGGATGTAGATTCGACCTAGCTGCTCGGAAGAATAGGTAGTCATCACAAGAATAAAATGAGCCGACTTGGTCAGCCTATCCACAATCACCCAAACTGCATCAAACCTCCGCTGAGTCCATGGGAGTCCAACAACGAAATCCATAGTGATCCGCTCCCATTTCAACTCCGGAATCTAACTTCTGAAGCAATCCACGTTGTCGCTGATGCTCTTATTTTACCTGCTGGCAATTCAGACATCGAGCCACATACTCTACTATGTTCTTCTTCATTCTCCTCCACCAGTAATGCTATTTCAAGTCCTGATACATCTTTGCGGCACCCGGATGAATAGAGTACCGTGAACTGTGAGCCTCCTGGAGAATCAACTCATGCAAACCATCTACATTGGGCACACATAGCCTTCCTTGTATCCTCAATGCACCATCATCTCTAATAGTGACCTCCTTAGCATCACCGTGTTGGACTATGTCCTTAAGGACACATACATGGGGGTCATCATACTGACGCTACCTGATACGATCATAAAGAGAAGACCGAGAGACCAAACAAGCCAATACTCGACTCGGCTCAGAAATATCTAATCTCATAAACTGGCTGGCTAAGGCCTGAACATCCAATGCCATGGGCCTCTCTGCTGCTTGTAGATATGCTAAGCTCCCCAAACTCTCTGCCCGACGACTCAAAGCATCGGCCGCCATATTGGCCTTCCCAGGGTGGTACAAAATAGTGATATCATAATGCTTAAGTAGCTCCAACTACCTCCTCTGACGCAAATTAAGATCCTTCTGCCTTGAACAGATGCTGCAAACTCTAGTAATCGGTGTAAATCTCACAAGGAACACCGTACAAATAATGCCGCCAAATCTTCAAGGCATGAACAATAGCTGCTAACTCAAGGTCATGGATATGATAGTTCCTTTCATGTACCTTTAGCTATCTAGACGCATAGGCAATCACCCTACCGTCCTGCATCAACACCGCACCGATACCAATCCGCGATGCATCACAATATACAATATAAGACCCCAAACTTGTAGGCAATACCAATACCAGGGCTGTAGGCAAAGCTGTCTTGAGCTTCTGATAGCTCTCCTCATATTCCTCTGTGCACCTGAACGGAGCATCCTTCGTGGTCAGCCTGGTCATAGGTATTGCAATAGATGAGAAACCCTCTACAAATCGACGGTAATACCCTGCCAAACCAAGAAAACTCCGGATCTCTGTAGCTGAGGATGGTCTGGGCCAACTTTGCACTGCTTCAATATTCTTCTGATCCACCCGGATCCCCTCACTCGATACTATATGACCCAAGAATGCCACTGAGTCTAGCCAGAACTCACACTTTGAAAATTTTGCATATAACTTCTTTTCTCTTAAGGTCTGAAGCGCAGTCCTCAGGTGCTGCTCATGATCCTCCCGACTCCGGGAGTATACCAGAATGTCGTCAATAAATACAATGACGAATGAGTCAAGATAAGGACGAAACACACTGTGCATCAAGTGCATAAAAGCTGCTGGGGCATTGGTCAGCCCAAAAGACATAACAAAAAACTCATAGTGACCATATCTGGTCCTGAAAGCAGTCTTCGGGATAACTGGCTCCCGAATCTTCAACTGATGATAACCTGCACGTAAGTCAATCTTGGAAAACACTCTAGCACTCTGTAATTGATCAAATAAGTCATCAATACAAGGCAATGGATACCTGTTCTTCACTATGATTTTGTTCAACTGGCGGTAATCAATACACATCCGCATAGAGACATCCTTCTTCTTCACAAATAAGATAGGAGCACCCCAAGGTGACACACTAGGCCAAATGAAGCCCTTATCAAGCAACTCCTGTAAATGCTCCTTCAACTCCTTCAACTCAGGAGGATCCATACGGTAAGGAGGAATAGAGATGGGATGAGTGCCCGACAACAAATCAATGCCAAAATCAATATCTCTGTCGGGCGGCATGCCCGGAAGATCAGCTGGGAACAAATCTGGAAAGTCCCTCACTACTAGAATTGACTCAACTGTAGGGGTATAAATACTGACATCTCTCACATAAGCTAGATACGCGTCAGAACCCTTCTCAACCATTCGTTGAGCTTTAAGAAATGAAATAACTATGCTGGAAGTATACTCTAAGGTACCTCTCCACTCTAATCGCGGTAAACCTGGCATAGCCAGCATCACGATTTTAGCATGACAATCAAGAATAGCATAATGGGGCAACAACCAGTCCATGCCCAAAACAATATCAAAGTCCACCATGCTGAGCAATAATAAATCGGCTCTGGTCTCAAAATCGCTAAGACCAATCAAACACGACCGATACACGCGGTCTACAACAAGAGAATCTCCCACAGGAGTAGACACATAAATAGGGGAACCCAAAGAATCCCGAGATACGCCCAAATACAGGGCAAAATAAGAGGACACATAAGAATATATAGAGCCCGGGTCAAACAATACTGACGCATCTCTATGACAGATCGGTACAATACCTAAAATGATAGAATCAGAAGCAACTGCCTCTGTACGAGTAGGAAAGGCATAATATCTGGCCTGGCCTCCCCCTCTAGGGCGACCTCTACCTCCCCGACCTCCACCTTAGGCTGGCTGAGCAGGTGGGGTGGCAGCTGGTGCTGTAATCAAAGCCTGAGGACCTGGTGGAGCACGTTGTGGCTGAGAAGTCTGTGGAGGTGCACCCCTCCTAAATCTGGGGCAATCCCTCATCATATGGCTAGTGTCGCCAGACTCAAAATAAGCTATAGGAGGGCGTGGCTGCTGTGGCTGGCTCGGGCCAGGTCTGCTATACTAGCCGCTAGGAACACCCTGTGTAGGAGGCATACTAAATATTGGCGGTGCATAATAAGGCTCTTGGGGCTTAGAAGGAGCTGGAACACCACTGGCGCCTGAAAGAGCTGAGTGAACGGGGTGACTCACATAACCCCTACCATGGTGAGCTGCTGGGACACGTGCTCCAGAATAATAACCAGTCTCTCGAGACCTCTTGGCCTCCCTCTTCTCTCTATCCCGGGCAAGCATGCCCTCCAATCTCTTGGCAATACTCAAAACATGCTGATAAGAAATATCCATCTCCAACTCCCTGGCTATACTAATCTGGATGCTGGGGTAGAGTCCATCAATAAACCGTCGTACGCTCTCTCGAACTGTGACAACCAACGCCGGTGCATGTTGGGCCAAATCACTGAAACAGACTACATTCTCTGACACAGTCATAGATCCTTGGCGCAGCTGCTCAAACTCCACGTGCCATGAGTCCCTGAGACTCTGAGGGACATACTCTCTCAAAAACATGTCCGAGAACTGAGTCCATGTAAGCAAAACTACCTCATCCGGACTACTCAGCTCATAAGCACGCCACCACTAATAGCCTGCTCCTCTAAGCTGGAATGTAGTAAAAGAAACCCCACTCATTTCCGCTACGCCCATAGTACGGAGAATACAATGACACTCCTCAAAAAAACACTGAGCATCATCTGTAGCCAATCCGCTGAAGGTAGGTAGGTGGTACTTCTTGTACCTCTCAAGTCTGAGCTGCTCCACCTCAGAAGCTGCTACCCTAACCTTAGACTGAGTTGGAGCTATCAGCTGTATTGGTACAATCTTTAGAACCTGGTCGACCTGAACCCGCTGCCCTGGAGTACCAGCGACGAGAGTATGTGCTCCTCTCCTGGCATGAGATATGGCAGGAGCAAGTGGAATCAATCCATCTTGAGCTAAGGTGCTGAACATGCTCATAAATTGGGCTAGAGTCTCCTGGAGGGCTGGTGCAGAAACAGGTACCTCATATGTCTGCCCTCCAGTTGGAGCTACTGGGGGCTCCTCTGTAGCAGCTCGTGTGGGTGCTCTGGCTGCACCACGTGGATGTCATCGGCCTCTCGCAGCTCTAGCAGGGGGTGCGTGTGCCTGGTCATCAGATCCACTTGTACGTGTCCTCACCATCTGTGAGAGAATAGAATACAAAAGTTTAGAAATTTTGAAGTCAACAAATTTTCGCACGACAAGGAATCAAAGTAGTGAATTTTTCCTAACAGTTCCATAGCCTCCTGAAGATAAGTACGGACGTCTCCGTAACGATCCGCGAGACTCTAATAAACCGGCTTGTGACTCATGACACCTATGAACCTAGAGCTCTGATACCAACTTGTTACGACCTAATTTCCCCTCCGTGTGACGTCGTGGCGGCACATAGTCTCTACAACTAGGTAAGCCAAATATTTTGCGGAATAATGAAATAAATATATAAATTTAACCAACTATACAATAATACACAACAATACCAAAACCGGAACATCGTGAATCACAAACTACAAGAGGAAAATCTAGTGTCTCAATACATCAGAGTCTATCAAAAGAAAATACATAAGATAATGGAGATAGGGAATAGTAGAAGGGTACTCCGAGGTCTGCAGAAGCGGCAGAAATACCTTGAAGTCTCCAAAGATTTCCCGGCTCACTAATAGTGCGACTGATAAGGAGCACCTGGATTTGCACACGAAAAAAACATGTTCAGAGAGTAACGTGAGTGCACCACAATTGGGACTAGTAAGTTCCAAGCCTAACCTTGTTCGAGTAGTGACGAGGTCAGGTCAGGGCCCTACTGGTAAATATATAATAAAACAAGATAGAGTGTAATACCTCAATAAAATAAAGGCTGAAATCTAACAATAATGAAATCATAGAAGGTAACAACTCAGTACACAAAAATACAATAGGGGATCTCCCAAGATAGCGTCTCGTAGTCCCAAAAGTAAATGTGCAGTACAGGGGGATCTCCCGGAATACCGTTCCGTAGTCCCAAAGTAACTATACAGTGCAAGAGGATCTCGCGGAATACCGTTCCGTAGTCCCAAAGTAAATATGCAGTATAGGGGGATCTCCCGGAATACCGTTCCGTAGTCCCAAAGTAAATATGCAACAAAACAATAGAATTCCCGGAATACCGTTTCGTAGTCCCAAAGTAAATATGCAGCGAAAACAATAGAATTCAATAGTTACGGCACAAAATTCTATAGTTCAACCTAAGTACAAGTTAAGGAAAGATAGGTAAATTCACTAAACATGCTGCACGTAGTTCAAGTAAATGGTTAAGGAAAGTAGGCATGCTATTCTAATCTAGAGGGATACTACACATGCTGATGAAACTAAAATAAGAAAGAAATCAGGTTATTACTTAGTAGAAAATTGGGTTTTTACACATTTAGCCCGTGTACGTACTCGTCACCTCACGTACACGGCACTCATATATCTAAAACAGTACAAATCTTACGGGGAGTCCCCCCACACAAGGTTAGGTGAGCCACTTACCTCGAACCAAGCTCAATCAATCGGTAACAATGCCTTTCCCACAAATATTTGGCTCCGAATGGCACAAATCTAGCCAAAAGCAATTATATATCATAAATACAACCATAATAGACTCATCAAATTAATTAAATCAATACTTTAACAAAAATTCCGAAATTCGCCCTAAAAACTCGATCCGGGCCCACGTCTCAGAATCGGGTAAAAGTCACAAAATCCAAAATCCCATTCACTCACGAGTCTAACCATATCAAAGTTACTAAAATCCGACACCAAATGGTCCTTCAAATCCACAATTCAAACTTTCCAAATCCCTAGTCTCAAACCCCCAAATTTCACCTTAAATACACACTAACTAGGTGGAAAAATAAATGGGGAAGCAAGATTATTGATCAAAATAAGCACAAGGGACTTACCTCAAGAAATCTCTCAAAAATGCTCTCAAAAATAGCCCTAAACCGAGTTTGCAATGTCCAAAATGACATAAATCGCGAAGTCCCTTCGGTTTTAACCACTGCCCAGGTATTTCCGCACCTGCGGAGCCTGGGCTCGCACCTGCGGGTGCGGTGGTGCAGACAATATGCGCATCTACGCAAATCACTTACCCCCTCTGCCTCCGTACCTGCGATGAAAGGGCCAGCCTATGGAAATCCCTTCTGCTTCTGCGGACCTTGCGCACCTGCGTTGACCCTAACACATCTACGGGCATCGCAGATGCGGAATTCACCTCGCACCTGCGACCCCTGGCACTCCTCCACTTTTACGCTTCTACGCTTGCCTCTCCGCACGTGCTATCCCGCACCTGCGGTCTCTCCACCGTAGGTACGAAAATACCAGATGCCTGAAGACTTCAGCAACATTGCAAGTCCAAATTTTTGATCCGTTAAGCACTCGAAACTCACCCGAGGCCTCCACGACCTCAACCAAACATACCAACCAATCCTAAAATACCATACGAGCTTAGTCGACCCCTCAAATCACATCAACTAATGCTAAAATCACGAATCACTCTCCAATTCAAACTTAAAGAACTTGAAACTTCAAATTCCTACAACCGATGCTGAAACCTATCAAACCACGTCCGAATGACCTAAAATTTTGCACACAAGTCATATTCAATATTACGGACCTACTCCAACTTTCGGAATCGGAATTCGACCCCGATATCCAAATTTCCACTACCGGTCCAAATCTCCAAAAATATGACTTTCGCCATTTCAAGCACAAATAAGCTACAGACCTCCAAAATACTATCCGGACACGCTCCTAAGTCCAAAATCACCCAACGGAGCTAACGGAATCGACAAAACTCCATTATGGAGTCGTCTTCAAACAGTTCCGACTACAGTCAAAATCCTAACATTTAAGCTCTTGTTTTAGGGACTAAGTGTCCCAAAACACTCCAAAAACCAAAACGAAACCTCCCATCAAGTCACAATAGCAGAAATTATTATGGAAGAAGCAGTTAAATAGGGTATCGGTGCTATAACTCTCAAAACAACTGGCCGGGTCATTACAATATTATGAACGTATATACCTATGCATGGTATGACATTTATACGCATATGCATGACATTATAATATTAAATGATTCAAAGACCTATTCAGGCATACATGTTGAGACTTTTACTCCATGTTTCTCTAATGTCTATTATTTACTTATTTTCATTCCTTACATACTCGATACATTATTTGTACTGATGTCCCTTTTACCTGGGGACGCTGCGTTTCATGCCCGCAGGTCCCGATAGAAGGTCGAAAGTCCTCCAAGTAGGCTATCAACTCAGCGGAAGATGTTGATGCGCTCCATTTGCTCCGGAGTTGCTTGTTTGGTCAATTTGATTTAGACATGTATTATTTGGTATGGCGGGGCCCTATCCCGACCTTTATGATAATTATGTACTCTTAGAGGCTTGTAGACAGATGTCATATATACGGATACTTATATGGCCTTGTTAGCTTATATTTTAAGTATATAATGGATCACATTGGCCTTATGGGCCCGTATGTCACTAGTATGAGTTTCTATATCAGGTTGGGTCATCCTATGTCTAGTATTCCCTCATGCTTTATTCTAGTTATATAATGATAGTCTTTCTGGCTCATTTACCTATGATAGTATGATACAAAATATACGTTACGTTAGTACTCGGTTGAGTAAGGTACCGAGTGCCCGTCGTGACCCATCGGTTTGGGTCGTGACAAGTTCTTTCATATTCCCTATTAATTTCATTATCTTTGACTATGAGCCTAATCAGGAAGTCCCATTTATTTTTGGGCATCCATTCTTAGCCACGGGCCGAGCTATTATCGATGTACGTAAAGGAAAGATGACAATAAGAGTGGGTGATCGAGTGGAGGTATTCAATCCGTATAAAGCACTTAGATTGCCAGCCCACTATGAAGAGCTATCCATGATTTATGTGGTGGAAAATGATGTGACTTCATTGGTGACTTATATAATCCCTATAGATCCTCTTGAGCGATCCTTGATGGGGGATGAAGAAGAAAGTGAAGATGAGATGATAGAATATACTGAGCAAGTGCTTAACATGTCTTGCAAATATGTCCATGGGCTTGGGAGATTTGAGGAGTTGGACAAACCTGTTACTCTGACCCCTCCTAAATCATTTATTGATGAAGCTCCAAAGCTAGAGCTCAAACCTCTTCCAGTGCACCTGTCCTATGCTTACTTGGGGAACTCTGAAACATTGTCAGTGATTATTGCATCCAGCTTAACTGGTGTGCTAGAAGAAAAATTGCTCAGAGTGCTTCGTGAGCATAAAAAAGCTATTAGGTGGATAATTACTGATATCAAAGGAAGCAGTCCATCATTTTGTATGTATAAAATCTTTCGAGAAGATGGACACATCCCCAATGTTGAGCAACAAATGAGATTAAATCCGATTATGAAGGAGGTCGTGAAGAATGAAGTAATTAAATGGCTTGAGGCAGGTATTATCTTCCTTATTTCTGATAGCAACTGGGTGAGCCCAGTGCATTGTGTGTCTAAAAAGGGGGGATAAATTTTGTAGAGAATAAGAAAATGAGCTAATTCCTACTCGCATTGTGACAGGTGGAGAGTTTGCATTTACTACAGAAGGCTCAACAAAGCAACCCGCAAGGACCACTTCCCACTTACATTCATTGACCAGATGTTGGGCAGATTGGCGGGGCATGAATATTATTGCTTCCTTGATGGTTATTTGGGGTACAACTAGATTGTCAATATGCCCAGAGGATTAAGAGAAGACCGCTTTTACATGTCCTTATGGTACTTTTTCTTTCAAGCGAATGGCATTTGGTCTTTGTAATGCACCAGCCACTTTCCAGAGGTGTATGATGGCCATTTTTATTAATATGGTGGAGCAATTCGTAGAAGTCTTCATGGATGATTTTTTAGTCTTTGGGTCTTCTTATGATGATTGTTTGAAGAACTTGGGCAAGGTGTTGGCCCGTTGTGAAGAAATAAATTTAGTGCTAAATTGGAAAAAGTGCCATTTTATGGTACAAGAAGGCATCGTGTTGGACCATAGAGTGTCAAGGAGTGGCATTGAAGTTGATAAGGCGAAGGTGGAGGCTGTTGAAAAATTACCTCCACCCATTTCTGTGAAGGGTGTTCGGAATTTCTTGGGACACGCGGGGTTCTACAGAAGCTTTATTAAACATTTTTCAAACATTGCTACTCCTTTGTGCAGGTTTCTTGAAAAGATGTAATCTTCAATTATGATGAAGCATGCCTGAAGGCATTTGGGGAGCTCAAAAAAGAAGTGCGTGGCTATCCCCATTATTGTGGCACCGGATTGGTCCTTACCATTTGAACTTATGTACGATGCAAGGGCAGTGCTAGGCTAGAGGAAGGACAAGATTTTTTAATCCACATACTATGTGAGTAAGACTCTTGATGATACATAGCTGAATTACACCACCACTGAAAAGGAGTTGTTTCCCGTTGTGTGGGCCTTTGTGAAATTTCCGGCATACTTGGTGGGAATAAAAGTTATAGTCCATACCGACCATGTAGCAATCAGGTATCTATTTATAAAAATAGAATCCATGGCTAGATTGATGTATTGGGTTTTGTTATTGCAGGAATTTGATGTAGAAATATGATATCGGAAGGGCACAGAAAACCAAGTAGCCGACCATCTATCAAGGCTGGAAAATCACGAGCACGTGGAGGAAGGTGGACAAATTAAGGATGCATTTCCTGATGAGCAGCCTTTTTCTCTCACCCAAGACCCTCCCCCATGGTACGCGGATTATGTGAATTATATTGTGAGTGGGGTACTTCCTCCTAAAATTGAAAAGAGGTTTCTACATGATGTGAACTTCTATTACTGGGATGAGTCATTCTTGTATAGACAGTGTGCTGATCAGGTTATGAGGAGTTGCATTCCTGAAAATGAGGTGTAATTAATGTTGTATGATTGTTATACCTCGCCGTATGGAGTTCATCATGGAGGCGATAGGACAACTGCAAAAGTTTTACAGTCTGGGTTCTTTTGGTCAACATTGTTGAAGGATGCCCATGCTTTTGTTAAGAAGTGTGACCAGTGTCAGAGAATAGGAACAATTACAAGGAGGCATGAGATTCCTTTGAATAAAATCCTGGATGTAGATATTTTTGATGTGCGGGGGATAGACTTCATGGGACCGTTCCCATTGTCTAAAGGAAACAAATATATCTTTCTAGCGGTGTACGTGTCAAAATGTGTGGAGGCTATTGCATTGCCAACCAATGATGCCAAGGTGGTAGCTACTTTTGTGAAGAAAAATATATTCTCGAGGTTTGGGACTCCACGTGCCTTGATTAGTGATGAAGGGACACATTTCTGCAATCGGTTGTTGAATAACCATCTAACTAAATATAGGGTCCACCAAAGAGTTGCCACGACATATCACCCGCAAACAAGTGGACAAGTTGAGGTGTCCAACAGTGAAATAAAAAAGATATTAGAGAAGACAGTGAGTGTGAATAGGAAGGATTGGGCTACAAAGTTAGATGATGTCTTGTGGGCATATAAAACTGCACACAAAATGTATTGGGCAATTAAGCTTGTTTATGGGAAGGCATGTCATTTCCCGGTTGAACTTGAACACAATGTGTATTGGGCAATTAAAAAGTTGAATATGGACTTTGAAGCCGCGGGAAAGAAGAGGCTCTTGCAGTTAAATGAGTTAGATGAGTTCAAGCTTCACTCATATGAAAATGCTAAGCTTTACAAGGAGAAAACAAAAAGATGGCATGACAAGCGAATCAAGCACGTCACTTTGAATATGGCCAAAAGGTACTATTGTTCAATTCTAGGCTTAAGTTGTTTCTTGGGAAGTTAAAATCGAGGTGGTCAGTTCCATTTGAGGTGGTGAAAGTAACCCCTTATGGTGCAATTGAGTTGCGTGCTTTAAATGGTAAAAGAAAAGTTTTAGTGAATGGGCAAAGAGTCAAACACTACTGGGGAGGTGTCATTGATCGTGTGAAGTCGAAAGTAATACTCGCTGATGAGAAAGCGAGGCCTTGCATCGTCCCGCGATGTTAAAGCAGTCACTTGTTGGGAGGCAACCTAATTTTTATTGCTTTCATAGCTTAGCTTTTCAATTTTATTTTAGTTAGAGTAGACTAGAGGTTTTTTTGTTTTCTTTGTAGGCATATAAATCATAGGTAGAATGGTGTGGGAATGTAAATGTTACACCCTATATTTTCGTACGTAAAAATGCGTCGTAAGCAAACTAATGTAGGACCAAAAATGAGATAATATTTAAAAGTATATAAAGTAAGTTAATCATGTTACCTCTGAGGTTACAAATATTGAAGATCATGAACAACAAGTACAAAGAGGGTTGGACAGTTCAGAAGCTAAAGCAATTAAATAAAACAATGTTTCGTCGAAAGTCGACAAGTTGGGAATGTTATAACATGTACCTTTGGGGTGAGACTAGGGTGATTAACATGATAAGGAGATTATGTTATAATTTATATTAGTCGTATGACATCCGTGTGTTATGTTTTAATGTCAAGCGAGTTGTGGAACAAAAGTCGATGAAAGTCATCACAAGTTACACTCATAAGTTTTACTGAAATTTTGGGTCACATGTAACTGCGATTTTCTCCCAATATACTTAGATTTATGGGGTGTTCCACCCATCAAATTAAAGATCTATGAGTCTATTTTCCAACGCATTCAACCGTTTGTCAATATGACATTGGAGTAGAAAGATATGGGCATTTGTGCGATACTGCGCAAGCTGCTAGGTGACAAGTAGGTGTGTCACCTACTTGCTTAAATGAAAGCCCAAAAATGGGCCATTTCGGGTCGTCCAAAGAGGCCTTTTAAGGGCCTATTTTCTTCATATATTAGACTTAAAATAGAGCATAATAACCAGACATAAGCTCTGCAAAGAATCCTCCCAAAAATTTCCCACAAACCCTAATTGATTTTCTCTCCCTTTCAAGTTCTAATTGGAGGTAAAACCTAGAGTTTGAAGAACCAAGATAGGAGCTGAGTTATCCAACAAATAAGGTGAGTTTACTGCTCTCTTTCATCCAGTTTTTCTTCTATAAATTCATGGTAAGTCGTTCTATACTTGTGAGAACTCACGGGACGGTGATCGGAAGCCGTGAGTTCGAGTTATTCACTTGTAGCGGACTGTTTTGTGTTGCTGTTGGGCTGCGTGTTTTACTACTATTTTGTGGAGTTTTGGAGGAGGAAGGGGGTTTATAAACACCATATAAATGTAGGGTGGTTGGCTGGTCGTTCATCATAACATTTTCGGGTCGTTTGACACTACTACGGTGGTCGTTTTGTGTACGAAGAGATTGGGGTGTATTGGGCTGTTTTGTAGTATTTGATTGTGTATATAGGGCTGGAAAATGATGTATATATGTTGTTATTGTTCTGTTCTTGTATTGTTGGTGTTATCTTGAATTTGGAGGAAGTAAGGATTATAGGGGAGATGCTGCCCGTTTTAATACAAAATAAGTTTGTCGTTCGTTGTGCGATAGTTGTACCTTTCGTAACTTAACGATAGTATTATTATCGTTCTTGTAGATTAAGGTGCAAAGAGGTGAGTTCAACTTGGTGATTGGAAAGATTGTGATAAGGTATGTTAATTCTAAGCCTTCCTTCATTTTGGCATGATCTCGTAGCTACATGTGTTAGTAATGAGACAAAAAGAGAAGTTCATATTCATGAATTTATTCACACTATTCTAGTCTCATAAGTTACAATATTATTCCTTATCGAGATTCTATATTCAATTTAGTATTGTCTTCTTCCAGTCAAGAGAGCAACAAGCCTATATATACAGTATTACAGTATTTTCATTACCATCGAGCTATAATCGATGGGCAGGCCCCTATTGGGCAACCACTGATCAGATGGAAAGTTATATACCGAGCCTACTGTGGCCGAGCGCCTATGAGCGAGCCCAGCATGGTCGAGATACATAGCCTAGTATGGCCGAGCGCCTATGAGCGAGCCTACTATGGCACAGCAGTTATATATACCGAGCCTTATAAGGCTGTACAATTATTTTACTTACTATATTGAAGGAGTTGAGTCAGTATCAGCAGGTAAGTATATCTCCAGATCATCTTTGACTCCCAGTTACTTCCAGTTATTATATTATCAGTTCAGTTTTGATTTTTAGTTATGTTATTGCCTTACATACTCGGTACATTATTTCGTACTGACGTCCCTTTTCCGGGGATGCTGCATTTCATGCATGCAGGTTCAGATAGACAGACGAGTAGATCTCCTCAGTAGGTGTTTCCCGAGTTCAGCCTGATCGGTAAGCTCCATGCCTTTCGGAGTTGCCAGGTCTAGAGTGTTGTGTACATCTTATGTATATCTGTATATATGTTATGGGTAGGTCGGGGCCCTGTTCCGATCATAGTACATCTATCAGTAGAGGCTTGTAGACATATCCTGTTGGTTAGTGCAGTATGTTGGGTTTGTAGGCCTGGTATGTATAATTTGGTGGTTTGTCAGTTGTAGTAGCTATGACGGCCTTTTCAGCCTAGCTTTATATTGATGTTTAGTTAGCGCTAGTTTCCATTCAGTTTTATATTTTGCTTCGCAAATTGTCTTGCAAGGTGGCCCTATGGCCAAAGTATGACATTATGTGTTCAGAGTCCCTTAGTCGCAATTTGGTACGCCAGGTTAGGTGAGGCACCGGGTGCTTGTCTCACTCCTAGGTTCGGGGCGTGCCAAACTTGGTATCAGAGCAGTTCTATCCTAGGGAGTCTACAAGCCATGCCTAGTAGGGTCTTGTTTATAGATGTGTTGTGCACCACATTATATAAGCAGGGAACTACAGGGCATTTAGGAGTTGGTTACCCTTCTTTGAAATCTAAATCGTGCTATAGAACTGAGTTATAGGAAATTTGAATTAAACTTATGTGTTGGTGTTTGCATGCACAGATGACGGTGACTAGGAAGACTACGGCTAGCCAAAGGAGAGATACAGTAGTAGGTGAGGGGACCAGCAGGGTACCCCCAGTAGATGGGGCCCAGTCTGAGGCTCAAGGTGAGACCCCTACTCAGCCATTACCGGCTCCTCCACCAACTACGGAGATTCCTAGGGAAACCGCACATCCAGTTCCCCCTCCACTTCCATCAGATCGGGACTTAAGGAGTGCGGTGCATTTGTTAACACAGTTGGTAGCTACCCAGCAACAGGCTAGGGCATCAGCTAGTGCAGGAACTTTTGAGGGGTCTGGGAGTTCAAGGGTCCGAGATTTTATTGCTTTGAGTCCCCCAGAGTTCACGGGGACAGATCAGAGGGAGGACCCACAGGATTTCATAGATCAGCTTCACAGGATCTTTTGTGTTATGCATGCCACGGAGAAAGAGGCAGTTGAGCTAGCAGCTTTTCGACTCCGAGATATAGCCATCCTTTGGTATGAGGGATGGGAGAGGTCCAGGGGACGTGATGCACCTCCAGCTATTTGGGAGAATTTTTCAGATGCCTTCCTTGACCAGTACATACCACGGGAGATCCGACAGGCTCAAGTCGATCAGTTTCTAGCCCTCAAGCAGGGTAATATGAGTGTTCGAGAGTATAGTCTCCATTTTGACTCATTGGCCAGATATGCACCATCTATAGTTGCTACTATGCGGGACAGGATTCACAGGTTTATAGCAGGGTTAGCCCAGAGTTAACCGAGGCATGTGCCACCGCTGCATTGCAGGATAGTATGTATATCTCCCGGATTCAGGCATTCGCCCAGAATATAGAAAGGGTTAGGTGTCGGCAGTAGGGTACAGAGAGGGCTGAGCAAGGGCAACGTAAGAGGATGAGATTTCCCAGGTCTCAGGAGCAATATCAGGGTAGTTATAGGACCCAGTACTGCGGACGGCCACCTAGGCCTCTGCTACCTCAGTTACAGGGTTACAGGTATGACCGTTATACTAAGTCAGGACCAGGTGAGAGCTCACGGGCGTCGGGTTTGCAGCGACATCGAGGATCTGCGCAGACATGGTCATTTCCTCCACGGTGTGACATCTGTTGTAGAGGACACTTGGGCCAATGCCGAGCAAGTTCTGATGCTTGTTATACATGTGGGCATCCAGGGCATATGATGCGAGATTGCCCAAATAGATATTCGGGGGGAATGGCACAACCAGCGAGTTCAGCAACAGGATCATCTATGTCAGTGCATCCTTCAGGGTGCGAGTCTCAGTCTTCGGCTGGTAGAGGTCGAGGCAGAGGTAGAGGTTCTAGTTCAAGTGGTAATCAGAACCGTATCTATGCTTTAGCGGGTCGACAGGACCAGGAGTCTTCACCAGACGTTGTGACAGGTATATTAACCATTTGCTCTCACGATGCTTATGCTTTGATAGACCCAGGATCTACTTTATCGTATATTACCCCATTTGTCGCGAGGAATTTTGGTATAGTGCCTGAAATACTAAGTGATCCTTTTGCGGTATCTACACCGGTCGGAGAATCGATTATTGCTAGACGGGTTTACCGAGGTTGTACGGTGACAATTTGTAGTCGTCAGACCTCAGCTGACCTAGTTGAGCTAGAGATGATGGATTTTGATGCTATCATGGGCATGGACTGGTTGGCAGCTTGCTATGCCACAGTTGATTGCCGAGCAAAGGCAGCCAGATTTCATTTTCTGGGTGAGCTAGTCCTTGAATGGGTAGGTAATACACCAACACCCAGAGGTAGGTTTATTTCCTATCTGAAGGCGAGGAAAATGATCGCAAAAGGGTGCATTTATCATATTGTGCGAGTTAGAGATGCAGATGTTGAGATACCTACACTTCAGTCTATTCCAATAGTGAAAGAGTATGCAGATGTGTTTCCAGATGAGCTTCCAGGTATTCCTCCAGAGCGAGAGATTGATTTTAGCATCGATTTGCTTCCAGGAACTCAACCAATATCCTTCACTCTGTATAGAATGGCACCTGGCGAATTGAAGGAGTTGAAGGAGCAGTTAAAAGATTTGCTGGAGAAAGGTTACATCAGGCCCAGTACCTCACCTTGGGGTGCACCAGTACTATTTGTGCGGAAGAAAGACGGCTCGCTGAGGATGTGTATCGATTATAGGCAGCTGAACAAGGTAACTATTAAGAATAAGTATCCACTTCCAAGGATCGATGACTTGTTTGATCAGTTGCAGGGGGCTAGATGCTTTTCAAAGATAGATTTGAGGTCGGGGTACCACCAGGTCAGAGTTCGAGAAAAAGATATTCCGAAGACAGCCTTCAGGACCCGATATGGCCACTTCGAGTTCCTTGTCATGTCCTTCGGGTTGACTAATGCACCCGCTGTATTTATGGACTTGATGAATAGCCTATTCCGGCCATTTTTAGATCTGTTCGTGATAGTATTTATTGATGATATTCTGGTTTATTCCCGTTCAGAGGATGAGCATGCGGACCACCTGCGAGCGGTACTCCAAACCCTCCGTGATCGTAAGTTGTATGCTAAGTTTTCTAAATGTGAGTTCTGGTTGAAGTCTATAGCATTCTTGGGGCATATTGTATCAGATGAAGGGATAAAGGTGGACACTCAGAAGATTGAGGCCGTGAAATATTGGCCTAGACCTACCACTCCGACAGAGGTTCGTAGCTTTCTAGGCTTAGCAGGATACTATCGGAGGTTCGTAGAGGGTTTTTCTTCCCTTTCGGCACCATTGACGAAGTTGACATAGAAAGAAACTAAGTTAAGATGGACAGAGGCTTGTGAGCGGAGTTTCCAAGAGCTTAAGAACAGGTTGACCTCAGCTCCAGTTCTAACACTTCCAGAGGGTCTAGAGGGTTATGCCGTGTATTGTGATGCATCAGGTGTCGGGTTAGGATCTGTCCTGATGTAACATGGGAAGGTAATTGCGTATGCTTCAAGGCAGTTGAGGAAGCACGAGAGGAATTATCCGACCCACGACCTCGAGTTAGCTGCGATTGTCCATGCACTTAAGATATGGCGGCATTATTTATATGGTGTTCATGTTGATGTATTTACTGATCATAAAAGCCTACAATATATCTTCAAGCAGAAAGAGTTGAATTTGCGACAGAGGCGATGGCTTGAGTTATTGAAAGATTACGATGTTAACATTCTCTACCATCCAGGGAAAGCTAATGTTGTAGCAGATGCATTAAGTCGCCGATCTATGGGTAGCTTAGCAGATGTAGAGCCCGAGAAAAGACAATTAGCTAGAGAGATTCATCAATTGTCTTCGTTGGGGGGTTCGGTTAGTAGATTCTGAGGATGGTGGAGTTGTACTCCAAAACACTACAAAATCATCCCTCATAGCGGAAGTCAAGGAAAGGCAGTACGAGGACCCAGAGTTGGTCGAGCTGAGAGAGCGAGTTCCACAGCAGAAGAAGCCACTGTTAGAGCTAAAGGGAGATGGGGTTCTCAGATATAGGGGTCGTTTGTGTGTTCCAGATGTAGCAGGGCTACGAGACAGGATTATGTCAGAGGCACATTATTCATGGTATTCCATCCATCCTGGGTCGACGAAGATGTATCATGACATTAAGGATGTGTACTGGTGGAATGATATGAAGAAGAACATTGCTGAGTTTGTTGCCCAATGTACTAGTTGCCAGCAAGTGAAGATAGAGCACCAGAAGCCTGGAGGGCTAATGCAGACTATAGAGATCCCGACATGGAAATGGGAGGCAATAAACATGGACTTTATCACGGGTTTACCTCGTTCTAATCGTAAATTCGATTCCATATGGGTGATAGTCGATAGGCTCACGAAATCAGCTCACTTCCTACCGGTCAGATCTACATATACAGCAGAAGATTATGCCAAGTTATATATTAAGGAGATAGTGCGGCTACACGGAGTACCAGTTTCTATTATATCTGACCGTGGGGCTCAGTTTACAACACATTTTTGGAGGTCATTTCAGAGAGGTCTAGGGACTCAAGTGAATCTCAGCACAGCTTTTCATCCATAGACTGATGGACAAGCCGAGCGCACAATTCAGACGCCCGAGGATATGTTACGAGTATGTGTGTTGGATTTTAAAAGAAGTTGGGATGAACATCTACCTCTTGTCGAGTTTGCATATAATAACAGTTACCACTCCAGTATTCAGATGGCTCCGTACGAGGCTTTGTATGGGCGTAAGTACAGATCTCCTATAGGGTGGTTTGATGTTGGGGAATCTGGGTTATATGGGCCAGACCTGGTTCAACAGGCCATAGAGAAAGTAAAGCTTATCCGGGAGCGACTGTTGACAGCTCAGAGTCGTCAGAAGTCATATTCTGACGTGCGGCGACGAGACTTAGAGTTCAGGATTAATGACTGGGTATTCTTAAAGGTATCACCTATGAAGGGCGTGATGAGGTTTGGCAAGAAAGGCAAGCTTAACCCACGGTATATTGGGCCTTATAGGATCATTCGGAGAGTGGGCCAAGTAGCTTATGAGTTAGAGTTGCCCTCAGAATTGGAGTCTGTCCGTCCGGTTTTTAACGTATCTATGCTATGGAAGTGCATTGGCGATCCTACCCGAGTGGTGCCCACGGATAATGTACAGATTACAGAGGACTTGTCATACGAGGAAATTCCAGTTGCCATCCTAGACCGACAAATCTGCAATCTACGAAATAAGGAGGTAGCTTCTGTAAAGGTTTTATGGAGGAGCAAGAATGTAGAAGAGATGACGTGGGAATCGGAGGAAGAAATGAAGTCTAAATACCCCCACTTATTTCAAACTGAAGATATGGTTCGAGATGGGACGCTACAACATAGCTCTATGTAGGCTAGCAGGTCATCAGGTAAGCTTTTATTTTTCACTTTCAATATTTATGATTTACGGTCGGTGAGGCAAATTGCTGCTATTTATAAAGATTGGCCATATGTGGCATGCATAGTATGTTTCTGGCTACGTGCAGGTTGCTTTTAACCTAGTGTACGAAGGATACTTTGGCAAAATTTTCCAAAGTCTCTAAGAGTAAACATTCGAGGATGAATGTTCCCAAGGGGGGAGTGATGTTACACCCTATATTTTCGTACGTAAAAATGCGTCGTAAGCAAACTAATGTAGGACCAAAAATGAGATAATATTTAAAAGTATATAAAGTAAGTTAATCATGTTACCTCTGAGGTTAAAAATATTGAAGATCATGAACAACAAGTACAAAGAGGGTTGGACAGTTCAGAAGCTAAAGCAATTAAATAAAACAATGTTTCGTCGAAAGTCGACAAGTTGGGAATGTTATAACATGTACCTTTGGGGTGAGACTAGGGTGATTAACATGATAAGGAGATTATGTTATGATTTATATTAGTCGTATGACATCCGTGTGTTATGTTTTAATGTCAAGCGAGTTGTGGAACAAAAGTCGATGAAAGTCATCACAAGTTACACTCATAAGTTTTATTGAAATTTTGGGTCAAATGTAAATGCGATTTTCTCCCAATATACTTAGAGTTATGGGGTGTTCCAACCATCAAATTAAATATCTATGAGTCTATTTTCCAACGCATTAAACCGTTTGTCAATACGACATTGGAGTAGAAAGATATGGGCATTTGTGCGATACTGCGCAAGCTGCTAGGTGACAAGTAGGTGTGTCACCTACTTGCTTAAATGAAAGCCCAAAAATGGGCCATTTCGGGTCGTCCAAAGAGGCCTTTTAAGGGCCTATTTTCTTCATATATTAGACTTAAAATAGAGCATAATAACCAGACATAAGCTCTGCAAAGAATCCTCCCAAAAATTTTCCACAAACCCTAATTGATTTTCTCTCCCTTTCAAGTTCTAATTGGAGGTAAAACCTAGAGTTTGAAGAACCAAGATAGGAGCTGAGTTATCTAACAAATAAGGTGAGTTTACTGCTCTCTTTCATCCAGTTTTTCTTCTATAAATTCATGGTAAGTCGTTCTATACTTGTGAGAACTCACGGGACGGTGATCGGAAGCCGTGAGTTCGAGTTATTCACTTGTAGCGGACTGTTTTGTGGACTGTTTTGTGTTGCTGTTGGGCTGCGTGTTTTACTACTATTTTGTGGAGTTTTGGAGGAGGAAGGGGGTTTATAAACACCATATAAATGTAGGGTGGTTGGCTGGTCGTTCATCATAACATTTTCGGGTCGTTTGACACTACTACGGTGGTCGTTTTGTGTACGAAGAGATTGGGGTGTATTGGGCTGTTTTGTAGTATTTGATGGTGTATATAGGGCTGGAAAATGATGTATATATGTTGTTATTGTTCTGTTCTTGTATTGTTGGTGTTATCTTGAATTTGGAGGAAGTAAGGATTATAGGGGAGATGCTGCCCGTTTTAATACAAAATAAGTTTGTCGTTCGTTGTGCGATAGTTGTACCTTTCGTAACTTAACGATAGTATTATTATCGTTCTTGTAGATTAAGGTGCAAAGAGGTGAGTTCAACTTGGTGATTGGAAAGATTGTGATAAGGTATGTTAAGGCTAAGCCTTCCTTCATTTTGGCATGATCTCGTAGCTACATGTGTTAGTAATGAGACAAAAAGAGAAGTTCATATTCATGAATTTATTCACACTATTCTAGTCTCATAAGTTACAATATTATTCCTTATCGAGATTCTATATTCAATTTAGTATTGTCTTCTTCTAGTCAAGAGAGCAACAAGCCTATATATACAGTATTACAGTATTTTCATTACCATCGAGCTATAATCGATGGGCAGGCCCCTATTGGGCAACCACTGATCAGATGGAAAGTTATATACCGAGCCTACTGTGGCCGAGCGCCTATGAGCGAGCCCAGCATGGTCGAGATACATAGCCTAGTATGGCCGAGCGCCTATGAGCGAGCCTACTATGGCACATCAGTTATATATACCGAGCCTTATAAGGCCGTACAATTATTTTACTTACTACATTGAAGGAGTTGAGTCAGTATCAGCAGGTAAGTATATCTCCAGATCATCTTTGACTCCCAGTTACTTCCAGTTATTATATTATCAGTTCAGTTTCGATTTTCAGTTATGTTATTGCCTTACATACTCGATACATTATTTCGTACTGACGTCCCTTTTCCGGGGACGCTGCATTTCATGCATGCAGGTTCAGATAGACAGACGAGTAGATCTCCTCATTAGGTGTTTTTCGAGTTCAACCTGATCGGTAAGCTCCACGTCTTTCGGAGTTGCCAGGTCTAGAGTGTTGTGTACATCTTATGTATATCTGTATATATGTTATGGGTAGGTCGGGGCCCTGTTCCGATCATAGTACATCTATCAGTAGAGACTTGTAGACATATCCTGTTGGTTAGTGCAGTATGTTGGGTTTGTAGGCCTGGTATGTATAATTTGGTGGTTTGTCAGCTGTATTAGCTATGACGGCCTTTTCAGCCTAGCTTTATATTGATGTTTAGTTAGCGCTAGTTTCCATTCAGTTTTATATTTTGCTTCGCAAATTGTCTTGCAAGGTGGCCCTATGGCCAAAGTATGACATAATGTGTTCAGAGTCCCTTAGTCGCAATTTGGTACGCCAGGTTAGGTGAGGCACCGGGTGCTTGTCTCGCTCCTAGGTTCTGGGCGTGCCAGTAAATTGGATATATAAAATGCTCGGAGGGATCGGGGATTTCATTAAAAAAGAAGGAAAAATAGCGCCCAACGCTACCTGTGGCTCAGAAAACATAAAGATTTCTTCCTCCAACGCTATGCCTAGCGCAACGCGCTGGGCTGGGGGGTCAATAAATATTTTTTCTCTTTCATTTTTTATTTAAAATAACTCCTCTATAGTGTGGGATAATACTGGGTATGTTGTTGTATTTAAAATACCTACCCCTAAAACCCGACCCACTTATCCATATACCCTCACATTACAACCCAAACCCCTCCTAATTAAAATAACTCTAACCTCCTAAGCCCTTCTCTCTCTCCCCCCGCTACACTTTCCTCCTATCTGCCCCCGTCTCGATCTCCGACCCTCTCTCAATTCTTATAGTTTTTTTTTCTTCTCCTCTTGCATTTATCTACAAATCTCCCATGTATGTTTCCCTTCTCCCTTTTTCTTTTATTTTGTAGATTATAATGCCCATCCCCCGTCCTAAATGCCCCATCTCCAAATTCCCCCATACGTTGCTTCTTAGAACTTGTTCTATGGTGGGTGACCTGATTGTGGAACAAAATTGGTTGTTACAACTTGGTTTTATGTTGTATACGGAGTAGTAAACTATAATTCCCTATACTTCGTTGAAGTTTGGGAGGGCCACCATGTTCCACCATTGTTGAATTGAGTTGTACACACTTATTGCCCACCATGTGTTTGATAAAATGCTTGAAAGAATCAATTGTGCACCGGTAAAGTCCGAGTAGCCGAGTGTAGTCGCATGTGATATCGGGCTAGGTGTGGGGTGTTGGGGGTCCGTTTACCTAACCCAAACCTTGTATTTAATGTTCACATGCTATAACCATGCCACCCACACCATTTATCTTGTACTATGTATGTTGTAGCACTTTGTTAGAATTAGCTAGTGTAGTATATTAGTTGTAGAGATTGGGACATGCGTTATTTTCTTGCACTAAGGCTAAGTCACTTCGCCATGATCGACTGTTTGATTTGTGTGGAATAGTTAGTGCATTATAATTGTGCGACATGGGAAAGTCTTGAGTACCCATCGCCTTGTGGTGCAACACTTGTGCGTTTTCAACCAATATTGTGAGTATATTACATAAAGCCTTCGATTTTAAGGGTGGGGTCATCTTTGACTCTCACGATAACCTTCGACGGATTTCTTGATTCATTATCACATTCATGATTAGTTTTGTTGTAGGTTGATATGGATCGTGATAATGTGAGAAGGGGTAAAGGAGTGGGGAAGTCCTCAACCACTGTTCCCGCTCCTAAAAAGCACAAACAAGGGGAAGGGTCATCTCGGCAAGCTAAAGGGAAACATGTTGCCGAGGGATCGAAGAAGGCACCATCGGGACCAAGGCCTCATTTGGTTCTAGTTCGTGAGGATGCCATCCAATGGCATAATAACTTTGTGCCATATGGGCAGTATGTCTCCGAAATGGGAATTAATGTGAAAACTCTGGAAAAGAACTTCCTGGGCGTGCTTGCTCGGTTAAGAGAAATGAAGATGGATAAGTTCCTAAAGTGCCCGGGCCATGGAAATTTGAGCATGGTGCGAGCACTTTACGCAAATTGGAATGGGGACTTGTTCAAGTCACGGGTCTGCAGAAAGTAGGTGCCAATGGATAGGCGTTCCTTATACAATGTTTTGGGAGTTGATTGCCCTAACCCACGAAGGCTACAAAAGCTTTTCAAATTGCCCAAGCTACAAGCTTATACCTCACACTCTATGTGTGTCGATTCAAATGCCCATCCTGAGATGATCCGCTTCGACTTCAACAAGACTGCCAAGGTGTGACAGAATTTCGTGCAAAACAGACTAATGCCGGTTGAGCACAACAGTAAATGCACTAGAGCTCGAGTGTGTTTTATATTTTTTATGATGACTGGGCGAGATCATATTAGGGGAGATGGCCCGCACACGATTTGGGCAAAAAATCAAGAGATTCTTCTTTGGTAACTTCCTTACACAGTACATGCTGTCCCGGGAGGTACCTGAATACCCCGGTTATGACGAGGTTGTGCAGGCTCATAAGAGGTTGATGGACATCACATCCTTGTTGGAGTCTACGTCTAAGCTAAGCCAGGTGGCACAGAATGTGAGGGACGGGAACTTCAACAAGTAGCTCTATAGCTCCCTAAATGTAATCATGTTCAGGTTGGGCATGTCGAACGAGGAGCATATGCATCCACGCAATGACCTGTCCAGTTCTTCCAAAGAGATGTTGGGCATCATACCTGGCAGTCATGTTCACCCGTCAGAGGATGAGAACACCCACAAAGGCTCAGATACTGAGGATGATCTTAATGCTGACGTCACGGGCCCATGATTTTGGTGCCCCTGGGAGTGAATGAAGATGATGAGCCTGAAGCTGTTGCTGGTGGGTATTCTGTTGAGGTGGAATCCGATTAGCAGGGAGCTCTTCTTTCCATCATCGGGGACTATGCATATGCTAAGTGTGGGGTGGGGGAACAACTTTATACGATGTAAATTGTATAAATCTATTTTTATTTTATTTTATTAATTTTTCTTTTAGGAACCTGTAGTAGACATAGTCTAGTTTAAAAAACATTAAATACAAAAATAGAAAAAAATTAGAAAAAGCTCGGACTTTTCCTGATGATGGATCTTTTGGAAAATTTTCTTGAGGGATTAAAGTCCAATGAAAAACACCAAAAAGATTTTTTTAGGATAGTTAGGTTGTATCCCTTGGTTTTTCTTTGGGCGTCAGTTCTTTTCCAAGGGTGTAGCTCGAATAGGGTACTTTATTTTTTTTAAGGAGTAGGATAGGTAGAAAACTGAATTGCTCTGAGGTACCTATTTACATATTTGGTGCTGGCACATTAGGCGATGGCATGTGCTCTATCCTCCCGTACATTTGATTTGAATTGTGATGGCTTAATAAAATAAATAGCCTACTCTGTGACGCCTTTTCTCAGTTGTTTGACTTGTATGTCACCTAATGCAATATTGCTTAAAATTTCTCAACTATATGTGCTTTCTTTACTTGAGAGTTGAACAGAACCGTCTTGATTGAGTCATGTGCAATGTGTGTGTAAGGATTTGTGTTATTTTGTGCTATTTTGTGTAGTATAGAACTTCCCTCGTGTGTTAATCAAAGCGAAATCATTAACTTGTTCTAGTCTAGGAGATGACGTAGGCAGTTCTTTGATTGATAATAGATGTGCTTGGTACCCACATTACAAGTCGTACCCCTATTTTGTTCTGAATTTGAGATTGTTGAACCTTTACCTTCGAAGGCACTTAGTCGCTAAAAGAAGTAAGGCAAGAGATTGGGAAGTAGATTTCGAGTGGAAACATGGAAGGTCCCCTAAGGTGCACTAAAGTTGTGAAAAAAGGTCACTAGCCGATGAACCTTAATGTATGGAGTGTGTAGAAGAAAAAGAGAAAACGAAAAAATAATTCAAATAATGTAGAAAAATACACATCTTCTAGTCGTACAAATTTGTGCTTGTGGGAATATAAAAATCCTTATTTCACAACAAAAAGGGCTATGTTGTATATGGTGGTGCGAGTGAATTGGTTGAGAAGAAGATGTGCTAGATTTTGTGTTTAGTGTATTAAAGTTCTTAGGAGGGTTAGTCACTATTCCTAAATGTATCCTACCCGTCTCTTAGACTACATTACAACCCATAAAGTCCTAATTGATCCTAGACTTTGCTGACTTAGATTTGTAGAGATGTACACTACGGGAAAGCTTATGGTACGATCACGGGATGCACATGAATTCTTTGTGAGAGTGAGAAATTTTTGTTCAAATTGTGTGGTGTCCTTAAATTATGTTCAAAGTCATACTTGAATGTGTAGTTTATTCTATATTCACTCGTGTATTTGTTGGTGAGGGCACATGATCTCATGACAGATTGGTGATGTCGTGAATTTCTCTTGTTTGGTGAGTACGCGAGTGGAGAGTGCTTAGTGGTAACGAGTCGGATCTTGAGGTAGGGTGGTTATGGATAGGTTGTTTGAGTTGGTTGAATTGAACTGTTTATACTTGGGCATGTTTAAAATGGGAAGAATGTGAAATTTGTATGTTCATGCTTGATTGCCGGGATCGATCATAGTCAAGAGTAGATTGTATAATTAAAAATTGAAGTGCTCCTCTCTAGTTGAGATGTGTACGTTGTTGGGTGTAGTTGATAGTCCCATTGCTCGAGGACGAGCAAGAGTCTAAGTGTGGGGTGTTGATATTCAGCTTAAAGTCTGTATATTTATATGCATATTGCCTCATATTTTACTCACATCTCCTAGATTTCGGATGTGTAATATAATGATTTGTGCTAATTTGTTGTATTTTTATGTGTAGGAATCATCTGGAGGCAATTTGGGACGAAGGTGTGTGAATTGAAGTGAAAAGGGGTAGAAAAGGGAAAAAGTCACAAAGTAGCGCCAAAGGTACCGTGGGCCGCTACCTGTGGCGCAGAAGTCAGAATGTTAAAAAGTCTAGCGCTAGGTCTAGCGCCCCACGCTATCCTGGGCGCTGGTGACGGGAAAATTCTCCTAGTTCGCTCAGGACAAGGTTATTTCGGCCCAAGACCCCTCCCCCACAACGCGTATAAAAGCATGACTAAGCTCATTTTGAGAGGGGACACACCACTTTGTGGAAAAAATACAATGGAGGAGCATCCGAGAGCGAGTATATCTCAGTTTTCTTCATCTTTTCTTAGTATTCTCAATTTTTCAACACTTGTGAATTTGTTTTGATATTATCATAAGTGGATAAAAACTATAGTTATGGGGTTGTGATTTAGCGAGGAATATTGTTGTTTGACATTGACTTAACCTTGATTACAAATTGCTAATATATGATTGTTTCTTTAATTATGTGATTAATTGATTAATTGTCTGGCCAACAATTAGGTTCTATTTACTATCTATGTTATGCTTGGGAAAGCTACATCTAGATTAGAGAAGAATTGAAGAGTGCATGATCTTAACTCTGAGTGGGGGGCGGATTTTTTGGTTAGGATAGGAATATACCTAGTCACCATGATTAATTAAATATCGTAATATTAATGCATTCTTAGTAGATTGATTCCATAGGAATATATGCGTTAATCTATTTTGAATAGGCAAGTAGTAATTCGGGAGAATACCACGAGAGCAATTATTCGATTAATTAGCAACCATGGAGAGTTAATTAGAACACAATAGGATTGGTGAATCGATCACAACCTTGGAATATTCATTTGTATTAAATACACAACAACTATTTTGCTGCATCATTAATTAGTTACTTGTTAGAATTATTGCTTAGTGTAATCACACTATTGAACTCTGATTGAATCAACTGAATAATAATCCTGGTGAAACTAGTGGGTAGTTAACACAAGTCTCTGTGGATTCGACACTCGATTTATCACTTTATTACTTGTACGACCACGTATAATTGCGTGTGCGTTTGGGAGAAACACACACACACACACACACACACACATACACACACACAGATATATATATATATATATATATAAAAACCAGCCCTAGGGGGTACTATATTGTTATCCATGAGCTTTAACAAATTATATAACTGTTAATAGGGGGTGTTATATGTTTATCCATGAGCTTTAACAAATTCTACAACATTCTTTGGCACTCTCTGGAGGTTTCAATTATCTTAAACAACTTCAAAATTTTGGTGGCATTCTATGTCTCCCTATGGGGAATAGGAAATATCCTACAGAATGCATAATCATCTTCATCTCAATATCTTTTTAAGTTTTCTACGTATTGTGTACAAGTGGACAGCTTGGTGATCTTCCTGCCTTTCCAACAAGAAAAAACAAATCTATGCTTTCAACAATATATAATCTATACTCTTTGTTCCCAATACAGATTGGAACTGCTGGTCACATCTTCTGTATATCATTACAACAAGAAATATTTTTACTGGCCACACTCTAACATAATCTCTAACAACAAGAAATACACAGAGCAAGTTGGTGCTAAGAGTTAGGAGACTTTGCGTGTAAAAAAATAAAAGTTTAAGCATTTTCGACCAGTATATTGTCTATGGCTTTAAGGATATTATTTAAGGTGGATGCAACAGAGTATATGTTGTCTATTTATGGACCTCTCAAAGAACTAAGCTCCCCTGAAAAAGTGGAAGCTTCTCGACATGACAAATAATGACAGATACATGATCAAGACAATGAAAAAGGCCGAAGTAAAGGTGAGATCATCTCTAACTTCCTCCATAATACAGATGCTTAATTGCAATGAAATTAGGTTCAAAGTTGTGGTCGACTGCATGCAAGTGATTAAACAATTAAAATACTTTAGTATTTAATTTATGTTATGTTGTGTATGTATAAAAGTGTTGGATCTAATACACTATTTGTTTTATAATGTGCACATATATGTTTCTTTCTCCCTGTTACATAAGTTTATGAGCAATTCATAATCTTAAACTTCAGAGTGAAATCTTCATTGCGTTTATTGGAATATAATGCTCTTATGCACGTCTATTTCATTATCGATATATGTAAAATAGTAGAGCCAATATGTGAATGGATGCAATGAATTAATTTCCATCTTTTCGGATCAGAGCTGCCAAACATTCAGGCTAGTATTCGAGCCACCATAGCTGGAGCCAGGGGCGAAGCTACATTATCCGAAGGGTGTTCAACCGATCACCCTTCATCGAAAATTACACTATATATAGATAAAATATTAGGTTTTAGAGGTGTATAATATATAATGAACACTCTTTTCAGGGAATTTGTTTCATATTTTTCAAGTTTGAACTCCCTTGCGAAAATTTCTGGCTTCGCCACTAGGCGGAGCCTGGAGGCGGCATGATAGAGAAATAAGAAAAACAAAAGGAAAGTGAAGAGTTTACTCAACAAAACTAAAGGGGAGAAGAAATTTTGAATAGCAGTGAAATGACAGACCTATGTTCAGGTATACGAACAAAGCCACTCTTATGTAAACATGGGAATGGACAGTAGTAATTTGGCGGAGGCAAAGGCAGCATAGCTGGGGTGAAGTTGTGTATTTCACAGGGTTTCCAAAACATCTTCCTTGAATGTGACTCTATGGTAGTAATCAATATGATTAAAGGGAACACAAGCGTAGTGTGGCAAATGAAGGATATAATCTTGGATAACAACTACTTTAACATGTGAATTTTGAGATCCAATACAAGAAAAGGGTGATTGTGGCTGTTTTATTTACATCTAACAGCGGTTTATAACTGCTACAATATGATTTAACGGCACTTCCAAAATGCTACAATCCCTTTGATCTCGTCCAAGTTCACACCTCAATTCAATGTTGTGAAATGGTCGATTGCAATAGTAATACCCAAAAAGGAGTCGGGGTCGAATTCCACAGGGAGCTTGTCACGACCCGAAATTTCCCACCGACGGGACAGTGATGGCACCTAATATTTCACTTGCTAGGCAAGCCAACGTTAGAGAATCATTAAACCAATTCCTTATTCCCATTCAGTAATTAACAATAATTAACTAAGATGAAATATAATAAGTGCGAAATATCATAAAACTATATTAATTACTGCCACCCGGATCTGGAGTCACAATCCACAAGCATTCTAGAATTTACTACAAGTTATAGTCTGAAAGAAATACAACTGTCTGAATGAAAGAAAATAGTAGGGCATAAAAGATAGACGGGGACTTCAAGGCCTGTGAATGCCGACAGATCTACCTTGAGTCTCCGGACAGCAGACCAATAACAAATTCTCGATCAACCAGAGCCGGTATCAAAATCTGCATAGAAAGTGCAGAGTGCAGCATCAGTGCAACTGACCCCATGTACTGGTAAGTGTCAAGCCTAACCTCGACAAAGTAGTGACGAGGCTAAGGTAAGGCACCTATAAATCAACCTGTATAATTTAACAGTGTTTATACAAATAACATAAATGAAGAAGTAAACAAGAATTGTTGGGAGGGGAACGTACTGAGGGGAATACAAGATAAAGAACTACAACAGAATGATCACCGAAGCAGTCAATATACCATGAATCAACATGAATAGTGAAATAGTAAGGAAAAATGCACGGCATCGCCCTTCGTGCTTTCACTCTTAATCTCACCATAAAATTAATAGAAACGGCACGACATCACCCTTCATACATGAACTCTCATATCATGGCACGGCGTCACCCTTCGTGCATTAACACTCACAATATGGCACGGCATCACCCTTCATGCATTAACACTCATAATATGGCACGGCATCACCCTTCGTGCATTAACACTCTCCCTTACCATTATGCAATGAATAAATAACAATAGGGAGATATAATAACAAGTACAAACCTTACTTCTACATTTGGTTCCATAATATCAATCTCAACTTTGAAATAAAAACTCAATTATCACCAGAATAGGAACGATAAATTGAACAACACTAGTATAACACGTAGCAATTTGGCATAGGAAAGAGACAATATAAGAAAAACAGATAAACATGGAAAATATGTAAATTGGCGGCGCATAAGTACTCGTCACCTCACATATACGCCGCTCACATGGATTTCACTTAGCAAGTAATTTAAGGTTCCTAATTCCCTCAAGTCAGGGTTAGACACAACACTTACCTCGCTCCGAAGGCCACTTAATTCTCAATCACAACTTTACCTTTGGGATTTACCTCCAAACCACTCGTACCTATTCAAAAATGACTCAATAATATCAAATACTGCTAAAGGAATCAATTATATTGCATAAATAAAATTCCCCAAAGTTTCCTCCAAAAATTCGAAAAATCGACCCCGGGCCCACTTGATCAAAACCCGAGGTTCAGACCAAAATACAATCACCCATTCACCCCCGAGCCCAAATATATAATTGGTTTTGGAATCCGACCTCAAATTGAGGTCTAAATCCCGAAATTTCCGAAATTCCTAGTTTCTACCCTAACCCCTAATTCTACCGTGAAAACTCTAGATTTTAGGTTGATAATTCAAGAAATGTAATGGGTAATTGAAAGAAAATGGTTTCGAATCACTTACCAACACTTTGGGGAAGAAAATGACTTTTGAAAATCACCTCTACCCATTTGTTTCTTGAAAAATGTTAAAGAAATGGCTTAAACCCGTGTTTAATTCTGTTTTATGCACTAGGCGACAGTGTGCATCGCGTTCGCGAGGCCATTGTCGCATTCGCGAAGGGTACTGGCTGCCAAGACTTCACGTTCGCGAGATCCTGCTCGTGTTCGTGATGGTTACTCCCCCCTGGCCTTCGCGTTCATGAGGCATTGCTCACGTTCGCGATGAAGGAACGACCAACGCTCCTCCAGGTGTGCCTAACATTACGCGTTCGCGAGGAGCTGGTCGCGTCCGCGAAGGGTAACGCCCCCATCGCTTCGCGTTCGCAATAAAGCCTTCGCGTTCGCGAAGAAGAACACTTCAGCTGCCCAGTTTACTCTTCGCGTTCGCGAGAGTACCTTCGCGTTCGCGAGAGTACCTTCGCGAACGCGAAGAAGGACATGCCAGAACATCTGCTGCAGCAAAATACCAGATTTTCAAAGTCCAAAACATCCCGTGGCCTATCCGAAACTCACCCGAGCCCTCAGGGCTCCAAACCAAACATGCACACAAGTCTAAAAACATCATATGAACTTGCTCGTGCGATCAAATCGCTAAAATAACACCTAGAACTACGAATTTAGCACCAAATCAAATGAAATTCTCAAGAAGACTTTAAAATTTCTATTTTCTCGACTGGACGTCCGAATCACGTCAAATCAACTCCATTTCTCACCAAATTTCACAGACAGGTCTTAAATATCATAATGAACCTGTACCGGGCTCCGGAACCAAAATACGAACCCGATACTAACAATGCCAAATATCAATAAATTCTTAAAAACAAGTAATTTCCAAACTTTTAGTTTTCATCAAAAATTCATAACTCAAGCTAAGGACCTCCGAATTCGATTCCGGGCACCAGGTCTTATAATTCGATACGGACCTACCGGGACCGTCATAGCATGGATTCGGGCCCGTTTACCAAAAATGTTGACCGAAGTCAACTAAAATCAACTTTTAAGGCAAAAATTCTTATTTTCATTAGTTTTCAACATAAAAGCTTTCTGGAAACCTGCCCGGACTGTGCACGCAACTCGAGGAGGGTAAAAATGAGATTTTTAAAGCTTAAGAGTGCAGATTTGTGTTCTAAAATATAAGATGACCCTTTTGGGTCATCATATTCTGCACCTCTAAAACAACCGTTCGTCCACGAACGAACATAGAAAAGTACCTGGGCTTGTGAAAAGGTGGGGATATCTACTCCGCATATCGGAGTCGGACTCCCAAGTAGCTGCCTCAATAGGCTGACCGCTCCACTACACTCGAACTGAAGGGTAACTCTTTGATCTCAACTGGCGAACTTACTGGGCTAGAATTGCCACCGGCTCTTCCTCGTAAGTCAAATCCTTGTCCAATTGGACAGAGCTAAAATCTAACACATGGGACGGATCGCCGTGATACTTTCGAAGCATGGACACATGGAATATCGGATGAACAACTGCTAAACTAGGTGGCAACGCAAGCCTGTAAGCCATATCTCCCACTCTCTCCAAAATCTCAAAATGTCCGATATACCTAGGGCTCAACTTGCCTTTCTTTTCGAACCTCATTACACCCTTCATGGATGGTACACCGAAGTAACTCTTCTGCCTGGACTGAGTTGTGCGAAGTCGATCCTGAATGATCTTGACCTTGGCCAAGGCCTCCTGCACTAAATCTGTACCCAACAACCGAGCCTCCCCCGACTCAAACCACCCAACTAGCAACCTACATCACCTACCATATAATGCCTCATAGGGAACCATCTTAATGCTCGACTGGTAGCTATTTTTGTAGGCGAACTTTGCAAGGGGCAAGAACTGATCCCACAATCCTCCGAAGTCTATAACACAAGCACGTAGCATATCCTCCAAGATCTGAATAGTATGCTCGGATTGCCCGTCCGTGTGAGGATAAAATGCTGTGCTCAACTCAACCCGCGTACCCAACTCACGATGTGCTACCCTCAAAAGGTGCGAGGAAAACTGTGTACCTCGATCAGAAATGATAGACACGGGCACACCGTGAAGACAGACGATCTCCCGAATATAAATCTCTGCTAACCGCTCTGAGGAATAGGTAACTGCCATAGGAATGAAGTGCGCTGACTTAGTCAGCCAATCCATAATAACCCACGCGGCGTCGAACTTCCTCTGAGTCCGTGGGAGTCCAACAACAAAGTCCATAGTGATACACTCCCTCTTCCACTCAGGAATCTCCATCTGCTAAAGCAAACCACCGGGTCTCTGATGCTCATATTTCACCTGTTGACAATTAAAGCACCGAGCCACATAAGCAACTATATCTCTCTTCATCCTCCTCCACCAATAATGCTGTTGCATGTCCTGGTATATCTTGGCAGCGCCCGGGTGAATAGAATACCGAGAACTGTGAGCCTCCTCAAGGATCAACTCCCGAAGCCCATCCACATTAGGCACACAAATACGACCCTGCATCCTCAAAACTCCGTCATATCCAACAGTAACCTGCTTGGCACCACCGTGCCGCACTGTGTCTCTAAGGACAAGTAAATGAGGATCGTCATCCTGCCGATCTCTGATGCGCTAAAACAAAGAAGACTGAGCAACTGTACAAGCTAGAACACGACTGGGCTCAGAAACATCTAACCTCACGAACTGGTTGGCCAAGGTCTGAACATCCGATGCAAGCAGTCTCTCACCAACTTGAATATATGCAAGGCTACCCATACTGACTGACTTTCTACTCAAAGCATCGGCCACCACATTGGCCTTCCCGGGATGATACAATATAGTGATATCATAGTCTTTCAATTTCTCTAGCCACCTCCTCTGCCTCAAATTGAGTTCCTTCTGCTTGAACAAATACTACAAGCTTTGATGATTAGTGAATACCTTACATGGCACGCCGTAAAGATAGTGCCTCCAAATCTTCAGTGCGTGAACAATGACTGCCAGCTCTAGATCATGAACAGGGTAATTCTTCTCGTGAACCTTCAGCTGTCATGAAGCATATGCAATAATCTTGCCACCATGCATTAATACCGCACCCAGACCAATACGAGATGCGTCATAATATACTGTATAAGATCCTGAACCTGTGGGTAACACCAATACCGGTGCCGTGGTCAAAGCAGTCTTGAGCTTCTGAAAGCTCGTTTCACACTCGTCTGACCACCTGAACGGGGCACCCTTCTGGGTCAATCTGGTCAACGGGGCTGCTATGGATGAAAACCCCTCCACAAATCGACGGTAATAGCCCGCCAAACCCAGGAAACTACGGATCTTTATAGCTGATGTGGGTCTAGGCCAGTTCTGGACTGCCTCAATCTTATTAGGATCCACCTGAATACCCTCTGCTGATACAATGTGACCCAATAAAGCAACTGACCTCAACCAAAACTCGCATTTTGAGAACATAGCATATAACTGGATGTCTTTTAGAGTCTGAAAAATGATCTGAAGGTGCTGCTCATGCTCCTCTCGACTGTGGGAGTAGATCAAGATATCATCAATAAACACAACTACAAAGGAATCCAAGTAGGGTTTGAACACCCGGTTGATCAAATCTATGAATGATGTTGGGGCATTTGTCAGCCCAAATGACATCACTAGAAACTCATAATGCCCATACTGAGTCCGAAAAGTTGTCTTAGAAACATCGGATGCCCTAATCCTCAACGGAGGGTAGCCAGATCTCAAATCAATCTTTGAAAACACCTTGGCACCTTGAAGCTGATCAAATAAATCATCAATCATCGGCAATGGATATTTGTTCTTGATGGTGACTTTGTTCAACTACCGATAATCTATACACATACTTATCGATCCATCTTTCTTCTTAACAAACAACATAGGTGCACCCTAGGGCGAGACACTAAGTCTAATGCAGCCCTTATAAAGCAAATCTTGCAACTGCTCCTTCAATTCTTTCAACTCTGGCAGGGCCATGCGATATGGCGGAATGGAAATTGGTTGAGTGCCCGAAGCCAAATCAATGAAAAAATCAATATCCCTGTCGGGTGGCATCCCCAGCAGATCTGCAGGAAACACCTATGGAAACTTAAAACAACCGGCACCGAATCTATGGAAGGAACCTCCGCAGTAGAATCGCGGACATAAGCCAAATAAGCTAGACACCCCTTCTCGACCATATGCCGAGCCTTCACATAAGAGATAACCCTACTAGCAGAATGGCCAAGATTCCCTCTCCACTCTAATCGAGGCAACCCCTGCAAGGCTAAGGTCACTTTCTTGGCTTGACAATCTAATATAGCATGATAAGGTGACAGCCAATCCATACTCAGTATGACAACAAAATCAACCATGTCGAGAAGTAGAAGATCTACACGAGCCTCATGACTCCCAATGGTGACCACACACGAAAGATAAACACGATCTACAACAATAGCAACTACCACTGGTGTGGACACATACACAGGAGCACTCAAAGAATCACGGGGCACAACCAAATAGGAAGCAAAATAGGATGACGCATAGGAGTAAGTAGATCCCGGATCAAATAGAACTGAAGCGTCTTTACTACAAACTGAAACAGTACCTATGATAACAACGTCAGATGACTCAGCCTCAGGCCTGGCAGGGAAACCATAATACCGGGACTGGGCCCCACCACCCTGAACTACATCCTTCGGACGACCTCTAGCTGGCTGGTCTACACCTCTAATGGCCTGACCTCCAACTCTAACTATCTGGCCCCTACCTCTGGCCGCCTGACCCCTGCCTCTGGCTGGCTGAGCAGGTGGTGCAACAACTGGTGCCGGAACCATGGCACGAGAACTCTGATGTTGTGAGCTACCCGTTGCCTGAGGGAAAAATCTAGCAATGTGCCTCGGATCACCATAAGTATAACACAACATCGGCTGTTGTGACTGCTAACCCTGAAACTGACCTTGTCAACCTGAATAACCACCCTGATAACTCTTGAGTGGAGGTGCACTAATAGGAGCTGGTGGTGCATTGTAGGCTAGCTGGTCGAAATAATGCATATGAGGGCTTCGACCACCTGAGGCACCGTGGGATGCTTGGAGCGCTGAATGAAATGGCCTGGGAGGATGGCCTCTACCAAAAGTACTCCTGCCTCTAGAGGAGGCACCATTGAACTCACCAGAATGATGAGGTCTCTTGTCAGACCCCTGAACTCCCTGAGTAAGAACTATTTTGAATCGTCTGGCGACATTAGTAGCAGCTTGAAAAGAAATCTCACTCTCAGACTCCTTAGCCATCTGCAATCTGATATGCTGAGCAAGTTCATCAATAAACCTCCTCACCCTCTCTCTCTCTCGGTGGGAAGTAGAAGAATCGCATGACGGGCCAAATCCACAAAATAGGTCTCAGACTGAGTAACAGTCATACTGCTCTGCTGGAGATGCTCAAACTGACGGCGACGCTCCTCTCTCAATGTGATAGGCAGAAACTTCTCTATGAAGAGCTGAGAGAACTGGTCCCAAGTAAGAGCAGGCAACCCAGCTGGTCTGGTCAACAAGTAATCTCTCCACCATTTCTTGGCGGAACCAGTCATCTGAAATGCAGCAAAATTGACCCCATTGGTCTCCACTATACCCATGTTCTGTAGAACCTCATGACAGCTTTCAAGATACTCTTGAGGATCCTCTGAAGGAGCACCACTTAAGTGAACAGGAAAGAGCTTGGTAAACCTGTCCAATCTCCATAAAGCCTCAGAAGACATAGCTGGCCTATCTCCAACCTATGCCACAATAACCGGCTGAACTAATCCGACTGGCTGAAGTGTTGGAGCCTGATACTGGGGAGCTATCTGCTTCAGAGCGGGAGTGGTGGGAGTCTGGGCTCCTCCTCCAGCCTGAGAGACTGCTGGTTCTATGGGAAATGTGCCAGTCTGAGCCACACACTCCATAAGGCCCACCAAACGGACTAAAGCGTCTTGAAGTACTGGGGTAGCAATGAACCCCTCCGGAACCTGAGTTGGTCTGGCAGGAACAGTCTGGGCCGGACCCTCCTCATCAATCTCTATCTGAGGCTCTACTGCCGGGGCTGCTGCTCGGCCCCTAGGCTGAGCCCTGCCCCTGCCTCGACCTCGACCTCTACCCTATGTAAGAGCTGTCACCAGAGGCTCTGGCTGCTGCTCAACTAAGGAAGCGGTACGTGTTCTCGCCATCTGCAAGAGAATAAGAGTAGAAGAGTTCAATCAGTATTGAGAAAGCAAAATCACACGACGGAGAAGAATAGAAGTGAAACTTGTTCCTAAACTTCATAGCCTCTAGAAGATAAGCACAGACATCTCCGTACCAATCCTCCAGACTCTACTAAGCTTGCTCATGAATCGTGAGACCTAGGCAACCTAGTTCTCTGATACCAGCTGTCACGACCCAAAATTTCCCACCGACGGGACCGTGATGACGCCTAATATTTCACTTGCTAGGCAAGCCAACGTTAGAGAATCATTAAAATAATTCCTTATTCCCATTCAGTAATTAACAGTAATTAACTAAGATAAAATATAATAAGTGCGGAATATCATAAAACTATATTAATTACTGCCACCCGGATCTAGAGTCACAATCCACAAGCATTCTAGAATTTACTACAAGTAATAGTCTGAAAGAAATACAACTGTCTGAATGAAAGAAAATAGTAGGGCATAAAAGATAGACAGGGATTTCAAGGTCTGTGAACACCGACAGATCTACCTTGAGTCTCCGGACAGCGGACCAATAACAAAATCTCGATCAACCTGAGCCGGTATCAAAATCTGCACAAAAAGTGCAGAGTGCAGCATCAGTACAACCGGCCCCATGTACTGGTAAATGTCGAGCCTAACCTCGACGAAGTAGTGACGAGGCTAAGGCAAGGCACCTACAAATCAACATGTACAATTTAACAGTATATATATAAATAACAGAAATGAAGAACTAAACAGGAATTGTCGGGAGGGGAACATATTGAGGGGAATACAAGATAAAGAACTACAATAGAATGATCACCAGAGCAGTCAATATACCATGAATCAACAGGAATAGTGGATACAGTAAGGAAAAATGCATGGCATCACCCTTCGTGCTTTTACTCTCAGTCTCACCATAAAATTAATAGAAATGGCACGGCATCACCCTTCGTGCATTAACTCTCATATCATGGCACGGCATCACCTTTCGTGCATTAACACTGACAATATGGCACGGCATCACCCTTCATGCATTAACACTCACAATATGGCACGGCATCACCCTTCGTGCATTAACACTCACAATATGGCATGGCATCACCCTCGTGCATTAATACCCACAATATGGTACGGCATCTCCCTTCGTGCATTGACACTCACAATATGGAACGACATCACCCTTCGTGCATTAACACTCTCCCTTACCATAATGCAATGCATAAATAACAACAGTGAGATCGAATAACAAGTACAAACCTTACTTTAACATTTGGTTCCATAATATCAATCTCAACTTTGAAATAAAAACTCAATTATCGCCAGAAAATCCATAAACATGATAAGAACGATAAATTGAACAACACTAGTATAACACGTAGCAATTTGGCATATGAAAGAGACAATATAAGAAAAACACAGAAACATGGAAAATAGGTAAATTGGCGGCGCATAAGTACACGTCACCTCACATATACGCCGCTCACATGGATTTAACTTAGCAAGTAATCTAAGGTTCCTAATTCCTTCAAGTCAGTGTTAGACACAACACTTACATCGCTCTAATGGCCACTTAATTCTCAATCACAACTTTTCCTTTGGGATTCACCTCCAAACCCCTCGTATCTAATCAAAAATGATTCAATATTATCAAATACGTCTAGAGGAATCAATTATATTGCATAAATTAAATTACCCAAATTTTCCTCAAAAAAGTCAAAAAATCGACCCCGGGCCCGCTTGGTCAAAACCCGAGGTTCGGACCAAAATCCATTTACCCATTCACCCCCGAGCCCGAATATATAATTGGTTTTGGAATCCGACCCCAAATTGAGGTCTAAATCCCCAAATTCCCGAAATTCCTAGTTTCTACCCTAACCCCTAATTTTACCGTGAAAACTCTAGATTTTAGGTTGATAATTCAAGAAATGTAATGGGTAATTGAAAGAAAATGGTTTAGATTCACTTAACAACACTTTGGGGAAGAAAATGACTCTTGAAAATTGCCTCTACCCATTTGGTTCTTGAAAAATGTTGAAGAAATAGCTTAAACCCGTGTTTGATTCTGTTTTATGCACTGGGCGACAGTGTGCATCGCGTTCACGAAGGGTGTTCATGAGATACTGCTCGCGTTCGCAATGGTTACTCCCCCCTGGCCTTCGCCTTCGTGAGGCATTGCTCGCGTTCGCGATGAAGGAACGACCAACCCTCCCCCTAGATGTGCCTAACACTATGCGTTCGCGAGGAGCTGGTCGCGTTCACGAAGGGTGACGCCCCCATCGCTTCATGTTCGCGAAGAAGAAAACTTCAGCTGCCTATTTTACTCTTCGTGTTTGCGAGAATACCTTCGCAAACGCAAAGAAGGACATACCAGATTTTCAAAGTCCAAAATATCCCGTGGCCTATCCGAAACTCACCCGAGCCCTCGGGGCTCCAAACCAAACATGCACACAAGTCTAAAAATATCATACGAACTTGCTCGCACAATCAAATCGCCAAAATAACACCTAGAACTAGGAATTTAGCACCAAATCAAATGAAATTCTCAAGAAGACTTTAAAATTTCTATTTTCTCAACTGGACGTCCGAATCACGTCAAATTAGCTTTGTTTCTCACCAAATTTAACAGACAGGTCTTAAATATCATAATGAACTTGTACCAAGCTCCGGAACCAAAATACGAACCCGATAATAACAATGCCAAATATAAAAAAATTCTTAAAAACAAATAATTTCCAAACATTTAATTTTCATCAAAAATTCATAATTCAAGCTAGGGACCTCCGAATTCGATTCCGGGCATACGCCCATGTCCCATAATTTGATACGGACCTACCGGGATCATCAAAGCATAGATCCGGTCCTCTTTACCAAAAATATTGACCGAAGTCAACTAAAATTAACTTTTAAGGCAAAAATTCTTATTTTCATTAGTTTTCAACATAAAAGCTTTCTAGAAACCTGCCCGGACTACGCATGCAAATTAAGGAGGTTAAAAATGAGATTTTTAAGCCTTAAGAGCGTAGATTCAAGTTCTAAAATATAAGATGACCCTTTTGGATCATCATAGAGCTATACGCGGGATATAAGAGTATACATTGCAGTGTATGAGTTTGAACTATCTCAAATTACACTTCCACAAATTGATGCTTGTTCTATGTCTATTCTAATTTAAGATTGCAAGATTAAGTAATGAAACTAAGAAATTATTTTTGTTGTTGTTTTTCAAATACTGTAAAAGGCCTAGGGCTATGACCTTCACCTAGGTGTTTGCCTAACGAATTGTAAACTTTAAAGCTTGATTTATTGGTCGGGGTATATTATAGCTATCAACACTTGAGTAACCACTCAATACCTCTCGGTCAGAGAGTGACTTTGCCCAATTTGGCTTTCTCAAGTCCAAATGGGTGTTGAACAAAACGGTTGATACAAATCTCAAGTCGGGTTTTACTATCTCTAGATTCAACCCTTTAATTGGGACTATCAATCTCTTGATTTACCCCAATTTCTTGTTAGCCAAGTTATCCTAGACAAAATCTCTCTTTCTCAAGTTGAGACCAACTCAAATAAGCATGAACTAATGTTTGCAACCATTAATTCTACAATTAAAAGCAAGAACAAGCAATAAATTAATCAAACACCTATTATGTTTACACTATGGGTTGGGTCACAATCCTAGCAAAAATCTAGCTACTCATACTTAAGATAGAAGAAATGATATTTAAACCCATATTGATAATTAAAATAAAGAAATCTATGTTCAAAAAGCTCAAAATTGCAAAAACTACTAAAGAGAGTAAAGAAAAACGTCTACTATAGTTGTTGATGTCAAAAACTTGACCTAAAAAAGTGAAACTCTTCTATTTATACAGAGCTGGAATTTTCGGACAAAAATGCCCTTTCGGAGGTTCTGCGGCCGCACAATTCCATGTGCGGTCCGCAATTTGCTTCAACTTGACAGGATTGGAATCTTGCGGCTGTAAAATTCTGAACCGCGGCCGCATCTCTCTCTCTTTCTGCGGTCCGCACATTTCTGAGTGCGGCTGCACATGGCTCTTTTGCGGACCACACAAATGCAATTATGGTCGCGTAGCTGATGTTCTGTGGCCGCACAATAATTGTGCGGTCCTCACTTCCATTGAACTTGATATGCAGGTTCTCTGAAATTTTGCTCTTGCCTAGCTTTTGTGGCCGCACATTTCATGTGCGGATCACACTTCTCATATCTCTGATAAGTTCTTCTGCACAATCTGCGGCCGCAGATGATGTTTTGCGGTCCACACTTTAAGCTTCTGTGTCTGTTTTTTTCCTTGAGTTTAGATCACTCCTTTGTGAGTTGGATGTCATCTTGGAGGCTCATTTTCCAATATTCCTGCAATTAAGCATATTTCATCAGTTTCGGGATACAATTCAACACTTTTGGACTAAAATGAAAGCTAAAAGGCACTAATAAGTAGTCAAAATTCCCACCTATCAACTCCCCCCAACTTAAGCTTTTGCTTGTCCTCAAGCAAATGAGGTAATTCCCACCTCCACAAGTTAAGTGTTATTCCAGCTAATCAAAGATGCATCAATCACACATCAATTGGGACCAGTAATTACCCACAACACTTATCAATTATCAACAAGGCGATGAGTTGAGCTTTTAAGAGCAAATAGTTCTAATGTGACACTTGAGCATCAAGAGTTGAATTTATTCATCAAGGAAGCTCGCTCTTTCATGTAGGTCATTGTGGATCCCAAACTCCTCCTCCTCTACTCTCCGTTAGCATATCTCACTAAAGAATATAGCCCCCAATTCAAAGATTTGTGAAAGGTTTGCTCATCTCTCTCAAAAGAATGTCACAAGTACGGCTCTAAGTACCATATGCTTACCCCACATGTAGATCACCACTAATGTAAGTTCTCTCAGCTTGAAATCACGTAGGACTTTTTCGGAATGCAATGAAGTCTTTTTGACTAATTTTGTATATGTTGTAATAGAACGGGTTCATCTTTCCTTAAGCATTCCACTTCCTCTTATCGGCTCATGTTTTGCCAACTCTATAAGGCATTTTCTTTTCCTTAGGGGAACTAGAGATACTTAACATCACTCTTACTTGGTCATGATATTTATTTTCTCCTTGTTTCTTTTATCCATGCTTTGCATCATTACTACTCTTTAAAAACCCTTCAAATCTGCAACTTATTCACTTTCTTTTTGCATTTTTCTTTTTGTTCTTCTTTCCTTTTCTTGCCTTTCCTTCTCTTCATTTATTTTCACTTTTTGTGCCTTAGTACCTTTTTCAAACTCATCGTCTCTCCCCCAAACTTATGTTTTTATCCTATTATTGCACAAGAGTGTTAAGGAAAGCTCGGGTGCCAAGAGTGGGTCACGACAGAACAAGTAAAGGCTTGTAACATGGTGATCAAATGAGAAAGGTTTTAGGCTCAAATGGGTTGACTAGGGATAACAACATTGGTGGACATGGAAAATTTCATGCCAAGCAAAAATTAATATTTTGCCTCGAAACACATTCAGAGCAAGTTCTAGACCATTCGCATGGGTACTTGGACTTGCAACAAAAACATCTCACCTCTCACACAGCTGGATTGTTAAAGAGGATAGAGTCGAGGACCCACAACGACCATAATCAAGATTAAAAATCACTATGGTTTGACTAAACCACTTGATGGTTGCTTAAGTCAACACAAGAGTCAGAAGGTCATTAACTAGAGCTATTTCTTTCCAAAAACTTGTTTTTAATCATAAGTATGTAGTTAAGTGTGTTGGTACTAAGTGAAGCATGTTTGACTCTTCGAGTCTGACTCAATTAGGTCTTTTTATTCCTTATTACTACTATTCTTACCTAAACACTAAAAACTGACTTAATCCCTTAAGAAGGTTCTCACGCCATCCATCGTTGGGAAAAGACACCCGATTCACACAAAAACTACATTTGGAAATAACTGTGGCATTAAGAAAACCAAAGGCTTATTGTCCGCTCAAACATAAAAATAAGCTACTAGATTAAAAAGAAGCTATTAGATTAAATAAGAAGCTACTGAATTAAACATTGACTAATAAGAAAATAAAATAAAGAAGCTACAAAGCAAGCTACTGCAAGCATAATGAATATACATAATGAGAGAGGAAAAGAGAAAATATATACATTAATAGAGTGAGAAAGAGGGTGATCTATACATGATAAAAAGCTAAAGGAAAATGTTATCAGTTATTACAAACCAAATGTCAAATCATCCACTAATCAAATAAGCTCCACCCCAAATAAAAGTAAGAATTATCCCAATGCTTAACAAAATAAGAATAAAGAAGGGTAAGAGTGAAGAGGACTCCATATGTGGCTGTGTCCATAGCAGCATCACCGCCCTCAGTCTCTTCTAACTGGATCTCATCATCCTCGGCTCTGGGAGTAACTAGGTTGGTGAACATCTGGCGCACCTCCTCAACACTGTCGGCAGCTAGGTCAGGTTCCTCAGACTGGCCAGTTGGTGCCACTGATGCTGATGGTGCTGCTGGATCTACTGGTGCTGCTGGATCTGTCTCCATCAGCATATCAAATGGAAGGTCCCCAACGGCTGCTATCATGGTGACCTCTCTCCTCAGTATGTCTAATGATTTCTTGGATGCCTGGGATTTCTTCATCTTCTTTACCTGCTTCCCAAGCTTCTCAATCACAGCTCCATGTGCTACTAAAGTGTTCATGATGGTCTGCTGATTCTCCAAAATCTTCGTCAATGTATCCTCCAGTGTTGGGGGAATCTGTGGTGCCGGGGTGGATGACTGTGTTGTAACAGCATTGGATAAGTCAGACAACTTTGCAGTAGTTGTCTGCATCCAGTTGTTGATGCTCACCAGTGTCTGGGAGACTCACAGCGCAGATAGCGGATAAGTGGGCGTAGGTACTAGCCTTAAAGTCGAGGTGGAGGGAACTGATGTTGAAGGCTCTGAAGAAGGAGGTGGAGGCATGACAGCTGACTCTACATCTACCATCGAAGTCTCATCAGACTGGCCTACGGTAGTAGTCGGTTGACCCTTTTTCTTTGGGTTTCCACCACCCATCAAAGAATACCATGAGAAAGGGCTTCTTTGCCCGCACCTTAGAATCAATATCCCTTGGCTCCACCCCCACATTCGTAAGTTATTCAGTGATAGTGTTAGGATACGGGTAGGAGGTGTCACCTTGCTTGGCGACCAAAGATATGTTGGCCGACATCACGACACCCAAATTGATTGGGTACCTGGCCATAATAGAGGCAACTAGCACTGCCCGAGGAATTGGAAGATTTGTCTCATTCTGGCATGGGTCTAATATGCTGCATATGAACATCTGCCATTCCTTTGCCTTGAAGTTCAGGGTGTTCCTGTGAATAGGAACCCCTGATGTGATCCATGGTTGTGGTGGTCCTGGGGCTGCTAGAATTTCAGCTAGCCATGGGCGAGCTGCATCTCCCATAGTCAGCTTTTCCAAATATTACATTGGCTCAACATCTTCAAACACCAAGTAGGTGTTCTGATCAAACCTTACTTTCAGGTTACTCACTTTTGTCACTTTGGTCCCCTTCTTTATGTGCTCCACATTGGTATAAAATTCCCGGACCAAGTACTCTTTGGCATCTACCACACTTTTAGTGAACCATGTCCACCCCTTCCGCTCCTAGAACTTCCTCGACACCGTTATGTTGTATTTATCAAGGTTTTTCAACAAGAACTGATGCTCAAGAGTGAGCGATCTTGACGGCCACCACTCTCTGAAACTAGAGAAGACTGCAAGATTGACGAACCTATCTTCCAAATTTCTTTCTTCTTCGGCCAGCTACTCTGGTATCACCCCCTTGGCCATCGTTCGGGAGATCATCAACATGTACTGTGGTAGCAGGTGCAATGGGGGCATGTGTGGATGAAGGTTCCGAAGCTTAACTGTTACCTTCCGAACCCTCAGAAGTGCTCTCAGAAGAGGAAGGCTCGTTTCTATGTTGGTATCTGTCCTTAGGCAGATGTGGTTGTGATTGCACAGTAGGATGCTCTTGCACTGAGTCGCCCTCCGATGCTTCCCTAGATTGGGCATATGAACTTGATTCGGCAGGCTCCAGCTGTCTACTTCGGCCTGCTGTGGCTTTCTTATTGATTACTCTTTGGATGCCGAGGGGTAAAGTGCTTTTGCCTCTGCCTCTGGAAGGTTCATCCCTCCCCATTGATGTATCACCACGACCACGGGATCTAATAATTTTCTGCAACACACAACAGTAGGAGTCAGTTCTAATTCATGTGCAGATAATCAGAAGTTCACAAATCAAAACATGTTGCAGGGTATGGAAGTGCGGTCCGCACAATTACAAGTGTGGCCGCAGGTCTGGTTGTACGGACTGCACAATTTTGAAGTGCGGCCGTAGCAAAGTAACTGCGGTCCGTAAAATTTTGAATGCGATCGCAGAGTTGAAGTGCGGTCCACACTTTTCTAAAAGCGTCTGCACAATGGATATATGAAAATAGCAACTCTCTGAAGACAGAGAATGCCCGGATCTACGGCGGCACACACTTTTCTGTGGCCGCGATTGAATTTTTGCGGACCGCAGAATCTTGCTTCACCAAATCCATAATCTATACTTATGCGGACCGCACAATTCCTTTTACGGCCGCACATTTCAGAACTTAATCGGGCAGAGTTCTTAGGGTTTCGCTTTTATAGACAAATTGGACATTGTAGTAGCACTTAAACATGAAAAACCAAATACCGAGTTCCCAAATAGCAACTAGGAGTTTACCCATGTCACGACCCAAAATTCCCACCTTTGGGACCATGATGGCGCCTAACATTTCACTTGCTAGGCAAGCCAACGTTAGAATAATATTAGCCATTTTAAATAATTTTTAAATTAATTAATAACAAAGAAACAAATGCGGAAGTAAGGTCTGAATTGTAGTGAATAATCCATAATAATAGCGATGTCCAAATACCATCTGAGAATTGGTGTCACAAGTGCACAAGCTACTAGAATAATACAAATAAAGGTCTGAATGAAAATAAAGCTGTCTGAAAGAAATACACATCTATGATAAAGTGGAAGGGGACTTTAGAACTACGAACGACATGCAGCTATACCTCAAGTCTCCTGCGAATAGTTGAATCCAAGCAAATGTACTATACGGTGCTGGGACCAACTCCAGTATCTGCACAAGAAGTGCAGAGTGTAATATGAGTACAACCAACCCCATGTACCCAGTAGGTGTCGAGCCTAACCTTAACGAAGTAGTGACGAGGCTAAGGCAGGTCACATACATTAACCTGTACGCAATAACAATAATAACAACAATAATAGAAATAAAACAGGTGTCTCTTTTCAATAGTTAAAGCCAACTCGGCAGTCATAACTAATTATCATTTCAATCAGTTTCCATTGCGGCGTGCAACCCTATCCCACCATATATCTATATTCAATTCTGTTGCGGCGTGCAACCCGATCCTCCAATATATTCATTTCAATCAATTATGTTGCGGCGTTCACCCCGTTCCTCTAATATATTCATTTCAATCAATTTCGTTGTGGCATGCAACCCGTTCCTCCAATATATTCATTTCAATCAATTTTGTTGTGGCGTGCAATCCGCTCCTCCAATATATTCATTTCAATTAATTCTGTTGCGACATACAACCCGCTCCTCCAATATATTCATTTACCAATTCTCATAAAAGAAATTACTCCAATAAATGCAATAATTAATATGAAATTATAAGACACCAAGCATACAATAATTATGATTTATTAGAAATAAGTGATGACAATTAGCAATTAATTGTGAAAATTTAAGGATGTAATAGGCATTTTAATAATTAGTATGCTAAACGTCAACTGGCAATTAAGTCACATAAATCAAATAAAGCATGTAGCAATTATAGCATGGATTCAAGGCATGATATTGAGCAAAAAACACGAGAGAACAATTAATATAATAATTAATTCATGATTTAAAATGATTTATGATTTTTCAAGTAATTATGCAAACAATTAATTTGACGACGTATAGACACTCGTCACCTCGCCTATACATCGTTCACATGCATTTCACATAACAAATAATTTAAGGGTTCTATTCCCTCAAGTCAAGGTTAACCACGCCACTTATCTCGCTTTGCAACCAAATTCAAGAATCCAATAAACCCTTGCCTCGCGAATTCATGTCTGAAATCCTCAAATCTAGTAATAAACAATTCAATATACTCAATACAAATCGTAGAAATTAATTCCATATGAATTTACTAATTTTTCGGATTAAAGTCCGAAATTCATCTCAAAAATTATTAGTGGGGTCCACATTTCGAATCTCGGAAAAACGTATGAAATACAAACACACGTTCCAAGACGAGTCCAATCATACAAAAATTATCAAATTCCGATGTCAAATGGACCTTCAAATCTTAATATAATGTCTTTGAAGATTTCTACCATTTTTAGCCCAATCTTTATTCATTTGAAGTCAAAAATCTTCCAACAAACATTATTGGTATAAGCATATATAAATAATACTCTTACACCCAAAAATCATACTTCTAATTAACCATCTTCTCCCCAAATCTGAAATTGAAAAACAAGGGTATGAAACCTTACCTCTTAGATGAAGAACTTGAGAGATTTCATGTTGGATTTCAAGGCTTGAGCAAGATTTGATGAGCAAGACACTTGAGCTTCTTCCTCTCTCTAGAACACTCTCACTTCTCTCTTAAAATATCAGGTTTTAGCTCAAAAATGACTTAACCCCTCTCCCTACCCGGCCTTGGGGGTATTAAAAGAGCTCCTACGTGCGCGGCCGCACATCTGGGCGCGCATATGACACATGTCCAGTAAAATGGCCATAACATTTTGTATTCATATCCAAAGTATAAATGGTTTGAAGCGTTAGAAGCTAGACTCGAAGCAATTTCATTTGATAGGTTGTACATCACATAACTACTTATATATATGTAGATAAGCTCGTCCGAAGTGTGGTATTATGCGTACTTATTTGGAACTTTAGTCTATTATGTAATTTTTCAACTTGTCTTAGACTTAGGACTTTCCTTAGACCCCATATCACTTATAATATGCCTCTTACACTTATTATCATATCCAATAGGTGTCCATCATGTTAATAGTCCTCGAATGAGAAGTAGAGTCCGCCCCCAAACACATAACATAACTTATCTCTTCTTTCGCACATTTCAATTTACTAACTCCCAAAATTTTCAAATATTTTGCTAGAGTTTCCTTTGTAACTGGGTCTATCTACCTGCCAGAGAATCCCGGATACTAATCCTAACAAAACATACATAATCCAATCAAGGTAACATAACATGAAAACAATACTAAAAGTGGCCTCAAAAGCAATATATTTCAAGAAAATGAACGACATTAACATCAACTATTCAGGTGATACGTAACTCATAGCAGATAAGCTCCCAACATCTTCATAGAATATAGAAATGAATGTTTAAATTAAAGAAGACATTTTTGGGTCATCACATTCTCCACCTCTAAAACAAACGTTCGTCCTCGAACGGAATTAGAGAAGTACCTTAGCTGGTGAAAAGATGTGGATATTTGCTCCGTATGTGTGAATCACACTCCCAGATAGCTGCCTCAATCGGCTGACCTCTCCTTTGTATGGATATTTCCGGAGCATGGATACATGGAATACCGGATGAACTGATGATACACTAGGTGGTAGTTCAAGCCTGTAGGCTACTTCACCCCCCCTTTTCAAGAATTTCAAAGGCTCCGATATACCTAGGGCTCAACTTGCACTTCTTTCCGAATCTCATTACACCTTTCATAGGTGAAACTCGAAGCAATACTCTTTCTCCCGCCATGAATGCAAGGTCACGAACCTTACGGTCGGCATAACTCTTTTTCCTAGACTGAGCTGTGCGAAGTCGATCCTGAATAATTTTGAGCTTATCGAAGGCATCCTGTACCAAATCGGTACCCAACAACCGAGCCTCTCCTGGTTCAAACCATCCAACTGGCGAACAACATCGCCTCCTATATAATGCTTCATACGGAGCCATCTGAATGCTCAACTGGTAGCTATTTTTATAGGCAAACTCTGCAAGTGGCTAGAAGTGATCCCAAGAACCTCCAAAGTCTATAACACAAGCGCGAAGCATATCTTCCAATATCTGGATAGTGCATTCTGGTTGTCCATCTGTCTGTGGATAAAATGTTGTACCCAACTCAACCCACGTGCCTAACTCACGTTGTACAACCCTCCAGAAGTGCGAGGTGAACTGTGTACCTCGATAAAAAATGATAGACACAAGCACACCGTGAAGGCGAACAATCTCGCGGATGTAAATCTCCGCTAACCGCTCTGAAAAATAGGTAACTGCTACTTGAATGAAATGCGGTGACTTGGTCAACCTGTCCACAATGACCTATACTGCGTCAAACTTTCTCTGAGTTTGTGGCAGTCCAACAACAAAATCCATAGTGATACGCTCCCACTTCCACTCAGGAATTTCTAACTTCTGAAGCAAACCACCAGGTCTCCGGTGCTCGTACTTAACTTGCTGACAATTCAGACACCGAGCTACATATGCATCTATATCCTTTTTCATTCTCCTCCACCAATAATGTTGCCGCAAATCTTGATACATTTTGGTGGCACCCGGATGAATAGAATTCAGGTAACTATGGGCCTCTTCAAGAATTAATTCACGAAGCCCATCCACATTAGGAACACAAATACGACCATGCATCCTCAGATCTCCATCATCTCCCACATCAACCTGCTTGACACCACCGTGCCGCACCATGTCGCTCTCTGGTGCGCTCATATAAAAGCGATCGAGCAACTGTGTAGGCTAGACCCCGACTAGGTTCTGAAACATCTAACCTCATGAATTGATTAGCCAAAGTCTGAACATCTGCGGCTAACGGCCTCTCACCAACCGGAATATACGCAAGGCTGCCCATACTCATAGCCTTTCTACTCAAAGCATCGACCACCGCATTGGCCTTTCTGGGGTGATACAAAATAGTGATATCATAGTCTTTCAACAACTCCAACCATCTTCTCTACCTCAAATTGAGATCTTTTTGTTTGAACAAATACTGTATGCTACGATGATCAGTAAATACCACACACAAGACACCGTAACGGTAATGCCTCCAAATTTTTAGTGCATGAACAATGGCTGCCAATTCTAAGTCATGAACAAGATCATTCTTCTAGTAAACTTTCAATTGTCGCAACGCATATGCAATCTCTCTGCCATCTTGCATTAATACAACACCAAGCCCAATGTGAGATGCATCATAATATACCGTATGAGATCCTGAACATGTGGGCAATACCAACACTGGCGTCGTAGTCAAAGCAGTCTTGAGCTTATGAAAGATCAACTCACACTCGTCTGACCATCTGTATAGAACACCCTTCTGGGTCAATTTGGTCAATGCAGATTCTATAGACGAAAATCCCTCCACAAACCGTCGATAATAACCTGCCAAACCAAGGAAACTCCGGATCTCTTTAACTGAAGTAGGTCTAGGCCACTTTTGAACAGCCTCAATCTTCTTAGGATCCACTTTTATGCCTTCTGTCGATACAACATGCCCCAAAAAGGCAACTGAGTCTAACCAAAATTCACATTTTGAAAATTTGGCATATAACTGATTATTCTTCAAAGTCTGAAGCACACTCCGAAGATGCTGCTCATGGTCCTCTCGACTGCTGGGGTAAATCAAGATATCATCAATGAATAGAGCCACAAAAAAATCAAAATAGGGCTTGAACACTCGATTCATCAAATCCATAAATGTTGATGGGGCATTTGTCAGCCCAAATGACATCACCACGAATTCGTAATGCCCATACTGAATCCGAAAAGTTGTCTTAGGGACATCAGATGCCCTAATTTTCAATTGAGGGTAACCAGACCTCAAGTCAATCTTTGAAAACACCTTGGCACCCTAAAGCTGATCGAATAAGTCATCAATTCTTGGCAGTGGATACTTGTTCTTGATAGTAGCCTTGTTCAACTGTCGATAATTTATACACATTCGCATTGAACCATCTTTCTTCTTTACAAATAACACTGGTGCACCCAAGGCGAGACACTAGGTCTAATAAATCCCTGATCAAGCAAGTCTTGTAACTGTTCCTTCAGTTCTTTTAGTTCCGGTCGGGTCATACGGTATGGTGGAATAGAAATAGGATGAGTGCCTGGAGCCAAATCAATACAGAAGTCTATATCTCTGTCTGTGGCATCCCAGGCAAATCTACAGGAAATACTTTTAGAAATTCACGAACAACTGATACTGAGTCCATAGAAGGAACATTCACACTAGAATCGTGAATATAAGCCAAAAAGGCTAGACACCCTTTCTCGACCATACGTCGAGCCTTCATATAAGAAATAATCCTGCTAGTAGAATGACCAGGAGTTCCTTTCCACTCTAATCGAGGCAACGCCGGCATGGCATGACAATCCAATATAGCACGATAAGGTGACAGCCAATCCATACCCAAGATGACATCAAAATCTACCATATCAAGAAGTAGAAGATCCTCACTAGTCTCAAGACTTTCAATAGTAACCACACACGAATGATAGACATGATCTACAATGATAAAATCCCATACCGGCGTGGACACGTGCACAGAAGCACTCAAAGAATCAAGAGGCACAACCAAATATAAAGCAGAGTAGGAGAACACATAGGAATAAGTAGATCCTGGTTCAAACAAACCTGAAGCATCTCTATAGCAAACTGGAATAATACCTGTGATCACGGCGTTGGATGACTCGGCTTAAGGCCTACCAGGGAATACATAGAATCAGGGCTGGGGCCCACTACTCAAAACCACGTCTCTAGGACAACTTCTAACTAACTGGCCTGCACCTCTAACAGCCTGGTCTCCACCTCTAATTGCATGACCACCACCTCTAGCTGCCTGACCCCTACCTCTAGCTTGTTGAGCAGGCGGTGATGCAACCGATGCCAGTATGATGGCACGGGAATCCTGCCGAGATCTGTTACTCGACAACCTAGGGCAATACCTCCTAATGTGTCCAATGTTCCCCCACTCATAACACCCATCCTACTGTCGTAGCTACTGATTTGAGGCAGAAAGTCTCAAATGGCCATAACATTCTGTATACATATCCAAATGACAAAAAGTCTGAAGCATTTGGAAACTAGACTCGAAGATCTTTCATTTGATAGGTTGTCCATCACATAACTCCTTATATATATGTAGAAATGATCGTCCATAGTGTGGTATTATGAGTACTCATTTGGAACTTTAGTCTATTATGAAATTTTCCAACTTGGCTTAGACTTGGGACTTTCCTTAGACCCCATATCACTTATAATATGCCTCCTACACTTGTTATCATATCCAATAGGTGTCCATCATGTTAATAGTCCTCGAATTAGAAGTAGAGTCCGCCCCCAAACACATAACATAACTTATCTCTTCTTTCACACATTTTAATTTCCCGAATTTTACTAACTCCCAAAATTTTCAAAAATTTCGCCAGAGTTTCCTTTGTAACTGGGCCTATCCATCTGCCAGAAAATCCCAGAAACCAATCCTAACAACACATACATAATCCAATCAACGTAACATAACATGAAAACAATACTAACAGTGGCTTCATAAGCAATATATTTCTAGAAAAAAAATGACATTAACATCAACTATTCAGGTGATACGTAACTCATAGCAGGTAAGCTCCCAACATCTTCATAAAACACAGAAATTAATGTTTAAATTAAAGATGACATTTTTGGGTCATCACAACCCAACACAATTCACACCCCATATAGATATTAAATTGACCAATGGTCTAAAATAACTAACAAATTGTAAACTAAACTAAGAAAATTGAAGAATCCTAGAAATGCTCTGAACATACCAGTGATGAAGTGGTATTGAGGAGTCATCACAGATGCTCAATTAAGTGGCATATGATTCAATCAGTTGTGTGCAAGATTTTAGCTTTTGTTTTAATTTCTCAGAGATTGGATAGTTTCAACAATAGCATTAGGGCTACTATTTATCATAAACGGGTTTGGCTAAGGTTTTAAGAGACGAGTGCAGCCGCAGAATTCCTTAAATTATGCAGTCGCAGTTGACTTTTGCTATAGCATTCAAAATTGTGCGGTACGCACTTTTTCCATACTTAGCCAATTTTTCTCAGCACGGTTCTTGCATAGAACACTCATTCCTACAACACACTTCAAAACCAGTTAGCACAAAATAAAGCCTATCTAAAGAAAAAGAAAAAAAAAAGAGAAAGGAAAAGAAACATGGGTTGCGTCCCAAGAAGCGCCTGATTTAACGTCACGGCACGACGCAGATTACTATTATTTGAAATGAATTACTGCCACGACGTGGCCATCACCAAATTTTCCCAGATAATGCTTCACCCGGTGACCATTGACTCTAAATACCTCATCATTTTTATTCTTTAAGTTCAAAGCACCAAAGGGTGTAACACCCACAACCTAAAACGGGCCACTCCATTTAGACTTTAACTTTCCAGGAAACATCCGTAATCGCGAATTGAACAACAACACAAGATCAACCTCTTTAAACTCTTTATTCCAAATGCATTTTTCATGAAGATATTTCATCTTCTATTTGTATAAGGACGAAGTTGTGTATGCATGATACCAGAACTCATCCAACTCGTTCAAATGTGCCACCCTTAAGTTGGCGGTGACATCCCACTCAAGATTCAACTTCTTTAAAGCCCACATGGCTTTGTGCGCAAGTTCCACCGGAAGATGACAAGCTTTTCCAAACACCAACCGGTATGGAGATATTCTGATAGGTGTTTTGTAAGCCATCCTATAGGCCCATAAAGCATCATCAAGTTTCTTGGACCAATCCGTTCGGTTAGCATTCACTCTTTTGGACAAAATACTCTTTATCTCCCGGTTGGAGACTTTCACTTGACCGCTTGCTTATGGATGATAGGGACTCGTGACTTTATGAGTGACACCATACTTGGAGAGTAAGGTGTCGAAAGCTTTGTTGCATAAATGTGATCCCCCATCACTTATGATAGCCTTTGGAGTACCAAATCTTGTGAAAATATTTTTCTTCAAAAACGCCACCACACTTCTTGCTTCATTGTTGGGTAGAGCAACGGCCTCAACCCATTTGGACACATAATCACCCGCGACCAAGATGTAGGTGTTTCCACAAGAACTCACAAAAGAACCCATGAAGCAAATACCGCACACATCGAAAATATCAATCTCCAAAATGGTGGTAAGGGGCATTTCATTTTTCTTTGAGATTCCACCGGCCCTTTGACATTCATCACAATGCTTGACTAGATCATTTGCATCCTTGTAAAGGGTGGGCCAATAGAAACCACAACTTAGCACTTTGGCCACCATTCTTGCTCCACCATCGTGAGGACCATATGGCGAAGAATGACAAGCCACAAGAATTTCAAGTTGTTCCTCCTCCGGTACACATCTTCTAATCACTCTATCTATACAAATCTGGAAAAGGTATGGTTCATCCTAATAATAGTCTTGACAATCCCGTTTGAGCTTCTTCCTTTGGTTTGAAGAGAACTCATTTGGGATGATACCACTTATAATGAAATTTGCTAGATCCACGAACCATGGCACCTCTTTCATTGAAATAGCCAAGAGTTTCTCATCGGGGAAGGAGTCATTGATTTCAAGGCCATCATGCGGCCTCCCCTCCTTCTCCAAACGAGACAAGTGGTCCGCCACTTGGTTTTCACTTCCTTTGCGATCTTGGATGTCAATATCAATTTCTTGCAATAAAAGCACCCATATCATCAACCGGGCTCTAGAATATTTCTTGCTCATAAGATAGCGAAGTGTCACATGATCCGTGTGGACAATGACTTTTGCACCCATCAAGTATGGGCAGAACTTCTCCATAGCAAAGACAATGGCAAGGCGATCTTTCTCTGTAATGGTGTAGTTGACATGATCACTATTCATGGTCTTACTAGCATAGTAGACCAGATGAAAAATCTTGTTGATGCGTTGCCCCAAAATAGCCCCTACCGCTACATAACTTGCATCGCACATGAGCTCAAAAGGAACACTCCAATTTGGAGCGGTAATAATGGGAGTAGTAGTCAACTTGAACTTTAGCAATTCATAGGCTTTCATGCAATCATCAATAAAGTGGAACTTAGCATCTTTCTCCATAAGCTTGCATAAAGGGTTCATAACTTTAGAGAAATCCTTGATGAAACGCCGGTAAAATCCCGCGTGACCTAAGAAACTCCGCACAACTTTTACTGAAGTTGGAGGTGGAAGTTTAAAAATCACCTCAATCTTTGCCTTGCCGACTTCAATGCCATTCTTTGAGATCTTGTGGCCAAGGACAATGCCTTCCTCGACCATAAAATGACATTTCTCCCAATTGAGCACCAAGTTTGTTTCTTCACATCTTGCCAACACTTTATCCATGTTTGCGAGACAATCATCAAAAGAATTCCTGACCACCGAGAAGTCATCCATGGAGACTTCAAGGTAATCCTCCACCATGTCCGTGAAGATCGCCATCATACACCTTTGAAAAGTCGTCGGTGCATTGCACAACCCAAATGGCATCCTCTTGAAGGAAAAAGTACCATAAGGACATGTAAAAGTAGTCTTCTCTTAATCCTCCGGAGCAATAAGAATTTGGTTGTACCTAGAATACCCATCAAGAAAACAATAGAAAGTACGGCCGGCCAATCTATCAAGCATTTGATCTAGGAAGGAAAGTGGAAAATAGTCCTTCCTTGTGACTTTGTTGAGCTTACGATAGTCCATACACACTCTCCACCTGGTCACCGTTCTTGTAGGAATCAACTCATTCTTATCATTGGTGACCACCGTCATGCCCCCCTTCTTTGGGACACATTGTACCAGACAAGTCCACAAACTATCAGAAATGAGATAGACAACCCCGACATCCAACCACTTGATGATCTCTTTTTTGACAACCTCTTGCATGGATTCATTTGATATTCAATATATGGTTTGGAACCTTCCTCCAAGTTAATATTGTGCATGCAAAATGCGGGGCTTATCCCCCGAATATCCGCCAATGTCCATCTAATAGCCTTCTTCCTCTTTTGTAGCACCGCCAATGTAGAGTCCACCTGCACGTTAGTCAAACAAGAGGAAAGAATAAATGGTAAACTAGAAGAAGGGCCAATAAATTCATACCAAAGATTTTGAGGTAAAGACTTCAACTCCAAGATAGGAGGCTCCTAGATCGAGGGCTTTGTTGGATGAGTTGTCCTATTTTCAAGATCCAAGGACAATTTACGGGGCTCATAAGTGTACGACCCCATTCCTTGCAACGAGTTTACACATTCCATGAAGCCATCCATTTCGTCATCACCAAAGTTGAGCAACACGGCCTCAAATGTATCATCAACATTCATCACAACACTTGTTTCATCTACAATCACATCGGTCACCAAGTCTACGAACTAACACACCTCTTTGCTATTGGGTTGCCGCATGGACTTACACACATCAAAAACCATTTTTACATCACCAACCTGGAAGGTAAGTTCTTTGGCTTCAACAGCAACTAGAGCCTTCCCCGTAGCAAGGAAAGGTCTACCTACAATAATCGGCACCTCATAATCAACCTCACAATCAAGAATGAAAAGATTCGCTGGAAGAATGAATTTATCAACACGAACCAATACATCTTCAATCACTCCCAATGGTATCTTCATGGTACGATCGGCCATTTGTAATCTCATAGATGTGGGTCTTGGTTGCTCAATTCCCAAAGTCTTAAAAATCGAATAGGGCATAAATTGATACTTGCCCCAAGATCACAAAGAGCTTTTACAAACTCGGCACTCCCAATGGTACAAGGAATCATGAAAGCGTCGGGATCCTCCAACTTGGGAGCCATTGAATGCACAATTGCACTCACTTGATGAGTCATTTTTATAGTTTCAAAATTCATCGATTGCTTCCTTGTCACTAAATCCTTCATAAACTTTGCATAACCGGGCATTTTCTCTAAGGCTTCAACTAATGGCACATTGATAGATGGGCTCTTCATCATGACAATGAACTTTTTGAATTGATTCTCGCCATTATTCTTGGCAAGCCTTTAAGGATATGGAGGAGGAGGCCTATGTCACGACCCAACTGGAGGGTCATGACTAGCACCCGGGCCATACTTGCCGAGCACCAACGTACATTTTATCTAACCTTCCTTATTATCTTTAAGGGCCGACAAGATCAATATAAATAGTAGACATGGATCATGAACATCCAACAATGAAAGATAATGTCACGAACATACATAATATGTGACGACAAGACTGTCAAGAAACTATATATAAGGTACGAGCTATCATGATGCCATGAAAGACTATACAACAAAAATCAGCCGAAAAGGCATTCTAAACCATACATAAGTCGACACCTATCTATGAGCCTCTAAAGGAACATAAGTGCTACAACATTGCTGGAACAGGGCCCCGACATACCCATAATGTCTATAACAAAAATGCATACCAAGACCACGGCAAGTCCGGAGAAGGGATCTCGCCAATAACCGCTGAACTGGACAGCCTACTGTGGTGGGGGAGCTACGTCTACCTGTCTATCAGGACCTGCAGCACGACATGCAGCGTCCACAAATAAAAAGGACGTCAGTACGAATAAAGTACTGAGTATGTGAGGCAAGAAAGCATAAGTAAGAACAGTAATGTAAACAGGGATAGAGAATATACAACCTGTGACATCTGGGTACCTCTGAGGGCTACTGACATGAAACACATGATACATACTTATATATACATAAACTTTTAAAACATACGCCTTTGTGGGCATCACCATCATCATATCGTACCCGGCCGTAATAGGCTCGGTAAAACGTACCCGGCCATCATAGGGCTCGGTAGAATCATACCCGGCCACGTGGAGCTCAGTAAAACCCAACTGATTAGTGATTGCACAATAGGTGCCATACCCGGCCGACTATAGCGCGGCTCGGTAGAGTAAAATAGATACATATATATGATGCATGCTGGACTCATTGGAATCACATTTTGAACCTTTCGGAGTGACGTAAGGTCGGTATCCTTCGTACACGTTATTAGGATTAACTCTTCATCAAGAATCTTATAAGAATCAGGAACTACCAACAACATTGATAATATAAGAATAAGAGAAGTAACATCAATATCAATTGTTTCATAAGAAGGGCATCAATGTAAGTACTGCTAGCTTCTAAGAGTAGAGTATCTTTGGGAGCTCGTTCATTACATTATGTACAATCGGAGTCGTGCAAAAGAATGAAGGGGATAGCCTCACATACCTTGTATATACTGCCCAACCTCAAGCTATGCAAATGTCATGACTCCTTAGTCTACAATAAGAGAAATGACACTATCATTATCGTTTAAGCGTCGTAACTATTATGTATCGACCGCAACCTATTTTACGATGAAACGGACAGCACCTCCCCTATTTATATGACTTCCCACAAGTCAATAAAATCACCAAACAGCCCAAACAACATCATTAATAATCATATTGAGCCTCCAAAACAGTCCACCAACCAACAACATTACTACCAAGCCTTTCGATATATATTTCACAAGTTCTAGCTTCAACGACTTAGCTGCAACTTGGATAATCTTAAATATATATAGAGTAAGAGGTTCCTTACCTTTAAACAGAAAGAACAACTCCAATTTGACCTTACTTTTCCACGAAATATCCCTTCAATTCTGCCACAAGAACAAGGAAGCGAAACTAGCAATTAATTCGGGTTTTTCGGCACTAGAATTACTTTAGAAGACTTGAAATCACCTAGGGTTGATATTAAAAACTTAAAGGTGTATTTACAGGACATAAAACACTTAAAACAACCTCCCACACGAGTTGGAACAACACAAAAATCAGCAACAACAAGAAGAACAAGAAACATACTAGCGCCACGGGATTCCCGACATTTGATTTGTGTTGTTTGCCCTTTGTTTGGGTCTTGGATCATGAGAGAACCATGAGAGACTGTTTTTAGGGTTATAAGGTCTGAATATACTGAAAAATAATGACTTAAAACGGGGTTGAGGTATCTTATATATGTCCATATGTCTTAAACCGCCTTTGTGGGCCCCATAGAGAGCAGCTTGGCGCACTCTCGCGAAAACGCGAATATCTCTCTATTCCGAGATTGTATCGATGAACGGTTTAATGCGTTGGAAACTAGACTCATAGATCTTTCAATTTGATAGGTATATCACCCCATAATTCCAAGCACATTGGGAGAAAAATGCAGTAACATTTGACCTAAAGTTTAAGTAAAATTATAAACCTAAGTTGCGACAACTTTTATCGACTTTTGTTTCATAACTCGCTTGACTTCAAGACTTATGATGCGGATATTATATGATTCAAATAAATTAAAACAAGACCTCTTGGGACAATTAATCACCTCTAGTGTTACCCGAAAATACGGGTTACAACATCCTTGATTCGTTTAACTTCAAATACTTGTTAACCACTCTTATACACCCTTGTATCTTTTAAGACCAATAGGATTAACTTCTTATCATCTCAAAGATAATCTCTTCTTGGATTTACGTCGACTAACTTACAATGTGATCTAAGCTACGCGAATTTGGGTTGTAACAGCCTAGGTATTGGTGCCTTAGCCTTTTGCACTACCGGTTCTGATATGTCAATAATGTGATCCCTAGATGGGTTCACTTCCTCTTGAGCTTCCTCCACATTGTCACTAATATCAATCTGCACTTCCACATTTGCTTTCACCACATTGTCCGGAATCTCATCTTCTTGAACCACTTGCTCATCATCCACAAGTTTCCATTGATTCGAGGTGGGTGCATCCCACCTTTTCCACTCTTTGTAGTAACGACCATGGCATGTTCCATATTGTTTCCACCCTTTGGGTTCACCACCGTGTCACTTGGTAGTGCCCCCTTAGGACGAGTATTTAGGGCTTGAGAGATTTGCCCCATTTGGACTTCCAAGTTTCGGATAGATGTATTGTTAGAGGCAAGTTGGGCATCGGAGTCGATACTTTTCTCCATCATTTGCTTAAACATATTCTCAATTTGTCCCATCTCATTGTTGGAAGAATTTGGACAATGGGAAGGATAAGGAGGCAGGTTGCCCTTGAAAGTTGTTCACATATTGCACTTCCTCCTCTTGTTTGTTGTAAGATTCATCTTGATCAAACCCACTATCTGCTTGCACATAATTATCCACTCGGTTTTGCACTTGTGGACTTTTGGGCCTTCTCTTGTTCACCATTATACTAACTCCCTCCATAGCATTAACTTGCTTAGGATTTTGCACTTGTTGAAGTTGAGCATTGGCTAATTGATTCATTGTGGTGGTCAACTTGGCAATGACTTGCCCACAATCATGCAATTCTTTATGTAGTTGAATCACATTCGGATCACCTTGAGGAACATTTGCTCTACTTTGCCATGCCGAAGAAGTATCCGCCATTTCATCTAAAATCTCACAAGCTTCCACATACGGCATTGTCATGAAATTTCCACCGGCAGGTTAATTAACGACGCACTGATTGGTAGTATTGATCCCCCGATAGAAAGTTTGTTGAATCATAGCTTCCGTCATGTCATTATTTGGGCACTCTTTGACCATAGTTCGGTACCTCTCCCATATTTCATGCAACGACTCATTGGGCTCTTATTTGAATGCTATAATCTCATCTCTAAGAGTAGCCATATGCCCAGGAGAAAAGAACTTGAAAATAAATTTCTCCGCCAATTCATCCTATGTATGGATGGAGTGATTTGGCAATCTTTCTAGTCAATCCAAGGCTTTCCCCCATAGAGAGAAAGGAAATAGCCTCAATATTAAAGCATCCTCGGAGATGTTTGTCTGTTTACTCCCCCAACAAGTGTCCACAAACCCCTTCAAGTGTTTTTATGCATTTGACTCGGCGCCCGGTGAAGAATCCTCGTTGCTCTAACAATGTGAGCATTGCATGCGTGATTTGAAAGTTGCCCACCCTAATGCTGGGAGGGACAATGGAACTTGCATACCCTTCATTCGACAACACCCGGTGGAGCTGCTCTTGGTGGAGGTGGAGGTCAAACTAGGACATTGTCTTGAGTGGAACCTCTTCAACTTGATCATCTTTAACGTCCACATCCCCCAAAGGCATGTTTCCGAGTTGATCGTTGTTGTTTGCCATTATGGTACCTACAATTGATTCACACAAATCAGTAACAAGGAAGGAAAAAGAAGACAATTCACACACAAAACCAAATATATAGCTAAATCCACTTTTAGCTCCCCCGGCAACGGCGCCAAAAATTGATCTCGTCCAAGTTCACACCTCAATTAAAGGTTATGAAATGGTCGATTGCAATAGTAATACCCAACAAGGAGTCGGGGTCGAATTGCACAGAGAGCTATACGTGGGATTTAGGTGTGTAAATTGCAGTGTATGAGTGTGAACTATCACAAATTACACTTCCACAAATTGATGCAAGTTCTATGTCTATTCTAATTTAAGATTGCAAGATTATGTAATGAAACTAAGAAATTGTTTTTGTTGTTGTAAAAGGCCTAGAGCTATGACCTTCACCTAGGTATTTGCCTAACGGGTTGTAAACGTTAAAGCTTGTTTTATTGGTCGGGGTGTATTATAACTATCAACACTTGGGTACCCACTCAATACCTCTCGGCCAGAGAGTGACTTTGCCCAATTTGGCTTTCTCAAGTCCAAATGGGTGTTGAACAAAACAATTGATACAAAGCTCAAGTCGAGTTTTACTATCTCTAGATTCAACCCTTTAATTGGGACTATCAATCTCTTGATTCACCCCAATTACTTGTTAGCCAAGTTTTCCTAGACTAAGTCTCTCTTTCTCAAGTAGAGACCAAGTCAAATAGGCATGAACTAATGTTTGCAACCAATAATTCTACAATTAAATGCAAGAACAAGGCTAAATAACAAACACCCAACAATAAACAAACAATAAATCAAACACCCATTAAGTTTACACTCTAGGGCTGGGTCACAACCCTAGTGAAAATCTAGCTACTCATGCTTAAGACAGAAGAAATAGAAGAAGAAATGATATTTAAACCCATATTGATAATTAAAATAAAGAAATCTATGTTCAAAAAGCTCAAAATGGCAAAAACTACTAAAGAGAGTAGAGAAAAACGGCTACTGTAGCTGCTGATGTCAAAAACTTAAACTAAAAAAATGGAACTCTTCTATTTATACAGAGCTAAAATTTTCGAACAAAAATGCCCTTTCGGAGGTTCTACGGCCGCACAATTCCATATGCGGTCTGCACTTTGCTTCAACCTGACAGGATTGGAATCTTGCGGCTGCACAATTCTGAACCGCGGACGCATCTCTCTCTTTTTGTGGTCCGCATATTTTTGAATGCGGCCGCACATGGATCTTTTTGTGGACCGCACAAATGCAACTGCGGTCGCGTAGCTGATCTTCTGCGGCCACACAATAATTATGCATTCTGCACTTCCGTTGAACTTGATATGTAGGTTCTCTGAACCTTTGCTCTTGCCTAGCTTCTGTGGCCACACATTTCATGTGCGGACCTCACTTCTCCTAGATCTCTAATAACTTTTTCTGCACAATCTGTGGCCGCAGATGATATTCTGCGGTCCGCACTTTAAGATTCTATGTATGTTTTTATCCTTGAGTTTAGATCACTCCTTTGTGAGTTGGATTTCTTCTTGGAGTCTTGTTTTCCAATATTCCTACAATTAAGCATATTTCATCAGTTTTCGAGAACACAATTAAAAGTTTTTGGACAAAAATAAAAGCTAAAAGGCGCTTATAAGTAGTCAAAATCCCTACTTATCACCCTTCCGCCATAAAGTGTATACAACGGTTTCATCTTAGCCGCCATAATAGTAGCTCAAATCCGTCGTAATATGCATTTTTTATTGTGGCCTTTTGTAAGATGTTAATTATGGAATTTACAAACCACCGTTATTGCTATCAAATTTTTAAGAGATTACAATTCTTAGTATGGACTTTTCATTGTTTACTGTGGTAGTTTTGAGCCGCTAGTTTTGCAACCAAAAACTACCATTTTTTTCTAATTTAATGTTACGACAGTTTAAAACTTCATAATCGTAATATTTTAAATTATTCACGATTCTATAATTTCACATTTTGATCCTTCCTATTGCACCTCTATGCAATTTAACACCCTTCATAATAATTGTAACACAAATTATAAAGAATTAAATAAGTAAAGTATTCATCATATAAAATATATGTAACGATCATGCTGGCTGTTTCAAGTATTATAGGCCCGTTCTCCCATTTACTACTTATTTTATACTCAATTATCGTTATGTGACTTACCGGGGTAGTAGGTTTAGTTCCGGGGATGTTTCAGAATGAGTTGAGACACTTAGTCTCGAGGTTGGAAGCTTAAGTTGAAAAGGTTGACCGAATGTTGACTTATGTGTAAATGGCACCAGAATAGAGTTTTGATGGTTCCGATAGCTCCGTTGGGTGATTTTGGACTAAGAAGTGTGTCCGGATAGTGATTTGTAGGTCTATAGTTGATTTAGGCTTGAAATGGCGAAAGCTGGAAAATTATATGTTTTGGAAATTGATAAGTTTGACCGAGAGTGGACTTTGTGGTTATCGGGATCAGATTTTCCAGGAGTTGAAATAGGTCCGTTGTGCCATTTATGACTTTTGTACAAAATTTGAGGTCAATCGGACGTGATTTGATAGATTTCGGCATCGATTGTCGAAGTTGGAATTTCTTAATTTTTATTAGGCTTGAATTGAGGTGTGATTCCTGTTTTTGATGTTGGTTGATGTGATTTGAGGCCTTAACTAAGTTTGTGTCATATTTTAGGACTTGTTGGTATGTTTGGTTGAGGTCCCAGGACCCTCCAGTGGAGTTTGGATGGTTAACGGATCGAAGTTTGGTTGCATAAGACTAAGCACTGCCTTTCTTTGCATGAGACTAAGCATTGTCTCCACTCCTTGCATAGGGCTATGCACTGCCCTCACCTTGCAAAAGGATAAGCACTGTCTTCTTTGCCAGAGGCTAAGCGCGGTCTCCTTTCCCTGCAAGAGACTAAGCATTGTCTCCACTCCTTGCATATGGGCTAGGCACCACCCTCACCTTGTATAAGGCTAAGCATTGCCTTTCCTTTCCAGACACTAAGCATTGTCTCCTTTCCTTGCATGAGACTAGATATTGTCTCCTTTCCTTCATGAGACTAAGCATTGTCTCCACTCTTTGCATAGGGCTAAACACTTCCCTCGCCATTGAATAAGGCTAAACGTTGCCTTTATTTGCATGAGACTAAGAATTGTCTCCATTCCTTTCATAGGGCTTGGCACTGCCCTCACCCTGCATAAGGCTAAGCACTGCCTTCTTTGCCTGAGGATAAGCGTTGTCTCCTTTACCTGTATGAGACTAAGCATTGTCTCCACTCCTTGCATAGGGCTAGGCACCGTCCTCACCTTGTATAAGGCTAAGAATTGCCTTTCCTTGCATGAGACTAAGCATTGTCTCCTTTCCTTGCATAAGAATAACCATTGTCTCCACTCATTGCATAGGGCTAAACACTGCCCTCACCATTGAATAAGGCTAAACGTTGCCTTTCTTTGCATGAGACTAAGCATTGTCTCCATTCCTTGAATAGGGCTAGGCACTACCCTCACCTTGCATAAGGCTAAGCACTGCCTTATTTGCCAGAGGCTACGCGCGGTCTCCTTCTCCTGCATGAGACTAAGAATTGTCTCCACTCCTTGCATTGGGCTAGGCACCGCCCTCACCTTGTATAAGGCTAAGCATTGCCTTTCCTTGCTATACTCTAAGCATTGTCTCCTTTCCTTGCATGAGACTAGGCATTGTCTCCTTTCCTTACATTAGACTAATCATTGTTTCCACTCTTTGCATAGGGCTAAACACTGTCTTCACCATTGCATAAGGCTAAACACTACCTTTCTTTGCATGAGACTAAGCATTGTCTCCACTCCTTGCATAGGGCTATGCACTGCCCTCACCTTGCATAAGGCTAAGCACTGTCTTCCTTGCCAGAGGCTAAGCGCGGTCTCCTTTCCCTACAAGAGACTAAGCATTGTCTCCACTACTTGCATATGGGCTAGGCACCACCCTCACCTTGTATAAGGCTAAGCATTGCCTTTCCTTTCCAGAGACTAAGGATTGTCTGCTTTCCTTGCATGAGACTAGATATTGTCTCCTCTCCTTCATGACACAAATCATTGTCTCCACTCTTAGCATAGGGCTAAACACTTCCCTCGCCATTGAATAAGGCTAAACGTTGCCTTTATTTGCATTAGACTAAGAATTGTCTCCATTCCTTTCATATGGCTAGGCACTGCCCTCACCTTGCATAAGGCTAAGCACTGCCTTCTTTTCCTGAGGATAAGCGTTGTCTCCTTTACCTGCATGAGACTAAGCATTGTCTCCACTCCTTGCATAGGGCTAGGCACCGCCCTCACCTTGTATAAGGCTAAACACTGCTTTTCCTTGCCAGAGACTAAGCATTGTCTCCTTTCCTTGCATGAGACTAGGAATTGTCTCGTTTCCTTACATTAGACCAAGCATTGTCTCCACTCTTTGCATAGGGCTAAACACTTCCCTCACCATTGCATAAGGCTAAACGTTGCCTTTCTTTGCATGAGACTAAGCATTGTCTCTACTCCTTCCATAGGGCTATGCACTGCCCTCACCTTGCATAAGGCTATGCACTGCCTTATTTGCCAGAGGCTAAGCGCGGTCTCCTTCTCCTGCATGAGACTAAGCATTGTATCCACTCCATGAATTGGGCTAGGCACCGCCCTCACCTTGTACAAGGCTAAGCATTGCCTTTCCTTGCCAGACTCTAAGCATTGTCTCCTTTCCTTGCATGTGACTAGGCATTGTCTCCTTTCCTTACATTAGACTAATCATTGTTTCCACTCTTTGCATAGGGCTAAACACTGCCCTAACCATTGAATAAGGCTAAACCTTGGCTTTCTTTGCATGAGACTAAGCATTGTCTCCATTCCTTATATAGGGCTAGGCACTACCCTCACCTTGCATAAGGCTAAGCACTGCCTTATTTGCCAGAGGCTAAGCGCGGTCTCCTTCTCCTGCATGAGACTAAGAATTGTCTCCACTCCTAGCATTGGGCTAGGCACCGCCCTCACCTTGTATAAGGCTAAGCATTGCCTTTCCTTGCTACACTCTAAGCATTGTCTCCTTTCCTTGCATGAGACTAGGCATTGTCTCCTTTCCTTACATTAGACTAATCATTGTTTCCACTCTTTGCATAGGGCTAAACACTGCCCTCACCATTGAATAAGGCTAAACGTTGCCTTTCTTTGCATGAGACTAAGCATTGTCTCCACTCCTTGCATAGGGCTATGCACTGCCCACACCTTGCATAATGCTAAGCACTGCCTTATTTGCTAGAGGCTAAGCGCGGTCTCCTTCTCCTGCATGAGACTAAGCATTGTCTCCACTCCTTGCATTGGGCTAGGCACCGCCCTCACCTTGTATAAGGCTAAGCATTGCCTTTCCTTGCCAGACTCAAAGCTTTGTCTCCTTTCCTTGCATGAGACTAGACATTGTCTCCTTTCCTTACATTAGACTAAGCATTGTTTCCACTCTTTGCATAGGGCTAAACCTAGCCCTCACCATTGCATAAGGCTAAACGTTGCCTTTCTTTGCATGAGACTAAGCATTGTCTCCACTCCATGCATAGGGCTATGCACTGCCCTCACCTTGCATAAGGCTAAGAACTACCTTCTTTGACAGAGGCTAAGCGCGGTCTCCTTTCCCTGCATGAGACTAAGCATTGTCTCCACTCCTTGCATAGGGCTAAGCATTGCCTTTCCTTGCGAGAGGCTAAGCATTGTCTCCTTTCCTTGCATGAGACTAGATATTGTCTCATTTCCTTGCATAAGAATAAGCATTGTCTCCACTCTTTTCATAGGGCTAAACACTACCCTCACCATTGAATAAGGCTAAATGTTGCCTTTCTTTGCATGAGACTAAGCATTGTCTCCGTTCCTTGCATAGGTCTAGGCACTGCCCTCACCTTGCATAAGGCTAAGCACTGCCTTCTTTGCCAGAGGATAAGCACTATCTCCTTCTCCTGCATGAGACTAAGCATTGTCTCCACTCCTTGCATTGGGCTAGGCACCGCCCTTACCTTGTATAAGGCTAAGCATTGCCTTTCCTTGCTATACTCTAATCATTGTCTCCTTTCCTTGCATGAGACTAGGCATTGTCTCCTTTCCTTACATTAGACTAATCATTGTTTCCACTCTTTGCATAGGGCTAAACACTGTCTTCACCATTGCATAAGGCTAAACACTGCCTATCTTTGCATGAGACTAAGCATTGTCTCCACTCCTTGCATAGGGCTATGCACTGCCCTCACCTTGCATAAGGCTACGCACTACCTTCTTTGCCATAGGCTAAGCGCGGTCTCCTTTCCCTGCATGAGACTAAGCATTGTCTCCACTCCTTGCATAGGAATAGGCATCGCCCTCACCTTGCATAAGGCTAAGCATTGCCTTTCCTTGCCAGAGACTAAACATTATCTCCTTTCCTTGCATGAGACTAGGCATTGTCTCCTTTCCTTGCATGAGACTAAGCATTGTTTCCACTCTTTTCAGAGGGCTAAACCTTGCCCTCACCATTGCATAAGGCTAAACGTTGTCTTTCTTTGCATGAAATTAAGCATTGTCTCCACTCCTTGCATAGGGCTATGCACTGCCTTCTTTGCTAGAGGCTAAGCATGGTCTCCTTTCCCTGCATGAGACTAAGAATTGTCTCCACTCCTTGCATAGGGCTAGGCACCGCCCTCACCATTGAATAAGGCTAAATGTTGCCTTTCTTTGCATGAGACTAAGCATTGTCTCCGTTCCTTGCATAGGTCTAGGCACTGCCCTCACCTTGCATAAGGCTAAGCACTGCCTTCTTTGCCAGAGGATAAGCACTGTCTCCTTCTCCTGCATGAGACTAAGCATTGTCTCCACTCCTTGCATTGGGCTAGGCACCGCCCTCACCTTGTATAAGGCTAAGCATTGCCTTTCCTTGCTATACTCTAATCATTGTCTCCTTTCCTTGCATGAGACTAGGCATTGTCTCCTTTCCTTACATTAGACTAATCATTGTTTCCACTCTTTGCATAGGGCTAAACACTGTCTTCACCATTGCATAAGGCTAAACACTGCCTATCTTTGCATGAGACTAAGCATTGTCTCCACTCCTTGCATAGGGCTATGCACTGCCCTCACCTTGCATAAGGCTACGCACTACCTTCTTTGCCATAGGCTAAGCGCGGTTTCCTTTCCTTGCATGAGACTAAGCATTGTCTCCACTCCTTGCATAGGACTAGGCACCACCCTCACCTTGTATAAGGCTAAGCATTGCCTTTCCTTGCCAAAGACTAAGCATTGTCTCCTTTCCTTGCATGAGACTAGATATTGTCTCCTTTCCTTGCATGAGACTAAGCATTGTCTCCACTCTTTGCATAGGGCTAAACACTTCCCTAACCATTGAATAAGGCTAAACATTGCCTTTTTTTGCATGAGACTAAGCATTGTCTCCATTCCTTGCATAAGGCTAGGCACTTCCCTCACCTTGCATAAGGCTAAGCACTACCTTCTTTGCCAGAGGATAAGCGTTGTCTCCTTTTCCTACATGAGACTAAGCATTGTCTCCACTCCTTGCATAGGGCTAGGCACCGCTCTCACCTTTTATACGGCTAAGCACTGCTTTTCCTTGGCAGGGACTAAACATTGGCTCCTTTCCTTGCATGAGACTAGGCATTGTCTCATTTCCTTACATTAGACCAAGCATTGTCTCCACTCTTTGCATAGGGCTAAACACTGCCCTCACCATTGCAAAAGGCTAAACGTTGCCTTTCTTTGCATGAGACTAAGCATTGTCTCCACTCCTTGCATAGGGCTATGCACTGCCCTCACCTTGCATAAGGCTAAGCACTGCCTTATTTGCCAGAGGCTAAGCGTGGTCTCCTTTTCCTGCATGAGACTAAGCATTGTCTCCACTCCTTGAATTGGGCTAGGCACCGCCCTCACCTTGTATAAGTTTAAGCATTGACTTTCCTTGCCAGAGACTAAACATTGTCTCCTTTCCTTGCATGAGACTAGGCATTGTCTCATTTCCTTACATTAGACCAAGCATTGTCTCCACTCTTTGCGTAGGGCTAAACACAGCCCTCACCATTGCCTAAGGCTAAACGTTGCCTTTCTTTGCTTGAGACTAAGCATTGTCTCCACTCCTTGTATAGGGCTATGCAGTGCCCTCACCTTGCATAAGGCTAAGCACTGCCTTCTTTGCCAGAGGCTAAGCGCTGTCTCCAATCCTTGCATGAGACTAAGCATTGTCTCCACTCCTTGCATAGGGCTAGGCACCGCCCTCACCTTGTATAAGGCTAAGCATTGCCTTTCCTTGCGAGAGGCTAAACATTGTCTCCTTTCCTTGCATGAGATTAGATATTGTCTCCTTTCCTTGCATGAGAATAAGCATTGTCTCCACTCTTTGCATAGGGCTAAATACTGCCCTCACCATTGAATTAGGCTAAACGTTGCCTTTCTTTGCATGAGACTAAGCATTGTCTCCATTCCTTGCATAGGGCTAGGGACTGCCCTAACCTTGCATAAGGCTAAGCACTGCCTTCTTTGCCAGAGGATAAGCGCTGTCTCCTTTTCCTGCATGAGACGAAGCATCATCTCCAATCCTTGCATTGGGCTAGGCACCGCACTCACCTTGTATAAGGCTAAGCATTGCCTTTCCTTGCCAGACTCTAAGCATTGTCTCGTTTCCTTGCATGAGACTAGGCATTGTCTCCTTTCCTTACATTAGACTAATCATTGTTTCCACTCTTTGCATAGGGCTAAACACTTTTTTCACCATTGCATAAGGCTAAACATTGCCTTTCTTTGCATGAGACTAAGCATTGTCTCCACTCCTTGCATAGGGCTATGCACTTCCCTTACCTTGCATAAGGCTACGCACTATCTTCTTTGCCATAGGCTAACCGCGGTCTCCTTTCCCTGCATGAGACTAAGCATTGTCTCCACTCCTTGCATAGGACTAGGCATCGCCCTCACCTTGCATAAGGCTAAGCATTGCCTTTCCTTGCCAGAGACTAAACATTATCTCCTTTCCTTGCATGAGACTAGGCATTGTCTCCTTTCCTTGCATGAGACTAAGCATTGTTTCCACTCTTTTCAGAGGGCTAAACCTTGCCCTCACCATTGCATAAGGCTAAACGTTGTCTTTCTTTGCATGAAATTAAGCATTGTCTCCACTCCTTGCATAGGGCAATGCACTGCCATCTTTGCTAGAGGCTAAGCGCGGTCTCCTTTCCCTGCATGAGACTAAGAATTGTCTCCACTCCTTGCATAGGGCTAGGCACCGCCCTCACCATTGAATAAGGCTAAATGTTGCCTTTCTTTGCATGAGACTAAGCATTGTCTCCGTTCCTTGCATAGGTCTAGGCACTGCCCTCACCTTGCATAAGGCTAAGCACTGCCTTCTTTGCCAGAGGATAAGCACTGTCTCCTTCTCCTGCATGAGACTAAGCATTGTCTCCACTCCTTGCATTGGGCTAGGCACCGCCCTTACCTTGTATAAGGCTAAGCATTGCCTTTCCTTGCTATACTCTAATCATTGTCTCCTTTCCTTGCATGAGACTAGGCATTGTCTCCTTTCCTTACATTAGACTAATCATTGTTTCCACTCTTTGCATAGGGCTAAACACTGTCTTCACCATTGCATAAGGCTAAACACTGCCTATCTTTGCATGAGACTAAGCATTGTCTCCACTCCTTGCATAGGGCTATGCACTGCCCTCACCTTGCATAAGGCTACGCACTACCTTCTTTGCCATAGGCTAAGCGCGGTCTCCTTTCCCTGCATGAGACTAAGCATTGTCTCCACTCCTTGCATAGGACTAGGCACCGCCCTCACCTTGTATAAGGCTAAGCATTCCTTTCCTTGCCAAAGACTAAGCATTGTCTCCTTTCCTTGCATGAGACTAGATATTGTCTCCTTTCCTTGCATGAGACTAAGCATTGTCTCCACTCTTTGCATAGGGCTAAACACTTCCCTAACCATTGAATAAGGCTAAACATTGCCTTTTTTTGCATGAGACTAAGCATTGTCTCCATTCCTTGCATAAGGCTAGGCATTTCCCTCACCTTGCATAAGGCTAAGCACTACCTTCTTTGCCAGAGGATAAGCGTTGTCTCCTTTTCCTACATGAGACTAAGCATTGTCTCCACTCCTTGCATAGGGCTAGGCACCGCTCTCACCTTTTATACGGCTAAGCACTGCTTTTCCTTGGCAGGGACTAAACATTGGCTCCTTTCCTTGCATGAGACTAGGCATTGTCTCATTTCCTTACATTAGACCAAGCATTGTCTCCACTCTTTGCATAGGGCTAAAAACTGCCCTCACCATTGCAAAAGGCTAAACGTTGCCTTTCTTTGCATGAGACTAAGCGTTGTCTCCACTCCTTGCATAGGGCTATGCACTGCCCTCACCTTGCATAAGGCTAAGCACTGCCTTATTTGCCAGAGGCTAAGCGTGGTCTCCTTTTCCTGCATGAGACTAAGCATTGTCTCCACTCCTTGAATTGGGCTAGGCACCGCCCTCACCTTGTATAAGTTTAAGCATTGACTTTCCTTGCCAGAGACTAAACATTGTCTCCTTTCCTTGCATGAGACTAGGCATTGTCTCATTTCCTTACATTAGACCAAGCATTGTCTCCACTCTTTGCGTAGGGCTAAACACAGCCCTCACCATTGCCTAAGGCTAAACGTTGCCTTTCTTTGCTTGAGACTAGTCATTGTCTCCACTCCTTGCATAGGGCTATGCAGTGCCCTCACCTTGCATAAGGCTAAGCACTGCCTTCTTTGCCAGAGGCTAAGCGCTGTCTCCAATCCTTGCATGAGACTAAGCATTGTCTCCACTCCTTGCATAGGGCTAGGCACCGCCCTCACCTTGTATAAGGCTAAGCATTGCCTTTCCTTGCGAGAGGCTAAGCATTGTCTCCTTTCCTTGCATGAGATTAGATATTGTCTCCTTTCCTTGCATGAGAATAAGCATTGTCTCCACTTTTTGCATAGGGCTAAATACTGCCCTCACCATTGAATTAGGCTAAACGTTGCCTTTCTTTGCATGAGACTAAGCATTGTCTCCATTCCTTGCATAGGGCTAGGGACTGCCCTAACCTTGCATAAGGCTAAGCACAGCCTTCTTTGCCAGAGGATAAGCGCTGTCTCCTTTTCCTGCATGAGACGAAGCATCATCTCCAATCCTTGCATTGGGCTAGGCACCGCACTCACCTTGTATAAGGCTAAGCATTGCCTTTCCTTGCCAGACTCTAAGCATTGTCTCGTTTCCTTGCATGAGACTAGGCATTGTCTCCTTTCCTTACATTAGACTAATCATTGTTTCCACTCTTTGCATAGGGCTAAACACTTTTTTCACCATTGCATAAGGCTAAACATTGCCTTTCTTTGCATGAGACTAAGCATTGTCTCCACTCCTTGCATAGGGCTATGCACTTCCCTTACCTTGCATAAGGCTACGCACTATCTTCTTTGCCATAGGCTAACCGCGGTCTCCTTTCCCTGCATGAGACTAAGCATTGTCTCCACTCCTTGCATAGGACTAGGCATCGCCCTCACCTTGCATAAGGCTAAGCATTGCCTTTCCTTGCCAGAGACTAAACATTATCTCCTTTCCTTGCATGAGACTAGGCATTGTCTCCTTTCCTTGCATGAGACTAAGCATTGTTTCCACTCTTTTCAGAGGGCTAAACCTTGCCCTCACCATTGCATAAGGCTAAACGTTGTCTTTCTTTGCATGAAATTAAGCATTGTCTCCACTCCTTGCATAGGGCTATGCACTGCCTTCTTTGCTAGAGGCTAAGCGCGGTCTCCTTTCCCTGCATGAGACTAAGAATTGTCTCCACTCCTTGCATAGGGCTAGGCACCGCCCTCACCATTGAATAAGGCTAAATGTTGCCTTTCTTTGCATGAGACTAAGCATTGTCTCCGTTCCTTTGCATGAGACTAGATATTGTCTCCTTTCCTTGCATAAGAATAAGCTTTGTCTCCACTCTTTGCATAGGGTTAAAAACTGCCCTCACCATTGAATAAAGCTAAACGTTGCCTTTCTTTGCATGAGACTAAGCATGGTCTCCATTCCTTGCATAGGGCTAGGCACTGCCCTCACCTTGCATAGGGCTAAGCACTGCCTTCTTTGACAGAGGATAAGCGTTGTCTCCTTTTCCTGCATGAGACCAAGCATTGTCTCCACTCCTTGCAGTTGGCTAGGCACCGCCCTCACCTTATATAAGGCTAAGCATTGCCTTTCCTTGCCAGACTCTAAGCATTGTCTCATTTCCTTGCATGAGACTAGGCATTGTCTCCTTTCCTTACATTAGACTAATCATTATTTCCACTCTTTGCATAGGGCTAAACACTTCCCTAACCATTGCATAAGGCTAAACATTGCCTTTCTTTGCATGAGACTAAGCATTGTCTCCATTCCTTGCATAGGGCTATGCACTTCCCTCACCTTGCATAAGGCTAAGCACTGTCTTCTTTGCCAGAGGCTAAGCGCGGTCTCCTTTCCCTGCAAGAGACTAAGCATTGTCTCCACTCCTTGCATATGGGCTAGGCACCACCCTCACCTTGTATAAGGATAAGCATTGCCTTTCCTTGCTAGAGACAAAACATTATCTCCTTTCCTTGCATGAGACTAGGCATTGTCTCCTTTCCTTCCATTAGACTAATCTTTGTTTCCACTCTTTGCATAGGGCTAAACACTCTCTTCACCATTGCATAAGGCTAAACATTGCCTTTCTTCGCATGAGACTAAGCAATGTCTCCACTCCTGGCATAGGGCTATGCACTGCCCTCACCTTGCATAAGGCTACGCACTACCTTCTTTGCCATAGGCTAAGCGCGGTCTCCTTTCCCTGCATGAGACTAAGCATTTTCTCCACTCCTTGCATATGGGATAGGCACCGCCCTTACCTTGTATAAGGCTAAGCATTGCCTTTCCTTGCCAGAGACTAAGCATTGTCTCCTTTCCTTGCATGAGACTAGATATTGTCTCCTTTCCTTGCATGAGACTAAGCATTGTCTACACTTTTTAAATAGGGCTAAACACTTCCCTCACCATTGAATAAGGCTAAACGTTGCCTTTATTTGCATGAGACTAAGCATTGTCTCCATTCCTTGCATAGGGCTAGGCACTACCCTCACCTTCCATAAGGCTAAGCACTGCCTTCTTTGCCAGAGGCTAAGCGCGGTCTCCTTTCCCTGCATGAGACTAAGCATTGTATCCACTCCTTGCATATGGGCTAGGCACCGCCCTCACCATGTATAAGGCTAAGCATTGCCTTTCCTTGCCATAGACTAAGCATTGTCTCCTTTCCTTGCATGAGACTAGATATTGTCTCCTTTCCTTGCATGAGACTAAGCATTGTCTACACTCTTTAAATAGGGCTAAACACTTCCCTCACCATTGAATAAGGCTAAACGTTGCCTTTATTTGCATGAGACTAAGCATTGTCTCCATTCCTTGCATAGGGCTAGGCACTACCCTCACCTTCCATAAGGCTAAGCACTGCCTTCTTTGCCAGAGGCTAAGCGCGGTCTCCTTTCCCTGCATGAGACTAAGCATTGTATCCACTCCTTGCATATGGGCTAGGCACCGCCCTCACCATGTATAAGGCTAAGCATTGCCTTTCCTTGCCATAGACTAAGCATTGTCTCCTTTCCTTGCATGAGACTATACATGGTCTCCTTTCCTTGCACGAGACTAAGCATTGTCTCCACTCTTTGCATAGGATTAAACACTGCCCTCACCATTGAATAAGGCTAAACGTTGCCTTTCTTTGCATGAGACTAAGCATTGTCTCCACTCCTTGCATAGGGCTATGCACTGCCCTCACCTTCCATAAGGCTAAGCACTGCCTTCTTTGCCAGAGGCTAAGCGCGGTCTCCTTTCCCTGCATGAGACTAAGCATTGTATCCACTGCTTGCATATGGGCTAGGCACCGCCCTCACCATGTATAAGGCTAAGCATCGCCTATCCTTGCCAGAGACTAAGCATTGTCTCCTTTCCTTGCATGAGACTAGATATTGTCTCTTTTCCTTGCATGAGACTAAGCATTGTCTACACTCTTTGCATAGGGCTAAACACTTCCCTCACCATTGAATAAGGCTAAACGTTGCCTTTCTTTGCATGAGACTAAGCATTGTCTCCATTCCTTGCATATGGCAAGGCACTACCCTCACCTTGCATAAGGCTAAGCACTGCCTACTTTGCCAGAGGCTAAGCGCGGTCTCCTTTCCTGCATAAGACTAAGCATTGTCTCCACTCCTTGCATAGGGCTAGGCACCGCCCTCACCTTGTATAAGGCTAAGCATTGCCTTTCCTTGCGAGAGGCTAAGGATTGTCTCCTTTCTTTGCATGAGACTAGATATTGTCTCCTTTCCTTGCATAAGAATAAGCAATGTCTCCACTCTTTGCATAGTGTTAAACACTGCCCTTGCCATTGAATAAAGCTAAACGTTGCCTTTCTTTGCATGCGACTAAGCATTGTCTCCACTCCTTGCATAGCGCTATGCACTGCCCTTACCTTGCATAAGGCTACGCACTACCTTCTTTGCCATAGGCTAAGCGCGGTCTCCTTCTCCTGCATGAGACTAAGCATTGTCTGCACTCCTTGCATAGGACTAGGCACCGCCCTCACATTGCATAAGGCTAAGCATTGCCTTTCGTTGCCAGAGACTAAACATTATCTACTTTCCTTGCATGAGACTAGGCATTGTCTCCTTTCATTGCATGAGACTAAGCATTGTTTCCACTCTTTGCATAGGGCTAAACCTTTCCCTCACCATTGCATAAGGCTAAACATTGCCTTTCTTTGCATGAAACTAAGCATTGTCTCCACTCCTTGCATAGGGCTATGCACTTCCTTCTTTGCCAGAGGCTAAGCGCGGTCTCCTTTCCCTGCATGAGACTAAGCATTGTCTCCACTCCTTGCATATGGGCTAGGCACCGCCCTCACCATGTATAAGGCAAAGCATTGCCTTTCCTTGCCAGAGACTAAGCATTGTCTCCTTTCCTTGCATGAGACTAGATATTGTCTCATTTCCTTGCATGAGACTAAGCATTGTCTACACTCTTTGCATAGGTCTAAACACTTCCCTCACCATTGAATAAGGCTAAACGTTGCCTTTCTTTGCATGAGACTAAGCATTGTCTCCATTCCTTGCATAGGGCTAGGCACTACCCTCACCTTCCATAAGGCTAAGCACTGCCTTCTTTGCCAGAGGCTAAGCACGGTCTCCTTTCCCTGCATGAGACTAAGCATTGTATCCACTCCTTGCATATGGGCTAGGCACCGCCCTCACCATGTATAAGGCTAAGCATTGCCTTTCCTTGCCAGAGACTAAGCATTGTCTCCTTTCCTTGCATGAGACTAGATATTGTCTCATTTCCTTGCATGAGACTAAGCATTGTCTACGCTCTTTGCATAGGGCTAAACACTTCCCTCACCATTGAATAAGGCTAAACGTTGCCTTTCTTTGCATGAGACTAAGCATTGTCTCCATTCCTTGCATAGGGCTAGGCACTGCCCTCACCTTGCATAAGGCTAAGCACTTCCTTCTTTGCCAGAGGATAAGAGCTGTCTTCTTTTCCTGCATGAGACTAAGCATTGTCTCCACTCCTTGCATAGGGCTAGGCACCACCCTAACCTAGTATACGGCTAAGCACTGCTTTTCCTTGCCAGAGACTAAGCATTCTCTCCTTTCCTTGCATGAGACTAGGCATTGTCCCATTTCCTTACATTAGACCAAGCATTGTCTCCACTCTTTGCATAGGGCTAAACACTGCCCTCACCATTGCATAAGGCTAAACGTTGCCTTTCTTTGCATGAGACTAAGCATTGTCTCCACACCTTGCATAGGGCTATGCACTGCCCTCACCTTGCATAAGGCTAAGCACCACCTTATTTGCCAGAGGCTAAGCGCGGTCTCCTTCTCCTGCATGAGACTAAGCATTGTCTGCACTCCTTGCATAGGACTAGGCACCGCCCTCACCTTGCATAAGGCTAAGCATTGCCTTTCCTTGCCAGAGACTAAACATTATCTACTTTCCTTGCATGAGACTAGGCATTGTCTCCTTTCATTGCATGAGACTAAGCATTGTTTCCACTCTTTGCATAGGGCTAAACCTTTCCCTCACCATTGCATAAGGCTAAACGTTGCCTTTCTTTGCATGAAACTAAGCATTGTCTCCACTCCTTGCATAGGGCTATGCACTTCCTTCTTTGCCAGAGGCTAAGCGCGGTCTCCTTTCCCTGCATGAGACTAAGCATTGTCTCCACTCCTTGCATATGGGCTAGGCACCGCCCTCACCATGTATAAGGCAAAGCATTGCCTTTCCTTGCCAGAGACTAAGCATTGTCTCCTTTCCTTGCATGAGACTAGATATTGTCTCATTTCCTTGCATGAGACTAAGCATTGTCTACACTCTTTGCATAGGTCTAAACACTTCCCTCACCATTGAATAAGGCTAAACGTTGCCTTTCTTTGCATGAGACTAAGCATTGTCTCCATTCCTTGCATAGGGCTAGGCACTACCCTCACCTTCCATAAGGCTAAGCACTGCCTTCTTTGCCAGAGGATAAGCGTTGTCTTTTTTTCCTGCATGAGACTAAGCATTGTCTCCACTCCTTGCATAGGGCTAGGCACCACCCTAACCTAGTATACGGCTAAGCACTGCTTTTCCTTGCCAGAGACTAAGCATTCTCTCCTTTCCTTGCATGAGACTAGGCATTGTCCCATTTCCTTACATTAGACCAAGCATTGTCTCCACTCTTTGCATAGGGCTAAACACTGCCCTTACCATTGCATAAGGCTAAACTTTGCCTTTCTTTGCATGAGACTAAGCATTGTCTCCACTCCTTGCATAGGGCTATGCACTGCCCTCACCCTGCATAAGGCTAAGCATTGTCTCCACTCCTTGCATAGGACTAGGCACCGCCCTCACCTTGCATAAGGCTAAACATTGCCTTTCCTTGCCAGAGACTAAACATTATCTCCTTTCCTTGCATGAGACTAGGCATTGTCTCCTTTCCTTGCATGAGACTAAGCATTGTTTCCACTCTTTGCATAGGGCTAAACCTTTCCCTCACCATTGCAAAAGGCTAAACGTTGCCTTTCTTTGCATGAAACTAAGCATTGTCTCCACTCCTTGCATAGGGCTATGCACTTCCTTCTTTGCCAGAGGCTAAGCGCGGTCTCCTTTCCCTGCATGAGACTAAGCATTCTATCCACTCCTTGCATATGGGCTAGGCACCGCCCTCACCATGTATAAGGCTAAGCATTGCCTTTCCTTGCCAGAGACTAAGCATTGTCTACTTTCCTTGCATGAGACTATATATTGTCTCCTTTCCTTGCATAAGAATAAGCATTGTCTCCACTCTTTGCATAGGGTTAAACACTGCCCTCACCATTGAATAAAGCTAAACGTTGCCTTTCTTTGCATGAGACTAAGCATTGTCTCCACTCCTTGCATAGGGCTATGCACTGCCCTCACCTTGCATAAGGCTACGCACTACCTTCTTTTCCATAGGCTAAGCGCTGTCTCCTTTCCCTGCTTGAGACTAAGCATTGTCTCCACTCCTTACATAGGACTAGGCACCACCCTCACCTTGCGTAAGGCTAAGCATTGCCTTTCCTTGCTAGAGACTAAACATTATCTCCTTTCCTTGCATGAGACTAGGCATTTTCTCCTTTCCTTACAATAGACTAATCTTTGTTTCCACTCTTTGCATAGGGCTAAACACTGTCTTTACCATTACATAAGGCTAAACATTGCCTTTCTTTGCATGAGACTAAGCAATGTCTCCACTCCTTGCTTAGGGCTATGCACTGCCCTCACCTTGCATAAGGCTACGCACTACCTTCTTTGCCATAGGCTAAGCGCGGTCTCCTTTCCCTGCATGAGACTAAGCATTGTCTCCACTCCTTGCTTATGGGCTAGGCACCGCCCTCACCTTGTATAAGGCTAAGCATTGCCTTTCCTTGCCAGAGACTAAGCATTGTCTCCTTTCCTTGCATGAGACTAGATATTGTCTCCTTTCCATGCATGAGACTAAGCATTGTCTACACTCTTTAAATAGGGCTAAACACTTCCCTCACCATTGAATAAGGCTAAATGTTGCCTTTCTTTGCATGAGACTAAGCATTGTCTCTACTCCTTGCATAGGGCTAGGCACTGCCCTCAACTTCCATAAGGCTAAGCACTGCCTTCTTTGCCAGAGGCTAAGCGCGGGCTCCTTTCCCTGCATGAGACTAAGCATTGTATCCACTCCTTACATAGGACTAGGCACCGCCCTAACCTTGCGTAAGGCTAAGCATTGCCTTTCCTTGCTAGAGAGTAAACATTATCTCATTTTCTTGCATGAGACTAGGCATTGTCTCCTTTCCTTACATTAGACTAATCTTTGTTTCAACTCTTTGCATAGGGCTAAGCACTGTCTTCACCATTGCATAAGGCTGAACATTGCCTTTCTTTGCATGAGACTAAGCAATGTCTCCACTCCTTGCATAGGGCTATGCACAGCCCTCACCTTGCATTAGGCTACGCACTACCTTCTTTGCCATAGGCTAAGCGCGGTCTCCTTTCCCTGCATGAGACTAAGCATTGTCTCCACTCCTTGCATATGGGCTAGGCACCGCCCTCACCTTGTATAAGGCTAAGCATTGCCTTTACTTGCCAGAGACTAAGAATTGTCTCATTTCCTTGCATGAGACTAGATATTGTCTCCTTTCCTTGTATGAGACTAAGCATTGTCTGCACTCTTTAAATAGGGATAAACACTTCCCTCACCATTGAATAAGGCTAAACGTTGCCTTTCTTTGCATGAGACTAAGCAATTGTCTCCACTTCTTGCATAGGGCTAGGCACTGCCCTCACCTTCCATAAGGCTAAGCACTGCCTTCTTTGCCAGAGGCTAAGCGCGGTCTCCTATCCCTGCATGAGACTAAGCATTGTATCCACTCCTTGCATATGGGCTAGGCACCACCCTCACCATGTATAAGGCTAAGCATTGCCGTTCCTTGCCAGAGACTAAGCATTATCTCCTTTCCTTGCATGAGACTAGATATTGTCTCATTTCCTTGCATGAGACTAAGCATTGTCTACGCTCTTTGCATAGGGCTAAACACTTCCCTCACCATTGAATAAGGCTAAACGTTGCCTTTCTTTGCATGAGACTAAGCATTGTCTCCATTCCTTGCATAGGGCTAGGCACTGCCCTCACCTTGCATAAGGCTAAGCACTTCCTTCTTTGCCAGAGGATAAGAGCTGTCTTCTTTTCCTGCATGAGACTAAGCATTGTCTCTACTCCTTGCATAGGGCTAGGCACCACCCTAACCTAGTATACGGCAAAGCACTGCTTTTCCTTGCCAGAGACTAAGCATTGTCTCCTTTCCTTGCATGAGACTAGGCATTGTCCCATTTCCTTACATTAGACCAAGCATTGTCTCCACTCTTTGCATAGGGCTAAACACTGCCCTCACCATTGCAGAAGGCTAAACGTTGCCTTTCTTTGCATGAGACTAAGCATTGTCTCCACACCTTGCATAGGGCTATGCACTGCCCTCACCTTGCATAAGGCTAAGCACCACCTTATTTGCCAGAGGCTAAGCGCGGTCTCCTTCTCCTGCATGAGACTAATCATTGTCTGCACTCCTTGCATAGGACTAGGCACCGTCCTCACCTTGCATAAGGCTAAGCATTGCCTTTCCTTGCCAGAGACTAAACATTATCTACTTTCCTTGCATGAGACTAGGCATTGTCTCCTTTCATTGCATGAGACTAAGCATTGTTTCCACTCTTTGCATAGGGCTAAACCTTTCCCTCACCATTGCATAAGGCTAAACGTTGCCTTTCTTTGCATGAAACTAAGCATTGTCTCCACTCCTTGCATAGGGCTATGCACTTCCTTCTTTGCCAGAGGCTAAGCGCGGTCTCCTTTCCCTGCATGAGACTAAGCATTGTCTCCACTCCTTACATATGGGCTAGGCACCGCCCTCACCATGTATAAGGCAAAGCATTGCCTTTCCTTGCCAGAGACTAAGCATTGTCTCCTTTCCTTGCATGAGACTAGATATTGTCTCATTTCCTTGCATGAGACTAAGCATTGTCTACACTCTTTGCATAGGTCTAAACACTTCCCTCACCATTGAATAAGGCTAAACGTTGCCTTTCTTTGCATGAGACTAAGCATTGTCTCCATTCCTTGCATAGGGCTAGGCACTACCCTCACCTTCCATAAGGCTAAGCACTGCCTTCTTTGCCAGAGGATAAGCGTTGTCTTCTTTTCCTGCATGAGACTAAGCATTGTCTCCACTCCTTGCATAGGGCTAGGCACCACCCTAACCTAGTATACGGCTAAGCACTACTTTTCCTTGCCAGAGACTAAGCATTCTCTCCTTTCCTTGCATGAGACTAGGCATTGTCCCATTTCCTTACATTAGACCAAGCATTGTCTCCACTCTTTGCATAGGGCTAAACACTGCCCTCACCATTGCATAAGGCTAAACGTTGCCTTTCTTTGCATGAGACTAAGCATTGTCTCCACTCCTTGCATAGGGCTATGCACTGCCCTCACCTTGCATAAGGCTAAGCACTACCTTATTTGCCAGAGGCTAAGCGCGGTCTCCTTCTCCTGCATGAGACTAAGCATTGTCTCCACTCCTTGCATAGGACTAGGCACCGCCCTCACCTTGAATAAGGCTAAACATTGCCTTTCCTTGCCAGAGACTAAGCATTGTCTCCTTTCCTTGCATGAGACTAGATATTGTCTCCTTTCCATGCATGAGACTAAGCATTGTCTACACTCTTTAAATAGGGCTAAACACTTCCCTCACCATTGAATAAGGCTAAATGTTGCCTTTCTTTGCATGAGACTAAGCATTGTCTCCATTCCTTGCATAGGGCTAGGCACTACCCTCACCTTCCATAAGGCTAAGCACTGCCTTCTTTGCCAGAGGATAAGCGTTGTCTTCTTTTCCTGCATGAGACTAAGCATTGTCTCCACTCCTTGCATAGGGCTAGGCACCACCCTAACCTAGTATACGGCTAAGCACTGCTTTTCCTTGCCAGAGACTAAGCATTCTCTCCTTTCCTTGCATGAGACTAGGCATTGTCCCATTTCCTTACATTAGACCAAGCATTGTCTCCACTCTTTGCATAGGGCTAAACACTGTCTTTACCATTGCATAAGGCTAAACATTGCCTTTCTTTGCATGAGACTAAGCAATGTCTCCACTCCTTGCATAGGGCTATGCACTGCCCTCACCTTGCATAAGGCTACGCACTACCTTCTTTGCCATAGGCTAAGCGCGGTCTCCTTTCCCTGCATGAGACTAAGCATTGTCTCCACTCCTTGCTTATGGGCTAGGCACCGCCCTCACCTTGTATAAGGCTAAGCATTGCCTTTCCTTGCCAGAGACTAAGCATTGTCTCCTTTCCTTGCATGAGACTAGATATTGTCTCCTTTCCATGCATGAGACTAAGCATTGTCTACACTCTTTAAATAGGGCTAAACACTTCCCTCACCATTGAATAAGGCTAAATGTTGCCTTTCTTTGCATGAGACTAAGCATTGTCTCTACTCCTTGCATAGGGCTAGGCACTGCCCTCAACTTCCATAAGGCTAAGCACTGCCTTCTTTGCCAGAGGCTAAGTGCGGGCTCCTTTCGCTGCATTAGACTAAGCATTGTATCCACTCCTTGCATAGGACTAGGCACCGCCCTCACCTTGCATAAGGCTACGCACTACCTTCATTGCCATAGGATAAGCGCGGTCTCCTTTCCCTGCATGAGACTAAGCATTGTCTCCACTCCTTGCATAGGACTAGGCACCGCCCTCACCTTGCATAAGGCTAAGCATTGCCTATCCTTTCTAGAGAGTAAACATTATCTCATTTTCTTGCATGAGACTAGGCATTGTCTCCTTTCCTTACATTAGACAAATCTTTGTTTCAACTCTTTGCATAGGGCTAAGCACTGTCTTCACCATTGCATCAGGCTAAACATTGCCTTTCTTTTCATTAGACTAAGCAATGTCTCCACTCCTTGCATAGGGCTATGCACTGCCCTCACCTTGCATTAGGCTACGCACTACCTTCTTTGCCATAGGCTAAGCGCGGTCTCCTTTCCCCGCATGAGACTAAGCATTGTCTCCACTCCTTGCATATGGGCTAGGCACCGCCCTCACCTTGTATAAGGCTAAGCATTGCCTTTCCTTGCCAGATACTAAGCATTGTCTCCTTTCCATGCATTAGACTAGATATTGTCTCCTTTCCTTGCATGAGACTAAGCATTGTCTACACTCTTTAAATAGGGCTAAACACTTCCCTCACCATTGAATAAGGCTAAACGTTGCCTTTCATTGCATGAGACTAAGCATTGTCTCCACTTCTTGCATAGGGCTAGGCACTGCCCTCACCTTCCATAAGGCTAAGCACTGCCTTCTTTTCCAGAGGCTAAGCGCGGTCTCCTTTCCCTGCATGAGACTAAGCATTGTAACCACTCCTTTCATAGGACTGGGCACCCCCCTCACCTTACATAAGGCTAAGCATTGCCTTTCCTTGCCAGAGACTAAACATTATCTCCTTTCCTTGCATGAGATTAGGCATTGTCTCCTTTCCTTGCATGAGCCTAAGCATTGTTTCCACTCTTTGCATAGGGCTAAACCTTTCCCTCACCATTGCATAAGGCTAAACGTTGCCTTACTTCGCATAAAACTAAGCATTGTCTCCACTCCTTTCATAGGGCTATGCACTTCCTTCTTTGCTAGAGGCTAAGCACGGTCTCCTTTCCCTGCATGAGACAAAGAATTGTCTCCACTCCTTGCATAGGGCTAGGCTCCACCCTCACCTTGTATAAGGCTAAGCATTGCCTTTCCTTGCGAGAGGCTAAGCATTGTCTCCTTTCTTTGCATGAGACTAGATATTGTCTCCTTTCCTTGCATAAGAATAAGCATTGTCTCCACTCTTTGCATAGGGTTAAACATTGCCCTCACCATTGAATAAAGCTAAACGTTGCCTTTCTTTGCATGAGACTAAGCATTGTCTCCACTCCTTGCATAGGGCTATGCACTGCCCTCACCTTGCATAAGGCTACGCACTACCTTCTTTGCCATAGGCTAAGCGCTGTCTCCTTTCCCTACATGTGACTAAGCATTGTCTCCACTCCTTACATAGGACTAGGCACCGCCCTCACCTTGCGTAAGGCTAAGCATTGCCTTTCCTTGCTAGAGACTAAACATTATCTCCTTTCCTTGCATGAGACTAGGCATTTTCTCCTTTCCTTACAATAGACTAATCTTTGTTTCCACTCTTTGCATAGGGCTAAACACTGTCTTTACCATTACATAAGGCTAAACATTGCCTTTCTTTGCATGAGACTAAGCAATGTCTCCACTCCTTGCTTAGGGCTATGCACTGCCCTCACCTTGCATAAGGCTACGCACTACCTTCTTTGCCATAGGCTAAGCGCGGTCTCCTTTCCCTGCATGAGACTAAGCATTGTCTCCACTCCTTGCTTATGGGCTAGGCACCGCCCTCACCTTGTATAAGGCTAAGCATTGCCTTTCCTTGCCAGAGACTAAGCATTGTCTCCTTTCCTTCCATGAGACTAGATATTGTCTCCTTTCCATGCATGAGACTAAGCATTGTCTACACTCTTTAAATAGGGCTAAACACTCCCCTCACCATTGAATAAGGCTAAACGTTGCCTTTCTTTGCATGAGACTAAGCATTGTCTCCACTCCTTGCATAGGGCTAGGCACTGCCCTCAACTTCCATAAGGCTAAGCACTGCCTTCTTTGCCAGAGGCTAAGCGCGGGCTCCGTTCGCTGCATTAGACTAAGCATTGTATCCACTCCTTGCATAGGACTAGGCACCGCCCTCACCTTGCATAAGGCTAAGCATTGCCTTTCCTTGCCAGACTCTAAACACTATCTCCTTTCCTTGCATGAGACTAGGCATTGTCTCCTTTCCTTGCATGAGACTAAGCATTGTTTCCACTCTTTGCATAGGGCTAAACCTTTCCCTCACCATTGCATAAGGCTAAACGTTGCCTTTCTTTGCATGAAACTAAGCATTGTCTCCACTCCTTGCATAGGGCTATGCACTTCCTTCTTTGCCAGAGGCTAAGCATTGTCTCCTTTCCTTGCATGAGACTAGATATTGTCTCCTTTCCTTGAATGAGACTAAGCATTGTCTACACTCTTTAAATTGGGCTAAACACTTCCCTCACCATTGAATAAGGCTAAACGTTGCCTTTCTTTGCATGAGACTAAGCATTGTCTCCACTCCTTGCATAGGGCTAGGCACTGCCCTCACCTTCCATAAGGCTAAGCAATGCCTTCTTTGCCAGAGGCTAAGTGCGGTCTCCTTTCCCTGCATTGAGACTAAGCATTGTCTCCACTCTTTACATAGGGTTAAACACTGCCCTCACCATTGAATAAAGCTAAACGTTGCCTTTCTTTGCATGAGACTAAGCATTGTCTCCACTCCTTGCATAGGGCTATGCACTGCCCTCACCTTGCATAAGGCTACGCACTACCTTCTTTGCCATAGGCTAAGCGCTGTCTCCTTTCCCTGCATGAGACTAAGCATTGTCTCCACTCCTTACATAGGACTAGGCACCGCCCTCACCTTGCATAAGGCTAAGCATTGCCTTACCTTGCTAGAGACTAAACATTATCTCATTTCCTTGCATGAGACTAGATATTGTCTCCTTTCCTTGCATAAGAATAAGCAGTGTCTCCACTCTTTGCATAGGGTTAAACACTGCCCTCACCATTGAATAAAGCTAAACGTTGCCTTTCTTTGCATGAGACTAAGCAATGTCTCCACTCCTTGCATAGGGCTATGCACTTCCCTAACCTTGCATAAGGCTACGCACTACCTTCTTTGCCATAGGCTAAGCGCGGTCTCCTTTCCCTGCATGAGACTAAGCATTGTCTCCACTCCTTGCTTATGGGCTAGGCACCGCCCTCACCTTGTATAAGGCTAAGCATTGCCTTTCCTTGCCAGAGACTAAGCATTGTCTCCTTTCCTTGCATGAGACTAGATATTGTCTCCTTTCCATGCATGAGACTAAGCATTGTCTACACTCTTTAAATAGGGCTAAACACTTCCCTCACCATTGAATAAGGCTAAACGTTGCCTTTCTTTGCATGAGACTAAGCATTGTCTCCACTCCTTGCATAGGGCTAGGCACTGCCCTCAACTTCCATAAGGCTAAGCACTGCCTTCTTTGCCAAAGGCTAAGCGCGGGCTCCTTTCGCTGCATTAGACTAAGCATTGTATCCACTCCTTGCATAGGACTAGGCACCGCCCTCACCTTGCATAAGGCTAAGCATTGCCTTTCCTTGCCAGACTCTAAGCATTATCTCCTTTCCTTGCATGAGACTAGGCATTGTCTCCTTTCCTTGCATGAGACTAAGCATTGTTTCCACTCTTTGCATAGGGCTAAACCTTTCCCTCACCATTGCATAAGGCTAAACATTGCCTTTCTTTGCATGAAACTAAGCATTGTCTCCACTCCTTGCATAGGGCTATGCACTTCCTTCTTTGCCAGAGGCTAAGCATTGTCTCCTTTCCTTGCATGAGACTAGATATTGTCTCCTTTCCTTGCATGAGACTAAGCATTGTCTACACCCTTTAAATAGGGCTAAACACTTCCCTCACCATTGAATAAGGCTAAACGTTGCCTTTCTTTGCATGAGACTAAGCATTGTCTCCACTCCTTGCATAGGGCTAGGCACTGCCCTCACCTTCCATAAGGCTAAGCAATGCCTTCTTTGCCAGAGGCTAAGTGCGGTCTCCTTTCCCTGCATTGAGACTAAGCATTGTCTCCACTCTTTGCATAGGGTTAAACACTGCCCTCACCATTGAATAAAGCTAAACGTTGCCTTTCTTTGCATGAGACTAAGCATTGTCTCCACTCCTTGCATAGGGCTATGCACTGCCCTCACCTTGCATAAGGCTACGCACTACCTTCTTTGCCATAGGCTAAGCGCTGTCTCCTTTCCCTGCATGAGACTAAGCATTGTCTCCACTCCTTACATAGGACTAGGCACCGCCCTCACCTTGCATAAGGCTAAGCATTGCCTTTCCTTGCTAGAGACTAAGCATTATCTCCTTTCCTTGCATGAGACTAGGCATTTTCTCCTTTCCTTACAATAGACTAATCTTTGTTTCCACTCTTTGCATAGGGCTAAACACTGTCTTTACCATTGCATAAGGCTAAACATTGCCTTTCTTTGCATGAGACTAAGCAATGTCTCCACTCCTTGCATAGGGCTACGCACTGCCCTCACCTTGCATAAGGCTACGCACTACCTTCTTTGCCATAGGCTAAGCGCGGTCTCCTTTCCCTGCATGAGACTAAGCATTGTCTCCACTCCTTGCTTATGGGCTAGGCACCGCCCTCACCTTGTATAAGGCTAAGCATTGCCTTTCCTTGCCAGAGACTAAGCATTGTCTCCTTTCCTTGCATGAGACTAGATATTGTCTCCTTTCCATGCATGAGACTAAGCATTGTCTACACTCTTTAAATAGGGCTAAACACTTCCCTCACCATTGAATAAGGCTAAACGTTGCCTTTCTTTGCATGAGACTAAGCATTGTCTCCACTCCTTGCATAGGGCTAGGCACTGCCCTCAACTTCCATAAGGCTAAGCACTGCCTTCTTTGCCAGAGGCTAAGCGCGGGCTCCTTTCGCTGCATTAGACTAAGCATTGTATCCACTCCTTGCATAGGACTAGGCACCGCCCTCACCTTGCATAAGGCTAAGCATTGCCTTTCCTTGCCAGACTCTAAACATTATCTCCTTTCCTTGCATGAGACTAGGCATTGTCTCCTTTCCTTGCATGAGACTAAGCATTGTTTCCACTCTTTGCATAGGGCTAAACCTTTCCCTCACCATTGCATAAGGCTAAACGTTGCCTTTCTTTGCATGAAACTAAGCATTGTCTCCAATCCTTGCATAGGGCTATGCACTTCCTTCTTTGCCAGAGGCTAAGCATTGTCTCCTTTCCTTGCATGAGACTAGATATTGTCTCCTTTCCTTGCATGAGACTAAGCATTGTCTACACCCTTTAAATAGGGCTAAACACTTCCATCACCATTGAATAAGGCTAAACGTTGCCTTTCTTTGCATGAGACTAAGCATTGTCTCCACTCCTTGCATAGGGCTAGGCACTGCCCTCACCTTCCATAAGGCTAAGCAATGCCTTCTTTGCCAGAGGCTAAGTGCGGTCTCCTTTCCCTGCATTGAGACTAAGCATTGTCTCCACTCTTTGCATAGGGTTAAACACTGCCCTCACCATTGAATAAAGCTAAACGTTTCCTTTCTTTGCATGAGACTAAGCATTGTCTCCACTCCTTGCATAGGGCTATGCACTGCCCTCACCTTGCATAAGGCTACGCACTACCTTCTTTGCCATAGGCTAAGCGCTGTCTCCTTTCCCTGCATGAGACTAAGCATTGTATCCACTCCTTACATAGGACTAGGCACCGCCCTCACCTTGCATAAGGCTAAGCATTGCCTTTCCTTGCTAGAGACTAAACATTATCTCCTTTCCTTGCATGAGACTAGGCATTTTCTCCTTTCCTTACAATAGACTAATCTTTGTTTCCACTCTTTGCATAGGGCTAAACACTGTCTTTACCATTGCATAAGGCTAAACATTGCCTTTCTTTGCATGAGACTAAGCCATGTCTCCACTCCTTGCATAGGGCTATGCACTGCCCTCACCTTGCATAAGGCTACGCACTACCTTCTTTGCCATAGGCTAAGCGCGGTCTCCTTTCCCTGCATGAGACTAAGCATTGTCTCCACTCCTTGCTTATGGGCTAGGCACCGCCCTCACCTTGTATAAGGCTAAGCATTGCCTTTCCTTGCCAGAGACTAAGCATTGTCTCCTTTCCTTGCATGAGACTAGATATTGTCTCCTTTCCATGCATGAGACTAAGCATTGTCTACACTCTTTAAATAGGGCTAAACACTTCCCTCACCATTGAATAAGGCTAAACGTTGCCTTTCTTTGCATGAGACTAAGCATTGTCTCCACTCCTTGCATAGGGCTAGGCACTGCCCTCAACTTCCATAAGGCTAAGCACTGCCTTCTTTGCCAGAGGCTAAGTGCGGGCTCCTTTCGCTGCATTAGACTAAGCATTGTATCCACTCCTTGCATAGGACTAGGCACCGCCCTCACCTTGCATAAGGCTAAGCATTGCCTTTCCTTGCCAGACTCTAAACATTATCTCCTTTCCTTGCATGAGACTAGGCATTGTCTCCTTTCCTTGCATGAGACTAAGCATTGTTTCCACTCTTTGCATAGGGCTAAACCTTTCCCTCACCATTGCATAAGGCTAAACGTTGCCTTTCTTTGCATGAGACTAAGCAATTGTCTCCACTTCTTGCATAGGGCTAGGCACTGCCCTCACCTTCCATAAGGCTTAGCACTGCCTTCTTTGCCAGAGGCTAAGCGCGGTCTCCTTTCCCTGCATGAGACTAAGCATTGTATCCACTCCTTGCATATGGGCTAGGCACCGCCCTCACCATGTATAAGGCTAAGCATTGCCTTTCCTTGCCAGAGACTAAGCATTGTCTCCTTTCCTTGCATGAGACTAGATATTGTCTCATTTCCTTGCATGAGACTAAGCATTGTCTACGCTTTTTGCATAGGGCTAAACACTTCCCTCACCATTGAATAAGGCTAAACGTTGCCTTTCTTTGCATGAGACTAAGCATTGTCTCCATTCCTTGCATAGGGCTAGGCACTGCCCTCACCTTGCATAAGGCTAAGCACTTCCTTCTTTGCCAGAGGATAAGAGCTGTCTTCTTTTCCTGCATGAGACTAAGCATTGTCTCCACTCCTTGCATAGGGCTAGGCACCACCCTAACCTAGTATACGGCTAAGCACTGCTTTTCCTTGCCAGAGACTAAGCATTCTCTCCTTTCCTTGCATGAGACTAGGCATTGTCCCATTTCCTTACATTAGACCAAGCATTGTCTCCACTCTTTGCATAGGGCTAAACACTGCCCTCACCATTGCATAAGGCTAAACGTTGCCTTTCTTTGCATGAGACTAAGCATTGTCTCCACACCTTGCATAGGGCTATGCACTGCCCTCACCTTGCATAAGGCTAAGCACCACCTTATTTGCCAGAGGCTAAGCGCGGTCTCCTTCTCCTGCATGAGACTAAGCATTGTCTGCACTCCTTGCATAGGACTAGGCACCGCCCTCACCTTGCATAAGGCTAAGCATTGCCTTTCCTTGCCAGAGACTAAACATTATCTACTTTCCTTGCATGAGACTAGGCATTGTCTCCTTTCATTGCATGAGACTAAGCATTGTTTCCACTCTTTGCATAGGGCTAAACCTTTCCCTCACCATTGCATAAGGCTAAACGTTGCCTTTCTTTGCATGAAACTAAGCATTGTCTCCACTCCTTGCATAGGGCTATGCACTTCCTTCTTTGCCAGAGGCTAAGCGCGGTCTCCTTTCCCTGCATGAGACTAAGCATTGTCTCCACTCCTTGCATATGGGCTAGGCACCGCCCTCACCATGTATAAGGCAAAGCATTGCCTTTCCTTGCCAGAGACTAAGCATTGTCTCCTTTCCTTGCATGAGACTAGATATTGTCTCATTTCCTTTCATGAGACTAAGCATTGTCTACACTCTTTGCATAGGTCTAAACACTTCCCTCACCATTGAATAAGGCTAAACGTTGCCTTTCTTTGCATGAGACTAAGCATTGTCTCCATTCCTTGCATAGGGCTAGGCACTACCCTCACCTTCCATAAGGCTAAGCACTGCCTTCTTTGCCAGAGGATAAGCGTTGTCTTCTTTTCCTGCATGAGACTAAGCATTGTCTCCACTCCTTGCATAGGGCTAGGCACCACCCTAACCTAGTATACGGCTAAGCACTGCTTTTCCTTGCCAGAGACTAAGCATTCTCTCCTTTCCTTGCATGAGACTAGGCATTGTCCCATTTCCTTACATTAGACCAAGCATTGTCTCCACTCTTTGCATAGGGCTAAACACTGCCCTTACCATTGCATAAGGCTAAACTTTGCCTTTCTTTGCATGAGACTAAGCATTGTCTCCACTCCTTGCATAGGGCTATGCACTGCCCTCACCCTGCATAAGGCTAAGCATTGTCTCCACTCCTTGCATAGGACTAGGCACCGCCCTCACCTTGCATAAGGCTAAACATTGCCTTTCCTTGCCAGAGACTAAACATTATCTCCTTTCCTTGCATGAGACTAGGCATTGTCTCCTTTCCTTGCATGAGACTAAGCGTTGTTTCCACTCTTTGCATAGGGCTAAACCTTTCCCTCACCATTGCAAAAGGCTAAACGTTGCCTTTCTTTGCATGAAACTAAGCATTGTCTCCACTCCTTGCATAGGGCTATGCACTTCCTTCTTTGCCAGAGGCTAAGCGCGGTCTCCTTTCCCTGCATGAGACTAAGCATTCTATCCACTCCTTGCATATGGGCTAGGCACCGCCCTCACCATGTATAAGGCTAAGCATTGCCTTTCCTTGCCAGAGACTAAGCATTGTCTACTTTCCTTGCATGAGACTATATATTGTCTCCTTTCCTTGCATAAGAATAAGCATTGTCTCCACTCTTTGCATAGGGTTAAACACTGCCCTCACCATTGAATAAAGCTAAACGTTGCCTTTCTTTGCATGAGACTAAGCATTGTCTCCACTCCTTGCATAGGGCTATGCACTGCCCTCACCTTGCATAAGGCTACGCACTACCTTCTTTTCCATAGGCTAAGCGCTGTCTCCTTTCCCTGCTTGAGACTAAGCATTGTCTCCACTCCTTACATAGGACTAGGCACCGCCCTCACCTTGCGTAAGGCTAAGCATTGCCTTTCCTTGCTAGAGACTAAACATTATCTCCTTTCCTTGCATGAGACTAGGCATTTTCTCCTTTCCTTACAATAGACTAATCTTTGTTTCCACTCTTTGCATAGGGCTAAACACTGTCTTTACCATTACATAAGGCTAAACATTGCCTTTCTTTGTATGAGACTAAGCAATGTCTCCACTCCTTGCTTAGGGCTATGCACTGCCCTCACCTTGCATAAGGCTACGCACTACCTTCTTTGCCATAGGCTAAGCGCGGTCTCCTTTCCCTGCATGAGACTAAGCATTGTCTCCACTCCTTGCTTATGGGCTAGGCACCGCCCTCACCTTGTATAAGGCTAAGCATTGCCTTTCCTTGCCAGAGACTAAGCATTGTCTCCTTTCCTTGCATGAGACTAGATATTGTCTCCTTTCCATGCATGAGACTAAGCATTGTCTACACTCTTTAAATAGGGCTAAACACTTCCCTCACCATTGAATAAGGCTAAATGTTGCCTTTCTTTGCATGAGACTAAGCATTGTCTCTACTCCTTGCATAGGGCTAGGCACTGCCCTCAACTTCCATAAGGCTAAGCACTGCCTTCTTTGCCAGAGGCTAAGCGCGGGCTCCTTTCCCTGCATGAGACTAAGCATTGTATCCACTCCTTACATAGGACTAGGCACCGCCCTAACCTTGCGTAAGGCTAAGCATTGCCTTTCCTTGCTAGAGAGTAAACATTATCTCATTTTCTTGCATGAGACTAGGCATTGTCTCCTTTCCTTACATTAGACTAATCTTTGTTTCAACTCTTTGCATAGGGCTAAGCACTGTCTTCACCATTGCATAAGGCTGAACATTGCCTTTCTTTGCATGAGACTAAGCAATGTCTCCACTCCTTGCATAGGGCTATGCACAGCCCTCACCTTGCATTAGGCTACGCACTACCTTCTTTGCCATAGGCTAAGCGCGGTCTCCTTTCCCTGCATGAGACTAAGCATTGTCTCCACTCCTTGCATATGGGCTATGCACCGCCCTCACCTTGTATAAGGCTAAGCATTGCCTTTCCTTGCCAGAGACTAAGAATTGTCTCATTTCCTTGCATGAGACTAGATATTGTCTCCTTTCCTTGTATGAGACTAAGCATTGTCTGCACTCTTTAAATAGGGATAAACACTTCCCTCACCATTGAATAAGGCTAAACGTTGCCTTTCTTTGCATGAGACTAAGCAATTGTCTCCACTTCTTGCATAGGGCTAGGCACTGCCCTCACCTTCCATAAGGCTAAGCACTGCCTTCTTTGCCAGAGGCTAAGCGCGGTCTCCTATCCCTGCATGAGACTAAGCATTGTATCCACTCCTTGCATATGGGCTAGGCACCACCCTCACCATGTATAAGGCTAAGCATTGCCGTTCCTTGCCAGAGACTAAGCATTATCTCCTTTCCTTGCATGAGACTAGATATTGTCTCATTTCCTTGCATGAGACTAAGCATTGTCTACGCTCTTTGCATAGGGCTAAACACTTCCCTCACCATTGAATAAGGCTAAACGTTGCCTTTCTTTGCATGAGACTAAGCATTGTCTCCATTCCTTGCATAGGGCTAGGCACTGCCCTCACCTTGCATAAGGCTAAGCACTTCCTTCTTTGCCAGAGGATAAGAGCTGTCTTCTTTTCCTGCATGAGACTAAGCATTGTCTCTACTCCTTGCATAGGGCTAGGCACCACCCTAACCTAGTATACGGCAAAGCACTGCTTTTCCTTGCCAGAGACTAAGCATTGTCTCCTTTCCTTGCATGAGACTAGGCATTGTCCCATTTCCTTACATTAGACCAAGCATTGTCTCCACTCTTTGCATAGGGCTAAACACTGCCCTCACCATTGCAGAAGGCTAAACGTTGCCTTTCTTTGCATGAGACTAAGCATTGTCTCCACAACTTGCATAGGGCTATGCACTGCCCTCACCTTGCATAAGGCTAAGCACCACCTTATTTGCCAGAGGCTAAGCGCGGTCTCCTTCTCCTGCATGAGACTAATCATTGTCTGCACTCCTTGCATAGGACTAGGCACCGCCCTCACCTTGCATAAGGCTAAGCATTGCCTTTCCTTGCCAGAGACTAAACATTATCTACTTTCCTTGCATGAGACTAGGCATTGTCTCCTTTCATTGCATGAGACTAAGCATTGTTTCCACTCTTTGCATAGGGCTAAACCTTTCCCTCACCATTGCATAAGGCTAAACGTTGCCTTTCTTTGCATGAAACTAAGCATTGTCTCCACTCCTTGCATAGGGCTATGCACTTCCTTCTTTGCCAGAGGCTAAGCGCGGTCTCCTTTCCCTGCATGAGACTAAGCATTGTCTCCACTCCTTACATATGGGCTAGGCACCGCCCTCACCATGTATAAGGCAAAGCATTGCCTTTCCTTGCCAGAGACTAAGCATTGTCTCCTTTCCTTGCATGAGACTAGATATTGTCTCATTTCCTTGCATGAGACTAAGCATTGTCTACACTCTTTGCATAGGTCTAAACACTTCCCTCACCATTGAATAAGGCTAAACGTTGCCTTTCTTTGCATGAGACTAAGCATTGTCTCCATTCCTTGCATAGGGCTAGGCACTACCCTCACCTTCCATAAGGCTAAGCACTGCCTTCTTTGCCAGAGGATAAGCGTTGTCTTCTTTTCCTGCATGAGACTAAGCATTGTCTCCACTCCTTGCATAGGGCTAGGCACCACCCTAACCTAGTATACGGCTAAGCACTACTTTTCCTTGTCAGAGACTAAGCATTCTCTCCTTTCCTTGCATGAGACTAGGCATTGTCCCATTTCCTTACATTAGACCAAGCATTGTCTCCACTCTTTGCATAGGGCTAAACACTGCCCTCACCATTGCATAAGGCTAAACGTTGCCTTTCTTTGCATGAGACTAAGCATTGTCTCCACTCCTTGCATAGGGCTATGCACTGCCCTCACCTTGCATAAGGCTAAGCACTACCTTATTTGCCAGAGGCTAAGCGCGGTCTCCTTCTCCTGCATGAGACTAAGCATTGTCTCCACTCCTTGCATAGGACTAGGCACCGCCCTCACCTTGAATAAGGCTAAACATTGCCTTTCCTTGCCAGAGACTAAGCATTGTCTCCTTTCCTTGCATGAGACTAGATATTGTCTCCTTTCCATGCATGAGACTAAGCATTGTCTACACTCTTTAAATAGGGCTAAACACTTCCCTCACCATTGAATAAGGCTAAATGTTGCCTTTCTTTGCATGAGACTAAGCATTGTCTCCATTCCTTGCATAGGGCTAGGCACTACCCTCACCTTCCATAAGGCTAAGCACTGCCTTCTTTGCCAGAGGATAAGCGTTGTCTTCTTTTCCTGCATGAGACTAAGCATTGTCTCCACTCCTTGCATAGGGCTAGGCACCACCCTAACCTAGTATACGGCTAAGCACTGCTTTTCCTTGCCAGAGACTAAGCATTCTCTCCTTTCCTTGCATGAGACTAGGCATTGTCCCATTTCCTTACATTAGACCAAGCATTGTCTCCACTCTTTGCATAGGGCTAAACACTGTCTTTACCATTGCATAAGGCTAAACATTGCCTTTCTTTGCATGAGACTAAGCAATGTCTCCACTCCTTGCATAGGGCTATGCACTGCCCTCACCTTGCATAAGGCTACGCACTACCTTCTTTGCCATAGGCTAAGCGCGGTCTCCTTTCCCTGCATGAGACTAAGCATTGTCTCCACTCCTTGCTTATGGGCTAGGCACCGCCCTCACCTTGTATAAGGCTAAGCATTGCCTTTCCTTGCCAGAGACTAAGCATTGTCTCCTTTCCTTGCATGAGACTAGATATTGTCTCCTTTCCATGCATGAGACTAAGCATTGTCTACACTCTTTAAATAGGGCTAAACACTTCCCTCACCATTGAATAAGGCTAAATGTTGCCTTTCTTTGCATGAGACTAAGCATTGTCTCTACTCCTTGCATAGGGCTAGGCACTGCCCTCAACTTCCATAAGGCTAAGCACTGCCTTCTTTGCCAGAGGCTAAGTGCGGGCTCCTTTCGCTGCATTAGACTAAGCATTGTATCCACTCCTTGCATAGGACTAGGCACCGCCCTCACCTTGCATAAGGCTACGCACTACCTTCATTGCCATAGGATAAGCGCGGTCTCCTTTCCCTGCATGAGACTAAGCATTGTCTCCACTCCTTGCATAGGACTAGGCACCGCCCTCACCTTGCATAAGGCTAAGCATTGCCTATCCTTTCTAGAGAGTAAACATTATCTCATTTTCTTGCATGAGACTAGGCATTGTCTCCTTTCCTTACATTAGACAAATCTTTGTTTCAACTCTTTGCATAGGGCTAAGCACTGTCTTCACCATTGCATCAGGCTAAACATTGCCTTTCTTTTCATTAGACTAAGCAATGTCTCCACTCCTTGCATAGGGCTATGCACTGCCCTCACCTTGCATTAGGCTACGCACTACCTTCTTTGCCATAGGCTAAGCGCGGTCTCCTTTCCCCGCATGAGACTAAGCATTGTCTCCACTCCTTGCATATGGGCTAGTCACCGCCCTCACCTTGTATAAGGCTAAGCATTGCCTTTCCTTGCCAGATACTAAGCATTGTCTCCTTTCCATGCATTAGACTAGATATTGTCTCCTTTCCTTGCATGAGACTAAGCATTGTCTACACTCTTTAAATAGGGCTAAACACTTCCCTCACCATTGAATAAGGCTAAACGTTGCCTTTCATTGCATGAGACTAAGCATTGTCTCCACTTCTTGCATAGGGCTAGGCACTGCCCTCACCTTCCATAAGGCTAAGCACTGCCTTCTTTTCCAGAGGCTAAGCGCGGTCTCCTTTCCCTGCATGAGACTAAGCATTGTAACCACTCCTTTCATAGGACTGGGCACCCCCCTCACCTTACATAAGGCTAAGCATTGCCTTTCCTTGCCAGAGACTAAACATTATCTCCTTTCCTTGCATGAGATTAGGCATTGTCTCCTTTCCTTGCATGAGCCTAAGCATTGTTTCCACTCTTTGCATAGGGCTAAACCTTTCCCTCACCATTGCATAAGGCTAAACGTTGCCTTACTTCGCATAAAACTAAGCATTGTCTCCACTCCTTTCATAGGGCTATGCACTTCCTTCTTTGCTAGAGGCTAAGCACGGTCTCCTTTCCCTGCATGAGACAAAGAATTGTCTCCACTCCTTGCATAGGGCTAGGCTCCACCCTCACCTTGTATAAGGCTAAGCATTGCCTTTCCTTGCGAGAGGCTAAGCATTGTCTCCTTTCTTTGCATGAGACTAGATATTGTCTCCTTTCCTTGCATAAGAATAAGCATTGTCTCCACTCTTTGCATAGGGTTAAACATTGCCCTCACCATTGAATAAAGCTAAACGTTGCCTTTCTTTGCATGAGACTAAGCATTGTCTCCACTCCTTGCATATGGCTATGCACTGCCCTCACCTTGCATAAGGCTACGCACTACCTTCTTTGCCATAGGCTAAGCGCTGTCTCCTTTCCCTACATGTGACTAAGCATTGTCTCCACTCCTTACATAGGACTAGGCACCGCCCTCACCTTGCGTAAGGCTAAGCATTGCCTTTCCTTGCTAGAGACTAAACATTATCTCCTTTCCTTGCATGAGACTAGGCATTTTCTCCTTTCCTTACAATAGACTAATCTTTGTTTCCACTCTTTGCATAGGGCTAAACACTGTCATTACCATTACATAAGGCTAAACATTGCCTTTCTTTGCATGAGACTAAGCAATGTCTCCACTCCTTGCTTAGGGCTATGCACTGCCCTCACCTTGCATAAGGCTACGCACTACCTTCTTTGCCATAGGCTAAGCGCGGTCTCCTTTCCCTGCATGAGACTAAGCATTGTCTCCACTCCTTGCTTATGGGCTAGGCACCGCCCTCACCTTGTATAAGGCTAAGCATTGCCTTTCCTTGCCAGAGACTAAGCATTGTCTCCTTTCCTTGCATGAGACTAGATATTGTCTCGTTTCCATGCATGAGACTAAGCATTGTCTACACTCTTTAAATAGGGCTAAACACTTCCCTCACCATTGAATAAGGCTAAACGTTGCCTTTCTTTGCATGAGACTAAGCATTGTCTCCACTCCTTGCATAGGGCTAGGCACTGCCCTCAACTTCCATAAGGCTAAGCACTGCCTTCTTTGCCAGAGGCTAAGCGCGGGCTCTGTTCGCTGCATTAGACTAAGCATTGTATCCACTCCTTGCATAGGACTAGGCACCGCCCTCACCTTGCATAAGGCTAAGCATTGCCTTTCCTTGCCAGACTCTAAACATTATCTCCTTTCCTTGCATGAGACTAGGCATTGTCTCCTTTCCTTGCATGAGACTAAGCATTGTTTCCACTCTTTGCATAGGGCTAAACCTTTCCCTCACCATTGCATAAGGCTAAACGTTGCCTTTCTTTGCATGAAACTAAGCATTGTCTCCACTCCTTGCATAGGGCTATGCACTTCCTTCTTTGCCAGAGGCTAAGCATTGTCTCCTTTCCTTGCATGAGACTAGATATTGTCTCCTTTCCTTGAATGAGACTAAGCATTGTCTACACTCTTTAAATTGGGCTAAACACTTCCCTCACCATTGAATAAGGCTAAACGTTGCCTTTCTTTGCATGAGACTAAGCATTGTCTCCACTCCTTGCATAGGGCTAGGCACTGCCCTCACCTTCCATAAGGCTAAGCAATGCCTTCTTTGCCAGAGGCTAAGTGCGGTCTCCTTTCCCTGCATTGAGACTAATAATTGTCTCCACTCTTTACATAGGGTTAAACACTGCCCTCACCATTGAATAAAGCTAAACGTTGCCTTTCTTTGCATGAGACTAAGCATTGTCTCCACTCCTTGCATAGGGCTATGCACTGCCCTCACCTTGCATAAGGCTACGCACTACCTTCTTTGCCATAGGCTAAGCGCTGTCTCCTTTCCCTGCATGAGACTAAGCATTGTCTCCACTCCTTACATAGGACTAGGCACCGCCCTCACCTTGCATAAGGCTAAGCATTGCCTTACCTTGCTAGAGACTAAACATTATCTCATTTCCTTGCATGAGACTAGATATTGTCTCCTTTCCTTGCATAAGAATAAGCAGTGTCTCCACTCTTTGCATAGGGTTAAACACTGCCCTCACCATTGAATAAAGCTAAACGTTGCCTTTCTTTGCATGAGACTAAGCAATGTCTCCACTCCTTGCATAGGGCTATGCACTTCCCTAACCTTGCATAAGGCTACGCACTACCTTCTTTGCCATAGGCTAAGCGCGGTCTCCTTTCCCTGCATGAGACTAAGCATTGTCTCCACTCCTTGCTTATGGGCTAGGCACCGCCCTCACCTTGTATAAGGCTAAGCATTGCCTTTCCTTGCCAGAGACTAAGCATTGTCTCCTTTCCTTGCATGAGACTAGATATTGTCTCCTTTCCATGCATGAGACTAAGCATTGTCTACACTCTTTAAATAGGGCTAAACACTTCCCTCACCATTGAATAAGGCTAAACGTTGCCTTTCTTTGCATGAGACTAAGCATTGTCTCCACTCCTTGCATAGGGCTAGGGACTGCCCTCAACTTCCATAAGGCTAAGCACTGCCTTCTTTGCCAAAGGCTAAGCGCGGGCTCCTTTCGCTGCATTAGACTAAGCATTGTATCCACTCCTTGCATAGGACTAGGCACCGCCCTCACCTTGCATAAGGCTAAGCATTGCCTTTCCTTGCCAGACTCTAAGCATTATCTCCTTTCCTTGCATGAGACTAGGCATTGTCTCCTTTCCTTGCATGAGACTAAGCATTGTTTCCACTCTTTGCATAGGGCTAAACCTTTCCCTCACCATTGCATAAGGCTAAACATTGCCTTTCTTTGCATGAAACTAAGCATTGTCTCCACTCCTTGCATAGGGCTATGCACTTCCTTCTTTGCCAGAGGCTAAGCATTGTCTCCTTTCCTTGCATGAGACTAGATATTGTCTCCTTTCCTTGCATGAGACTAAGCATTGTCTACACCCTTTAAATAGGGCTAAACACTTCCCTCACCATTGAATAAGGCTAAACGTTGCCTTTCTTTGCATGAGACTATGCATTGTCTCCACTCCTTGCATAGGGCTAGGCACTGCCCTCACCTTCCATAAGGCTAAGCAATGCCTTCTTTGCTAGAGGCTAAGTGCGGTCTCCTTTCCCTGCATTGAGACTAAGCATTGTCTCCACTCTTTGCATAGGGTTAAACACTGCCCTCACCATTGAATAAAGCTAAACGTTGCCTTTCTTTGCATGAGACTAAGCATTGTCTCCACTCCTTGCATAGGGCTATGCACTGCCCTCACCTTGCATAAGGCTACGCACTACCTTCTTTGCCATAGGCTAAGCGCTGTCTCCTTTCCCTGCATGAGACTAAGCATTGTCTCCACTCCTTACATAGGACTAGGCACCGCCCTCACCTTGCATAAGGCTAAGCATTGCCTTTCCTTGCTAGAGACTAAACATTATCTCCTTTCCTTGCATGAGACTAGGCATTTTCTCCTTTCCTTACAATAGACTAATCTTTGTTTCCACTCTTTGCATAGGGCTAAACACTGTCTTTACCATTGCATAAGGCTAAACATTGCCTTTCTTTGCATGAGACTAAGCAATGTCTCCACTCCTTGCATAGGGCTACGCACTGCCCTCACCTTGCATAAGGCTACGCACTACCTTCTTTGCCATAGGCTAAGCGCGGTCTCCTTTCCCTGCATGAGACTAAGCATTGTCTCCACTCCTTGCTTATGGGCTAGGCACCGCCCTCACCTTGTATAAGGCTAAGCATTGCCTTTCCTTGCCAGAGACTAAGCATTGTCTCCTTTCCTTGCATGAGACTAGATATTGTCTCCTTTCCATGCATGAGACTAAGCATTGTCTACACTCTTTAAATAGGGCTAAACACTTCCCTCACCATTGAATAAGGCTAAACGTTGCCTTTCTTTGCATGGGACTAAGCATTGTCTCCACTCCTTGCATAGGGCTAGGCACTGCCCTCAACTTCCATAAGGCTAAGCACTGCCTTCTTTGCCAGAGGCTAAGCGCGGGCTCCTTTCGCTGCATTAGACTAAGCATTGTATCCACTCCTTGCATAGGACTAGGCACCGCCCTCACCTTGCATAAGGCTAAGCATTGCCTTTCCTTGCCAGACTCTAAACATTATCTCCTTTCCTTGCATGAGACTAGGCATTGTCTCCTTTCCTTGCATGAGACTAAGCATTGTTTCCACTCTTTGCATAGGGCTAAACCTTTCCCTCACCATTGCATAAGGCTAAACGTTGCCTTTCTTTGCATGAAACTAAGCATTGTCTCCAATCCTTGCATAGGGCTATGCACTTCCTTCTTTGCCAGAGGCTAAGCATTGTCTCCTTTCCTTGCATGAGACTAGATATTGTCTCCTTTCCTTGCATGAGACTAAGCATTGTCTACACCCTTTAAATAGGGCTAAACACTTCCATCACCATTGAATAAGGCTAAACGTTGCCTTTCTTTGCATGAGACTAAGCATTGTCTCCACTCCTTGCATAGGGCTAGGCACTGCCCTCACCTTCCATAAGGCTAAGCAATGCCTTCTTTGCCAGAGGCTAAGTGCGGTCTCCTTTCCCTGCATTGAGACTAAGCATTGTCTCCACTCTTTGCATAGGGTTAAACACTGCCCTCACCATTGAATAAAGCTAAACGTTTCCTTTCTTTGCATGAGACTAAGCATTGTCTCCACTCCTTGCATAGGGCTATGCACTGCCCTCACCTTGCATAAGGCTACGCACTACCTTCTTTGCCATAGGCTAAGCGCTGTCTCCTTTCCCTGCATGAGACTAAGCATTGTATCCACTCCTTACATAGGACTAGGCACCGCCCTCACCTTGCATAAGGCTAAGCATTGCCTTTCCTTGCTAGAGACTAAACATTATCTCCTTTCCTTGCATGAGACTAGGCATTTTCTCCTTTCCTTACAATAGACTAATCTTTGTTTCCACTCTTTGCATAGGGCTAAACACTGTCTTTACCATTACATAAGGCTAAACATTGCCTTTCTTTGCATGAGACTAAGCAATGTCTCCACTCCTTGCTTAGGGCTATGCACTGCCCTCACCTTGCATAAGGCTACGCACTACCTTCTTTGCCATAGGCTAAGCGCGGTCTCCTTTCCCTGCATGAGACTAAGCATTGTCTCCACTCCTTGCTTATGGGCTAGGCACCGCCCTCACCTTGTATAAGGCTAAGCATTGCCTTTCCTTGCCAGAGACTAAGCATTGTCTCCTTTCCTTGCATGAGACTAGATATTGTCTCGTTTCCATGCATGAGACTAAGCATTGTCTACACTCTTTAAATAGGGCTAAACACTTCCCTCACCATTGAATAAGGCTAAACGTTGCCTTTCTTTGCATGAGACTAAGCATTGTCTCCACTCCTTGCATAGGGCTAGGCACTGCCCTCAACTTCCATAAGGCTAAGCACTGCCTTCTTTGCCAGAGGCTAAGCGCGGGCTCTGTTCGCTGCATTAGACTAAGCATTGTATCCACTCCTTGCATAGGACTAGGCACCGCCCTTACCTTGCATAAGGCTAAGCATTGCCTTTCCTTGCCAGACTCTAAACATTATCTCCTTTCCTTGCATGAGACTAGGCATTGTCTCCTTTCCTTGCATGAGACTAAGCATTGTTTCCACTCTTTGCATAGGGCTAAACCTTTCCCTCACCATTGCATAAGGCTAAACGTTGCCTTTCTTTGCATGAAACTAAGCATTGTCTCCACTCCTTGCATAGGGCTATGCACTTCCTTCTTTGCCAGAGGCTAAGCATTGTCTCCTTTCCTTGCATGAGACTAGATATTGTCTCCTTTCCTTGAATGAGACTAAGCATTGTCTACACTCTTTAAATTGGGCTAAACACTTCCCTCACCATTGAATAAGGCTAAACGTTGCCTTTCTTTGCATGAGACTAAGCATTGTCTCCACTCCTTGCATAGGGCTAGGCACTGCCCTCACCTTCCATAAGGCTAAGCAATGCCTTCTTTGCCAGAGGCTAAGTGCGGTCTCCTTTCCCTGCATTGAGACTAATAATTGTCTCCACTCTTTACATAGGGTTAAACACTGCCCTCACCATTGAATAAAGCTAAACGTTGCCTTTCTTTGCATGAGACTAAGCATTGTCTCCACTCCTTGCATAGGGCTATGCACTGCCCTCACCTTGCATAAGGCTACGCACTACCTTCTTTGCCATAGGCTAAGCGCTGTCTCCTTTCCCTGCATGAGACTAAGCATTGTCTCCACTCCTTACATAGGACTAGGCACCGCCCTCACCTTGCATAAGGCTAAGCATTGCCTTACCTTGCTAGAGACTAAACATTATCTCATTTCCTTGCATGAGACTAGATATTGTCTCCTTTCCTTGCATAAGAATAAGCAGTGTCTCCACTCTTTGCATAGGGTTAAACACTGCCCTCACCATTGAATAAAGCTAAACGTTGCCTTTCTTTGCATGAGACTAAGCAATGTCTCCACTCCTTGCATAGGGCTATGCACTTCCCTAACCTTGCATAAGGCTACGCACTACCTTCTTTGCCATAGGCTAAGCGCGGTCTCCTTTCCCTGCATGAGACTAAGCATTGTCTCCACTCCTTGCTTATGGGCTAGGCACCGCCCTCACCTTGTATAAGGCTAAGCATTGCCTTTCCTTGCCAGAGACTAAGCATTGTCTCCTTTCCTTGCATGAGACTAGATATTGTCTCCTTTCCATGCATGAGACTAAGCATTGTCTACACTCTTTAAATAGGGCTAAACACTTCCCTCACCATTGAATAAGGCTAAACGTTGCCTTTCTTTGCATGAGACTAAGCATTGTCTCCACTCCTTGCATAGGGCTAGGGACTGCCCTCAACTTCCATAAGGCTAAGCACTGCCTTCTTTGCCAAAGGCTAAGCGCGGGCTCCTTTCGCTGCATTAGACTAAGCATTGTATCCACTCCTTGCATAGGACTAGGCACCGCTCTCACCTTGCATAAGGCTAAGCATTGCCTTTCCTTGCCAGACTCTAAGCATTATCTCCTTTCCTTGCATGAGACTAGGCATTGTCTCCTTTCCTTGCATGAGACTAAGCATTGTTTCCACTCTTTGCATAGGGCTAAACCTTTCCCTCACCATTGCATAAGGCTAAACATTGCCTTTCTTTGCATGAAACTAAGCATTGTCTCCACTCCTTGCATAGGGCTATGCACTTCCTTCTTTGCCAGAGGCTAAGCATTGTCTCCTTTCCTTGCATGAGACTAGATATTGTCTCCTTTCCTTGCATGAGACTAAGCATTGTCTACACCCTTTAAATAGGGCTAAACACTTCCCTCACCATTGAATAAGGCTAAACGTTGCCTTTCTTTGCATGAGACTAAGCATTGTCTCCACTCCTTGCATAGGGCTAGGCACTGCCCTCACCTTCCATAAGGCTAAGCAATGCCTTCTTTGCTAGAGGCTAAGTGCGGTCTCCTTTCCCTGCATTGAGACTAAGCATTGTCTCCACTCTTTGCATAGGGTTAAACACTGCCCTCACCATTGAATAAAGCTAAACGTTGCCTTTCTTTGCATGAGACTAAGCATTGTCTCCACTCCTTGCATAGGGCTATGCACTGCCCTCACCTTGCATAAGGCTACGCACTACCTTCTTTGCCATAGGCTAAGCGCTGTCTCCTTTCCCTGCATGAGACTAAGCATTGTCTCCACTCCTTACATAGGACTAGGCACCGCCCTCACCTTGCATAAGGCTAAGCATTGCCTTTCCTTGCTAGAGACTAAACATTATCTCCTTTCCTTGCATGAGACTAGGCATTTTCTCCTTTCCTTACAATAGACTAATCTTTGTTTCCACTCTTTGCATAGGGCTAAACACTGTCTTTACCATTGCATAAGGCTAAACATTGCCTTTCTTTGCATGAGACTAAGCAATGTCTCCACTCCTTGCATAGGGCTACGCACTGCACTCACCTTGCATAAGGCTACGCACTACCTTCTTTGCCATAGGCTAAGCGCGGTCTCCTTTCCCTGCATGAGACTAAGCATTGTCTCCACTCCTTGCTTATGGGCTAGGCACCGCCCTCACCTTATATAAGGCTAAGCATTGCCTTTCCTTGCCAGAGACTAAGCATTGTCTCCTTTCCTTGCATGAGACTAGATATTGTCTCCTTTCCATGCATGAGACTAAGCATTGTCTACACTCTTTAAATAGGGCTAAACACTTCCCTCACCATTGAATAAGGCTAAACGTTGCCTTTCTTTGCATGGGACTAAGCATTGTCTCCACTCCTTGCATAGGGCTAGGCACTGCCCTCAACTTCCATAAGGCTAAGCACTGCCTTCTTTGCCAGAGGCTAAGCGCGGGCTCCTTTCGCTGCATTAGACTAAGCATTGTATCCACTCCTTGCATAGGACTAGGCACCGCCCTCACCTTGCATAAGGCTAAGCATTGCCTTTCCTTGCCAGACTCTAAACATTATCTCCTTTCCTTGCATGAGACTAGGCATTGTCTCCTTTCCTTGCATGAGACTAAGCATTGTTTCCACTCTTTGCATAGGGCTAAACCTTTCCCTCACCATTGCATAAGGCTAAACGTTGCCTTTCTTTGCATGAAACTAAGCATTGTCTCCAATCCTTGCATAGGGCTATGCACTTCCTTCTTTGCCAGAGGCTAAGCATTGTCTCCTTTCCTTGCATGAGACTAGATATTGTCTCCTTTCCTTGCATGAGACTAAGCATTGTCTACACCCTTTAAATAGGGCTAAACACTTCCATCACCATTGAATAAGGCTAAACGTTGCCTTTCTTTGCATGAGACTAAGCATTGTCTCCACTCCTTGCATAGGGCTAGGCACTGCCCTCACCTTCCATAAGGCTAAGCAATGCCTTCTTTGCCAGAGGCTAAGTGCGGTCTCCTTTCCCTGCATTGAGACTAAGCATTGTCTCCACTCTTTGCATAGGGTTAAACACTGCCCTCACCATTGAATAAAGCTAAACGTTTCCTTTCTTTGCATGAGACTAAGCATTGTCTCCACTCCTTGCATAGGGCTATGCACTGCCCTCACCTTGCATAAGGCTACGCACTACCTTCTTTGCCATAGGCTAAGCGCTGTCTCCTTTCCCTGCATGAGACTAAGCATTGTATCCACTCCTTACATAGGACTAGGCACCGCCCTCACCTTGCATAAGGCTAAGCATTGCCTTTCCTTGCTAGAGACTAAACATTATCTCCTTTCCTTGCATGAGACTAGGCATTTTCTCCTTTCCTTACAATAGACTAATCTTTGTTTCCACTCTTTGCATAGGGCTAAACACTGTCTTTACCATTGCATAAGGCTAAACATTGCCTTTCTTTGCATGAGACTAAGCAATGTCTCCACTCCTTGCATAGGGCTATGCACTGCCCTCACCTTGCATAAGGCTACGCACTACCTTCTTTGCCATAGGCTAAGCGCGGTCTCCTTTCCCTGCATGAGACTAAGCATTGTCTCCACTCCTTGCTTATGGGCTAGGCACCGCCCTCACCTTGTATAAGGCTAAGCATTGCCTTTCCTTGCCAGAGACTAAGCATTGTCTCCTTTCCTTGCATGAGACTAGATATTGTCTCCTTTCTATGCATGAGACTAAGCATTGTCTACACTCTTTAAATAGGGCTAAATACTTCCCTCACCATTGAATAAGGCTAAACGTTGCCTTTCTTTGCATGAGACTAAGCATTGTCTCCACTCCTTGCATAGGGCTAGGCACTGCCCTCAACTTCCATAAGGCTAAGCACTGCCTTCTTTGCCAGAGGCTAAGTGCGGGCTCCTTTCGCTGCATTAGACTAAGCATTGTATCCACTCCTTGCATAGGACTAGGCACCGCCCTCACCTTGCATAAGGCAAAGCATTGCCTTTCCTTGCCAGACTCTAAACATTATCTCCTTTCCTTGCATGAGACTAGGCATTGTCTCCTTTCCTTGCATGAGACTAAGCATTGTTTCCACTCTTTGCATAGGGCTAAACCTTTCCCTCACCATTGCATAAGGCTAAACGTTGCCTTTCTTTGCATGAAACTAAGCATTGTCTCCACTCCTTGCATAGGGCTATAGACTTCCTTCTTTGCCAGAGGCTAAGCATTGTCTCCTTTCCTTGCATGAGACTAGATATTGTCTCCTTTCCTTGCATGAGACTAAGCATTGTCTACACTCTTTAAATAGGGCTAAACACTTCCCTCACCATTGAATAAGGCTAAACGTTGCCTTTCTTTGCATGAGACTAAGCATTGTCTCCACTCCTTGCATAGGGCTAGGCACTGCCCTCACCTTCCATAAGGCTAAGCAATGCCTTCTTTGCCAGAGGCTAAGTGCGGTCTCCTTTCCCTGCATTGAGACTAAGCATTGTCTCCACTCCTTGCATAGGGCTAGGCACCGCCCTCACCTTGTGTAAGGCTAAGCATTGCCTTTCCTTGCGAGAGGCTAAGCATTGTCTCCTTTCTTTGCATGAGACTAGATATAGTCTCCTTTCCTTGCATAAGAATAAGCAGTGTCTCCACTCTTTGCATAGGGTTAGACACTGCCCTCACCATTGAATAAAGCTAAACGTTGCCTTTCTTTGCATGAGACTAAGCATTGTCTCCACTCCTTGCATAGGGCTATGCACTACCCTCACCTTGCATAAGGCTACGCACTACCTTCTTTGCCATAGGCTAAGCGCGGTCTCCTTTCCCTGCATGAGACTAAGCATTGTCTCCACTCCTTGCATAGGACTAGGCACCGCCCTCACCTTGTATAAAGCAAAGCATTCCTTTCCTTGCCAGAGCCTAAGCATTGTCTCTTTTTCTTGCATGAGAGTAGGCATTGTCTACACTCTTTGCATAGGGCTAAACACTTCCCTTACCATTGCATAAGGCTAAACATTTCCTTTCTTTACATGAGACTAAGCAATGTCTCCACTCCTTGCATAGGGCTATGCACTGCCCTCACCTTGTATAAGGCTAAGCATTGCTTTTCCTTGCCAGAGACTAAGCATCGTCTCATTTCCTTGCATGAGACTAGGCATTGTCTCCATTCCTTACATTAGACCAAGCATTGTCTCCACTCTTTGCATAGGGCTAAACACTGCCCTCACCATTGCATAAGGCTAAACGTTGCCTTTCTTTGCATGAGACTAAGCATTGTCTCCACTCCTTGCATAGTGCTAGGCACTGCCCTCACCTACCATAAGGCTAAGCACTGCCTTTTTTGCCAGAGGCTAAGCGCGGGCTCTGTTCGCTGCATTAGACTAAGCATTGTATCCACTCCTTGCATAGGACTAGGCACCGCCCTTACCTTGCATAAGGCTAAGCATTGCCTTTCCTTGCCAGACTCTAAACATTATCTCCTTTCCTTGCATGAGACTAGGCATTGTCTCCTTTCCTTGCATGAGACTAAGCATTGTTTCCACTCTTTGCATAGGGCTAAACCTTTCCCTCACCATTGCATAAGGCTAAACGTTGCCTTTCTTTGCATGAAACTAAGCATTGTCTCCACTCCTTGCATAGGGCTATAGACTTCCTTCTTTGCCAGAGGCTAAGCATTGTCTCCTTTCCTTGCATGAGACTAGATATTGTCTCCTTTCCTTGCATGAGACTAAGCATTGTCTACACTCTTTAAATAGGGCTAAACACTTCCCTCACCATTGAATAAGGCTAAACGTTGCCTTTCTTTGCATGAGACTAAGCATTGTCTCCACTCCTTGCATAGGGCTAGGCACTGCCCTCACCTTCCATAAGGCTAAGCAATGCCTTCTTTGCCAGAGGCTAAGTGCGGTCTCCTTTCCCTGCATTGAGACTAAGCATTGTCTCCACTCCTTGCATAGGGCTAGGCACCGCCCTCACCTTGTGTAAGGCTAAGCATTGCCTTTCCTTGCGAGAGGCTAAGCATTGTCTCCTTTCTTTGCATGAGACTAGATATAGTCTCCTTTCCTTGCATAAGAATAAGCAGTGTCTCCACTCTTTGCATAGGGTTAGACACTGCCCTCACCATTGAATAAAGCTAAACGTTGCCTTTCTTTGCATGAGACTAAGCATTGTCTCCACTCCTTGCATAGGGCTATGCACTACCCTCACCTTGCATAAGGCTACGCACTACCTTCTTTGCCATAGGCTAAGCGCGGTCTCCTTTCCCTGCATGAGACTAAGCATTGTCTCCACTCCTTGCATAGGACTAGGCACCGCCCTCACCTTGTATAAAGCAAAGCATTCCTTTCCTTGCCAGAGCCTAAGCATTGTCTCTTTTTCTTGCATGAGAGTAGGCATTGTCTACACTCTTTGCATAGGGCTAAACACTTCCCTTACCATTGCATAAGGCTAAACATTTCCTTTCTTTACATGAGACTAAGCAATGTCTCCACTCCTTGCATAGGGCTATGCACTGCCCTCACCTTGTATAAGGCTAAGCATTGCTTTTCCTTGCCAGAGACTAAGCATCGTCTCATTTCCTTGCATGAGACTAGGCATTGTCTCCATTCCTTACATTAGACCAAGCATTGTCTCCACTCTTTGCATAGGGCTAAACACTGCCCTCACCATTGCATAAGGCTAAACGTTGCCTTTCTTTGCATGAGACTAAGCATTGTCTCCACTCCTTGCATAGTGCTAGGCACTGCCCTCACCTTCCATAAGGCTAAGCACTGCCTTTTTTGCCAGAGGCTAAGCGCGGTCTCCTTTCCCTGCATGAGACTAAGCATTGTCTCCACTCCTTGCATAGGGCTAGGCACCGCCCTCACCTTGTATAAGGCTAAGCATTGCCTTTCCTTGCGAGAGGCTAAGCATTGTCTCCTTTCTTTGCATGAGACTAAGTGCGGTCTCCTTTCCCTGCATTGAGACTAAGCATTGTCTCCACTCTTTGCATAGGGTTAAACACTGCCCTCACCATTGAATAAAGCTAAACGTTTCCTTTCTTTGCATGAGACTAAGCATTGTCTCCACTCCTTGCATAGGGCTATGCACTGCCCTCACCTTGCATAAGGCTACGCACTACCTTCTTTGCCATAATCTAAGCGCGGTCTCCTTTCCCTGCATGAGACTAAGCAATGTCTCCACTCCTTGCATAGGGCTATGCACTGCCCTCACCTTGTATAAGGCTAAGCATTGCTTTTCCTTGCCAGAGACTAAGCATTGTCTCCTTTCCTTGCATGAGACTAGGCATTGTCTTCTTTCCTTACATTAGACCAAGCATTGTCTCCACTCTTTTCATAGGGCTAAACACTTCCCTCACCATTGCATAAGGCTAAACGTTGCCTTTCTTTGCATGAGACTAAGCATTGTCTCCACTCCTTGCATAGGACTAGGCACTGCCCTCACCTTCCATAAGGCTAAGCACTGCCTTCTTTGCCAGAGGCTAAGCGCGATCTCCTTTCCCTGCATGAGACTAAGCATTGTATCCACTCTTTGCATAGGACTAGGCACCGCCCTCACCTTGCTTAAGGCTAAGCATTGCCTTTCCTTGCCAGACTCTAAACATTATCTCCTTTCCTTGCATGAGACTAGGCATTGTCTTCTTTCCTTACATTAGACCAAGCATTGTCTCCACTCTTTGCATAGGGCTAAACACTGCCCTCACCATTGCATAAGGCTAAACGTTGCCTTTCTTTGCATGAGACTAAGCATTGTCTCCACTCCTTGCATAGGACTAGGCACTGCCCTCACCTTCCATAAGGCTAAGCACTGCCTTCTTTGCCAGAGGCTAGGCGCGATCTCATTTCCCTGCATGAGACTAAGCATTGTATCCACTCTTTGCATAGGACTAGGCACCGCCCTCACCTTGCTTAAGGCTAAGCATTGCCTTTCCTTGCCAGACTCTAAACATTATCACCTTTCCTTGCATGAGACTAGGCATTGTCTTCTTTCCTTACATTAGACCAAGCATTGTCTCCACTCTTTGCATAGGGCTAAACACTACCCTCACCATTGCATAAGGCTAAACGTTGCCTTTCTTTGCATGAGACTAAGCATTGTCTCCACTCCTTGCATAGGGCTAGGCACTGCCCTCACCTTCCATAAGGCTAAGCACTGCCTTCTTTGCCAGAGGCTAAGCGCGATCTCCTTTCCCTGCATGAGACTAAGCATTGTATCCACTCCTTGCATAGGACTAGGCACCGCCCTCACCTTGCTTAAGGCTAAGCATTGCCTTTCCTTGCCAGACTCTAAACATTATCTCCTTTCCTTGCATGAGACTAGGCATTGTCTCCTTTTCTTGCATGAGACTAAGCATTGTTTCCACTCTTTGCATAGGGCTAAACCTTTCCCTCACCATTGCATAAGGCTAAACATTGCCTTTCTTTGCATGAAACTAAGCATTGTCTCCACTCCTTGCATAGGGCTATGCACTTCCTTCTTTGCCAGAGGCTAAGCATTGTCTCCTTTCCTTGCATGAGACTAGATATTGTCTCCTTTCCATGCATGAGACTAAGCATTGTCTACACTCTTTAAATAGGGCTAAACACTTCCCTCACCATTGAATAAGGCTAAACGTTGCCTTTCTTTGCATGAGACTAAGCATTGTCTCCACTCCTTGCATAGGGCTAGGCACTGCCCTCAACTTCCATAAGGCTAAGCACTGCCTTCTTTGCCAGAGGCTAAGCGCGGTCTCCTTTCCCTGCATGAGACTAAGCATTGTCTCCACTCCTTGCATAGGGCTAGGCACCGCCCTCACCTTGTATAAGGCAAAGCATTCCTTTCCTTGCCAGAGGCTAAGCATTGTCTCTTTTTCTTGCATGAGAGTAGGCATTGTCTCCTTTCCTTGCATGAGACTAAGCATTGTCTACACTCTTTGCATAGGGCTAAACACTTCCCTCACCATTGAATAAAGCTAAACATTGCCTTTCTTTGCATGAGACTAAGCATTGTCTCCACTCCTTGCATAGGGCTAGGCACCGCCCTCACCTTGTATAAGGCTAAGCATTGCCTTTCCTTGCAAGAGACTAAACATTATCTCCTTTCCTTGCATGAGACTAGGCATTGTCTCCCTTCCTTACATAGGACAAGGCACCGCCCTCACTTTGCATAAGGCTAAGCATTGCCTTTCCTTGCTAGAGACTAAACATTATCTCCTTTCCTTGCATGAGACTAGGCATTGTCTCCCTTCCTTACATTAGACTAATCTTTGTTTCTACTCTTTGCATAGGGCTAAACACTGTCTTCACCATTGCATAAGGCTAAACATTGCCTTTCTTTGCATGAGACAAAGCAATGTCTCCACTCCTTGCATAGGGCTATGCACTGCCCTCACCTTGTATAAGACTAGGCATTGCTTTTCCTTGCCAGAGACTAAGCGCGGTCTCCTTTCCCTGCATGAGACTAAGCATTGTCTCCACTCCTTGCATAGGGCTAGGCACCGCCCTCACCTTGTATAAGGCAAAGCATTCCTTTCCTTGCCAGAGGCTAAGCATTGTCTCTTTTTCTTGCATGAGAGTAGGCATTGTCTCCTTTCCTTGCATGAGACTAAGCATTGTCTACACTCTTTGCATAGGGCTAAACACTTCCCTCACCATTGAATAAAGCTAAACATTGCCTTTCTTTGCATGAGACTAAGCATTGTCTCCACTCCTTGCATAGGGCTATGCACTGCCCTCACCTTGCATAAGGCTACGCACTACCTTCTTTGCCATAGTCTAAGCGCGGTCTCCTTTCCCTGCATGAGACTAAGCATAGTCTCCACTCCTTGCATAGGACTAGGCACCGCCCTCACCTTGCATAAGGCTAAGCATTGCCTTTCCTTGCTAGAGACTAAACATTATCTCCTTTCCATGAATGAGACTAGGCATTGTCTCCTTTCCTTACATTAGACTAATCTTTGTTTCTACTCTTTGCATAGGGCTAAACACTGTCTTCACCATTGCATAAGGCTAAACATTGCCTTTCTTTGCATGAGACAAAGCAATGTCTCCACTCCTTGCATAGGGCTATGCACTGCCCTCACCTTGTATAAGACTAGGCATTGCTTTTCCTTGCCAGAGACTAAGCGCGGTCTCCTTTCCTTGCATGAGACTCGGCATTGTCTCCTTTCCTTACATTAGACCAAGCATTGTCTCCACTCTTTGCATAGGGCTAAACACTGCCCTCACCATTGCATAAGGCTAAATGTTTCCTTTCTCTCCATGAAACTAAGCATTGTCTCCACTCCTTGAATAGGGCTATGCACTTCCTTCTTTGCCAGAGGCTAAGCGCGGTCTCCTTTCCCTGCATGAGACTAAGCATTGTCTCCACTCCTTGCATAGGGCTAGGCACCGCCCTCACCTTGTATAAGGCTAAGCATTGCCTTTCCTTGCAAGAGGCTAAGCATTGTGTCCTTTCTTTGCATGAGACTAGATATTGTCTCCTTTCCTTGCATAAGAATAAGCATTGTCTCCACTCTTTGCATAGGGTTAAACACTGCCCTCGCCATTGAATGAAGCTAAACGTTGCCTTTCTTTGCATGAGACTAAGCATTGTCTCCACTCCTTGCATAGGGCTATGCACTGCCCTCACCTTGTATAAGGCTACGCACTACCTTCTTTGCTATAGGCTAAGCGCGGTCTCCTTTCCCTGCATGAGACTAAGCATTGTCTCCACTCCTTGCATAGGACAAGGCACCGCCCTCACTTTGCATAAGGCTAAGCATTGCCTTTCCTTGCTAGAGACTAAACATTATCTCCTTTCCTTGCATGAGACTAGGCATTGTCTCCCTTCCTTACATTAGACTAATCTTTGTTTCTACTCTTTGCATAGGGCTAAACACTGTCTTCACCATTGCATAAGGCTAAACATTGCCTTTCTTTGCATGAGACAAAGCAATGTCTCCACTCCTTGCATAGGGCTAGGCACCGCCCTCACCTTGTATAAGGCTAAGCATTGCCTTTCCTTGCGAGAGGCTAAGCATTGTCTCCTTTCTTTGCATGAGACTAGATATTGTCTCCTTTCCTTGCATAAGAATAAGCATTGTTTCCACTCTTTGCATAGGGCTAAACATTGCCCTCACCATTTCATAAGGCTAAACGTTACCTTTCTTTGCATGAAACTAAGCATTGTCTCCACTCCTTGCATAGGGCTATGCACTTCCTTCTTTGCCAGAGGCTAAGCGCGGTCTCCTTTCCCTGCATGAGACTAAGCATTGTCTCCACTCCTTGCATAGGGCTAGGCACCGCCCTCACCTTGTATAAGGCTAAGCATTGCCTTTCCTTACGAGAGGCTAAGCATTGTGTCCTTTCTTTGCATGAGACTAGATATTGTCTCCTTTCCTTGCATAAGAATAAGCATTGTCTCCACTCTTTGCATAGGGTTAAACACTGCCCTCACCATTGAATAAAGCTAAACGTTGCCTTTCTTTGCATGAGACTAAGCATTGTCTCCACTCCTTGCATAGGGCTATGCACTGCCCTTACCTTGCATAACGCTACGCACTACCTTCTTTGCCTTAGGCTAAGCACAGTCTCCTTTCCTTGCATGAGACTAAGCATTGTCTCCACTCCTTGCATAGGACTAGGCACCGCCCTCACCTTGCATAAGGCTAAGCATTGCCTTTCCTTGCTAGAGACTAAACATTATCTCCTTTCCTTGCATGAGACTAGGCATTGTCTCCTTTCCTTACATTAGACTAATCTTTGTTTCCACTCTTTGCATAGGGCTAAACACTATCTTCACCATTGCATAAGGCTAAACATTGCCTTTCTTTGCATGAGACAAAGCAATGTCTCCACTCCTTGCATAGGGCTATGCACTGCTCTCACCTTGTATAAGGCTAAGCATTGCTTTTCCTTGCCAGAGACTAAGCATTGTCTCCTTTCCTTGCATGAGACTAGGCATTGTCTCCTTTCCTTACATTAGACCAAGCATTGTCTCCACTCTTTGCATTGGGTTAAACACTGCCCTCACCATTGCATAAGGCTAAACGTTGCCTTTCTTTGCATAAGACTAAGCATTGTCTCCACTCCTTGCATAGGGCTAAGCACTGCCCTCACCTTCCATAAGGCTAAGCACTGCCTTCTTTGCCAGAGGCTAAGCGCGGTCTCCTTTCCCTGCATGAGACTAAGCATTGTATCCACTCCTTGCATAGGACTAGGCACCGCCCTCACCTTGCATAAGGCTAAGCATTGCCTTTCCTTGCTAGAGACTAAACATTATCTCCTTTCCTTGCATGAGACTAGGCATTGTCTCCTTTCCTGCATGAGACTAAGCATTGTCTCCACTCCTAGCATAGGGCTAGGCACCGCCCTCACCTTGTATAAGGCTAAGCATTGCCTTTCCTTGCGAGAGGCTAAGCATTGTCTCCTTTCTTTGCATGAGACTAGATATTGTCTCCTTTCCTTGCATAAGAATAAGCATTGTCTCCACTCTTTGCATAGGGTTAAACACTGCCCTCACCATTGAATAAAGCTAAACGTTGCCTTTCTTTGCATGAGACTAAGCATTGTCTCCACTCCTTGCATAGGGCTATGCACTGCCCTCACCTTGCATAAGGCTACGCACTACCTTCTTTGCCATAGGCTAAGCGCTGTCTCCTTTCCCTGCATGAGACTAAGCATTGTATCCACTCCTTACATAGGACTAGGCACCGCCCTCACCTTGCATAAGGCTAAGCATTGCCTTTCCTTGCTAGAGACTAAACATTATCTCCTTTCCTTGCATGAGACTAGGCATTTTCTCCTTTCCTTACAATAGACTAATCTTTGTTTCCACTCTTTGCATAGGGCTAAACACTGTCTTTACCATTGCATAAGGCTAAACATTGCCTTTCTTTGCATGAGACTAAGCAATGTCTCCACTCCTTGCATAGGGCTATGCACTGCCCTCACCTTGCATAAGGCTACGCACTACCTTCTTTGCCATAGGCTAAGCGCGGTCTCCTTTCCCTGCATAAGACTAAGCATTGTCTCTACTCCTTGCATATGGGCTAAGCACCGCCCTCACCTTGTATAAGGCTAAGCATTCCCTTTCCTTGCCAGAGACTAAGCATTGTCTCCTTTCCTTGCATGAGACTAGATATTGTCTCCTTTCCTTGCATGAGACTAAGCATTGTCTACACTATTTAAATAGGGCTAAACACTTCCCTCACCATTGAATAAGGCTAAACGTTGCCTTTCTTTGCATGAGACTAAGCATTGTCTCCATTAGTTGCATAGGGCTAGGCACTGCCCTCACTATCCATAAGGCTAAGCACTGCCTTCTTTGCCAGCGGCTAGGCGCGGTCTAGTTTCCCTGCATGAGACTACGCATTGTATTTATTCCTTGCATATGGGCTAGGCACCGCCCTCACCTTGTATAAGGCTAAGCATTGCCTTACCTTGCCATAGAGTAAGCATTGTCTCCTTTCCTTGCATGAGACTAGATATTGTCTCCTTTCCTTGCATGAGACTAAGCTTTATCTACACTCTTTGCATAGGGCTAAACACTTCCCTCACCATTGAATAAGGCTAAACGTTGCCTTTCTTTGCATGAGACTAAGCGTTGTCTCCATTCCTTGCATAGGGCTCGGCACTGCCCTCACCTGGCATAAGGCTAAGCACTGCCTTCTTTGCCAGAGGATAAGCGCTGCCTTCTTTTCCTGCATGAGACTAAGCATTGTCTCCACTCCTTGCATAGGGCTAGGCACCGCCCTAACCTAGTATACGGCTAAGCACTGCTTTTCCTTGCCAGAGACTAAGCATTGTCTCCTTTCCTTGCATGAGACTAGGCATTGTCTCATTTCCTTACATTAGACCAAGCATTGTCTCCACTCTTTGCATAGGGCTAAACACTGCACTAACCATTGCATAAGGCTAAACGTTGCCTTTCTTTGCATGAGACTAAGCATTGTCTCCACCCCTTGCATAGGGCTATGCACTGCCCTCACCTTGCATAAGGCTAAGCACTACCTTATTTGCCAGAGGCTAAGCGTGGTCTCCTTCTCCTGCATGAGACTAAGCATTGTCTCCACTCCTGGAATTGGGCTAGGCACCGCCCTCAGCTTGTATAAGGTTAAGCATTGCCTTTCCTTTCCAGACTCTAAGCATTGTCTTCTTTCCTTGCATGAGACTAGGCATTGTCTCCTTTCCTTACATTAGACTAATCATTGTTTCCACTCTCTGCATAGGGCTAAACATTGCCTTTCTTTGCATTAGACTAATCATTGTCTCCACTCCTTGCATAGGGCTATGCACTGCCCTCACCTTGCATAAGGATACGCAGTACATTCTTTGCCAGAAGCTAAGCACGGTCTCCTTTCCCTGCATGAGACAAAGCATTGTCTCCACTCCTTGCATAGGACTAGGCACCACACTCACCTTGTATAAGGCTAAGCATTGCCTTTCCTTGCATGAGACTAGACATTGTCTCCTTTCCTTGCATGAGACTATGCATTGTCTCCACTCTTTGCATAGGGCTCAACACTGCCCTCACCATTGCATAAGGCTAAACGTTGCCTTTCTTTGCATGAGACTAAGCATTGTCTCCATTCCTTGTATAGGGCTACGCACTGCCCTAACCTTCCATAAGGCTAAGCACTGCCTTTTTTGCGAGAGGATAAGCGCCGTCTCCTTTTCCTGCATGAGACTAAGCATTGTCTCCACTCCTTGCATAGGGCTAGGCACCGCCCTCACCTTGTATAAGGCTAAGAATTGCTTTTCCTTGCCAGAGACTAAGCATTGTCTCCTTTCATTGCATGAGACTAGGCATTGTCTCCTTTCCTTACATTAGACCAAGCATTGTCTCCACTCTTTGCATAGGGCTAAACACTGCCCTCACCATTGCATAAGGCTAAACGTTTCCTTTCTTTGCATGAGACTAAGCATTGTCTCCACTCCTTGCATAGGGCTATGCACTGCCCTCACCTTGCATAAGGCTAAGCACTACCTTCTTTGCCAGAGGATAAGCGTTGTCTTCTTTTCCTGCATGAGACTAAGCATTGTCTCCACTCCTTGCATAGGGCTAGGCACCGCCCTCACCTTGTATACGGTTACGCACTGCTTTTCCTTGCTAGAGACTAAGCATTGTCTCCTTTCCTTGCATGAGACTAGGCATTGTCTCATTTCCTTACATTAGACCAAACATTGTCTCCACTCTCTGCATAGGGCTAAACACTGCCCTCACCATTGCATAAGGCTAAACGTTGCCTTTCTTTGCATGAGACTAAGCATTTTCTCCACTCCTTGCATAGGGCTATGCACTGCCCTCACCATGCATCAGGCTAAGAACTACCTTATTTTCCAGAGTCTAAGCGCGGTCTCCTTCTCCTGCATGAGACTAAGCATTGTCTCCACTCCTTGAATTGGCCTAGGCACCACCCTCACCTTGTATAAGGATAAGCATTGCCTTTCCTTGCCAGACTCTAAGCATTGTCTCCTTTCCTTGCATGAGACTAGGCATTGTCTCCTTTCCTTACATTAGACTAATCATTGTTTCCACTCTTTGCATAGGGCTAAACACTGCCTTCACCATTGCATAAGGCTAAACATTTCCTTTCTTTGCATGAGACTAAGCATTGTCTCCACTCCTTGCATAGGGCTATGCACTGCCCTCACCTTGCATAAGGCTACGCACTACCTTCTTTGCCATAGGCTAAGCGCTGTCTCCTTTCCCTGCATGAGACTAAGCATTGTCTCCACTCCTTACATAGGACTAGGCACCGCCCTCACCTTGCATAAGGCTAAGCATTGCCTTTCCTTGCTAGAGACTAAACATTATCTCCTTTCCTTGCATGAGACTAGGCATTTTCTCCTTTCCTTACAATAGACTAATCTTTGTTTCCACTCTTTGCATAGGGCTCAACACTGCCCTCACCATTGCATAAGGCTAAACGTTGCCTTTCTTTGCGTGAGACTAAGCATTGTCTCCATTCCTTGCATAGGGTTAGGCACTACCCACCCCTTGCATAAGGCTAAGCACTGCCTTCTTTGCCAGAGGTTAAGCCCGGTCTCCTTTTCCTACATGAGACTAAGCATTGTCTCCACTCCTTGCATAGGGCTAGGCACCGCCCTCACCTTGTATAAGGCTAAGCATTGCTTTTCCTTGCCAGAGACTAAGCATTGTCTCCTTTCATTGCATGAGACTAGGCATTGTCTCCTTTCCTTACATTAGACCAAGCATTGTCTCCACTCTTTGCATAGGGCTAAACACTGCCCTCACCATTGCATAAGGCTAAACGTTGCCTTTCTTTGCATGAGACTAAGCATTGTCTCCACTCCTTGCATAGGGCTATGCACTGCCCTCACCTTGCATAAGGCTAAGCACTGCCTTCTTTACCAGAGGCTAAGCGCGGTCTCCTTTCCCTGCATGAAACCAAGCATTGTATCCACTCCTTGCATTGGGCTAGGCACCGCCCTCACCTTGTATAAGGCAAAGAATTGACTTTCCTTGCCAGGCTCTAAGCATTGTATCCTTTCCTTGCATTAGACTAGGCATTCTCTCCTTTCCTTACATTAGACTAAGCATTGTCTCCACTCCTTGCATAAGGCTATGCACTGCCTTCACCTTGCATAAGGCGAAGCACTACCTTCTTTGCTAGAGGCTAAGCGCGGTTTCCTTTCCCTGCATGAGACTAAGCATTGTCTCCACTCCTTGCATAGGGATAAGCACCGCCCTCACCTTGTATAAGGCTAAGCATTGCCTTTCCTTGCCAGAGACTAAGCATTGTCTCCACTCTTTGCATAGACTAAGCATTGTCTCCTTTCCTTGCATGAGACTAAGCATTGTCTCCACTCTTTGCATAGGGCTAAACACTGCCCTCACCATTGCATAAGGCTAAACGTTGCCTTTCTTTGCATGAGACTAAGCATTGTCTCTATTCCTTGCATAGGGCTAGGCACTGCCCTCACCTTGCATAAGGCTAAGCACTGCCTTCTTTGCCAGAGGCTAAGCGCGGTCTCCTTTTCCACCATGAGACTAAGCATTGTCTCCACTCCTTGCATTGGGCTAGGCTCCGCCCTCACCTTGTATAAATCAAAGCATTCCTTTCCTTGCCAGAGACTAAGCATTGTCTCTTTTTCTTCCATTAGACTAGGCACTGTCTCCTTTCCTTGCATGAGACTAAGCATTGTCTACACTCTTTGCATAGGTCTAAACACTTCCCTCACCTTTGCATAAGGCTAAACATTGGCTTTCTTTGCATGAGACTAAGCATTGTCTCCATTCCTTGCATAGGGCTAGGCACCGCCCTCACCTTGTATAAGGCTAAGCATTGCCTTTTCTTGCCAGAGGCTAAGCATTGTCTCCTTTCCTTACATTAGACTAAGCATTGTCTCCACTATTTGCATAGGGCTAAACACTGCCCTTACCATTACATAAGGCTAAATGTTGCCTTAATTTGCATGAGACTAAGCATTGTCTCCATTCCTTGCATAGAGCTAGGCACTGCCCTCACCTTGCATAAGGCTAAGCACTGCCTTATTTGCCAGAGGCTAAGCGCGGTCTCCTTTTCCTGCATGAGACTAAGCATTTTCTCCACTCATTGCATTGGGCTAGGCACCGCCCTCACCTTGTATAAAGCAAAGCATTCCTTTCCTTGCCAGAGCCTAAGCATTGTCTCTTTTTCTTGCATGAGAGTAGGAATTGTCTCCTTTCCTTGCATGAGACTAAGCATTGTCTACACTCTTTGCATAGGGCTAAACACTTCCCTTACCATTGCATAAGGCTAAACATTGCCTTTCTTTGCATGAGACTAAGCATTGTCTCCACTCCTTACATAGGGATAAGCACCGCCCTCACCTTGTATAAGGCTAAGCATTGCCTTTCCTTGCCAAAGACTAAGCATTCTCTCCACTCTTTGCATAGGGCTAAACACTTCCCTCACCATTGCATAAGGCTAAATGTTGCCTTTCTTTACATGAGAGTGAGCATTGTCTCCATTCCTTGCATAGGGCTAGGCACTACCCTCCCCTTGCATAAGGCTAAGCACTGCCTTCTTTCCCAGAGGTTAAACCCGGTCTCCTTTTCCTGCATGAGACTAAGCATTGTCTCCACTCCTTGCATTGGGCTAGGCACCACCCTCACCTTATACAAAGCAAAGCATTCCTTTCCTTGCCAGAGCCTAAGCATTGTCACTTTTTCTTGCATGAGAGTAGGCATTGTCTCCTTTCCTTGCATGAGACTAAGAATTGTCTACACTATTTGCATAGGGCTAAACACTTCCCTCACCATTCCATAAGGCTAAATGTTGCCTTTCTTTACATGAGACTAAGCATTGTCTCCATTACTTGCATAGGGCTAGGCACTACCCTCACCTTGCATAAGGCTAAGCACTGCCTTCTTTGCCAGAGGCTAACCGCGGTCTCCTTTCCCTGCATGAGACTAAGTATTGTCTCCACTCCTTGCATAGGGCACGGCACCGCTCTCACCTTGTATAAGTCTAAGCATTGCCTTTTCTTGCCAGAGACTAAGCATTGTGTTCTTTCCTTACATTAGACTAAGCATTGTCTACACTCTATGCATAGGTCTAAACACTTCCCTCACCATTGCATAAGGCTAAACATTGCCTTTCTTTGCATGAGACTAAGCATTGTCTCCATTCCTTGCATAGGGCTAGGCACCGCCCTCACCTTGTATAAGGCTAAGCATTGCCTTTTCTTGCCAGAGACTAAGCATTGTGTTCTTTCCTTACATTAGACTAAGCATTGTCTCCACTATATGCATAGGGCTAAACACTGCCCTTACCATTACATAAGGCTAAACGTTGCCTTACTTTGCATGAGACTAAGCATTGTCTCCATTCCTTGCATAGGGCAAGGCACTGCCCTCACCTTGCATAAGGCTAAGCACTGCCTTCTTTGCCAGAGGCTAAGCGCGGTCTCCTTTTCCTGCATGAGACTAAGCATTGTCTCCACTCCTTGCATTGGGCTAGGCACCGCCCTCACCTTGTATAAAGCAAAGCATTCCTTTCCTTGCCAGAGCCTAAGCATTGTCTCTTTTTCTTGCATGAGAGTAGGCATTGTCTCCTTTCCTTGCATGAGACTAAGCATTGTCTACACTCTTTGCATAGGGCTAAAAACATCCCTCACCATTGCATAAGGCTAAACATTTCCTTTCTTTGCATGAGACTAAGCATTGTCTCCACTCCTTGCATAGGGATAAGCACCGCCCTCACCTTGTATAAGGCTAAGCATTGCCTTTCCTTGCCAGAGACTAAGCATTGTCTCCACTCTTTGCATAGGGCTAAACACTTCCCTCACCATTGCATAAGGCTAAACGTTGCCTTTCTTTACATGATACTAAGCATTGTCTCCATTCCTTGCGTAGGGCTCGGCACTGCCCTCACCTTGAATAAGGCTAAGCACTGCCTTCTTTGCCAGAGGCTAAGCCTGGTCTCCTTTTCCTACATGAGACTAAGCATTGTCTCCACTCCTTGCATTGGGCTAGGCACCTCCCTCACCTTGTATAAAGCAAAGCATTCCTTTCCTTGCCAGAGCCTAAGCATTGTCTCTTTTTCTTGCATGAGAGTAGGCATTGTCTCCTTTCCTTGCATGAGATTAAGAATTGTCTACACTCTTTGCATAGGGCTAAACACTTCCCTCACCATTGCATAAGGCTAAACGTTGCCTTTCTTTACATCAGACTATGCATTATCTCCATTACTTGCATAGGGCTAGGCACTACCCTCACCTTGCATAAGGCTAAGCACTGTCTTCTTTGCCAGAGGCTAACCGCGGTCTCCTTTCCCTCCATGAGACTAAGCATTGTCTCCACTCCTTGCATAGGGCTCGGCACCGCCCTCACCTTGTATAAGGCTAAGCATTGCCTTTCCTTGCCAAACCTAAGCATTGTCAACACTCTTTGCATAGGTCTAAACACTTCCCTCACCATTGCATAAGGCTAAACATTGCCTTTATTTGCATGAGACTAAGCATTGTCTCCATTCCTTGCATAGGGCTAGGCACCGCCCTCACCTTGTATAAGGCTAAGCATTGCCTTTTCTTGCCAGAGACTAAGCATTGTGTTCTTTCTTTACATTAGACTAAGCATTGTCTCCACTATTTGCATAAGGCTAAACACTGCCCTTACCATTACATAAGGCTAAACGTTGCCTTACTTTGCATGAGACTATGCATTGTCTCCATTCCTTGCATAGGGCTAGGCACTGCCCTCACCTTGCATAAGGCTAAGCACTGCCTTCTTTGCCAGAGGCTAAGCGCGGTCTCCTTTTCCTGCATGAGACTAAGCATTGTCTCCACTCATTGCATTGGGCTAGGCACTGCCCTCACCTTGTATAAAGCAAAGCATTCCTTTCCTTGCCAGAGCCTAAGCATTGTCTCTTTTTCTTGCATGAGAGTAGGTATTGTCTCCTTCCCTTACATGAGACTAAGCATTGTCTACACTCTTTGCATAGGGCTAAACACTTCCCTTACCATTGCATAAGGCTAAACATTTCCTTTCTTTGCATGAGACTAAGCATTGTCTCCACTCCTTGCATAGGGATAAGCACCGCCCTCACCTTGTATAAGGCTAAGCATTGCCTTTCCTTGCCAGAGACTAAGCATTGTCTCCACTCTTTGCATAGGGCTAAACACTTCCCTCACCATTGCATAAGGCTAAACGTTGCCTTTCTTTGCATGAAACTAAGCATTGTCTCCACTCCTTGCATAGGGCTATGCACTTCCTTCTTTGCCAGAGGCTAAGCATTGTCTCCTTTCCTTGCATGAGACTAGATATTGTCTCCTTTCCTTGCATGAGACTAAGCATTGTCTACACTCTTTAAATAGGGCTAAACACTACCCTCACCATTGCATAAGGCTAAACGTTGCCTTTCTTTGCATGAGACTAAGCATTGTCTCCATTCCTTGCATAGGGCTAGGCACTGCCCTCACCTTGCATAAGGCTAAGCACTGCCTTCTTTGCCAGAGGTTAAGCGCGGTCTCCTTTTCCACCATGAGACTAAGCATTGTCTCCACTCCTTGCATTGGGCTAGGCACCGCCCTCACCTTGTATAAAGCAAAGCATTCCTTTCCTTGCTAGAAACTAAGCATTGTCTCTTTTTCTTGCATGAGAGTAGGCATTGTCTCCTTTCCTTGCATGAGACTAAGCATTGTCTACACTCTTTGCATAGGTCTAAACACTTCCCTCACCTTTGCATAAGGCTAAACATTGGCTTTCTTTGCATGAGACTAAGCATTGTCTCCATTCCTTGCATAGGGCTAGGCACCGCCCTCACCTTGTATAAGGCTAAGCATTGCCTTTTCTTGCCAGAGGCTAAGCATTGTCTCCTTTCCTTACATTAGACTAAGCATTGTCTCCACTATTTGCATAGGGCTAAACACTGCCCTTACCATTACATAAGGCTAAATGTTGCCTTAATTTGCATGAGACTAAGCATTGTCTCCATTCCTTGCATAGAGCTAGGCACTGCCCTCACATTGCATAAGGCTAAGCACTGCCTTCTTTGCCAGAGGCTAAGCGCGGTCTCCTTTTCCTGCATGAGACTAAGCATTGTCTCCACTCTTTGCATTGGGCTAGGCACCGCCCTCACCTTGTATAAAGCAAAGCATTCCTTTCCTTGCCAGAGCCTAAGCATTGTCTCTTTTTCTTGCATGAGAGTAGGCATTGTCTCCTTTCCTTGCATGAGACTAAGCATTGTCTACACTCTTTGCATAGGGCTAAACACTTCCCTCACCATTGCATAAGGCTAAACATTGCCTTTCTTTGCATGAGACTAAGCATTTTCTCCACTCCTTGCATAGGGATAAGCACCGCCCTCACCTTGTATAAGGCTAAGCATTACCTTTCCTTGCCAAAGACTAAGCATTGTCTCCACTCTTTGCATAGGGCTAAACACTTCCCTCACCATTGCATAAGGCTAAACGTTGCATTTCTTTACATGAGAGTGAGCATTGTCTCCATTCCTTGCATAGGGCTAGGCACTACCCTCCCCTTGCATAAGGCTAAGCACTGCCTTCTTTGCCAGAGGTTAAGCCCGGTCTCCTTTTCCTGCATGAGACTAAGCATTGTCTCCACTCCTTGCATTGGGCTAGGCACTGCCCTCACCTTGTACAAAACAAAGCATTCCTTTCCTTGCCAGAGCCTAAGCATTGTCTCTTTTTCTTGCATGAGAGTAGGCATTGTCTCCTTTCCTTGCATGGGACTAAGAATTGTCTACACTCTTTGCATAGGGCTAAACACTTCCCTCACCATTCCATAAGGCTAAATGTTGCCTTTCTTTACACGAGACTAAGCATTGTCTCAATTACTTGCATAGGGCTAGGCACTACCCTCACCTTGCATAAGGCTAAGCACTGCCTTCTTTGCCAGAGGCTAACCGCGGTCTCCTTTCCCTGCATGAGACTAAGTATTGTCTCCACTCCTTGCATAGGGCTCGGCACCGCCCTCACCTTGTATAAGTCTAAGCATTGCCTTTTCTTGCCAGAGACTAAGCATTGTGTTCTTTCCTTACATTAGACTAAGCATTGTCTACACTCTTTGCATAGGTCTAAACACTTCCCTCACCATTGCATAAGGCTAAACATTGCCTTTCTTTGCATGAGACTAAGCATTGTCTCCATTCCTTGCATAGGGCTAGGCACCGCCCTCACCTTGTATAAGGCTAAGCATTGCCTTTTCTTGCCAGAGACTAAGCATTGTGTTCTTTCCTTACATTAGACTAAGCATTGTCTCCACTATATGCATAGGGCTAAACACTGCCCTTACCATTACATAAGGCTAAACGTTGCCTTACTTTGCATGAGACTAAGCATTGTCTCCATTCCTTTCATAGGGCAAGGCAATGCCCTCACCTTGCATAAGGCTAAGCACTGCCTACTTTGCCAGAGGCTAAGCGCGGTCTCCTTTTCCTGCATGAGACTAAGCATTGTCTCCACTCATTGCATTGGGCTAGGCACCGCCCTCACCTTGTATAAAGCAAAGCATTCCTTTCCTTGCCAGAGCCTAAGCATTGTCTCTTTTTCTTGCATGAGAGTAGGCATTGTCTCCTTTCCTTGCATGAGACTAAGCATTGTCTACACTCTTTGCATAGGGCTAAACACTTCCCTCACCATTGCATAAGGCTAAACATTGCCTTTCTTTGCATGAGACTAAGCATTGTCTCCACTCCTTACATAGGGATAAGCACCGCCCTCACCTTGTGTAAGGCTAAGCATTGCCTTTCCTTGCCAAAGACTAAGCATTGTCTCCACTCTTTGCATAGGGCTAAACACTTCCCTCACCATTGCATAAGGCTAAACGTTGCCTTTCTTTACATGAGAGTGAGCATTGTCTCCATTCCTTGCATAGGGCTAGGCACTACCCTCCCCTTGCATAAGGCTAAGCACTGCCTTCTTTGCCAGAGGTTAAGCCCGGTCTCCTTTTCCTGCATGAGACTAAGCATTGTCTCCACTCCTTGCATTGGGCTAGGCACCGCCCTCACCTTATACAAAGCAAAGCATTCCTTTCCTTGCCAGAGCCTAAGCATTGTCACTTTTTCTTGCATGAGAGTAGGCATTGTCTCCTTTCCTTGCATGAGACTAAGAATTGTCTACACTATTTGCATAGGGCTAAACACTTCCCTCACCATTCCATAAGGCTAAATGTTGCCTTTCTTTACATGAGACTAAGCATTGTCTCCATTACTTGCATAGGGCTAGGCACTACCCTCACCTTGTATAAGGCTAAGCACTGCCTTCTTTGCCAGAGGCTAACCGCGGTCTCCTTTCCGTGCAAGAGACTAAGTATTGTCTCCACTCCTTGCATAGGGCTCGGCACCGCCCTCACCTTGTATAAGTCTAAGCATTGCCTTTTCTTGCCAGAGACTAAGCATTGTGTTCTTTCCTTACATTAGACTAAGCATTGTCTACACTCTTTGCATAGGTCTAAACACTTCCTTCACCATTGCATAAGGCTAAACATTGCCTTTCTTTGCATGAGACTAAGCATTGTCTCCATTCCTTGCATAGGGCTAGGCACCGCCCTCACCATGTATAAGGCTAAGCATTGCCTTTTCTTGCCAGAGACTAAGCATTGTGTTCTTTCCTTACATTAGACTAAGCATTGTCTCCACTATATGCATAGGGCTAAACACTGCCCTTACCATTACATAAGGCTAAACGTTGCCTTACTTTGCATGAGACTAAGCATTGTCTCCATTCCTTGCATAGGGCAAGGCACTGCCCTCACCTTGCATAAGGCTAAGCAGTGCCTTCTTTGCCAGAGGCTAAGCGCGGTCTCCTTTTCCTGCATGAGACTAAGCATTGTCTCCACTCATTGCATTGGGCTAGGCACCGCCCTCACCTTGTATAAAGCAAAGCATTCCTTTCCTTGCCAGAGCCTAAGCATTGTCTCTTTTTCTTGCATGAGAGTAGGCATTGTCTCCTTTCCTTGCATGAGACTAAGCATTGTCTGCACTCTTTGCATAGGGCTAAACACTTCCCTCACCATTGCATAAGGCTAAACATTGCCTTTCTTTGCATGAGACTAAGCATTGTCTCCACTCCTTTCATAGGGATAAGCACCGCCCTCACCTTGTATAAGGCTAAGCATTGCCTTTCCTTGCCAGAGACTAAGCATTGTCTCCACTCTTTGCATAGGGCTAAACACTTCCCTCACCATTGCATAAGGCTAAACGTTGCCTTTCTTTACATGATACTAAGCATTGTCTCCATTCCTTGCGTAGGGCTCGGCACTGCCCTCACCTTGCATAAGGCTAAGCACTGCCTTCTTTGCCAGAGGCTAAGCCTGGTCTCCTTTTCCTACATGAGACTAAGCATTGTCTCCACTCCTTGCATTGGGCTAGGCACCTCCCTCACCTTGTATAAAGCAAAGCATTCCTTTCCTTGCCAGAGCCTAAGCATTGTCTCTTTTTCTTGCATGAGAGTAGGCATTGTCTCCTTTCCTTGCATGAGATTAAGAATTGTCTACACTCTTTGCATAGGGCTAAACACTTCCCTCACCATTGCATAAGGCTAAACGTTGCCTTTCTTTACATCAGACTATGCATTATCTCCATTACTTGCATAGGGCTAGGCACTACCCTCACCTTGCATAAGGCTAAGCACTGTCTTCTTTGCCAGAGGCTAACCGCGGTCTCCTTTCCCTGCATGAGACTAAGCATTGTCTCCACTCCTTGCATAGGGCTCGGCACCGCCCTCACCTTGTATAAGGCTAAGCATTGCCTTTCCTTGCCAGAGACTAAGCATTGTAAACACTCTTTGCATAGGTCTAAACACTTCCCTCACCATTGCATAAGGCTAAACATTGCCTTTAGTTACATGAGACTAAGCATTGTCTCCATTCCTTGCATAGGGCTAGGCACCGCCCTCACCTTGTATAAGGCTAAGCATTGCCTTTTCTTGCCAGAGACTAAGCATTGTGTTCTTTCCTTACATTAGACTAAGCATTGTCTCCACTATTTGCATAAGGCTAAACACTGCCCTTACCATTACATAAGGCTAAACGTTGCCTTACTTTGCATGAGACTAAGCATTGTCTCCATTCCTTGCATAGGGCTAGGCACTACCCTCACCTTGTATAAGGCTAAGCACTGCCTTCTTTGCCAGAGGCTAACCGCGGTCTCCTTTCCGTGCAAGAGACTAAGTATTGTCTCCACTCCTTGCATAGGGCTCGGCACCGCCCTCACCTTGTATAAGTCTAAGCATTGCCTTTTCTTGCCAGAGACTAAGCATTGTGTTCTTTCCTTACATTAGACTAAGCATTGTCTACACTCTTTGCATAGGTCTAAACACTTCCCTCACCATTGCATAAGGCTAAACATTGCCTTTCTTTGCATGAGACTAAGCATTGTCTCCATTCCTTGCATAGGGCTAGGCACCGCCCTCACCTTGTATAAGGCTAAGCATTGCCTTTTCTTGCCAGAGACTAAGCATTGTGTTCTTTCCTTACATTAGACTAAGCATTGTCTCCACTATATGCATAGGGCTAAACACTGCCCTTACCATTACATAAGGCTAAACGTTGCCTTACTTTGCATGAGACTAAGCATTGTCTCCATTCCTTGCATAGGGCAAGGCACTGCCCTCACCTTGCATAAGGCTAAGCAGTGCCTTCTTTGCCAGAGGCTAAGCGCGGTCTCCTTTTCCTGCATGAGACTAAGCATTGTCTCCACTCATTGCATTGGGCTAGGCACCGCCCTCACCTTGTATAAAGCAAAGCATTCCTTTCCTTGCCAGAGCCTAAGCATTGTCTCTTTTTCTTGCATGAGAGTAGGCATTGTCTCCTTTCCTTGCATGAGACTAAGCATTGTCTGCACTCTTTGCATAGGGCTAAACACTTCCCTCACCATTGCATAAGGCTAAACATTGCCTTTCTTTGCATGAGACTAAGCATTGTCTCCACTCCTTTCATAGGGATAAGCACCGCCCTCACCTTGTATAAGGCTAAGCATTGCCTTTCCTTGCCAGAGACTAAGCATTGTCTCCACTCTTTGCATAGGGCTAAACACTTCCCTCACCATTGCATAAGGCTAAACGTTGCCTTTCTTTACATGATACTAAGCATTGTCTCCATTCCTTGCGTAGGGCTCGGCACTGCCCTCACCTTGCATAAGGCTAAGCACTGCCTTCTTTGCCAGAGGCTAAGCCTGGTCTCCTTTTCCTACATGAGACTAAGCATTGTCTCCACTCCTTGCATTGGGCTAGGCACCTCCCTCACCTTGTATAAAGCAAAGCATTCCTTTCCTTGCCAGAGCCTAAGCATTGTCTCTTTTTCTTGCATGAGAGTAGGCATTGTCTCCTTTCCTTGCATGAGATTAAGAATTGTCTACACTCTTTGCATAGGGCTAAACACTTCCCTCACCATTGCATAAGGCTAAACGTTGCCTTTCTTTACATCAGACTATGCATTATCTCCATTACTTGCATAGGGCTAGGCACTACCCTCACCTTGCATAAGGCTAAGCACTGTCTTCTTTGCCAGAGGCTAACCGCGGTCTCCTTTCCCTGCATGAGACTAAGCATTGTCTCCACTCCTTGCATAGGGCTCGGCACCGCCCTCACCTTGTATAAGGCTAAGCATTGCCTTTCCTTGCCAGAGACTAAGCATTGTAAACACTCTTTGCATAGGTCTAAACACTTCCCTCACCATTGCATAAGGCTAAACATTGCCTTTAGTTACATGAGACTAAGCATTGTCTCCATTCCTTGCATAGGGCTAGGCACCGCCCTCACCTTGTATAAGGCTAAGCATTGCCTTTTCTTGCCAGAGACTAAGCATTGTGTTCTTTCCTTACATTAGACTAAGCATTGTCTCCACTATTTGCATAAGGCTAAACACTGCCCTTACCATTACATAAGGCTAAACGTTGCCTTACTTTGCATGAGACTAAGCATTGTCTCCATTCCTTGCATAGGGCTAGGCACTGCCCTCACCTTGCATAAGGCTAAGCACTGCCTTCTTTGCCAGAGGCTAAGCGCGGTCTCCTTTTCCTGCGTGAGACTAAGCATTGTCTCCACTCATTGCATTGGTCTAGGCACTGCCCTCACCTTGTATAAAGCAAAGCATACCTTTCCTTGCCAGAGCCTAAGCATTGTCTCTTTTTCTTGCATGAGAGTAGGCATTGTCTCCTTTCCTTGCATGAGACTAAGCATTGTCTACACTCTTTGCATAGGGCTAACACTTCCCTTACCATTGCATAAGGCTAAACATTTCCTTTCTTTGCATGAGACTAAGCATTGTCTCCACTCCTTGCATAGGGATAAGCACCGCCCTCACCTTGTATAAGGCTAAGCATTGCCTTTCCTTGCCAGAGACTAAGCATTGTCTCCACTCTTTGCATAGGGCTAAACACTTCCCTCACCATTGCATAAGGCTAAACGTTGCCTTTCTTTTCATGAAACTAAGCATTGTCTCCACTCCTTGCATAGGGCTATGCACTTCCTTCTTTGCCAGAGGCTAAGCATTGTCTCCTTTCCTTGCATGAGACTAGATATTGTCTCCTTTCCTTGCATGAGACTAAGCATTGTCTACACTCTTTAAATAGGGCTAAACACTACCCTCACCATTGCATAAGGCTAAACGTTGCCTTTCTTTGCATGAGACTAAGCATTGTCTCCATTCCTTGCATAGGGCTAGGCACTGCCCTCACCTTGCATAAGGCTAAGCACTGCCTTCTTTGCCAGAGGCTAAGCGCGGTCTCCTTTTCCACCATGAGACTAAGCATTGTCTCCACTCCTTGCATTGGGCTAGGCACCGCCATCACCTTGTATAAAGCAAAGCATTCCTTTCCTTGCCAGAGACTAAGCATTGTCTCTTTTTCTTCCATTAGACTAGGCATTGTCTCCTTTCCTTGCATGAGACTAAGCATTGTCTACACTCTTTGCATAGGTCTAAACACTTCCCTCACATTTGCATAAGGCTAAACATTGGCTTTCTTTGCATGAGACTAAGCATTGTCTCCATTCCTTGCATAGGGCTAGGCACCGCCCTCACCTTGTATAAGGCTAAGCATTGCCTTTTCTTGCCAGAGGCTAAGCATTGTCTCCTTTCCTTACATTAGACTAAGCATTGTCTCCACTATTTGCATAGGGCTAAACACTGCCCTTACCATTACATAAGGCTAAATGTTGCCTTAATTTGCATGAGACTAAGCATTGTCTCCATTCCTTTCATAGGGCAAGGCAATGCCCTCACCTTGCATAAGGCTAAGCACTGCCTACTTTGCCAGAGGCTAAGCGCGGTCTCCTTTTCCTGCATGAGACTAAGCATTGTCTCCACTCATTGCATTGGGCTAGGCACCGCCCTCACCTTGTATAAAGCAAAGCATTCCTTTCCTTGCCAGAGCCTAAGCATTGTCTCTTTTTCTTGCATGAGAGTAGGCATTGTCTCCTTTCCTTGCATGAGACTAAGCATTGTCTAAACTCTTTGCATAGGGCTAAACACTTCCCTCACCATTGCATAAGGCTAAACATTGCCTTTCTTTGCATGAGACTAAGCATTGTCTCCACTCCTTGCATAGGGATAAGCACCGCCCTCACCTTGTATAAGGCTAAGCATTGCCTTTCCTTGCCAAAGACTAAGCATTGTCTCCACTCTTTGCATAGGGCTAAACACTTCCCTCACCATTGCATAAGGCTAAACGTTGCCTTTCTTTACATGAGAGTGAGCATTCTCTCCATTCCTTGCATAGGGCTAGGCACTACCCTCCCCTTGCATAAGGCTAAGCACTGCCTTCTTTGCCATAGGTTAAGCCCGGTCTCCTTTTCCTGCATGAGACTAAGCATTGTCTCCACTCCTTGCATTGGGCTAGGCACTGCCCTCACCTTGTACAAAACAAAGCATTCCTTTCCTTGCCAGAGCCTAAGCATTGTCTCTATTTCTTGCATGAGAGTAGGCATTGTCTCCTTTCCTTGCATGAGACTAAGAATTGTCTACACTCATTGCATAGGGCTAAACACTTCCCTCACCATTCCATAAGGCTAAATGTTGCCTTTCTTTACATGAGACTAAGCATTGTCTCCATTACTTGCATAGGGCTAGGCACTACCCTCACCTTGCATAAGGCTAAGCACTGCCTTCTTTGCCAGAGGCTAACCGCGGTCTCCTTTCCCTGCATGAGACTAAGTATTGTCTCCACTCCTTGCATAGGGCTCGGCACCGCCCTCACCTTGTATAAGTCTAAGCATTGCCTTTTCTTGCCAGAGACTAAGCATTGTGTTCTTTCCTTACATTAGACTAAGCATTGTCTACACTCTTTGCATAGGTCTAAACACTTCCCTCACCATTGCATAAGGCTAAACATTGCCTTTCTTTGCATGAGACTAAGCATTGTCTCCATTCCTTGCATAGGGCTAGGCACCGCCCTCACCTTGTATAAGGCTAAGCATTGCCTTTTCTTGCCAGAGACTAAGCATTGTGTTCTTTCCTTACATTAGACTAAGCATTGTCTCCACTATATGCATAGGGCTAAACACTGCCCTTACCATTACATAAGGCTAAACGTTGCCTTACTTTGCATGAGACTAAGCATTGTCTCCATTCCTTGCATAGGGCAAGGCAATGCCCTCACCTTGCATAAGGCTAAGCACTGCCTACTTTGCCAGAGGCTAAGCGCGGTCTCCTTTTCCTGCATGAGACTAAGCATTGTCTCCACTCATTGCATTGGGCTAGGCACCGCCCTCACCTTGTATAAAGCAAAGCATTCCTTTCCTTGCCAGAGCCTAAGCATTGTCTCTTTTTCTTGCATGAGAGTAGGCATTGTCTCCTTTCCTTGCATGAGACTAAGCATTGTCTACACTCTTTGCATAGGGCTAAACACTTCCCTCACCATTGCATAAGGCTAAACGTTGCCTTTCTTTACATCAGACTAAGCATTATCTCCATTACTTGCATAGGGCTAGGCACTACCCTCACGTTGCATAAGGCTAAGCACTGTCTTCTTTGCCAGAGGCTAACCGCGGTCTCCTTTCCCTGCATAAGACTAAACACTTCCCTCACCATTGCATAAGGCTAAACGTTGCCTTTCTTTACATGATACTAAGCATTGTCTCCATTCCTTGCGTAGGGCTCGGCACTGCCCTCACCTTGCATTAGGCTAAGCACTGCCTTCTTTGCCAGAGGCTAAGCTTGGTCTCCTTTTCCTACATGAGACTAAGCATTGTCTCCACTCCTTGCATTGGGCTAGGCACCTCCCTCACCTTGTATAAAGCAAAGCATTCCTTTCCTTGCCAGAGCCTAAGCATTGTCTCTTTTTCTTGCATGAGGGTAGGCATTGTCTCCTTTCCTTGCATGAGATTAAGAATTGTCTACACTCTTTGCATAAGGCTAAATACTTCCCTCACCATTGCATAAGGCTAAACGTTGCCTTTCTTTACATCAGACTATGCATTATCTCCATCACTTGCATAGGGCTAGGCACTACCCTCACCTTGCATAAGGCTAAGCACTGTCTTCTTTGCCAGAGGCTAACCGCGGTCTCCTTTCCCTGCATGAGACTAAGCATTGTCTCCACTCCTTGCATAGGGCTCGGCACCGCCGTCACCTTGTATAAGGCTAAGCATTGCCTTTCCTTGCCAGAGACTAAGCATTGTCAACACTCTTTGCATAGGTCTAAACACTTCCCTCACCATTGCATAAGGCTAAACATTGCCTTTATTTGCATGAGACTAAGCATTGTCTCCATTCCTTGCATAGGGCTAGGCACCGCCCTCACCTTGTATAAGGCTAAGCATTGCCTTTTCTTGCCAGAGACTAAGCATTGTGTTCTTTCCTTACATTAGACTAAGCATTGTCTCCACTATTTGCATAAGGCTAAACACTGCCCTTACCATTACATAAGGCTAAACGTTGCCTTACTTTGCATGAGACTAAGCATTGTCTCCATTCCTTGCATAGGGCTAGGCACTGCCCTCACCTTGCATAAGGCTAAGCACTGCCTTCTTTGCCAGAGGCTAAGCGCGGTCTCCTTTTCCTGCATGAGACTAAGCATTGTCTCCACTCATTGCATTGGGCTAGGCACCGCCCTCACCTAGTATAAAGCAAAGCATTCCTTTCCTTGCCAGAGCCTAAGCATTGTCTCTTTTTCTTGCATGAGAGTAGGAATTGTCTCCTTTCCTTGCATGAGACTAAGCATTGTCTACACTCTTTGCATAGGGCTAAACACTTCCCTTACCATTGCATAAGGCTAAACATTGCCTTTCTTTGCATGAGACTAAGCATTGTCTCCACTCCTTACATAGGGATAAGCACCGCCCTCACCTTGTATAAGGCTAAGCATTGCCTTTCCTTGCCAGAGACTAAGCATTGTCTCCACTCTTTGCATAGGGCTAAACACTTCCCTCACCATTGCATAAGGCTAAACGTTGCCTTTCTTTACATGATACTAAGCATTGTCTCCATTCCTTGCATAGGGCTAGGCACTACCCTCCCCTTGCATAAGGCTAAGCACTGCCTTCTTTGCCAGAGGCTATGTCACGCCCCGAACCTAGGAGCGAGACAAGCACCCGGTGCCTCACCTAACCTGGCGTACCAAATTGCGACTAAGAGATTCTGAACACATAATGTCATACTTTGGCCATGGGGCCACCTTGCAAGACAATTCGCGAAGCAAAATATAAAACTGAATGGAAGTTAGCGCTAACTAAACATCAATATAAAGCTAGGCTGAAAAGGCCGTCATAGCTACTATAGCTGACAAACCACCAAATTATACATACCAGGCCTACAAACCCAACATACTGCACTAACCAACAGGATATGTCTACAAGCCTCTACTGATAGATGTACTATGATCGGAACAGGGCCCCGACCTACCCATAACATATATACAGATATACATCAGATGTACACAACACTCTAGACCTGGCAACTCCAAAAGGCGTGGAGCTTACCGATCAGGCTGAACTCGGGAAACACCTACTGAGGAGATCTACTCGTCTGTCTATCTGAACCTGCATGCATGAAATGCAGCGTCCCCGGAAAAGGGACGTCAGTACGAAATAATGTACCGAGTATTTAAGGCAATAACATAACTGAAAATTGAAACTGAACTGATAATATAATAACTGGAAGTAACTGGGAGTCAAAGATGATCTAGAGATATACTTACCTGCTGATACTGACTCAACTCCTTCAATATAGTAAGTAAAATAATTGTACGGCCTTATAAGGATCGGTATATATAACTGCTCTGCCATAGTAGGCTCGCTCATAGGCGCTCGGCCATACTAGGCTATGTATCTCGACCATGCTGGGCTCGCTCATAGGCGCTCGGCCATAGTAGGCTCGGTATATAACTTTCCATCTGATCAGAGGTTGCCCAATAGGGGCCTGCCCATCGATTATAGCTCGATGGTAATGAAAATACTATAATACTGTATATATAGGCTTGCTGCTCTCTTGACTGGAAGAAGACAATACTAAAATTGAATATAGAGTCTCGATAAGGAATAATATTGTAACTTATGAGACTAGAATAGTGTGAATAAATTCATGAATATGAACTTCTCTTTTTGTCTCATTACTAACACATGTAGCTACGAGATCATGCCAAAATAAAGGAAGGCTTAGCCTTAACATACCTTATCACAATCTTTCCAATCACCAAGTTGAACTCACCTCTTTGCACCTTAATCTACAAGAACGATAATAATACTATCGTTAAGTTACGAAAGGTACAACTATCGCACAACGAACGACAAACTTATTTTGTATTAAAACGGGCAGCATCTCCCCTATAATCCTTACTTCCTCCAAATTCAAGATAACACCAACAATACAAGAACAGAACAATAACAACATATATACATCATTTTCCAGCCCTATATACACCATCAAATACTACCAAACAGCCCAACACACCCCAATCTCTTCGTACACAAAACGACCACCGTAGTAGTGTCAAACGACCCGAAAATGTTATGACGAACGACCAGCCAACCACCCTACATTTATATGGTGTTTATAAACCCCCTTCCTCCTCCAAAACTCCACAAAATAGTAGTAAAACACGCAGCCCAACAGCAACACAAAACAGTCCACAAAACAGTCCGCTACAAGTGAATAACTCGAACTCACGGCTTCCGATCACCGTCCCGTGAGTTCTTACAAGTATAGAACGACTTACCATGAATTTACAGAAGAAAAATTGGATGAAAGAGAGCAGTAAACTCACCTTATATGTTGGATAACTCAGCTCTTATCTTGGTTCTTCAAACTCTAGGTTTTACCTCCAATTAGAACTTGAAAGGGAGAGAAAATCAATTAGGGTTTGTGGGAAATTTTTGGGAGGATTCTTTGCAGAGCTTATGTCTGGTTATTATGCTCTATTTTAAGTCTAATATATGAAGAAAATAGGCCCTTAAAAGGCCTCTTTGGACGACCCGAAATGGCCCATTTTTGGGCTTTCATTTAAGCAAGTAGGTGACACACCTACTTGTCACCTAGCAGCTTGCGCAGTATCGCAAAAATGCCCATATCTCACTACTCCGATGTCTTATTGACAAACGGTTTAATGCATTTGAAAATAGACTCATAGATATTTAATTTGATGGGTGGAACACCCCATAACTCTAAGTATATTGGGAGAAAATTGCAGTTACATTTGACCCAAAATTTCAGTAAAACTTATGAGTGTAACTTGTGATGACTTTCATCGACTTTTGTTCCACAACTCGCTTGACATTAAAACATAACACACGGATGTCATACGACTAATATAAATCATAACATAATCTTCTTATCATGTTAATCACCCTAGTCTCACCCCAAAGGTACATGTTATAACATTCCCAACTTGTCGACTTTCGACGAAACATTGTTTTATTTAATTGCTTTAGCTTCTGAACTGTCCAACCCTCTTTGTACTTGTTGTTCATGATCTTCAATATTTGTAACCTCAGAGGTAACATGATTAACTTACTTTATATACTTTTAAATATTATCTCATTTCTGGTCCTACATTAGTTTGTTTACGATGCATTTTTACGTACGAAAATATAGGGTGTAACATCACTCCCCCCTTGGGAACATTCGTCCTCGAATGTTTACTCTTAGAGACTTTGGAAAATTTTGCCAAAGTATCCTTCGTACACTAGGTTAAAACCAACCTGTACGTAGCCAGAAACATACTATGCATGCCACATATGGCCAATCTTTATAAATAGCAGCAATTTGCCTCACCGACCGTAAATCATAAATATTGAAAGTGAAAAATAAAAGCTTACCTGATGACCTGCTAGCCTACATAGAGCTATGTTGTAGCGTCCCATCTCGAACCATATCTTCAGTTTGAAATAGGTGGGGATATTTAGACTTCATTTCTTCCTCCGATTCCCACGTCATCTCTTCTACATTCTTGCTCCTCCATAAAACCTTTATGGAAGCTACCTCCTTATTTCGTAGATTGCGGATTTGTCGGTCTAGGATGGCAACTGGAATTTCCTCGTATGACAAGTCCTCTGTAATCTGTACATCATCCGTGGGCACCACTCGGGTAGGATCGCCAATGCACTTCCGTAGCATAGATACGTGAAAAACCGGATGGACAGACTCCAATTCTGAGGGCAACTCTAACTCATAAGCTACTTGGCCCACTCTCCGAATGATCCTATAAGGCCCAATATACCGTGGGCTAAGCTTGCCTTTCTTGCCAAACCTCATCACGCCCTTCATAGGTGATACCTTTAAGAATACCCAGTCATTAATCCTGAACTCTAAGTCTCGTCGCCGCACGTCAGAATATGACTTCTGACGACTCTGAGCTGTCAACAGTCGCTCCCGGATAAGCTTTACTTTCTCTATGGCCTGTTGAACCAGGTCTGGCCCATATAACCCAGATTCCCCAACATCAAACCACCCTATAGGAGATCTGCACTTACGCCCATACAAAGCCTCGTACGGAGCCATCTGAATACTGGAGTGGTAACTGTTATTATATGCAAACTCGACAAGAGGTAGATGTTCATCCCAACTTCTTTTAAAATCCAACACACATACTCGTAACATATCCTCGAGCGTCTGAATTGTGCGCTCGGCTTGTCCATCAGTCTGTGGATGAAAAGCTGTGCTGAGATTCACCTAAGTCCCTAGACCTCTCTGAAATGACCTCTAAAAATGTGCTGTAAACTGAGCCCCACGGTCAGATATAATAGAAACTGGTACTCCGTGTAGCCGCACTATCTCCTTAATATATAACTTGGCATAATCTTCTGCTGTGTATGTAGATCTGACCGGTAGGAAGTGAGCTGATTTCGTGAGCCTATCGACTATCACCCATATGGAATCGAACTTACGATTAGAATGAGGTAAACCCGTGATAAAGTCCATGTTTATCGCCTCCCATTTCCATGTCGGGATCTCTATAGTCTGCATTAGCCCTCCAGGCTTCTGGTGCTCTATCTTCACTTGCTGGCAACTAGTACATTGGGCGACAAACTCAGCAATGTTCTTCTTCATATCATTCCACCAGTACACATCCTTAATGTCATGATACATCTTCGTCGACCCAGGATGGATGGAATACCATGAATAATGTGCCTCTGACATAATCCTGTCTCGTAGCCCTGCTACATCTGGAACACACAAACGACCCCTATATCTGAGAACCCCATCTCCCTTTAGCTCTAACAGTGGTTTCTTCTGCTGCGGAACTCGCTCTCTCAGCTCGACCAACTCTGGGTCCTCGTACTGCCTTTCCTTGACTTCCGCTATGAGGGATGATTTTGTAGTGTTTTGGAGTACAACTCCACCATCCTCAGAATCTACTAACCAAACCCCCAACGAAGACAATTGATGAATCTCTCTAGCTAATTGTCTTTTCTCGGGATCTACATGTGCTAAGCTACCCATAGATCGGCGACTTAATGCATCTGCTACAACATTAGCTTTCCCTGGATGGTAGAGAATGTTAACATCGTAATCTTTCAATAACTCAAGCCATCGCCTCTGTCGCAAATTCAACTCTTTCTGCTTGAAGATATATTGCAGGCTTTTATGATCAGTAAATACATCAACATGAACACCATATAAATAATGCCGCCATATCTTAAGTGCATGGACAACCGCAGCTAACTCGAGGTCGTGGGTCAGATAATTCCTCTCGTGCTTCCTCAACTGCCTTGAAGCATACGCAATTACCTTCCCATGTTGCATCAGGACACATCTTAACCCGACACCTGATGCATCACAATACACGGCATAACCCTCTAGACCCTCTGGAAGTGTTAGAACTGGAGCTGAGTTCAACCTGTTCTTAAGCTCTTGGAAACTCCGCTCACAAGCCTCTGTCCATTGAAACTTAGTTTCTTTCTGTGTCAACTTCGTCAATGGTGTCGAAAGGGAAGAAAAACCCTCTACAAACCTCCGATAGTATCCTGCTAAGCCTAGAAAGCTACGAACCTCTGTCGGAGTGGTAGGTCTAGGCCAATATTTCATGGCCTCAATCTTCTGAGTGTCCACCTTTATCCCTTCATCTGATACAATATGCCCCAAGAATACTATAGACTTCAACTAGAACTCACATTTAGAAAACTTAGCATACAACTTACGATCACGGAGGGTTTGGAGTACCGCTCGTAGGTGGTCCGCATGCTCATCCTCTGAACGGGAATAAACCAGAATATCATCAATAAATACTATCACGAACAGATCTAAAAATGGCCGGAATAGGCTATTCATCAAGTCCATAAATACAGCGGGTGCATTAGTCAACCCGAAGGACATGACAAGGAACTCGAAGTGGCCATATCGGGTCCTGAAGGCTGTCTTCGGAATATCTTTTTCCCGAACTCTGACCTGGTGGTACCCCGACCTCAAATCTATCTTTGAAAAGCATCTAGCCCCTGCAACTGATCAAACAAGTCATCGATCCTTGGAAGTGGATACTTATTCTTAATAGTTACCTTGATCAGCTGCCTATAATCGATACACATCCTCAGCAAGCCGTCTTTCTTCCGCACAAATAGTACTGGTGCACCCCAAAGTGAGGTACTGGGCCTGATGTAACCTTTCTCCAGCAAATCTTTTAACTGCTCCTTCAACTCCTTCAATTCGCCAGGTGCCATTCTATACGGAGGGACGGATATTGGTTGAGTTCCTGGAAGCAAATCGATGCTAAAATCAATCTCTCGCTCTGGAGGAATACCTGGAAGCTCATCTGGAAACACATCTGCATACTCTTTGACCACGAGAATAGACTGAAGTGTAGGTATCTCAGCATCTGCATCTCTAACTCGCACAATATGATAAATGCACCCTTTTGCGATCATTTTCCTCGCCTTCAGATAGGAAATAAACCTACCTCTGGGTGTTGGTGTATTACCTACCCATTCAAGGACTGGCTCACCCGGAAAATGAAATCTGGCTGCCTTTGCTCGGCAATCAACTGTGGCATAGCAAGCTGCCAACCAGTCCATGCCCATGATAGCATCAAAATCCATCATCTCTAGCTCAACTAGGTCAGCTGAGGTCTGACGACTACAAATTGTCACCGTACAACCTCGGTAAACCCGTCTAGCAATAATCGATTCTCCGACCGGTATAGATACCGCAAAAGGATCACTTAGTATTTCAGGCACTATACAAAACTTCCTCGTGACAAATGGGGTAATATACGATAAAGTAGATCCTGGGTCTGTCAAAGCATAAGCATCATGAGAGCAAATGGTTAATATACCTGTCACAACGTCTGGTGAAGACTCCTGGTCCTGTCGACCCGCTAAAGAATAGATACGGTTATGATTACCACTTGAACTGGAACCTCTACCTCTGCCCCGACCTCTACCAGCCGAAGACTGAGACTCGCGCCCTGAAGGATGCACTGACATAGATGATCCTGTTGCTGAACTCGCTGGTTGTGCCATTCCCCCCGAATATCTATTTGGGCAATCTCGCATCATATGCCCTGGACGCCCACATGTATAACAAGCATCAGAACTTGCTCGGCATTGGCCCAAGTGTCCTCTACCACAGATGTCACACCGTGGAGGAAATGACCATGTCTGCGCAGATCCTCGCTGTCGTTGCAAACCCGACGCCCGTGAGCTCTCACCTGGTCCTGACTTAGTATAACGGTCATACCTGTAACCCTGTAACTGAGGTAGCAGAGGCCTAGGTGGCCGTCCGAAGTACTGGGTCCTATAACTACCCTGATATTGCTCCTGAGACCTGGGAAATCTCATCCTCTTACGTTGCCTTGCTCAGCCCTTTCTGTACCCTGCTGCCGACGCCTACCCCTTTCTATATTCTGGGCGAATGCCTGAATCCGGGAGATATCCATACTATCCTGCAATGCAGCGGTGGCACATGCCTCGGTTAACTCTGGGGCTAACCCTGCTATAAACCTGTGAATCCTGTCCCGCATAGTAGCAACTATGGATGGTGCATATCTGGCCAATGAGTCAAAATGGAGACTATACTCTCGAACACTCATATTACCCTGCTTGAGGGCTAGAAACTGATCGACTCGAGCCTGTCGGATCTCCCGTGGTAAGTACTAGTCAAGGAAGGCATCTGAAAATTTCTCCCAAATAGCTGGAGGTGCATCACGTCCCCTGGACCTCTCCCATCCCTCATACCAAAGGATGGCTATATCTCGGAGTCGAAAAGCTGCTAGCTCAACTGCCTCTTTCTCCGTGGCATGCATAACACGAAAGATCCTGTGAAGCTGATCTATGAAATCCTGTGGGTCCTCCCTCTGATCTGTCCCCGTGAACTCTGGGGGACTCAAACCAATAAACTCTCGGACCCTTGAACTCCCAGACCCCTCAGAAGTTCCTGCACTAGCTGATGCCCTAGCCTGTTGCTGGGTAGCTACCAACTGTGTCATCAAATGCACCGCACTCCTTAAGTCCCGATCTGATGGAAGTGGAGGGGGAACTGGATGTGCGGTTTCCCTAGGAATCTCCGTAGTTGGTGGAGGAGCCGGTAATGGCTGAGTAGGGGTCTCACCTTGAGCCTCAGACTGGGCCCCATCTACTGGGGGTACCCTGCTGGTCCCCTCACCTACTGCTGTATCTCTCCTCTGGCTAGCCGTAGTCTTCCTAGTCACCGTCATCTGTGCATGCAAACACCAACACATAAGTTTAATTCAAATTTCCTATAACTCAGTTCTATAGCACGATTTAGATTTCAAAGAAGGGTAACCAACTCCTAAATGCCCTGTAGTTCCCTGCTTATATAATGTGGTGCACAACACATCTATAAACAAGACCCTACTAGACACGGCTTGTAGACTTCCTAGGACAGAACTGCTCTGATACCAAGTTTGTCATGCCCCGAACCTAGGAGCGAGACAAGCACCCGGTGCCTTACCTAACCTGGCGTACCAAATTGCGACTAAGGGACTCTGAACACATAATGTCATACTTTGGCCATGGGGCCACCTTGCAAGACAATTTGCGAAGCAAAATATAAAACTGAATGGAAACTAGCGCTAACTAAACATCAATATAAAGCTAGGCTGAAAAGGCCGTCATAGCTACTACAGCTGACAAACCACCAAATTATACATACCAGGCCTACAAACCCAACATACTGCACTAACCAACAGGATATGTCTACAAGCCTCTACTGATAGATGTACTATGATCGGAACAGGGCCCCGACCTACCCATAACATATATACAGATATACATAAGATATACACAACACTCTAGACCTGGCAACTCCGAAAGGCGTGGAGCTTACCGATCAGGCTGAACTCGGGAAACACCTACTGAGGAGATCTACTCGTCTGTCTATCTGAACCTGCATGCATGAAATGCAGCGTCCCCGGAAAAGGGACGTCAGTACGAAATAATGTACCGAGTATTTAAGGCAATAACATAACTGAAAATCGAAACTGAACTGATAATATAATAACTGGAAGTAACTGGGAGTCAAAGATGATCTGGAGATATACTTACCTGCTGATACTGACTCAACTCCTTCAATATAGTAAGTAAAATAATTGTACGGTCCTTATAAGGCTCGGTATATATAACTGCTCTGCCATAGTAGGCTCGCTCATAGGCGCTCGGCCATACTAGGCTATGTATCTCGACCATGCTGGGCTCGCTCATAGGCGCTCGACCACAGTAGGCTCGGTATATAACTTTCCATCTGATCAGAGGTTGCCCAATAGGGGCCTGCCCATCGATTATAGCTCGATGGTAATGAAAATACTGTAATACTGTATATATAGGCTTGCTGCTCTCTTGACTGGAAGAAGACAATACTAAAATTGAATATAGAGTCTCGATAAGGAATAATATTGTAACTTATGAGACTAGAATAGAGTGAATAAATTCATGAATATGAACTTCTCTTTTTGTCTCATTACTAACACATGTAGCTACGAGATCATGCCAAAATGAAGGAAGGCTTAGCCTTAACATACCTTATCACAATATTTCCAATCACCAAGTTGAACTCACCTCTTTGCACCTTAATCTACAAGAACGATAATAATACTATCGTTAAGTTACGAAAGGTACAACTATCGCACAACGAACGACAAACTTATTTTGTATTAAAACGGGCAGCATCTCCCCTATAATCCTTACTTCCTCCAAATTCAAGATAACACCAACAATACAAGAACAGAAAAATAACAACATATATACATCATTTTCCAGCCCTATATACACCATCAAATACTACCAAACAGCCCAACACACCCCAATCTCTTCGTACACAAAACGACCACCATAGCAGTGTCAAACGACCCGAAACTGTTATGACGAACGACCAGCCAACCACCCTAAATTTATATGGTGTTTATAAACCCCCTTCCTCCTCCAAAACTCCACAAAATAGTAGTAAAACACGCAGCCCAACAGCAACACAAAACAGTCCACAAAACAGTCCGCTACAAGTGAATAACTCGAACTCACGGCTTCCGATCACCGTCTCGTGAGTTCTTACAAGTATAGAACGACTTACCATGAATTTACAGAAGAAATATTGGATGAAAGAGAGCAGTAAAATCACCTTATTTGTTGGATAACTCAGCTCTTATCTTGGTTCTTCAAACTCTAGGTTTTACCTCCAATTAGAACTTGAAAGGGAGAGAAAATCAATTAGGGTTTGTGGGAAATTTTTGGGAGGATTCTTTGCAGAGCTTATGTCTGGTTATTATGCTCTATTTTAAGTCTAATATATGAAGAAAATAGGCCCTTAAAAGGCCTCTTTGGACGACCCAAAATGGCCCATTTTTGGGCTTTCATTTAAGCAAGTAGGTGACACACCTACTTGTCACCTAGCAGCTTGCGCAGTATCGCAAAAATGCCCATATCTCACTACTCCGATGTCTTATTGACAAACGGTTTAATGCATTGGAAAATAGATGCATAGATCTTTAATTTGATGGGTGGAACACCCCATAACTCTAAGTATATTGGGATAAAATTGCAGTTACATTTGACCCAAATTTCAGTAAAACTTATGAGTCTAACTTGTGATGACTTTCATCGACTTTTGTTCCACAACTCGCTTGACATTAAAACATAACACACGGATGTCATACGACTAATATAAATCATAACATAATCTCCTTATCATATTAATCACCCTAGTCTCACCCCAAAGGTACATGTTATAACATTCCCAACTTGTCGACTTTCGACGAAACATTGTTTTATTTAATTGCTTTAGCTTCTGAACTGTCCAACCCTCTTTGTACTTGTTGTTCATGATCTTCAATATTTGTAACCTCAGAGGTAACATGATTAACTTACTTTATATACTTTTAAATATTATCTCATTTTTGGTCCTACATTAGTTTGCTTACGACGCATTTTTACGTACGAAAATATAGGGTGTAACAGGCTAAGCCCGGTCTCTATTTCCTGCATGAGACTAAGCATTGTCTCCACTCCTTGCATTGGGCTAGGCACCGCCCTCACCTTGTATAAAGCAAAGCATTCCTTTCCTTGCCAGAGCCTAAGCATTGTCTCTTTTTCTTGCATGAGAGTAGGCATTGTCTCCTTTCCTTGCTTGAGACTAAGAATTGTCTACACTCTTTGCATAGGGCTAAACACTTCCCTCACCATTGAATAAGGCTAAACGTTTCCTTTCTTTACATGAGACTAAGCATTGTCTCCATTCCTTCCATAGGGCTAGGCACTACCCTCACCTTGCATAAGGCTAAGCACTGCCTTCTTTGCCAGAGGCTAACCGCGGTCTTCTTTCCCTGCATGAGACTAAGCATTGTCTCCACTCCTTGCATAGGGCTCGGCACCGCCCTCACCTTGTATAAGGCTAAGCATTGCCTTTCCGTACCAGAGACTAAGCATTGTCTCCTCTCCTTGCATGAGACTAGACATTGTCTCCTTTCCTTGCATGAGACTAAGCATTGTCTCCACTCTTTGCATAGGGCTAAACACTGCCCTCAGTATTGAATAAGGCTAAACGTTGCCTTTCTTTGCAAGAGACTAAGCATTGTCTCCATTCCTTGCATAGTGCTAGGCACTGCCCTCACCTTGCATAAGGCTAAGCACTGCCTTCTTCTTGGGATCAATTTCTGCCACTCGTGAAGTTTGCTTACAATAATAGCTACCAGCCAAGCATTCAGATGGCTCCATATGAAGCTTTATATGGGAGATGGTGTCGGTCTTCAGTAGGTTGGTTTGAGCCAGGTGAGGTTAGACTATTGGGTACGGACTTGGTTCAGGATGCTTTAGAGAAGGTTAAAGTAATTCAGGAACGGCTTCGCACGACACAGTCTAGACAAAAGAGTTATGCCGACAAGAAGGTTCGTGATGTTGTTCACATGGTTGGGGAGAAGGTTCTGCTCAGGATTTCACCCATGAAGAGTGTGTTGAGGTTCGAGAAGAAGGGCAAGTTGAGCCCTCAGTATATTGGGCCTTTTGAGATACTTAAGAAAATTGGAGAACTGCCTTATGAACTTGCCTTGCCACCCAGTCTATCAGGTGTTCATCCAGTGTTCCATGTATCCATGCTCCGAAAGTATGTCGGGGATCCGTCTCATATTTTGGATTTCAGTACAGTGCAGCTGGACGGTAATTTGACTTATGATGTGGAGCCGGTGGCCATTTTAGACCGCCAGGTTCGAAAGTTGAGATCAAAGAATATAGCTTCGGTGAAGGTGTAGTGGAGAGGCTAGCCAGTTGGAGAAGCTACTTGGGAGATTGACCAGGAGATGCAGAGCAAATATCCACATTTGAGACTCCAGGTATGATTCTAAGCCCGTTCGAGGACAAATATTTGTTTAAGAGGGGGAGAATATAACGACTCGGCCGGTCGTTTTGACTATTGCAATCCCGTTCCCCATTTACTGCTCAAATTGTGAATTACAATTGTTATTTGGCTTGCCGGGGTAATTGGTTTGGGTTCGGTGATGTTTTGAAATGATTTGGAGCGCTTAGTTCCAAGGTTTAGAATTTAAGTTGAAAAGGTTGATCGGATGTTAACTTATGTGTAATGACCCCGGAGAAATTTTGCTAAGGAAATTAAGGTTTGGTGGTGCCGAGGTAGATCGATTAGTATAAAGATTATAGAAATTTCTCGCGATGATCTTGCTCGCCGCAGTTTGGACTTTTAGGGTAGAACAATGCACCGATGTGTAAAAAAAAATTCTGTCGGTAAAAGGTCGTTTCTGCGACCACTATGCGGTCGCAGAATCACTCTGCGGACCGCATAATGGTCGCAAAGTGGAACAGGAGAAGTATAATGCGACCGCAGACCTATTTTGCGGTGCATTATGCGACTGCAGAACAAGTATGCAGACCGCATAATGACCGCAGACCGGGTCAGTAACGCCCAGCTTTGGAGGCCAAATTATGCGGCCGGTATGCGGACCGCATACCTGTTATGTGATCGCATATGCGACCGCATAACTACGTTAGAGCTTCCATTCTTTCTAATTTTTAACCCAACCCAACTTCGATTTATAGCCCTTGAAGGTCATTTTTTAGCCAAAATCTTATATTTTAGAGAGAGGTGGGAGAATTAGAGAGAGAAAGTGAAGACTTAGTGATTTATCCATCAATTCTTGTTCAAGGTTTGAAGATTTCACAAGGATCTTGCTAAGGCTTCAAAGAGGTAAGAATTTCTTTCCCTAATTCTTCAATTTCGGGTTTGGGGTAAAGATGGGTGATTAATAGTATGATTCTTGGGTGTAGAGTATCATATATACATACCAATAAGGTTGTGGAAAGATTGTTAAATTCAAATGGGTAAGGATTGGGTTGAAAATGGTAGAAATCTTCATAGACTTTAATTGAAGATTTGAGGGTCGAGTTGGTGTCGGATTTTGGTAAAATTTGTATGGTTGGACTCGTGGTTGGATGAGAGTTCATATTCTGTAACTTTTGTCAGGTTCCGATATGTGGTCCCCACGAGCGATTTTTGAGTTAATTTCGGATTTTATTGGAAAAAATAGTATCTCCTTATGGAATTAATTACAATAATTGGTATTGACTAAATCAAATTATTTGTGGTTAGATACGAGGCTTTCGGAGACCAATTCTCGTGGAAAGGGCATAGAGGAATAAAGAATTACACGGGTTGAGGTAAGTAACAATTATAAATCTGGTCCCGAGGGTATGAAACCCCGGATTTTTGTATCATATGATTATTTTGGAGGTGGCGCACATGCTAGGTGATGAGCGTGTGGGCGTGCACCGAGGGGATTGTGACTTGGTCCGTCCCGGAAAAACTGTAAAGTTGAATAATTTATTGTTAGCTATATGATCTCTATGTGTTGAAGAAATTTGACTAGAAATCATGTTAGAAGTCATGCTTAAGTTATGTTATAGTACTGTTGAGACCCGTAGAGGTCGCGTACTTATTGAAGTATTTACTAATTGCTGTCTTGTACTCAGTCATGATTTTTCTTGCGTATTATACCTCAGTCTTTCTGGATATTTGTTGATATACTATGTTATCTTTGTTTGGGCTGATCTTTGTGATTTCTGAGAGCCCGAGAGACTTGAAATGTTGAGGACTGAGTAAGGCCGAGGGCCTATCGGTGAGGTAAGGATATTATAGCACGTGAGTTGTCCATGCAGGATATTATAGCACATGAGTTGTACGTGCAGCACGTGAGTTGTCCGTGCAGATTATGGCGCTTGGGCTGTAGGATCCCCTCCGGAGTCTGTACACATCCCCAGTGAGCGCGGGTACCTATTGAGTGTGAGTGTTGAGGGTTGAGAGCCGAGTGGTTGAGCTGTTGTGACGAGCTGAGTGACTGTTGCCTGAGAGGCTATACTTGCTTTGCATTTGTTATTGCACTTGGTTTCTATCTGTCATTGTTGTGAAATCTCTGAAAGAATTTATATCCAGATTACTTGAAATTGAACTGTATAAATTGATTTGACTTAAACTGCCGGATTTGAAAACATGTCCATACATTCCTGGAACTACTGAAAGTGAACTATGACTGTGTAGCTCGTCATTATCTTCAGTTCCTTAGTTATTATTGTTACTTGCTGAGTTGGTTATACTCATACTACACCCTGCACTTCGTGTGCAGATCCAGGTGTTCCTGAACATAGCGGGTGCTGATCATATCGCGCAGTTGATTTTCAGGAGATTTTGAGGTAGTTGCCGTATTCCGCAGACCTTGTCTCTCCTTCTCTATCTCCTTGCTTACTGTATTTGATCTCAGACTATTATAGACCGTATTTTCCAGACTTGTACTCTTATTAGATGCTCATATACTCAGTGACACCAGGTTTTGGGAGTGTTGTATCGGAAATTGCTAGATCTTTGGTATTGTATTAAACGTTACTTTTTAAATTTAAAGGAAATCGTGGGTTATTGATATTGTCGGCTTGCCTAGTACTGAGATAGGCGCCATCACGATAGGTTAGGATTTTGGGTCGTGACAATTGTGACTCCAGATCCGGGTGGTAGTAATTAATATAGTTTTTACGATATTTCGCACTTATTATATTTCATCTTAGTTAATTATTGTTAATTACTGAATGGAAATAAGGAATTGGTTTAATGATTCTCTAACGTTGACTTGCTTAGCAAGTGAAATGTTAGTCGCCATCACGGTCCCATCGGTGGGAAATTTCGGGTCGTGACAGGCATTTAGATGATTGTTGTATTATTATACACAAAATTCTCTCATTAATTAAATATTATTGTTCCTTCATATCAATAAATGTTTAAATCATCACGGACCATTAAAAACGTGCAACGCACATTCATAGATACTAGTAAATAAAAGAAGTGTGAAAATTAGGAATAGTAAAATTTTCTTGGCTGCCCAAGTTATAACTTCAAAAGAGAAGCCGAAACTTTGAGTTTTCAATCATAATTAGCTTATCCAAGGAATAAAAATATCAAGTTTCGAGTTTGAAAAGAAAGGGAGATTCATGTTTCAATAAATTAAAAGTATCCAACTTGGAATCGAGAAGATAATAAACTTGAAGCAACTATTCCTTAGACTCATCACATTTTCGTTTTCTTTCATTCCTTTCAATGGCAGCCTTCACATGTTATTGGACTCTAATTAGACAAGCATTAGTAAATAAGAATTCTAAAAACTTAACCTTTTTAGGTGATAAATTAGGAATACTATTCATAATTGTAGAGAAAGGTGGGGAGTTCTTGGAGGGAGGGAGCCGAGGGTCTATCGGAAATAACCCCTCTACCCCAGGGTAGGGGTAAGGTCTGCATACACATTACCCTCCTCATACCCCACTAATGAGATTATACTGAGTTGTTGTTGTTGTATTGTAGAGAAATACTTTAGAATGTGATATATATTTTATGATCACTTTGTCCACTGTCACACACAATTAATTACCATATTCAAACTAGAGAAAATTATGCCACACGTCAAATATATACACTATATTTACCATTCGTAGCTATATTTTCAGCATATTTGTCATCTGTAGTTATATTTGAATTTTATAGCATATCTATAAAATAAAAAATTATTTATTTTGAACTGAAATAAGAGAGCAATAAGCTCTCGTGGCTCAGTTGGTCAGAGCGCCTGCTTAGTTACCGAAGGTCTTGAGTTTGACTCTGAACAAGAGCAGTTTATTTTTTTGTATTTATGTATTTCGCTTTGGTTACTAATACGGTCGATACATATTGTATCCTTTGTATAAACCCTTGTAATTAGACAAACTATAGTTACAAGGATCTAAACTATAATGTTTTGTAAAAATTCCTCAACTTTCAAAATGAGATTTGGAGGGGGGTCCTTTGTATAAACTCATGTATTTCACCTTAGTTATAGTTTATAAAAGTTGTATTCGTTGCATGAACGAATACAGTTGATACATGTTGTATTTGTTTGCGTAAACAAATACAATTTTATCGACAATATTCGTTGAGTGTTTGAATACAAGCTAGTAACAATTGAACTGTAACGACCCGGCCAGTCATTTTGAGTATTACAACCCCATTTCCCCATTTACTGTTTAAATTGTACTTTACAGATGTTGTGTGAATTGCCGGGGTAAATGGTTCGGGCCCGGTGAGGTTTTGGAATGAATTGGAAGACTTAGTTCCAAGGTTTAAAACTTAAGTTGAAATAGTGACCGGATGTCGACTTATGTGTAAACGACCCCGGAATGGAGTTTTAATGATTTCAATAGCTCCGTATGGTGATTTTGGGCTTAGAAGCGTATCCGGAAAATTATTTAGAGGTCCGTAGTGGAATTAGGCTTGAATTTACCAAAAGTTGAATTTTTGAAAGTTTGACCGGGGAGTTGACTTTTTGATATCGGGGTCGGAATCCGATTATGGAAATTTGAATAGGTCCGTAATGTGAAATGTGACTTGTGTGCAAAATTTGAGCTCAATCGGACGTGATTTGGTAGGTTTTGGCATCGTCTGTAGAATTTGGAAATTTTGAAATTTATTAGGCTTGAATCTGTGTGTAGTTCATATTTTTGAGGTTGTTTGATGTGATTTGAGGCCTCGAGTAGGTCCGTGGTGTGTTTTAGGACTTGTTGGTATTTTGGTTGAGGTCCCGGAGGCCTAGGGTGAGTTTCGGATGGTTAACGGATCAAATTCGGACTTAAGAAAATGCTGGAACTGCTGCCTACTAGTGTGATCGCACCTGCGAAGCTTTTGATCGCAGGTGCGAAGCCGCACGTGCGCAAGTGTAACGACCCAGCTAGTCATTTCGGGAGTTAGAGCCCCGTTTCCCCTATTTCTATTTCCTTTATGCTCTTAAGCTATATTATGATATACCAGGTTAGTTGGTTCGGGCCCGGAGTGGTTTCAGAGTGGAATGAGACACTTAGTCTCTTATTTAGAACCTTAAGTTGGAAAAGTCAACTGAATGTTGACTTATATGTAAACGATCTCGGATTTGAATTCTGATGGTTCTATTAGCTCCGATAGATAATTTTGTACTTAGGAGTGCTTCCGGAATGTGATTTGGAGGTCCGTGGTAGAATTAGGCTTGAATTGGCGAACTTTAAAAATTTGGCGATTTCGGTCGGCAGTGAAAAATTTGATATCGGGGTCAGAATGGAATTCCAGAAGTTGGAGTAGGTTCATAGTGTCATTTGTGATGTGTGTGCAAAATTTGAGGTCATTCGGACGTGGTTTAGTTGGTTTCGGCATCGGTTGCCGAATTTGGAAATTTAGAAGTTCTTAGACTTGAATCCGAGGATAATTTGATGATTTGATGTTGTTTTGAGTGATTCGAAGGTTCGACTAAGTTTGTATTTTGATATATGACTTGTTGGTATTTTTGGTTGAGGTCCCAAGGGCCTCGGGGTGATTCCGGATGGTTAACGGATTTGTCGAAGTTGGAAAATGCAGCTGAAGCTACTGCTACTGCTATTTTCGCACCTGCAGAAGCAAGAGTCGCAGGTACGAGGCTGCTGGTGCGCGTGGGGAGTTCAGAGGTGCGGGCAATGCTGGGCTAGGCAGGTTGCGCAGGTGCGAGTTGGAGGTCGCATCTGCGAGCCCGCAGGTGCGAAACCTGGGGTACAGATGCGGAAAAGGGATGCTGGGTAGGCCTCGCAGAAGCGGAGTATGAGAGCGCAGGTGCGCTTGCGCAGGCGCGAGAATTTGCTGCGCAGATGCGGAAAATGTGAGGCCAAGGATGGAGCGCAGGAGCGAAGGATTTGGCCGCACCTGATAGCCCGCATGTGCGAGGCCTGGAGCGCAGGTGCGGAAGCTGAGGAATTAAGTGGAGTTCGTGGATGCGGCGCCTTGACCGCAGGCACGGAAAAAGAGCCCGCAAGTGCAAAAACCTGGGCAGAAACCATAAATAGAACCCTTCACGAATTTGGTTCATTTCCACCTTTTTCATGTCGGTTTATGGAGCTTTTGGAGTGATTTTTGATAGGTGATTCAAGGGCTATGAGTGAGGTAAGTTGCTTGAGCCCTAATGCTTGTATATATGGTGATTTTCCGTTGTTTAGTCATTGTAATTAGTGAAAATGAGGGGTTAGGGCTTGGGATTTTTGGAGAAGTAATTTAAGGATTTGAAGGACCAAATGATGTCGGATTTTGATGAATTCGGTATGGTTAGACTCGTGAGTGAATAGGCTATCTAGTTTTGTAAATTTTGTCGAATTTCAAGACGTGGGCCCAGGGGCGGGTTTTAGCCAATTTTGGGTTTTGGTCTAATTTTGTAGCTTTTCCACTGGAATTCATTCCATTAGCATATATTGATGGTATTGTACTGATTGTGAATAGATTTGGAGCATTTGGAGGCCGAGTCCAGAGGCAAGAGCATTACGGGATAGAGATTTGACCGGTTTGAGGTAAGTAACGATTGTAAATCTAGTCCTGAGGGTATGAAACCCCGGATTTTGTATCATTCTACTATTTTTAGTGATGCACATGCTAGGTGACGGGCGTGTGGGCGTGTGGGCGTGCACTGTTGGGGATTGTGACTTGATCCGTCCCGTAGCAACTGTAAAGTTGCAAACTTTGTTGAAACTATATGATACTTATATGTTTTAGAAAGAGTTTCTGTAAATTGGGTTGAATGCCATATTTGGGCCTTGTGCTAGTGTTGTTTGGACCCTTAGGGGCCTTTTCTTACTATCCTCTCATTGTTTTCGATTGAAAATCTATACTCAGTCATGTTTATACTTGTTTACCGCATGACTCAGTTTTATGACTCTATTTTGATGCATATAAATATTTTAGGCCGAATGCCCTATTTTACTGAAATGCCCGAGTGGCTTGAGAGGTTTATGACTAAGTGAGGCTGAGGGCCTGATTTGTGAGGATATTTATGGGATCGGGCTGCACGCCGCATCATGTTGCATATTTATGGGATCGGGTTGCACGCCGCAACATGTTTGATATCGGCTGAGGGCCTGATTGTGAGGATGAGTGTGGATCGAGGCTGCCCGCCTGTAGCATACTTTATTATTATAGCATGTGAGTTGTCCGCGCAGCACGTGAGTTGTCTGTGCAGATTATAGCGCTTGGGCTGAAGGAGCCCCTCCGGAGTCTGTACACACCCCCAGTGAGCACAGGTACCTACTGAGTGCGAGTGCCGAGTGCTGAGTGACTGGGAGGCAAGAGTGATTGTGAGGTATGCCCGAGTGGCAAGAGTGATTGTGAGGTATTCCCGAGTGGCACGAGTGACTATAAGGTTTGCCCGAGGGGCTGTATATGAGTGATGTTTTTCCTGAGGGCTGTTGAAAAATATCTTTAAATGATTTTTACTGGAACTGGGTTTAAACGAGATATTTTGATTCAAATCCTGATTTTAAAAGCAGGTGGTATTTTACTGAGATTTCCTGATATGAATGTTATATGCTTTATTGCTCGTCACTACTGCTCAGTCTTTATTTATTGTTGTTACTTACTGAGTTGATGTACTCACGTTACTCCCTACACCTTGTGTGCAGATCCAGGTATAGATGGACACGGTAGCGGTTGTTGATTATTTTGGTTGCAGATTTTCTCGGGGATAGCAAGGTAGCTGCTTGGCGACCGCAGCCCCTGTTCTTCTCCCTCTTATCTTCCTCTAGTTGTATTTAGCTATTTTCTAGGCTGAGTTAGCCTTGATATTGTTAGACAGATTGTAGTAGATGCTCATGACTAGTGACACCCCGATGTCGGGCTTTTCCTTCCGCACTTTTATTTTGATTGGAACTCCTTTACGAAGGTTTTTATGTTAAATAATATTGAAATTATCTTTGAAATAAAAATATCGGTTTGTTTTGGAAATGAGTCGGCTTGCCTAGTTCCACGATAGGCGCAATCACGACAGGGGTTAGTTTGGGTCGTGACAGCGAGATCAGTCGCAGAAGCGACCAAGAGTGGAATTGGGCAGTGCTCGCAGGTGCGAGAATTTGTCCGCATGTGCGAAGGTTAATACGCATCTACGCGCCCGCAAATGCGAGAAAGGCGCCGCAGATGCGAGATTTTTGAAGGCCGACTATTTTCGCAGGCGCATATTTTTTTGTCCTCAAAAGCGGATGTGCAGGTGCGAGCCCAGGCACCGCAGGTGCGGAAATGCCTAGGTAGTGTTAAAAATGAGGGTTCCAAGATTTTTTTTCATTTTGGACATTCTGGAGCTTGGTTTGGGCGATTTTGGAGAGGATTTTTTCCACACAACTTGGGGTAAGTTTTCTTGACTCCCTTGTAATAATATTCCATGAATCTATCTTCATTTTTAGCAATTGATTGACGAATTTAAATAGAAAATTGGGGGTGTTGGTCTTGGAGTTAAGGGTATGAACCCTGAATATACGTATTATGTGAATTGTTTGGAGGTGACGAACATGCTAGGTGACGGGCGTGTGGGCGTGCACATAGAAATTGTGACATAATTATTTTGTGGAATTTTGTAGTCAAATAATCTTGGCATTTTCCATGCAGTTTTATGTGTTAAAGAAATTGAGCTGAGAATCATATTAAAAATCATGTTGAGGCTATGTGCCAGTATTATTGAGACCCACAAAGGTCATATTGCTGTGAATTATTTGGTTTAAATTGAAAATTTATACTCAGTCATATTCATTTCATTACATATCATATCTCAGTCTCTGTTGTTATTTATTGATACATCATATCATCATTTTCGAGCTGATTTTCATGACATTGTGAGCCCGAGAGATTGAAGAGATTGATGACTGAGTGAGGCCGAGGGCCTGATTGTGAGGATAATTATGGGATCGGGCTGCACGCCACAGCTGTAATGATCCAACCAGTCATTTTAACTTTTAGAACCCTGTTCCCTAAAATAAAACTCCCCGAATGTGATTTTATTGATTTATGATTTGGGGGGATGGTTGGTTCGGAATTTTGAAGTGTTCGGGTTGAAATTGGAACACTTGGTTCCTTAAGTTAGCCTTAAAAGGCCAAGTTTGACTCCGGTCAACATTTTGAGGAAACGACCCCGGAACTGGGATTTTACGATTCCAATAGCTCCGTATGGTGATTTTGGACTTAGGAGCATGTTCGAAATTTTATTTGGAAGTCCGTAGTTAAATTAGGCTTTAAATGGCTAAAATAAGAATTTGAGTTTGGAAGTTTGACCGGGGAGTTGAATTTTTGATATCGGGGTCGGAATCCAATTTCAAAAATTTTCATAGCTCTGTTATGTCATTTATGACTTGTGTGCAAAATTTGAGGTCAATCGGACTTGATTTGATAGGTTTCGACATCGAATGTAGAAGTTTGAAATTCTAAGTTTCATTAAGCTTGAATTGGAACATAATTCATGGTTTTAGAGTCGTTTTAGGTGATTTGAGGTTTCAAATAAGTTTGTATGATGTTTTAGGACTTGTTGGTATATTTGTTTGAGGTCCCGAGGGCCTCAGGTGAGTTTTGGATGGTTAACGGATCAAAAGTTGGACTTAAAAAGCTGCTGATATTTTTCCTCTTCTGTTGGACATTTTGGGCTGTGATCGAGCCCAGTTATCTAGCCCAGGGTTGACGAGGCTCAGGCTCGAGCTTGTATATCGAAGCCATGATCGAAGGTCTAGCTCGAGGGCCATGATCGAAGGCAATGCTCGAGAGCCATGATCGAGACCTAAGATCGAGGGTCACAATCGAAGACTCGGGCTCGATGCCATGATCAAGGCTATGATCGAAGGACCAAGCTCGATGCCATAATCGAGGCCATGATCGAGGTTCAAGATCGAGCCTGTGATCGAAGCCACGATTGAGGCATAGGCTTGAGGGGCATGATCGAAGCCACGATCGAGGCCCAATTCCGAAGGCTGCCTCAGCAGTTTTATAAAAAGAAGGCATTCGTCCCATTAGCCATTTTTAACAAATTAGAGCTTGAGCAGAGGCGATTTTTGGATAGATTTTCAAGAAAAGACATTGGGGTAAGTGATTCTAACTTGGATTTGGTCTATAAACACAAATACATTATTGTTCTCATCACTTAATTAGTGTTTTGAGATTGAAATTTGAATTTTTTTAAGAAATCTCATAGAAACGAATTTTTGAGATTTCTGTATTGATTCGGAGTCGGATTTGAGTGAAACTGGTATGGTTGGACTCATAATTAAATGGGTTATCGGATTTCGTAACGTTCGTCGGATTCTGATACGTGGGCCCCACAGACAAATTTTTAATTAATTTTGGGATTTTATTGAAAATATAGTATTTTCTTATAGAATTGATTCCTATAAATTTTAATGATTGTATCGAATTATTTTGGCTAGATTCGAGCCAGACATAGTTGGATAATCGAGGAAAGGTTCTACTAGGGGATTAAATTGGAACAAAAAGGACTAGTGCTATAACGACTAGTGGTGTTACGGAACAACTACCCGACGAGTGGTAATAAGGACAACGTAAGTAGGTTTGACAGTAGCGTTAGGACGACTGGTTCTCGTAGTTGTATTGCCCTAACGCAACGACTCAAACAACTACGAGTGCTCCCAAGACGATGAGACGCATGCGCTATACCGTCGAGTATTGCTTGCGAAGCAACCGCAACTCGTTGTAGGTCCTCTCCAACCATTACAGTCGAGTAGCTTTCACTCCTTCGCTTGAAATGTGCGGTTGGTTTACCTAACGCATGGCTTCCCCAATGCCAATAGTCGCATGAATTCTCCTAGGCCATAACCCATGCATTGAAAGAAACCGCATGATGCGTTCCGGAGTTGCCGTAGTTCCGTTACCGCCTTGTTGTCTTGGGTTGGGAAGGATACGACAGGCTCAATTCAAGGACACTCAATTTCAAGCTCAATTTCAGGCTTTTGAAGCTCTGACGCTTTCTGTCGCATTTGTTCTCTCTTTTGTTTACCTTTCATTTTCACTTTTTTTTTATAGAATGTAGTGCCCAACAGTTTAAAGGAAGGGGTGAAGTCTCGGGATTCGCTCTAGTCGAGTTGTTAGATGTCTCTCTCCGGAGTCGCTCCTCTATCTTTCGTGAAAGCATACGAGTCGTTATGTTAAGCATCTAATCCTAGTTTTTATGTTATCTGTGTTAGAGGAGTTAGATGTCCCTCATGTTGAACAGTCTGACATCAAGTTGTTAGGACCTTAGTCGCTATGCGAACACTTAACACAAGACTGAAAGCGTTAGTGGTTTATGAATCAGTCATCAAGGATCTTAGCCAAACGGTGACCGGCTACGTAAGCACTTTGGGCGCAGGTTTACTTGACGAATTGTCATAAAGACATCACTCTGCTATATATATAAGAAAATTGGATTCTAAAAAAAGATTCAATTAATTAAAAGCATTCACAGTTTTCAGTTCGTTTGTCATCATCTAAAAGGAAAATCATTTTCCACGTTAGACCGTGCTTGAGGGTCGTGTGTAGGGTTTGGCTTGGGAAAAACCCGTGGATGAGCGAGAATATACGAATATTTTTGTTAGATGGTTTCCCCTTATAGTCTTTTTTGTTAAAATGAATGCGGATGGGTGTCTGCTTTCTTTGAGAATTTGGTTGTACAACCAAGAATGTGGCTTAATTCTGGGCCATCTACCATGGCCTTATGTTGGCATGGGATTTGGGTTACAAGCAGGTCATTCTTGAAACTGATTTTGAATATTGTTTGCATGCTGTGATTCATTTGATTTCCTCTAATCACCCTCAAGCACAACTGATCCAAGCTTGCTGGAATCTTGTTCAAAGGGATTGGCAGTGCTTTTGTAAGCATACTCATAGAGAAGAGAGAAGGTAAGATCGCGGCCGACTGGTTGGCATCTGAAGCTCTGAAGCAGCCGCCAGGTTATCAACAGCTTTTGACCTGTCTGCCTGGACATAAGATACCTAAATAAGAATAAAGAAAAGGAAAACATTATTGTAAATGGCACGAGAAATGGACTCACTCTACAAATAATTGTGTAAATTTCAGGAATCTGATTCAAGATTACTTGGACAAAGGTTTGTTCCGGATAGCAGACCGACCAATGGGAATCGAGACATCACCATTTGCGGGAGCAGTAGAGATCAATATGATGTCTGCTGACCTAAGGAAGTTGTCTGACCCACAGAAAGAGTTGGAGGCAGCTGAGCACATCCCACAAGAGTCAAGCCCAGAAAGCGTGGCAAGTCATTTGCCAAGGCCATTACAAACAACAGGATTATGTTCGAGATGTCAACTTGAAATCTCGATGAATCGAGGAGAAAAGCATCTACCCTTTCGAAAAAGGATGGAATGGCGACCTGTGGTAAGAGAGCCTTTAGCACAAGAGCGAAGGATGACGACTGATTCAATTGCCCTCTCTACTCAATTGATTGAATATAGTTGCGTGAAGCAGCATAAGTGCTAACCTGATCTAAGGAAGGAGGGGGAACGCGAAAGCAAGGCTATTCCGGGGCGTCAAGCGTCTGTAGGCCTATCAGCCATGAAGTACGCATAAGCGGGAATAGGCTAAAAGGACGGTTATAAGGCATCTAGAGGGCCTGTTTTCGGCTGGTCATAACCAGAACTCTTAGGTTAGGGGTCCGCCCTTAGCCCAGTACTTAATAAAGGGAGGCAAGGCGAACTTCTTCTACGTCGAATTCACGAAAATAATCATATGAGAAATCGTCTGATGAAGAGTTCCCTAGCTAGACGATTTTCCACGTGGAATGAATTATGAAAATAGTATGGCAGAATGGTATGATTATACGAATTTATCTTATAATAAATATACTCTTATTCCTGTAGGTACATAAGAAAAATGTCCTCCTTTCTTGTGGAGCGGGCCGAACGCCTCGGCAGGATAGATGCATCTATGGATCGTGTCGCACGTCCCTCGGCAGTGTGCACGAAACTCTGGATTGGGCCGTACGACCTCGGCAGAAATCATGCTTAATAATAATTATAATTACACGATACTTGGACAATTTATTACAGCTTGTAAAGCTATTTGATAAATTAGAAATTTTTTGAAATTGAATTGCAGCTTGTAAAGCTATTTGATACATTTGAATTTTTATTGAAATTGAAGGATTTAATTAATAGATTAGAAATTATTTGAATTGAAGAAATTTAATTAATATATTGAGAATTATTGAAATTGAAGGAATTTAATTATTCTTCTGGTTCAATAAAATTATTGTTAACTCTGTGAATCACGTCGATATAAATATTTCTATTTTCATGATTATTTAATATTATTGACCCATAGTGAGTGTCATAGTCGGCCATCTCGTCTCTACCTCTTCGAGATTATGCTTGATACTTACTGGGTACTCGTTATTTTCGTACTCATACTGCACTTGCTGCACATTTTATTGTGTAGGTACATATATGTATAACGGCCTTGTGGGCACAGAGGTGTGGTTAATAATTGCGGGGACATAGGTGAGCTGCATTCTATATTACGATCCGCAGCTAACAGAATCTCCTTCAGAGTTATTATATTTTCCTGTCTAATTTGTATTCTTGACAGATGCTGTATTTTATTTTAATTCCCTAGTAAATGCTCATGCACTTGTGACACCGGGTTTTGGGAATTATTGTGAATTGTTTAGTAATTTAGTTGCAAAAAATATTTATCATTTACTCTATGAGTTTTATCTTTACTATTTCATTGAAGAAATTTTGATTTTAAATCCATTAAAATGGGTAATTAAGTTAATTAATTATGGTTGGCTTGCCTGACAGTAGTGCCCGGCGCCATCACGGCCTTTTTGAATTTTGGGTCGTGACAACAGGGTATCGGAGCACTAGGTTCACGTAGGTCTCACAAGTCATGAGTAAGTCTAGTAGAGTCTTGCGGATCGGTACGGAGACATCTGTGCTTATCTTCGAGAGGCTACAGGGTTGTTAGGAATACTTCCTTTTTTGATTCCTCATCATGCGATTTGATTCCTTTGAGGCTTATGCCTTCATTTCCTTCCTACTCAATCTTATGCGACGTGAAACGCTTGTTATAAATTGGGGGATCGAGGAAATTTTTAATGGTGATACAGATGTAGTGCAGGATACTTCTCCCTATGTAATTAATTGGGCTATTGTCATCGCCTTGCGGGAGGCCGCTCTGTCGTTTCAGTTCAGTATTAATACTACCTAATGTTTTGAGATTTGGCATTGATTGTTATGAAGATTCATGCGTTGTTATCGCACAGTGTCTATGTAATGGTAGAATGCCTGTCTATGTGTCATGGTAGTAAATGATTTGAAAGAAGGTTTTTTTTTCCTCAGTACATGATTTAGAGGTTCCATGTTTTATTTCTAGCAGAGAAAGGGCAATCGGGCTATGAATGTTCAGGTTTGGGGTTGATAGAGTAACGAAGCCTGATATTTTTGAGCGTGGTAGAGTTCTCAATTTTGATGTGGTGTCATCACCTTGTTAAATGTGTTAAGGTTTGCTGGTGTTATAGTTTACTTCAGCTAGCCTTCACGGTGGGGTGTTAGGAATTGGGGTAGGGGAAGCAGTTGTTAGAGATCGCGGTGTGCAGTGGTTCAGGATTTAAGCGGTATTCCTAGTATTGATGACTCGAGAAGGATGATCCTCGGAAAGGTTTAAAGTTAGTAACGACCTATTGGTTCAAGTGCTACAGAAACGGATTTTGAGTTAACACAATAACTGGGCAGCAAAAGATGAGGAAGGGCTTGTGGAAGGTGTCTTGTGGTGGTTAAGTTCCTAGGAGGCCAAGTGTAAGAAACAAAAGTCGAGTAGCTTCTTAAAGGAGAGGGTTTGACCAAAGTGGGAGAGTGGCAAGGTAGCATACGGGTTCTGTGGTAGGATAGTCACACGCCTTGGGGGAAATTAGAGTGATTTGGGATTCATGGTGGATAGTGACTAGGTCAACAAGCTTAATTTGGAATATTGGTTGTTATATTGAGGAAGGTTGGGTATGACAGGAGGGAGTTGCCTGATATGAAGAAGGATACAACATGACTTTGAATTGGAATGTATTGTTGCACCATTAATTAATGTCCATGAGGAGTGAACGGACTGGTGTAGCTGGTGAATGAGCTCGGTCTCAGGATGATCTACTGATTTCGTAGTAATTGCACCCAGTGCAGTGACGTTGGAATATGTCGGCATGTAATTTTCACATGTGGGTTATCTCCTGTGAGCAGGTTAGCGGTCGCGTGGTGTTGATGAAGCTTCTGCAAAGAATTCTACTAGCTACCCGGTAAGAGATTTAATATGTAAATGTGGCTAGTAGTTCAGAGTGTTTATTAAAGGTTAATAGAAGGATTTCGAGAAAATTTGGCGAGTTGCGTGTGCAGGATCATGTCAACGATGAAGAAAGAATCTCGGTGGATTCCAAAATTTTGTAGTTTGTAGCTTCAAGATGAGTGGGAGAGCCCCACTGTCTATGATTGGATTGTGTAGTGTCAACTTGTGCGATTTCTGGTTATCGGTGTATTGGTGGGTCATCACGACTGAGAAAAGAAATCATCAGTGGTAATTTGAGCAAAGGATTTGAGGAATTTGTGCCAGAGTTGGCCTTATCGATTCATCTTTGGGCTTTAGGAAGACTCAGAGTTTATGTTTCGTGTAGATGTAATGCCCAAGGAAAGTGAGATAGACGGGCGTTTCCTTGAGAAAATGTCCAGGTGCTAGCAAGGCCTTAGAGTTGATCATGTTTGGGAACAAGTCAGAACAAGTGACTCTCAATAACGGTCTTAGCGGGTTCAAAAATTTAAAGTGTGATGTCTAAGGATCTCGAGTCCGTAGTATGGTTGAGTATCGAGCTTTTACAACAGATTATGAAACGAGGCTTGGAGTACTCTGCGTTATCTTCAGGTTGTGGTGTAGTATTTGAGAAACTGAAGAAAATAACTTTGGATTCATAAAAGAAGTATCAGAATGGGTGTACCGGTTGAAACAATGTGGTCTCGTGAAATAAGGTCACTCGGGATGAGTGCGGATTTGAGTTCGTGATGTAATGAATGGAGATATTATTATTTCTAAGGTAAGTTGAGAATAAATTGAGAAAAGATGGGTCGGCTAACAATGGTGAAATTGGCATGATGGTGGCAATGATCAGTTCCTTTCAGCGCATTGAGTTATGCATGTGATTTGTGGCGGTACGTGCGAGGCTTGACAGCTGCCGCAATTGATTTTATTTGGAGGAATTCAAGTATTAGGGAATGATATGTGTAGAGGGATCCCAGAAGAGTTATGGTGGTTTAGATCACTACTTGAGGCTGATAATTTCTGCGGATATGGGAATTCAGTCACGTGTTGCAATGGATCTCTTGAAATAAGTTAAGTAGAAGGTTTCTATATGATGAAGTGTTTACCCTATTAGTGGTTTGGGAGTTATGATGTAATTCTTGTACTCCTACGCATTGGCATGATTAAGTGCACTAAGTAGCATGGGATTCGAAAGTTGAGGATTCAAGACTTCGGTTCGGTGTTGACAAGGATGTCATGATCTCGGATAAGAAGGAAACGGATTTAGATGTTAAAAGTAAGATGGTATTGTTTTCGGCATCACCTAAGGTCGATGTCAGGTGTAAGAGACCTTGTGTATCGATTTGTGGATTCTTGATATGCTTTACAGCATTAGTATAACTGGTAGCATGGATGTGCAGACTTGTTACCTGGTGTGGAAGGTCGTGGGAGCGTGTCTCACGGAAAGATGGAATAAGTGTGACAAGTAGTCACTTGATTGATTAAATATTTAACAACCAAGTATGAAGATAGTGGCGATATCGCTGATTCGAGTATTTATGCCTGGAGGGCGCTTGGTTTATTTGGTTATGGACTGTGAAAGTTTGTTCCGATTATGATGGCTATTCTTGTGTGTTATGGGAAAAAGGGTTATTATGGATCCATGAAATGTTATTAGCTTAGTACGATGCGATGAGAATCGGCTCGAGGTCTGTGGATGGAGTTGAATATGAATATGGGCTCTATATTAGGCCGGATGTGTTCATTTCAGCATGAGCGCTCCCTATGGAGGAGTATTCGGACGTTGGATATCGTTTCGTCATCGGTTATTTCATGTAATACTATATTGTGCCGGGTGAGTTATGAAATGTCTTGATAAATTTCTTATGTTTTAAGGTTTCATGTAGCGATGGTGTTATGTGAGCAGGATGGCTCTCGAGATTCAGATCATATATCGCACCTTAGTTGTGCTTGAGTTTTGTAGCGTATGGCTCTGTCGGTCCTTCCAGGGATGGTATTATGTACTTAGCGTGCTTGTGTCCGATATTCAGATATTTTGTAGTAATGAGCACTCTAGCTCGGTAAGTATTTCCTTATAGATTCTTTTTGTGCGGATCGGGTGGCACGCCTCCACGGGTATGTTGTTTGGATCGGGTTGCATGCCGCAACAGTGTGATGTTGAGTACAGTCCCCTATATTCTACTTTGTGTGTTTTGTGTCCCATTTTCTAAGGAAAGTTCATGACACCTTTTCACTTGTCTAATTAGTTACGCGGGTTGAGTAGTTCTTTCCAGAGTTCATTTTTCCTTATGTATCACATTCCAGTTTGTAGCATGTTGGGGCATTGTTGGCGTCATACGAGGCCTTAGTCAGGGTTTAAGGTGACCTATTTCCTGTGTAGTTTATACTGGGCGAGATGAGACTATTGGACCTGAAATCAGTGCAATCAGATTTATATAAGGTATATTAAAGGATAAACATCGCTATCCAGTTCAGAATGAGATAATGGTCCTTGTCAGAAGGAGAAACTTAGTAAATTATTGACTCGGCAGTTGGTTATGAATTCCTACACATTTCTTCCATCGTGGAAGCATTGCGAGAGTTGGAACATGACTTATATGTATCATGAGATGTGTTGTGGACACCAGATTCGTGGAATCTCGACTATTATTATCGAGTATGTTATTATGGGCATGTGAATGGTGTGGTGCATGGTTTAAATTCAACCAAGGTATGCAATCATGCATTGGTGCATCGTGTAATGATTGATACGGTGCTCATAAGTTGGAAACGGACATGGTGGAAAATTCTGGATGTTAGAATTTGACTCTAAGGCTTATTTGCCAAGATAAAGGGGAGAATCTTCAGATTGGCTCGAGCTAATATGCTCAACTGGGTGTGGTAGCACGGGTAGGTGCACGGGGTGTTAAACAATGATTTTGTACAATTCAAGAACAATCCTTAGCACGTTCGAGGACGAACGTATATTTAAGTGGGAGAGAATGTAATGACCCAACCGGTCATTTTAACTTTTAGAACCCCGTTCCCTAAAATAAAACTCCCTGAATGTGATTTTATTGATTTATGACTTGGGGGGATGGTTGGTTCGTAATTTGGAAGTGTTCGGGTTGAAATCGGAACACTTGGTTCCTTAAGTTAGCCTTAAAAGGCCAAATTTGACTCCGGTCAACATTTTGAGGAAACGACCCCGGAACTGGGATTTTACGATTCCAACAGCTCCGTATGGTGATTTTGGACTTAGGAGCGTGTTCGAAATTTTATTTGGAAGTCCGTAGTTAAATTAGGCTTGAAATGGCTAAAATAAGAATTTAAGTTTGGAAGTTTGATCGGGGAGTTGACTTTTTGATATCGGGGTCGGAATCCAATTTCGAAAATTTTCATAGCTCTGTTATGTCATTTATGACTTGTGTGCAAAATTTGAGGTCAATCGGACTTGATTTGATAGGTTTCGACATCGAATGTAGAAGTTTAAAATTCTAAGTTTCATTAAGCTTGAATTGGAACATAATTCATGGTTTTAGCGTCGTTTTAGGTGATTTGAGGTTTCAAACAAGTTTGTATCATGTTTTAGGACTTGTTGGTATATTTGTTTGAGGTCCTGAGGGCATCGGGTGAGTTTCGGATGGTTAACGGATCAAAAGTTGGACTTAAAAAGCTGCTGATATTTTTCCTCTTCTGTTGGACATTTTGGGCTGTGATCGAGCCCAGGTATCGAGCCCAGGGTTGACGAGGCTCAGGCTCGAGCTTGTATATCGAAGCCATGATCGAAGGTCTAGCTCGAGGGCCATGATCGAAGGCAATGCTCGAGGGCCATGATTGAGGGTCACAATCGAAGACTCGGGCTCGATGCCATGATCAAGGCTATGATCGAAGGACCAGGCTCGATGCCATAATTGAGGCCATGACCGAGGTTCAGGCTCGAGTTTATGATCGAATCCACGATTGAGGCCTAGGCTCGAGGGGCATGATCGAAGCCACGATCGAGTCCCAGTTCGAGGCCCAATTCCGAAGGCTGCCTTGGCAGTTTTATAAAAAGAAGGCATTCGTCTCATTCGCCATTTTTAACAAATTGGAACTTGAGCATAGGCGATTTTTGGATAGATTTTCAAGGAAAGACATTGGGGTAAGTGATTCTAACTTGGATTTGGTCTATAAACACAAATATATCATCGTTCTTATCATTTAATTAGTGTTTTGAGATTGAAATTTGAAATTTTTAGAAATTTCATAGAAACGAATTTTTGAGATTTCGGAGTCGAATTTGAGTGAAACTGGTATGGTTGGACTCGTAATTGAATGGGTTATCGGATTTCATAACTTTCTCCGGATTCTGAGATGTGGGCCCCATGGACGAATTTTTAATTAATTTCGGGATTTTATTGAAAATGTAGTATTTTCTTATAGAATTGATTCCTATAAATTTTAATGATTGTATCGAATTATTTTGGCTAGATTCAAGCCAGACAGAGTTGGATAATCGAGGAAAGGGTCTACTAGTGGATTAAATTGGAGCAAGACGAGGTAAGTCTCTTGTCTAATCTTATGAGGGGAAAATTATCCCATAGGGATTAAATTGAATAATTATTGCTAATTGCGAGGGCTACGTACGCACGAGGTGATGAGAGTCCATGCGTAGCTAATATTAATGCTAAAGTCCCGATAGTTTAGGATTCAAAGCATGAATTTCTTGTGTAAATTGCATTCCTATGTATATATATATATATATATATATATATATATATATATATATATATATATATATATATATATATATATATATATATATATATATATATATATATATATATATATATATATATATATATATATATATATATATATATATATATATATATATATATAAGGATGAAAATCTCATACACTTGATTTTCTATTTAAATTAATTAATTGTTAAGAGAAATTATTTTTCCTCCCGAATTTATCTTATAATAAATATACTCTTATTCCTGTAGGTACATAAGAAAAATGTCCTCCTTTCTTGTGGAGCGGGCCGAACGCCTCGGCAGGATAGATGCATCTATGGATCATGTCGCACGTCCCTCGGCAGTGTGCACGAAACTCTGGATTGGGCCGTACAACCTCGGCAGAAATCATGCTTAATAATAATTATAATTACACGATACTTGGACAATTTATTACAGCTTGTAAAGCTATTTGATAAATTAGAAATTTTTTGAAATTGAATTGCAGCTTGTAAAGCTATTTGATACATTTGAATTTTTATTGAAATTGAAGGATTTAATTAATAGATTAGAAATTATTTGAATTGAAGAAATTTAATTAATATATTGAGAATTATTGAAATTGAAGGAATTTAATTATTCTTCTGGTTGAATAAAATTATTGTTAACTCTGTGAATCACGTCGATATAAATATTTCTATTTTCATGATTATTTAATATTATTGACCCATAGTGAGTGTCATAGTCGGCCATCTCGTCTCTACCTCTTCGAGATTATGCTTGATACTTACTGGGTACTCGTTATTTTCGTGCTCATACTGCACTTGCTGCACATTTTATTGTGTAGGTACATATATGTATAGCGGCCTTGTGGGCACAGAGGTGTGGTTAATAATTGCGGGGACATAGGTGAGCTGCATTCTATATTACGATCCGCAGCTAACAGAATCTCCTTCAGAGTTATTATATTTTCCTGTCTAATTTGTATTCTTGACAGATGCTGTATTTTATTTTAATTCCCTAGTAAATGCTCATGCACTTGTGACACCGGGTTTTGGGAATGGTTGTGAACTGTTTAGTAATTTAGTTGCTAAAAATATTTATCATTTACTCTATGTGTTTTATCTTTACTATTTCATTGAAGAAATTTTGATTTTAAATCCATTAAATTGGGTAATTAAGTTAATTGATTATGGTTGGCTTGCCTGACAGTGGTGTCCAACGCCATCATGGCCATTTTGGGTCGTGACAGCAGCAGGCCAGATTGACTTATTATAGCACGTGAGTTGTCCGTGCAGCACGTGAGTTATCCGTGCGGATCCAGATATTATTATAGCACATGAGTTGTCCGTGCAACACGTGAGTTATCCGTGCAGATCCAGATATTATTATAGCACGTGAGTTGTCCGTGCAGCACGTGAGTTGTCCGTGCAGATTATAGCGCTTGGGTTGTAGGAGCCCCTCCGGAGTGTGTACACACCCTCAGTGAGCACAGATACCTACTAAGTGCTAGTGTCGAGTGCCGAGTGCTGAGTGACTGGGAGGTGAGGTATGCCGAGGGGCTGTTTACGAGTGATTGTAAGGTATGCCCGAGGGGCTGTTTACGAGTGATTGTGAGGTAAGCCCGAGGGGCTGTATACGAGTGATTGTGAGGTCTGCCCGAGGGGTTGTTTATGATTTTATTACTTAGTTGCATCGCATTGGCATGCACACATGACATACATGCATAGAGATGTATTTTCCTCATGCTGTACAGTATCACATCATTCATGATTTCTCACACACGTTGATAGGTGGGCATAGTGATGCATTTGTTTTACACTGGTTACCTGGAAAGAAAATGAACCATCTTATTTATTATTGAAAGGATTTCAGGAAAATTATTGTTTCCAAACTTATTCATATTTTTGGCAACTTCGGTAAACGATTTGGGTTTTCACTGATGTACTTGAAAGGAAGAATTATTATTTTTGAAATCATGATTTAGCTGAGCATTTTATCTCTGAGTTACTTCTTGTATTATTTGCTTTACGTGGTTATGGACTGTTATGGACTACTGGTGTTTGGACCCGACCTTGGTAAAAGCTCGTCACTACTTTCAACCTAAGGTTAGGTTTGTTACTTACTCAGTACATGGGTCGGTTGTACTGATACTACACTTCTGCACATTGCGTGCAGATGTTGGCTATTGTTGTTGCTGTCCTCGATGGTTTCCGGATTTGAAGATGTACCTGCGTTCCTGTTATAGCTGCCTCTTGTTCATGGTAGCCTTAGATTTTATAAAAGCTCTGTTTATGTACTATTCAAATAGACTATGTATTTATTTCATCTCCACTTTGTAAACTCTATTCTTAGAAGCTCATGATTTGTACTACCAGTTCTTGGGGAAATGTATTGGTTTTATCTATTTTCTTTTAATTAATTACCTTATTAATTTCATTGGAATTGGATAGTTGAAAGTTGGCTTACCTAACGGGTTGGGTTAGGTGCTCTCACGATTAGTTGGATTTTGGGTCGTGACAAGGTAGTATCGGAGCCCTAGGTTCATAGGTTCTACAAGTCATGAGCAAGTGTCTAGTAGAGTCATGCGTATCGGTATGATGACGTCCATACTTATCTTCGAGAGGCTACATGGCATTTAGGATATATACTTCCCATCTTTCTTTCCTTATCATGCGAGATTGATTCAGCTTGAGACATAACTTTTTGAATTCCTTTCATGTATTCGTATGCGCACATGAGCGCTCAGTATCAGCTGTGCATCGCCGGCTTATGATTCTATGAACGAGGTTCGAGATGTGTATTATGTGTTTTAGTGATGGGCCAGATTGTAGGACTTGAGTCTAGGTTTAGATCGCAGCTTAAGCTCGGTAGTTTCAGTTGTAACTCGTACAATTGGACTTATATGTCTGGTAATGACCCTACAGTGGAATTTGTGGCTCGATGAGCGGCGGAATGGCGGTATGATGGGTATGATGTGACCGCGGGATATGTTAAGACGATTGGAATATGACAAGAAGTGTTTCCTTGAAATTTAAAGGAAGCCCATTGGGTTTGATTTTTGATTTGATGTGACTTGAGTGTCAAGAGAATGATTGCGAGTTTAGCGGATGATTTGGGGTATTTCTATGGTTGGCGTTGCATGAGTTTGAGAAGAGGTTTCGTTGAACTGACTGTGGCATCATGACAGTAAAATAGTATGAGTATGGTGAGTTATGAAGTGTTTTAATCTACGGCTTTGAGCCAAGTGGGGGAGCCTGCTATAGACAAATCAATTCATGGGTATATGTCAAATTTTGTTTGGGTCTAAAGTATACTTGGGAATTAGTGATGACTTGCAGAGGTGGAGTTCGAAAATGACTCGAATAAGGAAAATTCCTGATTACGGATTATATTGCACGGATGAGTATATGAAAAATCGTGGGATGAGTGAGTTGTTATTGGTGAATGATGTAGTGCACACGGAGTATGAATTTGATAAGTGGTGTTAAAGTATAGTTACGCCTTTGAGTGTTGTTGTGCTAATGGGGTACGTGTCTTTTGGCCCATTTGGGCGGTGTAATTTGGATTGGAGCAAAGTGGGTGACTCCCGAGAAAATTCTAGTGGGTTTGGGAATTATATATAGCAATTAAGAATGTTTCCGGACTTGCGTATAGATAAAATCTGAGATTTTCATTTGATAGTGCCTGGACTTGCGAAAATTCTGTATGACTATGGATTCTACATTTTTGTATAAGGAAGATAAGAAGAAAAATTTTAAATTCACATAAAGTGTTTTCAGAGTGAGTGTTACAGTTGTGGTATTTATGGAGGTGCTTAAGAAGAATACAATTTCTTAAGGGTCGTAGGGCGTTGTGGTTCTATACTAGGTTTGTGGGGTGAGTTGTGATTAAAGATCGTGGTGTTTTAGCAAGGAGAAGTATCAATTTGAAGGCAAATTCGGAAGGGACTCGGAGAAATATGGCAACTGGGCAGTAGACTGGAGCAGTATGGTAATGGTAGGATCGGTCCTTTGGGTAATTACGGCGTGGTAAGACTTTACAAATGTTTTGGTGGCAATATTCTTGGGTTTGGTGACCTGCGTGGCTTGGTTGAGTTAGAGAGATTCGGTCCTGATGGCTTGGTTATATGCAAATGGATTCCAAAGTATTCTTGATGATTTCTACCAGTGTGGAGAACGTGTTGTGTATTGTGATTTCCTCCTGGAAAGAAGCAAGAGAAAGGTTTCTAACTAAAAAAGGTATGTAAATTATTGGTGACTCAAAGTTGATAATAATATTCTTGTGCTTTTCACATCATGGCAAGATAGATGTTATGTATTGTGCGAAAGCTAGATTTGCATGTACAAAGTGGCAATACAGTCTTGAAGAGAAGGTAACGAATGTTGGACAACATGGGCGGTTCCAAATAAATAGATGAACACTATTACTACTTGGTGTTATATGAGAAGGGGGCGGATTTCATAAGGTGCATTGTATTTTGACTTACGAATGTATAATTAGTATTGCGGTGCTCACATGGTTGATAGACTGCTGATATTCAAATTATTGCTATGTGGCACAGAAGAATTATGGGAGTATTTCTTGTGGAATGATCGTGCATAAAAGATGTGTTAGTCATTCGAAGCCTAGAATTGGGATCAATTATGATGATTCATGTGTCCTATAAATTTGGAATTTGGGAGTTTCAGGAGCAGATCGTTCATGGTTGCGGACTGTGAAGTCGTGGCTGAAAGCTAGTCAGATGATAGGATGTATTATGAATCAGTCGCGGTGAATTTTCAGAGGGTTATTTGTCTATTTGTGGGTGACCAGAGTTGATCTGGTGTTCCATTGGTAGGCCCAATTAAGATGTGTATTCTACACCGAGCCGGAATGGTTGGCTCCATACTGCTATTTGTTGAAGGATGTGCCATTCGGTTGATGTTGAGCTTATTCATGTTCTGAGATAATTTATGAGTTACTCTTTTATGCTATGAGGAGTTGTGATTAATTGGTTATGTTCTTTCAGGGTTTGTGTGGCAGTGTGTCATTTGCCTCTCCGTGGTTATTAATTTTGAGCAGGTTGGCTCGGGGTATATAATATGGACCAACGTTTGGATGGGGTCACACATTGCAGCGGGGTTATGTTAAGGTATGAGCCATGTCTTAGAATCGGGTGATGGTTCTACTGTGTATGATGAATTTTCAGCATTTTGTTGTGGCGGTACTTATTAATCTTGCGGGTTAGTTCTCTCATTTGAGTCATTTTTCATGATTGAGTACATTTGAATTGTTGCGTATTGGTGCACGGATGGCATGGGTTGTGGCTCTGAGTTATATTGGTGCGGTATGTCCGTAGAATAGTTGTGTTTAGTAATATAAGGTCATTGGACCTAGAATGGGTACTATCAGGTTCGATTACGGTATGTTCGGAAGGATGATATTGAAAGTCGGCTCAGAAAGCGATTATGGTTCTGGTTGGGGCGAGAGAGCTCCGTGACTTGTTGATTTGGTAAGTGGTCATGAAATTTTGCGTCTTTCTTTTATTATCAACAGTGTATGAAGGTTTTGGGATGAGGTTTGGTTCGATATGGTTTTTATACTAGTACTTGGTTGGTCTTGAGTAGTTACTGGTGATTAGAAATGGTGGTACGAGCATGCGAGTTGTGTAATATGTTAGTTGATTATATCCGTGGTTATAGTTATAGCTCGATGCAGCTTGTTCGAAATTATACAGTGTGTAAATGTAAGATTCGTGTCTTGAAAGAAATTCTAAAAGTTGGAAATTAAATTCCAAGGTTTATAGGCTAAAGTTAAATCAATAATTTCAGTTGTATTGTGTTGTCAAGCCTGTATGGAATAGGGTGACATGGTTTCACCCCCGGGTACGTGTGTGGTAAGATGGAACAGTGATTTGATGGCTTGGAAACAACTCTTGGCACGTTCGAGGACGAACATATGTTTAAGTGGGGGAGAATGTAATGACCCGGCCGGTCGTTTTGAGTATTACAACCTTGTTTCCCCATTTACTATTCAAATTGTACTTTACAGTTGTTGTGTGAATTGCCGGGGTAAATGGTTCGGGTCCGGTGAGGTTTTGGAATGAATTAGAACACTTAGTTTCAAGGTTTAAAGCTTAAGTTAAAATAGTGACCGGATGTCGACTTATGTGTAAACGACCCCGAAATGGAGTTTTGATGATTCCAATAGCTCTGTATGGTGATTTTGGGATTAAGAGCGTATCCGAAAAATTATTTGGAGGTTCGTAGTGGAATTAGGCTTGAATTGCCAAAAGTTGAATTTTGGGAAGTTTGACCGGGGGGTTGACTTTTTGATATCTGGATCGGAATCCGATTCTGGAAATTTGAATAGGTCCGTAATATGCAATGTGACTTGTGTGCAAAATTTGAGATCAATCGGACATGATTTGGTAGGTTTCGGCGTCGTTTGTAGAATTTGGAAATTTTAAAATTTATTAGGCTTGAATCCGTGTGTAGTTTGTATTTTTGAGGTTGTTTGATGTGATTTGAGGCCTCGAGTAGGTCTGTGGTGTGTTTTAGGACTTGTTGGTGTATTTGGTTGAGGTCCCGGAGGCCTTATGTGAGTTTCAGATGGTTAACGGATAAAATTCGGACTTAAGGAAATGCTGGAACTGCTACCTACTGGCGTGATCGCACATGCGAAGCTTTTGATCGCAGGTGCGAAGCTGCACGTGCGCGAGATCAGTCGCAGAAGCGACCAAGAGTGGAACTGGGCAATGCTCGCATGTGCGAGAATTTGTCCGCATCTGCGAGCCCGCATCTGCAAAGTTAATGCGTATCTGCGCGCCCGCATATGCGAGATTTTTGAAGGCCGGCTGTTTCTGCAGGCGCACATGTTTTTGTCCGCAAAAGCAGATGCGCAGGTGCGAGCCAAGGCACCGCAGGTGCGGAAATACCTGGGCATTGTTAAAAGTGAGGGTTCCGAGATTGTTTCTCATTTTGGACATTTTGGAGCTCGTTTTGTGCGACTTTGGAGAGAAATTTTTCCACACAACTTGGAGTAAGTGTTCTTGACTCCCTTGTGATAATATTCCATGAATCTATCTTCATTTTTAGCAATTGGTTGATGTCACAACCCCAAATTCCCTCCGTAGGAGGTCGTGATGGCACCTAGTCTCTAAGACTAGGTAAGCCTATCAATGCAGAATAATCATAAATATCTGAAATAAATAAACTACAATTCAAATAATTACAACTCCCAAAACCCGGTAGAAATAAGTCACAAGCTTCTAAAATTTATTCTCAATATTTCTATGTATCAAGGTCTAAAGAAAAATAAGGAAGCAACATAAAATGATAGAAGGGGACTCCGGAGTCTGCGGACGCTGGCAGATATACCTCGAAGTCTCTGTACGCAGATAGCTTCACTGACGTCTAAACTGGTAAGATGTACCTGGATCTGCACAAAAAGATGTGCAGAAGCGTAGTATGAGTACACCACAGCGGTACCCAGTAAGTGCCAAGCCTAACCTCAATAGAGTAGTGACGAGGTCAGGTCAGGCCCTACTGGAGAATAGATAATGACATGGAAAAATGTTTAAACAATTTAATAAGATAAAAATGACTGCGAAAATGAATCAAATAGTATGTCAAAATAATATCTTGTGGAATCAAAAATAATATCTCGTGGAATCAAAACAGAATTTTCTTTCAGCTTTATGAAAATCACAACAATTAATCGAAGGCAACTATGACCATAAATCAATATCAACAAGGGCACTACCGAGGTACCACCTCGTAGTCCCAAATCATAAATAAATTCACAAAATCTCATTTCCTTATATCACCGCGGGAGCCTTCACAATTTATTTAAAAAAAATATTTTTTTCCGAAATAGCATCCTGTATTTTAGCCTCCCTTATCACACCGCATGACTTCTAGTAGTCACCCATATTAGTCACGCGTATCAAGCCACCCTTATCTCACCGCATGCGTTTCAATCCCCAGACCTTATACCACCGCATGCGTATCAATATCACAATATATCACAATTTGCACATCAAGTGCCCAATATTTCAATTTTCCAAAAATAAATCAACAACAATATTTTTTCAATAATAAAAAGCTCACGGCTCATGCCAAAATAATCCAAAAATAATATTTTCTACAATAAAGAGCTCACGGCTCCATCACAATGAGTATCAATAATCTTGCGAAAATAATAAGGAATAAAATAATTCAGAAAAATAATATTTCATATTAATAATACTTAATTTAAAGAAAAATCAACCTTCAAATAATGCACAGTATAAAAGAAACCAAGTTTCAATCAAACAGGTAAAACAATTAGCAGGAAAATGTCAAGCAAATTTAAGGTATACAAATCAAATCATTAATGGAGAATATAACCAGATTTAATAATTTAATTAATATGTAACAGTGATCTTCATAATTTGAACACATAATCCTTCACATTTAGTCTGTGTACACACTCGTCACCTCGTGTACACGACTTTGATCACATTACAATTAATATCAATCCTAGGGAAATTTCCCCCACACAAGGTTAGACAAGTCACTTACCTTGACTTGCTCCAATTTAACCAAGTATTGTGCTTTTTCCTCAATTTTTCGATTCCGATCGACTCGTATCTAGTCATAAGTAATTTGATACAGTCAACAAAAATTATAGGAATCAATTTCATAAGAAAATACTACATTTTTCAATAAAATCCAAAATTAGCTCAAAATTTGCTCGTGGGGCCCACATCTCGAAATCCAGCGAAACTTATAAAATCTGATAACTCATTCAATTACGAGTCCAACCATACCAGTTTCACTCCAATCGGACTCCGGATCGACACCGAAATCTCAAAAATTCATTTCTATGAGATTTCTAAAATTTTCCAAATTTCAATCTCAAAACACTAATTAAATGGTGAAAACAATGATATATTTGTGTATATAGACCAAATCCGAGTTGGAATCACTTACCCCAAATGTCTTTCCTTGAAAATCTGTCAAAAGTGGCCTCTGTTCAAGCTCAAGTTTGTCAAAAATGGCAAATGTTGAATGCCACTGTTTTTATAACTTACAGATCTGTCCAGTTCGATCTTGGGAGCTCGATATGCCCAATTCGATCTTGGGAGCTCGATCTGTCCAGTTCGATCAGGGACCTCGATTTTGTTAGGGACCTCGATTTTGTCAGGGAGCTCGATTGTCAGGGACCTCGATTTTGTCAGGGAGCTCGATTTTGACATGCAGCTCGATTTTGACAGGCAGCCCGATTTTGACAGCATTTCCAGCAGAAAAATTACAGCAGCTAAGTCCCACTTTTGATCCGTTAACCATCCGAAACTCACCCGAGGCCCTCGGGACCTCAACCCAAAACACCAACAAGTCCTAAAACATCATACAAACTTATTTGAAACCTCAAATCACATCAAACAACGCTAAAATAACGAATCATGCTCCAATTCAAGCTTAATGAAACTTAGAACTTCCAACTACTACATTCGATGTCGAAACCTATCAAATCAAGTCCGATTAACCTCAAATTTTGCACCCAAGTCATAAATGACATAACGGAGCTGTGAAAATTTTCAGAACTGGAATCCGACCCGATATCAAAAAGTCAACTCCCCGGTCAAACTTTCAAACTTTAAATTTCTATTTTAGCCATTTCAAGCCTAATTTCACTACGGACTTCCAAATAAAATTCTGATCACGCTCCTAAGTCCAAAATCACCATACGGAGATGTTGGAATCATCAAAATTCTATTCCGGGGTCATTTGCATATAATTCGACATCCGGTCACTATTTGAACTCAAACTTTAAATTTTTTATCAAAATTCCATATCTCGGGCTAGGGACCTCGGAATTTGGTTCTGGCATACGCCCAAGTCCCAATTCACGATATGGACCTACCGGAACTATCAAAACACTGATCCGAGTCCGTTTGCTCAAAATGTTGACCAAAGTCAACTCAGTTATGTTTTAAACATCTAATTCACATTTTAATCCATATTTTACCTGAAAACTTTCCGGAAAATTTTTACGGACTGCACACGTAAGTCGAGTAATGGTAAATAGTGCTTAGATCACATAATTAATCATTAAATTTAAAGATGACATTTTGGGTCATCACAGTTGATGAATTTAAAGAGAAAATTGGGGATGTGGCTTAAAAGTTCATAATACGAATTTTTGAGTTTTGAACATCGATTTGGAGTCGGAATTAAGTGGAATTAGTATGGTTGAACTTGTAATGGGATGGGTTGTTGTATTTTGTAAGTTTCGTCGTATTTAGAGACGTGAGACCCACAGGTGATTTTTGGGGCGTAATTTCTGATTTTTGTGGGAAATATTAGTATTTTGATATGGAATTAATTCCTATAAATTGTGTGGACTGAATCAAATTAATTGTGACTTGATTTGAGCCGTTCGGAAGTTGATACACGCATAATGGGATTTCGGGAGCATTGTTTAGCTTGCTCGGCATTGGATTTGGCTTGTTCGAGGTAAGTAACTCTTCTAATCTTGGAGCTGAGGGTATGAACCCTGAATATACATATTATGTGAATTGTTTGGAGGTGACGCACATGCTAGGTGATGGGCGTGCACCAAAGAAATTATGATGTAATTGTTTCGTGGAATTTTGTAGTCAAATAATCTTTGCATTTTCCATGCAGTTTTATGTGTTAAAGAAATTGAGATGAGAATCATATTAAAAATCATGTTGAGGCTATGTTCCAGTATTATTGAGACCCATAGAGGTCATATTGCTATTAAATTAATTGTTTAAAATGAAATTTCATACTCAGTCATGTTCATTCATTTCATATCATCTCTAAGTATTTGTTGCTATTTATTGATACATCATATCACCATTTTTGGGCTGATTTTTATGACATTGTGAGCCCGAGAGACTGAAGAGATTGATGACTGAGTGAGGCCGATGGCCTGATTGTGAGGATAATTATGGGATCGGATTGCACGCCGCAGCAGGCTAGATTGGCTTATTATAGCACGTGAGTTGTCCGTGCGGATCCAGATATTATTATAGCACGTGAGTTTTCCATGCAGCACGTGAGTTGTCCGTGCAGATCCAGATATTATTATTGCACGCGAGTTGTCCGTGCAGCACGTGAGTTGTCCGTGCGGATCCAGATATTATTATAGCACGTGAGTTGTCCGTGCAAATTATAGCGCTTGGGTTGTAGGAGCCCCTTCGGAGTCTGTACACACCCCCAGTGAGCGCAGGTACCTACTGAGTGCGAGTGCCGAGTGCTGAGTGACTAGGAAGCATGAGAGATTGTGAGGTATGCCCGAGGGGCTGTTTACGAGTGATTATGAGGTATGCCCGAGGGGCTGTTTACGAGTGATTGTGAGGTAAGCCCGAGGGGCTGTATACGAGTGATTGTGAGGTCTGCCCGAGGGGCTGTTTATGATTTTATCATTTAGTTGCATCGCATTGGCATGCACACATGACATACAAGCATAGAGATGTATTTTTCTCATGTTGTACAGTATCATATCATTCATGATTTCTCACACATGTTGACAGGTGGGCATAATGAAGCATTTTTTACACTGGTTACCTGGAAATAAAATGAACCATCTTATTTATTATTGAAAGGATTTCGGGAAAATTATTGTTTCCAAACTTATTCATATTTTTGGCAGCTTCGGTAAACGATTTGGGTTTTCACTGATGTACTTGAAATGAAGAATTATTATTTTTGAAACCATGATTTAGCTGAGCATTTTATCTCTGAGTTACTTCTTGTATTATTTTCTTTACGTGGTTATGGACTGTTGTGGACTACTGGTGTTTGGACCCGACCTTGGTAAAAGCTCGTCATTGCTTTCAACCTAAGGTTAGGTTTGTTACTTACTCAGTACATGGGATCGGTTGTACTGATACTACACTTTTGCACATTGCGTGCAGATGTTGGTTGCTGGTGTTGTTGTGCTTGATGGTTTCCGGATTTGAAGATGTACATGCGTTCCTGTTGTAGATGCCACTTGTTCATGGTAGCCTTAGATTTTATTAAAGCTCTGTTTATGTACTATTCAAACATACTATGTATTTATTTCATCTCCGCTTTGTAAACTCTATTCTTAGAAGCTCATGATTTGTACTACCAGTTCTTGGGGAAATGTATTGGTTTTATCTATTTTTTTTTAATTAATTACCTTATTAATTTCATTGGAATTGGATAGTTGAAAGTTGGCTTACCTAACGGGTTGGGTTAGGTGCCACCACGATTAGTTGGATTTTGACTCTCAACAAACTAGAGTTACAAGGATCTAAACTATAATGTTTTATTATCATTTCTATTACCCATAGTTGGATTTCGCTTTGGTTACGAATACGGTCGATATATGTTGTATCCTTTATATAAACCCTAGTAATTAGACAAACTATAGTTACAAGGATCTAAACTATAATGTTTTGTAAAAATTCCTCAACTTTCAAAATGAGATTTGGAGGGGGGTCCTCCTTGGTATAAACCCCTGTATTTCACCTTAGTTATAGTTTATAAAAGTTGTATTCGTTGCGCGAACGAATACAGTTGATACATGTTGTATTCGTTTGCGTAAACAAATACAGTTTTATCGAGTATATCCGTTGAGTGTTTGAATACAAGTTGGTAACAATTGAACAGTACTTACGAATGGTAATTAGACAAACTACGGTTACAAGGCTCTAAACTATAGTGCTTTATGAAAAGGGTGAATGACATAGTTACCCACAAAAATAAATCTATTTACCCTTACCTACCCATTTATTTTTCTATCCATCAAATTAAATGCATTTCCTACCCATAGTAGTTTTTGTGAGGAATTTTCTCTTTTTTCTGCAATTCTTTTTTATTTTTATGCTTCTTTTCTTTTTTCCCTTTTTCTTTCTTTTTTGTCGTTTTCTTCTTATTTTTTCTCTTTTTCTCTTTTTCTGTTCATTTATTTTTTCCCAAATTGTATTATTGTTATTTTTACCGTAACTTATTTCGCACTCAATTTTGACTCCTCCTTTTTTTTCTTTTTTTCTTCTTTATTTCTTGTTCCTTTTCTAATTCCATTTAACTACTTTTTTCTTTTATTTTCTTTATTTCTTGTTCCTTTTCTAATTTCATTCAAGTTTTTTATATTCTTTTTCTCTTCATAATCTAATTTTATTTAATGTTTTCACTATTTTTTATTATTCTTATTTTTATACAATAAGAAAAAGTAACTGATATAGTAAATATTAGTTCACCCTTTTTTTAAAATATAACTAGTATAATATACCTTTTGTCTTTTTTCTCATTTTTTAAAATTCAATTATTAAACTGAAATAATATCAGTTGTCACTTGATCTAATTCATTGAATATCACATTGACTGTTGCTGAGCGCCATAAATTACATAATCAGATTCTAAGAATCAACACGTGATTGTCATGCAAACCTTGATCTCCTTCCCTACAAATATCAGTACATACTCTATCATTAGCAGTAACACAACCAGTTATGGAGCAAAAAAATATAATCTACGGCCACCAAATCTCTATATATACTAGTTAGAATAGAAATGATAATAAAATATTAAAAAATGCAATAAAAGTATAAGGAGCAAAAAAGATTTGTAGTACCATATGATACCAATATGGTATACATGTATACCAACAGAGTATATGATTGCTTTAGAATATTGCTACAACTATCTGCGACTATACTACTGTACCAAAACATTAAAGAATGCAATAAGAGTATGAAAAAATTACATGCTCGCATTGCAAGCCAAATATTCGCAAAGCAACTTGCTCATTTCGTATACTAACAAGGTATATAGTTGTATGGGGTCTTTCCAACAACTGCATATAACTATAAAAACTATTACATAATACACAAAATCTATGTCCATAGGTACAAAAAAATCCAACACAGCAAAACATGATTATTTAAATTATTTGAATAAAATTCACTTAAAAATGCAGCTAAACAACCAAAAAAATGTTCAAACTACCATATGATACCAATATGGCATATAACTATACCAACACGGTATACAGTTTTTTACTTGTTAATTTCCGGCGACTATATGACTATATTACTATTACATAACACAAATGCATAAAGAGAAAAATAAAAAAAATAGTGTACCACATATTAATATAATAAAGTATTTCAAGATATTGTACTATATTACTATTATTAAAAGAAAATCAAATAGTGTTGTGATGGCCCAAAATATCATCTTTAAATTTAATAAATAATTATGTGTTCTAAGACCTCGAAAAGCACCATTTATCATTCCTCGACTTGCATGCGCAGTCCGTACAATTTTCTGGAAAGTTTTTATGTGAAAAATGGATTAAAATGTGAAATAGAGCTTTAAAACTCAACTAAGTTGATTTTGGTCAACATTTTGAGTAAATGGACTAGGATCAGTATTTTGACAATTCCGGTAGGTCTGTATCGTGATTTGGGACTTGGGCGTATGCCCGGAATCTAATTCTGAAGTCCCTAACCCGAGATATGGAATTTTGATGAAAAATTAAAAGCTTGAAAGCTTAATGATTTTTAAGAAATTGCTGATGTTGGATTTATTGACCCCGGGTCTGTATTTTGGTTTCGGAGTCTGGTAAAGGTCCACAATAATATTTATGACTTGTCTGCCAAATTTAGTGAGAATCGGAGTTGATTTGACGTGATTCGGAGGTCCAGTTGTAAAAAATATAAGTTTTAAAGTTTTCTTGACAATTTCCTTTGATTTGGCGTCTGATTCGTAGTTTTATGTGTTATTTTGGCGATTTGATCGAGCGACAAAATTCATATGATATTTTAGGACTTGTGTGCATGTTTGGTTTGGAGCCCCGAGGGCTCGGGTGAGTTTCGGATAGGATACGGGATGATTTTGAACTTAGAAAAATCTGATTTTCTCCAACTTGAAGCTTCTGGTATTTCCTTCATCGCGTTCACGAATGTACTCTCGCGAACGCGAAGAGCAAACTGGGATGGCTGAATTTTCCTTCTTCGCGAACGCGAAGCTATGGGGACTTTACCCTTCGCGAACGCGACCAGCTCAACGCTAACGCGAAGATTTAGAGGCCTGGAGGAGGGGTCAGTCGTCCTTCTACGCGAGCACTGGCACGCGAACGCGAAGGCCAGGGAGGAAAAAGCCTTCGCGAACACAAAGGAGGACTCACGAACGCGAAAGCCACAGACTGCTACTCATCGAGAACGCGACAGGCCCTTCGTGAACGCGAAGAAGGCCTGACGCCTGTGACTTAAAACAGAACCAAAACGGGATTTTTCCCATTTTATACAAACCCTCAATTAGAACTCGATTTAGGGGCGATTTCAAAGAAGTTTTTCACGATTTCGAACTGGGTAAGTGTTCTTTATCATATAGTGATTGTATTTCATAAATCTAAGTCCATATTCATTTTTATTTCGGATTTAGATGGAAGAAATTGGAATTTTTACAAAATCTTCCAAAAACAAAAAATTTAAGATTTGAAGGTCCATTTGACATTGGAATTTGATAAATTTTGTATGGTTGGACTCGTATCGGAATGGGTGTTCGAATTTTGTAAGTTTTTCCGAGATTTGAGACATGGGTCCCATTGTCAAAAATTTTAATGAATTTCGGATTTTATCTGAAAAATTAGTAAATTCATATGGAATTAATTCCTATGATTTATATTGAATATATCGAATTATTTGTGAATAGATTTGAAGCTTTTGGAGACAAAATTAAAAGGAAAAGTTGTGGTTGAGTAATTGATTGGAATTTATAAAGCGAGGTAAGTGTCGTGGTAAGCCTTGACTTGAGGGAATAAAATCCTTAAACTATTTGTTATGTGAAATGCATGTGAACGACGTATAGGCGAGGTGACGAGTGTCTATACGTCGTCAAATTAATTATTTGCATAATTACTTTAAAAATCATAAATCGTTTTAAATCATGAATTAATTATTATAATAATCGTTTCTCTCCTATTCTTTGTCAAATATCAATTCTTGAATTCGTGCATTAATTGTTACATGCTATTTGAATTATGTATCTTAATTGTTATTTGACATTTAGCATATTAAATATTAAACTGCCTATTTTCTCCCTGATTTCCTTAATAATTAGCTATTTGTCATTGTTTATTTCATAATTAAATCATAATTATTGTATGCTTGTTGTCTTATAATTTTATATTAATTGTTGCATTTATTGGAGAAATTTCTTCTATAAGAGTTGGTAAATGAATATATTGGAGGAGCGGGTTGCACGCCACAACAGAATTGAATTGGTAAATGTATATATTGGAGGAGCGGGTTGCACGCCGCAATAGAATTGATAGAAATGAACATATTTGAGGATCGGGTTGCACGCCGCAACAGACTTATTAAAAAGTCCATATTGGAGGATCGGGTTACACGCCGCAACAGACTTATTAAAAAGTTTAAATTGGAGGATCGGGTTGCACACCACAACAGACTTATTAAAAAGTCCATATTTAGAGGATCGGGTTGCACGCCGCAACAAACTTATTAAAAGTCCATATTGGAGGATCGGGTTGCACGCCGCAACAAACTTATTAAAAGTCTATATTGGAGGATCGGGTTGCACACTGCAATAGACTTGATTAAAACGAATATATTGTGAGAGCGGGTTGCACGTTGCAATAGAATTGAATGTAAATATAATGTGAGAGCGGGTTGCACGCTGCAACAGAATTGATGAAAATGATAATTGGTTATGACTGCTGAGTTGGCTTCAATTATTATAAATGAATTACCTGATTTATTTTTATTATTGTTGTTGTTACTAATATTGCGTACAGGTAATGTAAGTGACCCGCCTTAGCCTCGTCACTACTTCGTCGAGGTTAGGCTCAGCACTTACCAGTACATGGGGTCGGTTGTACTGATACTATACTCTGCACTTCTTGTGCAGATTTTGGAGTTGGTCCCAGCGGCGTACCATAGATTTTCTCGGATTTCAGCTACTCAGAGGAGACTTGAGGTATAACTGCACGGCGTTCGCAGTTCTGAAGTCCCCGTCTACTTTATTTTAGCTGTGTGTTTGTTTCCAGACAGCTTTATTTTATTCATACCTTTATTTATGTTTATTCTAGAAGCTCGTTCACTTGTGACACCAAATCTGGGATAGTATTTAGACACCGTTGTTATTTTGTATGGATTATTCACTATATTTTAGATTTTGCTTCCGCATTTGTTTCTTTGATTATTAATAATTTAAAAATTATTTTAAAAATGGATAATATTATTCTAACGTTGGCTTGCCTAGCAAGTGAAATATTAGGTGCCATCACGGTCCGAATGTGGAAATTTCGGGTCGTAACAGTTGGTATCAGAGCACTAGGTTACATAGGTCTCACGAGTCACGAGCAACCTTAGTAGAGTTTGAAGGATCTATATAGAGACGTCTGTACTTATCTTTCAGAGGCTATGGAGTTTAGGAACAATTTCACTTCTATTCTACTCTGTCGTGCGATTTTATTCTATCATTGACGATTGAACTCTTCTATTCTTATACTCTCTCAAATGGCGAGAACACGCACTGCGTCTACAACCGGACATGAGCCAGAGCCCCCAGTCACAGCTACGACTAGGGGCAAAGGCCGAGGTCGAAGTCGCGCCAGAGGCCGAGGTCGAAGTCGCGCCAGAGGCCGAGGTCGAAGTCGCGCCAGAGGCCGAGGTCGAAGTCGCGCCAGAGGCCGAGGTAGAGGCAGAGGTAGAGCTCAGTCCAGAGCTCGAGCAGCCGCACCTGTTGTAGAACCTCAGGTGGATCTTCAGGAGAAGGTTCCAGTTCAAAATGTACCAATTGGACCAGTTCAGGTCCCGGAAGGTTCATAGCCACTCCAGTGCTTCAGGACGCTCTAGTCCGTTTGGTGAATCTTATGGAAGGCATGGCCCAGAATGGTACATTTCCAGTGGCGCCAGCCGTCTCACAGGCTGGGGGAGGAGCACAAACTCCCACTACTCCCGCTCCGGAGTAGATAGCTCCTCAGAATCAGGCTTTAACAGCCCCGCCAGTTGGGGTAGTTCAGCCAGTTGTTGCGGCATAGACCGGTGATAGGCCCGCCATGTATTTTGAGGCCTTACTGAGACTGGATAAATTTACCAAGCTCTTTCCAATTCACTTTAGTGGTACACCTTCTGAGGACCCATAAGATTATCTTGAACGATGCCATGAGGTGCTACGGAAAATGAGTATAGTTGAGACCAATGGGGTTGATTTTGCTGTATTTGAGATGGCGGGTTCCGCCAGGAGGTGGTGGAGGGATTATACATTGACTAGACCAGTTGGATCTCCTGTACTTACCTGGGAGCAGTTCTCTCAGCTATTTCTATAGAAGTTCCTTCCTATCACACTGAGGGAGGATTACCGAAAGCAATTTGAGCGTCTACAATATGGAAGTATGACTGTTACTCAATATGAGTCCCGTTTTGTGGATTTGGCCCGTCATGCTCTAATTTTACTACCTACTGAGGGAGAGAGAGTGAGGAGGTTTATTGAGGGACTCACTCACCCTATCAGGCTTCAGATGTCCAAGGAGACCGGAAGTGAGATTTCTTTTCAGGCGGCTGCTAATGTGTTGAGGAGGATCGAGATAGTTCTTGCACAGGAGAGAAGGCAGAGGTCTGATAAGAGGCCTCGTCAGTTCGGTGGTTTCGGTGCTGCCTCATATGGAGGCAGGGGTACTTATGGTAGGGTTCAGGTACCTAGAGGTGGAGGTCAGACCATTAGAGGTGGAGGGCAGGCGGGTAGAAGACGTCCTAGAGGTGGAGACCCAGCCATTGTTATATTTGTTTTATGGTATGGCGGAGGTCGTTACATCAGATGGTGTTGTTATGGGTACGACCTCGATTTAAAATAAAGGAATAATTTCCTTAACTTGATTCAGTTCTGAGTATCAAGACGAGTCCTCCTATTGTGCTCCACTTATGAGAAAGCTTCGTAATTCTATAATCTACTTATGTGTTTACTCATATTGGGAGATTCTATGGAGATAACTACACCTATCATTCCATGTTGGTCATTAATAAGAGCTGTGAGGCTAAATTTGGCTTTTTGTTACTCATTTCGGTAAGTTTTGATGTAATTTACGGATAATTAATTACAAATTATGAATTATATGCCCTACCGGTGCGGGGTTCATTATGTGTTGTGATTTTGTGTAACCGAAATTATTTAAAAGGAGAAAATGGAAATTTTCGATTGTACTTGTGATTTAGAACTGAGGACGAGATCCTCCCTTTTAAAATAAATTGATATGTTTAAACCGGGCTATGAGCTGCGGTGGAAGTTATATAAGGACGAGATCCTTGTGATGAAAATTCTTGTGTTTAAGCTCCCCCTTATGAAATTAAATTTGTACTATAGTACTAATAGGGAGTCATTCCTGTTAGGCTTATTTGAGAATTCTTGTATGAAATTTTCTATGCATATTGCCAAAATTTGTGTTTGTAATTATTGAGTTTTAACCTACGAGGTAGGTGCTCGCCCAGGTGGCGTTAAATGTTACTCGTTAATTCGGGTAAATAATTATGAGATCTTCATGCCTCGCATATCGTTATAAGTATTGTGAAGTTTTGCAGCGAGATTTTTTGTTAACATGAGGTTAACTGGCAATTCGATAACTGATCATGAACAACTATTAAGAACAAATATCCGCTGACAAGAATTGATGACCTATTTGATCAACTTCAGGGTGCCACGGTATTTTCGAAGATTGATTTGAGGTCTGGTTACCATCAGTTAAAGATTAAGGCATCTGATGTCCCTAAGACAGCTTTTCGGACTCGATATGGGCATTACAAATTCCTAATGATGTCATTTGGCTTGACAAATGCCCCATCATCATTTATGGATTTGATGAATCGGGTGTTCAAGCCCTATTTGGATTATTTTGTGGTTGTATTCATTGATGATATCTTGATTTACTCCAGCAGTCGAGAGGAGCATGCACAGCATCTTTGGAGTGTGCTTCATACTTTGAATAATAATCAGTTATATGCCAAATTTTCAAAATGTGAGTTTTGGTTAGATTCAGTTGCCTTTTGGGGCATGTTGTATCGGCAGAAGGCATAAAGGTGGATCCTAAGAAGATTGAGGCTGTTCAGAATTGGCCTAGACCTACTTCAGTTATAGAGATCCGGAGTTTCCTGGGTTTAGCAGGTTATTATCGTCGGTTCGTGGAAGGATTTTCATCTATAGCAAGCCCATTGACCATATTGACCCAGAAAGGTGTCCCATTCAGATGGTCAGACGAGTGTGAGTTGAGCTTTCAGAAGCTCAAGACCGTTTTGACTACGGCGCCAGTATTGGTATTACCCACAGGTTCAGGATCGTATACGGTATATTGTGATGCATCTCACACTGGGCTTTGTGCAGTATTAATGCAAGATGGCAAGGTGATTGCATATGTGTCATGGAAGTTGAAAGTTCACGAGAAGAATTATCATGTTCATGACTTAGAACTGGCAGCCATTGTTCATGCGCTGAATATTTTGAGGCATTACCTCTACGGTGTCTCGTGTGAGGTATTCACTGATAATCGCAGCCTTCAGTATCTGTTCAAACAAAAAGACCTTAATTTGAGGCAGAGAAGATGGTTGGAGTTGTTGAAAGACTATGATATCACCATTTTGTATCACTCCGGAAAGGCCAATGTGGTGGCCGATGCTTTTAGTAGAAAGGTTGTGAGTATGGGCAGTCTTGCGTATATTCCGGTTTGTGAGAGGCCATTAGCTGCAGATGTTCAGACTTTGGCTAATCCATTCGCGAGGTTAGATGTTTTAGAACCCAGTCGGGTTCTAGCTTGCACAGTTGCCTGGTCTTCTTTATATGAGTGCATCAGAGAGAGGCAGTATGATGATCCTCATTTACTTGTCCTTAAGGACACAGTGCAGCACAGTGATGCCAAACAGGTTGTTGTGGGAGAAGATGGAGTTCTGCGAATGCAGGGTCGTATTTGTGTGCCTAATGTGGATGGACTTCGTGAATTAATTCTTGAAGAGGCACACAGTTCCAGGTATTCTATTCATCCAGGTACCGCCAAAATGTATCAAGATTTGCAGCAACATTATTGGTGGAGGAGAAGGAAAAAGGATATAGTTGCATATATAGCTCGGTGTCTGAATTATCAGCAAGTTAAGTACGAGTATCAGAGACCTGGTGGTTTGCTTCAGAAGTTAGAAATTCAGAGTGGAAAATGGGAGTGTATCACTATGGATTTTGTTGTTAGACTCCCATGGACTCAGAGAACATTCGATGCAATTTGGGTCATTGTGGACAGGTTGACCAAATCAGCACATTTCATTCCAGTGGAAGTTACCTATTCTTCAGAGAGGTTAGCTGCAATTTACATTCGTGAGATTGTCCGCCTACATGGTGTGCCCGTGTCTATTATTTCAGATCGAGGTACGCAATTTACCTCACATTTTTGGAGGGCTGTACAGCGTGAATTAGGCATGTGGGTTGAGTTGAGTACATCATTTCATCCACAGACAGAAGGACAGTCAGAGCGCACTATTTAGATATTGGAAGATATGCTTCACGCTTGTGTTATAGTCTTTGGAGGTTTTTGGGATCAATTCTTGCCACTTTCTGAGTTTTCTTATAATAATAGCTACCAGTCGAGCATTCAGATGGCTCCATATGAGGCATTATATGGAAGGCGATGCCGTTCGCCAGTTGGCTAGTTTGAACCGGGAGAGGCTCGGTTATTGGGTACCAATTTGGTACAGGATGCCTTGGATAAGGTCAAGATTATTCAGGATCGACTTCGCACAGCTCAGTCTAGGCAAAAGAGTTATGACGGCCTTAAAGTTCATGATATTGCATTCATGGTTGGAGAAAGAATATTGCTCTGAGTTTCACCTATGAAAGGTGTAATGAGGTTTGAAAAGAAGGGCAAGTTGAACCCTAGGTATATCGGGCCCTTTGAAATTCTTGAAAGGGTGGGTGAAGCAGCCTAAAAGCTTGCATTACCACCTAGTTTATCAGCGGTTCATCCGGTGTTCCATGTGTCTATGCTCCGAAAATATCATGGTGATCCGTCTCATGTGTTAGATTTCATCTCAGTCCAATTGGACAAAGATTTGACTTACGAGGAGGAGCCGGTGGCTATTCTAGCCCGGCAGGTTCGACAGTTGAGGTCTAAGAGTTATCCTTCAGTTCGGGTGCAATGAAGAGGTCAGCCGGTAGAGGCATCTACCTGGGAATCCGTGTCGGACATGCGAAGTAAATATCCACACTTATTCACCAGCTCAAGTACTTTTTTCTAACTCCGTTCGAGGATGAACGTTTGTTTTAGAGGTGGAGAATGTGATGACCCAAAATATCATCTTTAAATTTAATAAGTTATTTTGTGTTCTAAGACCTCGAAAGCACCATTTATCATTCCTCGACTTACGTTCACATTCCGTATAATATTTTAGAAAGTTTTTATGTGAAAAATATATTAAAATGTGAAATAGAGCTTTAAAACTCAACTAAGATGATTTTGGTCAACATTTTGAGCAAACGGATCCGGATCAGTGTTTTGACAATTCCGGTAGGTCCGTATCGTGATTTGGGACTTGGGCGTATGCCCTGAATCGAATTCCGAGGTCCCTAGCCCGAGATATGGAATTTTGATGAAAAATTAAAAGTTTGAAAGCTTAATGATTTTTAAGAAATTACTGATGTTGGATTTATTGACCCCGGGTTCGTATTTTGGTTTCGAAGCTCGGTAAAAGTCCACAATAATATTTATGACTTGTCTGCCAAATTTGGTGAGAATCGGAGTTGATTTGACGTGATTCGGACGTTCGGTTGTAAAAATATAAGTTTTAAAGTTTTCTTGAAAATTTCCTTTGATTTGGCGTCCGATTCGTAGTTCTAGGTGTTATTTTGGTGATTTGATCGTGCGAGCAAATTCGTATGATATTTTAGGACTTGTGTGCATGTTTGGTTTGGAGCCCCGAGGGCTCGGGTGAGTTTCGATAGGATACGGGATGATTTTGAACTTAGAAAAATCTGATTTTCTGCAACTTCAGGCTTCTGGTATTTCCTTCACCGCGTTCGCGAATGTACTCTCGCGAACGCGAAGAGCAAACTGGGCTGGCTGAATTTTCCGTCTTTGCGAACGTGAAGATTGGGTCGCGAACGCGAAGCTATGGGGACTTTACCCTTCGCGAACGCGACCAGCTCAATGCGAACGCGAAGCTTTAGAGGCCTGGGCGAGGGTTCAGTCGTTCTTCTACGCGAGCGCGAGCACTGGCACGCGAACGCAAAGGCTAGGGGGGAAAAAGCCTTCGCGAACGTGAAGGAGGACTCGCGAACGCGAAAACCACGGACTGCTACTCATCGCGAACACGACATGCCCTTCACGAACGCGAAGAAGGCCTGATGCATGTGACTTAAAACATAACCAAAACGGGATTTTCCCATTTTTCACAAACCCTCAATTAGAACTCGGTTTAGGGGTGATTTCAAAGGAGTTTTTCATGATTTCGAACTGGGTAAGTGTTCTTTATCATATAGTGATTGTATTTCATAAATCTAAGTCTATATTCATCATTTATTTCGGATTTAGATGGAAGAAATTGGAATTTTTATAAAATCTCCCAAAAACGAAAATTTAAGATTTGAAGGTCCATTTGACATCGGAATTTGATAAATTTTGTATGGTTGGACTCGTATCGGAACGATTGTTCGAATTTCGTAAGTTTTTACGAGATTTGAGATGTGGGTCCCACTGTCGAATATTTTAATGAATTTCGGATTTTATCTGAAAAATTAGTAAATTCATATGGAATTAATTCCTATGATTCGTATTGAATATATCGAATTGTTTGTGAATAGATTTGAAGCTTTTGGAGACAAAATTAAAAAGAAAAGTTGTGGTTGAGTAATTGATTAGAATTTGCAAAGCGAGGTAAGTGTCGTGGTTAACCTTGACTTGAAGGAATAGAACCCTTAAACTATTTGTTATGTGAAATGTATGTGAACGACGTATAGGCAAGGTGACGAGTGTCTATACGTCATCAAATTAATTGTTTGCATAATTACTTGAAAAATCATAAATCGTTTTAAATCATGAATTAATTATTATAATAATCGTTTCTCTCCTATTCTTTGTCAAATATCAATTCTTGAATTCGTGCATTAATTGTTACATGCTATTTGAATTATGTATCTTAATTGTTATTTGACATTTAGCATATTAAATATTAAACTGCCTATTTTCTCCCTGATTTCCTTAATAATTAGCTATTTATCATTGTTTATTTCATAATTAAATCATAATTATTGTATGCTTGTTGTCTTATAATTTTACATTAATTGTTGCATTTATTGGAGAAATTTCTTCTATAAGAATTGGTAAATGAGTAAAAATTGGAGGAACGTGTTGCACACCGCAACATAATTGAATTGGTAAATATATATATTGGAGGAGTAAGTTGCACACCGCAGCAGAATTGATAGAAATGAACATATTGGAGGATCGAGTTGCACGCCGCAACAGACTTATTAAAAAGTCCATATTGGAAGATCGGGTTGCATGCCACAACAGACTTATTAAAAAGTCCATATTGGAGGATCGTGTTGCACGCCGCAACAAACTTATTAAAAAGTCCATATTGGAGGATCGGGTTGCACGCCGCAACAGACTTATTAAAAGTCCATATTGGAGGATCGGGTTGCACGCCGCAACAGACTTATTAAAAGGGGTTGCACGCCGCAACAGACTTGATTAAAACGAATATATTGTGAGAGCGGGTTGCACGCTACAACAGAATTGAATGTGAATATAATGTGAGAGCGGGTTGCACGCTGCAACAGAATTGATGGAAATGATAATTGGTTATGACTGTTGAGTTGGTTTCAATTATTATAAATGAATTACCTGATTTATTTTTATTATTGTTGTTGTTACTAATATTGCGTACATGTAATATAAGTGACCCGCCTTAGCCTCATCACTACTTCGTCGAGGTTAGGCTCAGCACTTACCAGTACATGGGGTCGGTTGTACTGATACTACACTCTGCACTTCTTGTGCAGATTTTGGAGTTGGTCCCAACAACGTACCATAGACTTGCTCGGATTTCAGCTACTCAGAGGAGACTTGAGGTATAATTGCACGACGTTCGCAGTTCTGAAGTCCCCGTCTACTTTACTTTAGATGTGTGTTTGTTTTCAGACATCTTTATTTTATTCAGACCTTTATTTGTATTTATTCTAGAAGCCCGTGCACTTGTGACACCAATTCTGGGATGGTATTTAGACACCATTTTTTTTTATGGATTATTCACTATATTTTAGATTTTGCTTCCGCATTTGTTTCTTTGATTATTAATAATTTAAAAACTATTTTAAAAATGGATAATATTATTCTAACGTTGGCTTGCCTAGCAAGTAAAATGTTAGGCGCCATCACCGTCCGAAGGTGGGAATTTCGGGCCGTGACAAGTGTACCAATTAAATGCAGCTAATACAACTAAAAAATGATTCAACTAGCATATGATACCAATATAGTATATAACTATACTAATAGGGTATATAGTTGTACGGGGTCGTTCCAACAATTGCATATAACTATAAAAACTATTACATAATACACAAAATCTATGTCCATAGATACAAAAAAATCCAACACAGTAAAACATAATCATATAAATCATTTCAGAATAGAATTCACTTAAAAATGCAGCTAAAACAACCAAAAAAATATTCAAACTACCATATGATACCAATACGGCATATTACTATACCAACATGGTATACAGTTTTACTTGTTAATTTCCGGTAACTATATGACTATACTACTATTACACAACACACATGCATAAAGAGAAAAATAAAAAACTAGTGTACCACATATTAATATAATAAAGTATGTCAAGATATTGTACTATATTACTATTATTAAAAAATTAAATAGTATACCAATCAAATGCAGCTAATACAACCATAACATGATTCAACTAGCATATGATACCAATTTAGTATATAGCTATACTAATAGGGTATATAGTTGTAAGGGTCATTCCAACAACTGCATATAACTATAAAAACTATTACATAATACACAAAATCTATGTTCATAGGTACAAGAAAATCCAACACAATAAAACATGATCATATAAATTATTTTATAATAGAATTCACTTAAAAATGCAGCTAAAACAACCAAAAAATATTCCAACTACCATATGATACCAATATAACATATAATTATACCAATAGGGTATATAATTTTACAATATAACAAAATAATATCTTGTGTTCTTCATTCAACATTATACTATTATATTATACTATATACTATAATATTATATTATAGTATAGTGTTATAAATAAATCCAGGCAAAATTGGATCAAAACAACTACAAAATCAACAAACCCAATTTATGAGTTTCAACCATCAAGGTCCTTCAATTGTGAATTTGACCCTTTCAATAACAAATATGTGAAAACAAGTATAAACACTATAATCCAAATGTCAAAGAACAACACCAAATGAATTTCAATAATAAAATATTTCAAACACACACCAAAAATTCAGAGCTAAAAATTTGAACTCATACACATAAAGTTCCAATTTTTTTCTTCAGATCTGAAATTAGATCCACTACTTTGTAGTATTGCTCTATTGAATAATGGATAGAGACTCACCGAAAACTTTTTCCTACTTTATTTTCATAGCAACGATATATGGAAGAGAGAATTTAATAATAAAAGGAATTGCTATTGTTGGAAGAATATGAAGAGAAAATGAATTGATGTCGTAAAAGGAAGAAAGAGAAAATGGGGAGAAAAATAGGGGAACATATAAGTCAGCTTTAACTATAAAATTATAGAGGAAAAATGATAGGTAGGTCGGGTAATTAATATGGGTGGGGTAGGTGAATATTGTAAATATTTTCAAAATGGGTAAAAGCGGGTAAATATTTTGATTTTCGTGGGTATATAGCGTAGTTTCCTCTTATGAAAATTCCTCAACTTTTAAAATGAGATTTGGAGGGGGGAGGCAGTGGTCCTTTCCCCAATTTCAGATCTGGGCTTTAAAGTCAAGGCCGTTAGTATACAGGCCCAATGGAATAACTCAACTTGAAATCGCTCCTGATCCGGCCACCTCCAAGTGAGCGCGCGAAGATGTTACTTTGCGGAGGCCATAGGTTCAATGTATTGGCGCCAATCCCATTCTCTTTTGGGACTTTCATCAAACACCTTGCAACTTCAAAATGCTCAAAGCTTTCACTGAGCACAAAATCATTTACTACCGCCGCTAGCGCAAACGTCTTCAGCTCCTCCCGTTTTGAAGCTCTAAACTCCCGTCAAAAAGAACAAGTTCATCTCTACATCGATTCCCTCCTCGAATGGAACCAGGTTCCCCCTATTCTATTTCTGTTAATGTAAGCTTTGTACTTACCAAATTATATGTATTTAGAGAATCTTTTTTTTTCTAGCAGAGAATGAATCTGACTGCCGTAAGGGAGGAGAGTGAGGTCATGGAAAGGCATGTTGAAGACTCGCTTTCAATAATAGATCCAATTCGGACTTCGTATCTCTCACATTGTGGAGCTTCATCAGAGAATCTCAATCTCGTCGATGTTGGAAGTGGTGCGGGGCTTCCTGGAGTAATTTTGGCCATTGCTTGCCCTGGTAACTATTCGCATTTTTTCTTCACAACGCTCAAGGAACAACATCTCAAAATATTTAAAAAAAGATAAAGAAAATAAGATTTAAAAATTGCCTTTGTAGAATGTGTTGCATTTCTTATATTTACTTCTTTGGTACTAAACAAGAAACAAAGGAAAGTAAAAGAGTTGATCATCAAATGGAGAAATAAAAAATGTGAAATTTCATTTTTAAATGGAATGAGCAGCTCTTATTGCTTGAGTAGTTTGTTAAGAGATTGAGTTACATATAGTCTCTCTCTAAATGTTAAGGTTTACCTTTTTAAATTCATCTCATTCTATTCTTGCCATATTTTTCTCTCTAATTTTCTTTTTTTATCGTTGTTGAACTTCAGTATGGTAGCTCAATGAAGTTGTCTATGCAGGTTGGAAAGTGACGCTTCTGGAGTCTATGAACAAGCGTTGTTCCTTCCTGGAGCATGTGGTAAGTCAGATAGGTCTATCAAATGTTCGAGTTAAAAGAGAAAGAGCTGAGGTTAGTCAAACTCTAGTCTGATTTTGCATGTCTTTTTAGTTATTCTTTTAGTCAAAAAAAATTCTTCCTTTAGTCAATGTGTAAGATGTTTTGGTCCATATTGAATATGGAGTGGCATTGCTGCAAAGTAAGCCTTATACATTCTACCAAGGTCACATTTATTTTGTTTTCCTGAAACCAGATGAGAGTTAAGTTCCATGGGCTTGGTTTAATTTTTACGTTCTTCAACCCCAACCTCTAGTTTCTCTTTAAAAATATGTTTTAAAAAGTACCGGAAATATATTATCTTTGACAAATTTGAGTATTTCCTATTTTCCCTGATTATTTTTCTTGTACAACACAGTAGGAGCTAGTGATCCATCACTTAGCTTCCTTAATACTGTAGCTTATCTGAGTGGTTAAACTTTAGAGAAGTAATGTATGATTTATTCTTCCGGTGACTATCAAGTTTACCAAATCAATTTTTCTGTTCTTGCTCTTTACAACTTGTTTTGGATGGTTGTTACCTATTGTATTGTATCGTATTGTTACTTTAAATACAATGTTTGTTTTGATTGTTATTTAAATTTTATTGTATCGTATCGTTAAATCCATCGTTTCGTAATGACGAAAAGTGCCACTTTACGGAACGATGAATTTGGTGTGGTGACGTCATTTTCTTGCTTTTTTCTCTAACAACAATCCAAACAAGCTGTTAGGAGCTGGGATCTCAGATGAACTAAATTGATAACAGCTCTCCTTAAATTAGGCCGTGCACAGTACGATAGGCTGAATTGTGGTATAATTGAAGATTTTCTGCGTGCCTCCTTATGCCAAAATAATCAATCTAGAGTCCATTCTTTTGTGCAGTCGCATATGTTCCGTTGTCTAGTGAGAATTTCTGATGTTTTTATCTCCTTGTGTACAATACTTATTATATCAATGTCTCTGGAGGGAAGTTTTACGTTCATGCTCTTTCTGCTAGTAATGCATGCCCTTATTTGATGTTTTACTCTGTGATGCATAACAAATTAAAATTTCTGCAATTTGATACCTGTTGTTCCTCCTAAGATATACTAGTATCATCTTTTTGAATTTCTTCTGGTAGTACAGTTTAAAGATATTCACTTAATTTGTGGACATGATGCACATTCTGAACATTGGAATAGGACAGAAGTTAGGACAAGACATCAGCTTCAGAGAGTCTTTTGATGTTGCAGTTGCTAGAGCAGTTGCAGAAATGAGAATTTTAGGTAAACAGAGACAAGTTTTCTTTCTTCCTTTGTGTTTTATGTTCTTTAATATTCCTTGAGATGGTTATGTGTTTATGCCATTTTGCAGCTGAGTATTGCCTTCCTCTAGTCCGGACTGGTGGTATCTTTGTAGCTGCAAAAGGTCATGATCCTCAGGTCTGTCTCTCTTATGATGCATAATAGTATTTTAAGCTACTTTGCCTGAGAATATGAGCAGAAGGCTTAGCCTTTCTGCTGTAGTTAAATAATGTGTTGTTATTACTCCACTACTCTTAGAATTACTTAGAATGGGAAGCAATTATCCCCACTTGTCAGTTCTGAGTCGTAAGATTATCATAGCTACGAATCTAAGGTCTAGAGGAGAGGTTTCAGATGGTAGACATGATGGATTGCGGTATAAAGAATTTGGCTTTATTTGGAGAATCCTAGGATAAGAGAGTACTTTTTTGGCACATATTCTACTTTCATCAAACACATTCTATCTTGTGGGTGCTCCTGTAGTTTCTATCTTTCTTTCTTGTTCTACTAATTGGTAGTTCTGTGTGTGCATGTCAAATATCAGAGTCTATATTCATTAGAGTTCAACTGGTGTTGGTCCCTAACACAACACACTTCTGTTAGCAAGTCCAGAAATTTAGAGACCTTTAAGTCCATCAGAAGACATCCATTCCTAATATGTCGAACCTGTTGATTGTTTGGTTAATTTACAAATCGATATATCATATCATGCATTATATGCTGAACAAAATTTTCAGTACACGCTATATTTCACTTATCTTAAGTCCAGTTTTGGCCTCCAAATAGGCAAGAATAAATGCTCAATCTACCAAAATGCATAACACTACGCTCGAGGGATAAAAAAATATTTTTTTTCCTTAAAACCTAGAGCGGATTTGCGGTTGCAATCTACTGAAAATGCAATATGAGTATCATTGAATAAAAGTAACCCGATATAAATTTGTGTAACCCGATATAAATTTGTCGGATGTAAGATGATTTGCATAAGATCGGAGAAGAGAAACTATTGACATATAATTGCAATAGCCGCTCTCAACTTTCAAACTCATTGACAGGAGGAAGTACAAAGTGCAGAGAGAGCAATACAACTGATGGGAGCCTCTCTATTGGAAATTCGGTGTGGTATTATTCTCTTTGACGTCTTTACATAGTAGTTACATAAGGATGTGGCAGTAGTTTGCACTTTTCACTGGTTCAAAGATTTGTGAATTATCATGTAATTATGTGATAAAACAATCTTCTTAAAAGAATTATAAGACCTTGATAATGGCAGATGAATTTCTGTTGAAAGAAAGTGAATTATTTCTGACTTCCTGTGATTTTTGGGATTCCAGATCCGCATCTTCCTGTTTCTGAGAATTTTTTTTTTAAAAGTCCAGGCCTTCCTCAGCCTGAAGGATCAATTATAAGCAGTATTACACATCTTCTTAATTTTAACTTTGAAAGTGAAGACATCAGATATCTTGCTGTTTTTCCACAGTATGTTTGGTCCTGCTCTTACACTTGATTGACCTAGGTTAACTTGCTTTGAGTAGGTCTCCAGATGGTAGTTACATTTTAAATTGTCCTCTCATTTTTGGCCTTCACTTCGTTCATTTGGTTGTTTATTTTGTAATACAGTTGATTCCCACAGTAAACATGGACAGAGAACTGCAATAATTTGTTTGAAAGATAAACCTACCCCCAAGAAATATCCTCGAGATCCAGGAACTCCAGCAAAGGTTCCACTTTGAGAGAAACAGCCATATCTCCTTATCTCCCTATTGTACAGCTAATGTATGATAGAGGGAAATTTGTATTTCAGTATCCTTTCTCTCGAGTTTAGAAGCAGAAACACTGTAATCAAAGATGGCTGGAAACAACACTATTAGTTCCCTTGACTTTTTGCTTACCTCACACAGATTTCGCTTCATTTCTATCCATTAAGATGTATATTATAACCCCACAGTTATTTTTATTATTTTGTCTTCTTGCGGTTTTGAATTTACAACTTCTGTTAATATCATTGTCTTGCCTAACAAAGGCTTTATTGGCAGCCACGTTCCAGTTGGTGATTCAATATGTCATACAACGTTGCTGCTTTTTCTTTGGTGGTGTAAGCAGATAGCTTCAGTTTAATTTGCTCAGGATTCAGAATATTTCACAGTAGGTTACCTTATCCATGTGACTGCGGTAATTGTGTGAAGAATTGAATAAGTCTCAGCTTAATACCAATTGATGTAAACTTAGGTCCATTAAACGGTATAGAGAAAGTTCCTATATAACACAATTAGAGATAAATAAATGACACAACAGAGTTTAACGTGGAAAACTCTCAGCTCACGGGCCACGACTTACACTCGTAGGATTTCAATTTCACTACAGAGCAAACTTCAGACTACAAACTATTGTAACCTAAGAATTAAATTCTTAATTCCTCACTCACTTGTAATAACTCTATTACAAAGCTCATTACTCGACTAATTCTAGTCAAGATACAAATACAAGGTTTATGATTTTACAAATGGTTTCCTACATAATACTTCTAGCTAAGCTAAGTAGGAATTACAAATAGATCACTCTAATAAAGGTACAACACAATAAGGACATATGATAACACAATGCTGGAAACTGGTCCTTTGTTCAGTTGTTCTTCGTTCTTGAAGTTACTTCCAAGATGGCAGCACACTTGAGAGAGAAGCCTAATCGTTTTTGACTTATTCAAGTGTGTTTTCCTCTTGCTTCGTGTTGATAATATACAAGTGATGTCAATTGGATGATGCAAGCAATTATCTAGTAGAAGGCATGCTTCATAAAGTGACAACTGCATTGTTTGCACTGTTGCGCGTGTGCAGAGAAAACAATGTAAGCGACTTTACAGTTGTGGAGAATTGACTTGTACTGTCAGCAAGGGAACTGATGTCCATCTGTTCCCTCTATCGTCTCTTTGACTCTAGTTGTTTGCACTTGTGGCAGACTTAAAGATTTGTTGTTCTTGAACACGTTGAGTATGTGTAACAGATTCCCGATCTGATTCTTATCATAAAGTTTGTTAGATCATCAAAATACAAAAAGACATATAACTTATCATTCGGGATTGTGCTACCGTGGCTAAGGATATGATCTGTGTACCTTGTTAGAATTTTGGTTGCATCACCTAGTGGAGCATGCGAAACTGTGATTGGATATTGTTAGCATTATATGAATTTTACCCAACATTCTTTCCAACTTGTATTAAGAAAACTAGCCCGTCCTTTACTAAGAATTTTATCTATAGGTAATTGTTTGTTGCCTCTGAAGAAAATTTATGGTTTGTTCCTGAATACAATCCTAGGTAGGTTGAAATAGGGATTGACGGTTGTGCAGATAGGTTCTTTAAGCAGCAACGGAAAGAAGTGCAAGATTGTGGATGTCCCATCAATTAGATAATTAAGGTTGAAACTGTGGTAAAATGCTTTTTACCTAACCAGCCGTGTAGTTTAAGGGAAACGGAAGAGGGGATTGAAATGAGGGAGGGAGTTTCAATGAGTTCCAAAGACTTCTTAATACAAGGTTTTGCCACGTTTTAGTTTGGATACGTCAAAGCATAATCGTGAATATCTCTGTCTATGCCGTACATTTGATTAAACCCTATTAAAATAGCACGGTCCATGTACCTTTGGTCTCTCTCGAAATTCTAAAATTCCTCAGGTAGCTTAACACTCCTAGTTAATACTAAGGTAATCATCGGCAGATTTAGGCCAAAAAGAAAAGTGATTAGGCAGGGAGGGACCATTACTTTATTCCAAAGGATCTCTTTTGTCCAACTTTCGGCACTATATCTTACTAGGATATGTAGACTTTAGTTTTACCCTCAGTTCCCTGCTAGTGCTAGGTAAACTGTGCGAAAGAATGTTAAACAGGATGAATTTCCGGTTTGTAATAGGCCAAGTTCGTGAAGCTTAATTGGGTTCACAGATAAAAAGAAAAGATCACAAAATATAGGACTTAAACTCGGGGGGGATTACTTTATAGAGAAGATCAACCTAAGTGGGTTCAGTTTAGGAAGCATAAGCATTTCATAGTGGTAGCCTTTTCAATTGAATAAACTTGCACTGCGAACCAACTAGAAGAAAAAGGTAAAATCTTGTAGATATTTTCTTCGTTTGGTCATTTGCCAACAATCTAAAGTGCAGAACAAAATTTACAGAATTATTTAACTGGCAAATCTGGAGCGTGTGCATGTGCATGTTCATCAGAGAAATCTATCAGCCAACAAATACTATGCATCTTGCCCCTCACTGGAAGTCTGGAACAAAGGAGAAAGATCAAGGAGATGAATCATTGAGTGTTTCAACTGCTTTAGAGAAGGGGCAAACGACAGTGAGAATTAAAACCTCTATAGAATTGGAACAAAAATCTTCCAAACCTTGGTTTCACCATCTAAACTAGCAGTATAGAGGACATAAGAAGAGGTTGTATCAGATTGAATTTGTTGATCACTAGTTACAGTCAGGCACTTCACTGGTCCATTGTGTCCTTGAATAACAGCAATACAAGTGTAGCATCTCTCAATCCCTCTCCACACTCTCACTGTTTTATCAGCTGAACCACTGCACACCAAATCTGCCACTACAGCCAGACACAATATGGATTTTTTATGGCCCCTGAGTGCACCCACCAACACCATGTCGCCACCTTCATTCTTCTCCCATACTAATATTGACTTATCACAAGCACCCGAATATAAAACAGAATGAGTGCTTTCCCCAACTGCAAGTGCATTTACACCAGATTTGTGTTTTTCTAGTGTACAAACCAGTGAATGCTTTTTCTCTTCAAAGCCCTTTCTCCAAATCTTGATTTTCGTATCAGCTGATCCTGTAAAAACATCCCCCTCTTGTGATATTGCTAGAGCGTTGATCGCGTCATCATGTGCATTTGCTATAGATTCCAAGCATTTAAAATCAGTGGTTTGCCAAATTTTAAGTGTTCGATCCCATGAAACAGAGTAGAGGAACAACTCATCGTTCGAAAGGGCTAGTGCTGAGACTGTGTCAACATGATGCACCCATGTAGATTTCTTGTGACGCCTGATTTGAACATGGTTTTTTGGTATCATAAATTTCAGGGCTCTGTCACTAAGTAAAGGGAGAGTGGATATATGAACAATATTAGGGGCATCTGAATTATGGTTTTCTATTCTCCATGCTCGGATTTTGTGATCTTGATGAGCACTAAAGACCTTATCAGCCAAAATTACTAGGGACTTCACTGCACCTTTCCCTGCTATAACTGTGTCAACTATACCATCTATTGTGGAAGTTAGAGTTTTTTGCTTCCACATACAAATTTCTTTATCAGAAGAGCCAGTTAAAAGGAATTTCCCAGCAAGTACAAGGGAAGATGTATAGGAATTCTGTCCCTTAAGAGTAGCTATGCATTGGTGGTGAGTGCCAAGACTAAGAGATGAACTCTGATCATGAGATAGTGATATGGCTGAAGGAACTGAATGAAAACTTGGCTGTGAATCTAAAGAAGTTGGATTTTCTTGTTCTGTTATTGAGCCATTGCTTGAACATGAAGTTTGATAGTAAGGAATCATTCTTCATTCCCCTATACTGCACAAAGAACTCTAGCAAATGACTTTGATTTTATGTAGGGATGTATGGAGGTGGGCAACCTAGAAAATACAAGTGGGGAGGATCTTGTGAACTGTTTGGTTGATCATAGAATAAACATGCTGCTGTCTATGCCTCTGAGAAGTAGAGAAACTAAAACAGGTTTCCTTAATAGAAAATGGGAGCTACGTTCTGTCATTATTTATTCTTGAAAAAAGTTTTATAGTGTACGGTCTTTTGTTGATTGGGAAGTTTTGTCCACATCAAATGCCATTGAAGAATTGGTCCACCAAAAATTAAACTAGACAAAAGTTGCTTCATTGTCTCACAAAGGTTTCAACTTTCAACTTGCATGAAGCAAGGTTTCTTGCTACAACAGTGTACTCTTATAGAAATATAGTATAGTACTAATGAATTAGGTAATATTAAATGGCTGACTGCTTTATCTTTTCTTTTCATGACTGGCTAATTGAAAAGTTAAACCATTTAGCTATTTCATTATTGCCTGGTAATTATTGTATTATGTCCTTAAATGTTGGTGTGCCAAAACACGGTCAAAATGTGTGTCTGTATACTGTTCAATGAAAGAGACTGAGTTACCTTTCATAAAAAAAAAAAAAAAAATGGAAACTGAAATTTTGGATAACAGAAATTAGGCATTCCCATTAACTCACCAATCTTGAATCTCTGTTCTTTTTAAAAAAATAAAAAAAAAATTAAAACAAAAAAGATGGAAACATTTTAGACTTAGTTTTCATGACAAATATTGTAAAAGGTTTTCCATAAGAGTGTTTCTGCTGAGCATCTGATTCCATTATTGGAATACAGTTCTGCTTCTCTGGATGTAGCTTGCACTAAAATTTGCCTTTCACGTTGCCAGCTTCTCAAGTGGTAGCCTGGGACATGAACCCACTACACTATCTTATTTTTAATTTTACCTATTTATATTAATTTATTTTGTTCCAAGCATATCACATGATTTACTCAATCCTATGTCCCAAAGATCATTTAAAAAGAAAAAAATGACTTGATTCTAAACTTAAAAGTTAGAGATTGAAGATTCTCATTTATTCAACACTAGTTAGGTGTAAGGTTTAAATCTCACTAAGAGGAGTTGATGATACTCTGACGTAGTGATCAATGAAGTGAGTGAAAAATACGAAAACAAAGATCCAAACTGTAGCATAAATAAAAAATATAAAGTGATTTCTTCATATCAAACTAAGCGTTGGTAGATAAAATTATCTGATATTTGAAACCAAATTTCATATTCAGTTATAATATATGTTTTCTATAACAGCAATTCGTTATAACATTCAAAATATTTGGAACAAACGAGACTGTTATAGAGAGGTTTGACTGGTTTATCCTTATCGACCTATAGCTAGCTATCAAGTGTGTACCATTTCTTGATTAGATATTTATAGAACACTTAAATTAGTTGCAATCTCTCATAAAATATTGGATGTGGGGTTGTTCACTTGTTTAATCTTGTTTGCAAGGAATATAGGCAATTGATTGTTTGAATAAGTAACATAAATAAATCCCCAATGAATTAAGTCTTTGCTACTTTTTCTGTTTTTTTTATAAAATATGCTATAAGATGTACGACATTTATTTAGTCTTTCGATTTCCCCTTGTTTTGCCTTTCAATAAATGGGAAACTAGGTTTGGAAATTAAAAGTGTTACATTTATATAGGAAATGGAATATTCATCAATCCCTTCTCCATATTCTTCTCTTCACAGACAAATTAAAATAAAGTCCTGACCTACCTCCACAAACCCTTTTTATTTTAGTTTAATTTCTTAGTTAACTCATAAGGAACTTTTACTATATTTGTCCACATTTTGAGCAAAATATCTAGGAAGATATGGACTTTTCATCCATCAAAATTCAAAGGAAGACAATTGACATCATGTAGAGCTTCTTTTTTCAAAAAAAAAAAAAGAATTACTATTCTCTTATTCTCTGCTTACGTGGCAAAAACATGAAGATCAATGCACTAGCATAATAAACTAAAGTTTGTTTAACGGTATGAAATTAAAACAAAAAATTACAGATATCCGGTTTCAGCGTTTTATTATCTCAGAGTGTTTTTGCGCTTCCCATTTAAATTCTGTAGATCAAGTTCTTTAAAACCATTAACTTAATATTTTATGACAATTGTTACAACTTGAATAGAAAAAAAAAAGATTCTATAAAAGTGTACATTGTTATTGCAATTTAAAACGTCGGAGCTATTTTACTTTCCCAGTTAAACCAACAATAGAAAAACATACAAATGGGAAAAGGTGAAAATCGAAAAACTGAGCAAAATGCTTTTCTTCATCGTCACTATCAATTTTTTTTTGTTTATGTTTCAGTTCTTTGGTTTTTTCTTTTGTTTCTAAATTGAATGGATGGAAAAAATATACCACGTTAATATAACGTTATACATTATGATTTTACAACCAAAAATAAAAAAGCCGTAGATAGTGATACATACAGAATCACAAGAGAAGTGAAGTGTAAAAATATTCTAAACTAGGTATTAGTACGTCAATCTCCAATCTTCACCAGAATCTTGATGTTGTCTGTATTAATCCAACGAAGATGATTTGGTTGCTAGCTTGAAAGGTTTCCATGTCTTTTCTGCCTGATGAGTCATGAGTCATGATAAAAAGCAAACAACAACAACCCAGTATAATTCCATTAGTGGGGTCTAAGAGGGTAGTGTGTATGCAGATTTTACCCCTACCATGGGATAGAGAGACTGTTTCTGATAAACCCTCGGTTCCCTCCCCCAAGATCTCTCTTCCATGTCTTTTCTGCCTGATAAGTCATGAATCATGATAAAAAGCCTGTCTATTTTTTTTTTTTTTTTTGTAAACTTGGATTTCTTGGTAGGTATTTAGTTAATTATGAAGAATATTAACATAATCTCTTCCAGAGGATCCCCAAAAATAGTAATCTATGAGATCAAATAAACAAGTGAAGATTTACTAGTCTCATATTTCCAACACTAGATATAGAAGTCGTCAATTTGCATTGAGTAAATTTCATGGATGATCATTTAGCTTTGGGTTCATTGCGCAAAAGTCACTTTTCTTTTTCTTGTTACATAAAAGTCATTCAACTTTGCGTTCATTACCTAAAATTTACTTTTCTTTGTTTTGTTACACAAAAATCATTTCACTATGCTCCACTTATCATGATAATTACTTTGACAAAATTTTATAAAACTTTCACCTGAAAAGTCTATTATGCCCTTGACATTATAAATCCTCCCATTTATGTAATACATTAAAAATTATATATTTTATAAGATATTTTTACCAAGGAATTTTACTTATAATTAAAATAATTTATATATTTTTTATAATATATTAGTACGTTTAATTTTCCCATGATACTAAATTTGATTAATCATATTCAAGATGAACATATTTTCAAATATGAATATGATGTGTGAGTTTACTAAATGTGGGTAGTTTATTTATTGAATTAACGAATATGGCTTGACTGATAAATCTATGAGCGTTGATTTTATAATTCATATTAAAAATATTTCATTAGGCATAGTTAAGAACGTTGACTTGAGATTTGTTCATAGTAAAGTTACTGACAAATTTAATAACGCTACCAATATATCTTGAAAATTAACGTTAAGAAAAAATTAAATGTACGAATATAATATAAAAATAATAAATAAAATAATATTAAGTTATTTTAATTATAAATAAAATACCTAGGTAAAAATATATTATATAGTATATAATATATAAGGTATTACATAAATAGGAGAATTTATATAATATCAAGGGTATAATAGACTTTTCAAGTAAAAATATTATAAAATCTTGCCAAGGTGACTTTTGTGATAATTAGAGCAAAGTAAAATAATTTTGTGTAACAAAAGAAAGAAAAATGACTTTTGAGTAATGAACACAAAGTTGAATGATTTTTACGCAACAAAAAAAGGAAAAGTGACTTTTGGGTAACGAACACAAAGTTGAATGACCATCAATAAAATTTACTCTAAACTAATTAATAGTAATAGCATTTAGAGGTGGTCACAGTTTGGGCAAACCCGATATCCAAACCGAAATTCGAATTTTTTGAATTTTTGGTTTGAATTTTCGGATTATGGATTGAATTTCGGTTTAGTTTTTAAACATTTTGGATATTGAATTTGGTTCTTCAGATTTGTGGATATCCGAAAATCTGAGATTTTTATATTTTATTTTTAGTCCATTATCCATGTGTCAATAGTAATAAGTCCAATCCCCTACCCATTAGACATTATCTCATATATTCAATACTAATTACTAAGTTACTATTGAAATACTTTTCATTTGGACATAGTTTTACTATTGCTACTTTCTGTCGACCTTATTAATGTCTATATTGTATTTTTTTTATAATGATTTCATTACTTGAATACTTTATTTGGATGAATGCAGTGAGAAACAAGAATTTTTTAGGTAATTTAACATGAATACTTTATTTAGGTGTTTATTTTAAAGAAGAAGAAACCTCTAAATTTATAGCCTTAAAACCGAAAATCCGAAATATCCAAATCGATTAATCCAAAATCGAACTTAAAAAATCTGATCCAATCCGAGCTTATTTGGATTGGATTTGGATTGTCATTTATTTTATCCGAAAATCGAATATCCAAATCAAAATTTTCATATTCAATCCGAACTGCCTGAACATCCTAGCATTATTGCATTGTCTAATGAATAATCTTGGGTTTAGGCTTAGCTAGCTAAAAGTGGGATTACTTTAGATTCCACAAATTAGGCATAAATGGGTGTCAAATGGGTAGGTTCAATTGAATTCGGAGGGGTCAAAATGGGCGGGTAAAAGGTTACTTGGTTGGAGATGAACTGGGTCAAAATGAATTAAATAATAGGTACTAAATTTTAATTTGTTTGTTTGTTACTTATATTTGTTTAATTACCAAAAATACTAGTAATAGATTTATTTTCATGGGTCAATTTGGACCGCACGTTTAGCACTAATCAACACAACTTTTTAGATGGATCGAATTTGAATGGATTAAAATGGATTGAGTTAATAAATAAGCGTATTAATAATCAAGTGCTACCTAAAAAAAGGATACAACTTAAAAAGAAGCTATAACTCGCATTTCAGTGAAGATAATTGTACTGCTCCCTCCATAATTGGTATCCCCGTAATTGGGCAAAATTAAAGTTAGCTGATTAATTTGACTTGTGGATTATATTTGTTTACCCTTAAAATCGGATAACAATTAAATTTGTAAGTGGTTTTAAGGATATGTGATTTCACTTGGCACAAACTGAGATATATGAGAATTGAAGTTAAAAATTAACTGTAAAATGAAGCAAACCAATGTAACGCGCAACTTTGTCCCTCGAGCTGGGTCGCCCTCGAACCAACTAAGTATATTATTGAAAAGCAAGAACTGAACAAGTGCATAAGAGAGCTTAAGAGAGAAAACATAATATATTGCTTTGTTATGCGTGAATGTGTCCTTACAAAATGATTAGAACCCCCTTTATATAGTAGAGGAGCTCTACATATGGTACAATTCTAAATACAGAAGGAAATCTCCTAATTGGCTAATCAACCAGTCTTGACTTGATACATGCCGAGATCTCCGCCACAATCCTTGCCCGGTCACGGTTTCTTCGGCTTTCTGTTATTCGACTAAGCAAGGCTTCCTTCGATCTCGCTAGATCTCTATCCTTCTCGGTCTCGACCTTAGCTGGTCTCGATCTCGATCGATCCCTGAATCACGAGCTAGGCAATATTTATTCATGTAACGATCTAATATAATTTGGGATTGAACCTAGGTCTGCCACCCCGGTCTCGATTAACCATACAAAATCTGGCACCGATTTTGACCATATACAGATAGTCCCCTCGTTTTGTAGAGTAATGACAAGAAATGATTTGATCCTTCGATCATGACGTAATCGTCGTGACATAAGCAGTAGAAGTGACTAAAACATCTCGTCGGTACAGTTTCCCAAGTATTTAATGCGTGTCAGTCGACGATCGGCCACTACCAGTTTTGAACCGTCGTTGTGAAACCGATAAATAGCCCCCTTCTTCATTATTTCAAACTTTACTTTCAAATCTTTTTCATTCCAATCTCCATAGTTCTTTGCCTTCTTCAAAACATTCTATCTTCAGATCTTTGAGTTTCTTTGATTGTTTTTCCAAAAACACCAAATACTTCAGTCTCCATTCTTCTTTGCCCACAAAAACTAAGTGGCCAAAATATCTAAAACTGTTCCGCAGAAAGAGGTTGCTTCCTCATCTCGGTCGGCCGACGAGAAACCAGTGGTGGAGCCACGCCCTAAATAACTTATTCCCGAGGAGCGTGTCATAGATTCCGACTTTAAGGTCGAGAAACCCTCATCGGTTCCTGGTCGATGCGAGCCAATGTCGAGATATATATGCTCGATATTCAAAAGCCTCCTCGACTAGGTGAATATAGATTACAACTGGGAAAACAAAGAGGTTATGATACCGACACCAGAAGAAGCTATCACTACCCACATGGAAGGGTTCCTGAGTGTTTACACTTATTCTATCATGCTGGGTCCCCTCGATCCGATCATCGTAGACTTCTGCAAGAAATACCAGGTGACCCTCGACCAAATTCACCCCTCTTTCTGGAAGATCGTGATACTGCTCTGTTTCTTCATGAGCAAAATCGAGGGGCTTCAATTCACCCTTGACCACCTAATAAGATTATATAGCTTTCGACTCTATCGAGGTGGGATAATAAAGCTTCAACGCCGGGCCATCATGGCTCTTATCTCGAGTATAGATGAAGACACAGATCGGGGTTGGATGGGCCGGTTTGTTCGGGTGAGGACCACGAACCTAATCCTGGCTGAGAGCATGCCATTTCCTGAGAAATGGAATATGAAACATAAGTACGACCGTCTTTAATTTATGTTCGTTGTTTTTACTTCTTCATCCTTTCTTATCAGTGTTTTTCTCGATGCAGTCGTTGCTTGGATGCCGGGTGCAGTTCCCCACCTCGAGAACTGGGTTAGGAGCCTGATTTCGATGTCAACATACGCAGAGCGCGCATGGCGCGATTTGTCAAAGGGCCAGTGGGAGGCTCGTACTCATGGTAAGCCTTCTTCCTGGCTTACCGATTTGCCTATTGTTCAAGCATTTTTTCAAACATGAGTTTACTTACTTTTCCCTTTTGTAGGTCTCAGAAAGGATGCGACTATGAGACCTCCGTTCGGTGATGAAGAAGTTTCACCACCTATCTCAAAACCGTCGAATGAGAATAAGAGGAAAAGGGCCTCGAACTTCGAGGGTCAAAAACCTAAGAAGAGAACAACTCGTAAACCCAAGGGGAACACAATCCCGCTGACTATGGCCCGTGCGCGAGCTAGCACCGAGATTCGGAGAACTTCGAAACTGGTGGGAGTTGATACTGCTCCGTCTAGGCTTGATAAGGTCGAGGAGGAGACTTCGACCCAAGTCCCCGAGCCAAGAGGAACCAAAAATGCTTTATATCGGGGCGAAGAGACCGTTGAAGAGGCAGTGGATACCGATGCATAAACTAGGCTTGAGGCTCCCCAAGACAGAGGCGGTGCCCTAAAAGACCCACTTAGGGCAATAGAGATCGGGGATTCCCCCTTATTTCCTTCATTTTTTGAGTCGATGATATGTGACGCTCAGGCCGTGGAGACTTTTCATGGGGAGGGAGCCCACTGAGAGGAAGATCCTTTCAGTGGTTATTTTGTTGGGGTAGAAGATGTCACCGGTCTGAGTGACTTGGAGGCTCCGAAAAAGAGCTCGAGTGAGGCTTCCTCGAGTTTTAAACTGACCAATCAGTTTTCGCCCCTAGTGCTGATCCCGGGCGTAAGCGAACAATAATTATCAAGGTCCCGGAGGATACCCGAGTTCTTGATGCCCTCGTAGGGGTGGCTAGCTACTTCTGACGTTTGGTTCCGAAAGAAGCCAAGCCCAGATGGAGGAGGTCGGAGCGCCTTGTCTTTTCAACGAAGCCCAACATGCCCTGAACCGGGTAAGTTCATATTTTCTTTGTCAATTTTCATACTTGTACTTTTCTCCCCTTGTATAATTCCTTCGTTCTATTTATAGGCTTCTGTACTTCATCACGAGGCATTCTACTGATCCCGAGGGGAGCTGAGCCGATATGAAGTCGAAAATCGAGGGCTTACTGAGAAGAGAGATGCCTTTAAGCTTCTTAGTGAGCAGAGAGAAGGGGAAGCAAAAGGACTTCGGGCTGAGCTAGAAGCAGCTCAGAAAGAACAAGTTGATCTGGCCGAGCAGGTAAAAAGAATCTTTGAAGTTAATGATATTGACTCGGGCGTGATGGCTAACAGTTTGGTCCCACAGGTCCAGCGAAAGCTCGATGTGATCGGACAACTTTGTGAGGAAGTGGACGCAGTGAAAGCGGAGGCCGAGGCGTGAAAGAAGAACATGGACCGCCTTGCTTCAGAAAAGGAAGCCGTCCGAGCTCAACTGGCCTCGGCTGAGACCCAACTCTGAAGCTTGAAAGAGAAGACCTTGGTGCAAGCCAAGAAAATTGAGGAGTTCCAGTCTCGGTTGGGTTCAGCAACTTTCGATCGAGATAGGCTGGCCACAGAACTTGCAGCGGCCAAATCGGAGGTCGAAACGGCCAAGGCTAATGCTGATGCAATGGTGGCCATCTACTGGTCCGATATTGAAGTTGCTCAGGTTCGAGCAAAGGAGGTTGCCGAAGATGCTCAGACTCGAGAAAACTAGGTTGTCGAGCATGCTAAATGCCAGTCTCGAAGGGAGACTCTCGTGGAGATCCATGCTCGTGGCTTCGATCTTACAGCCGAGATTGAGAATGCTAAAGAGCTCAAAGCTAAATCGAGAGTGTTGGCCTTTCCTGATGATGATGATGATTCTGGGAGTATGAGCGGATCTGAAAGCGGAGAAGGCCTCGAGAGCAAAGATGCTACTCCCGGAGAAGACTAAGTCCTTTAGGATTAGTATTTTTTGTGTTTCTTTTAAGAGTGTTTCGGTCTTTTGTAGAGAAATTTGATCGGGCCATGTGCCCTTATAAATGATTCGTGACAATATATATATATATATATATATATATATATATATATGTAAAGAAAAGGAAGTTCATAAAATTATATTTTGATTGAAACCGAATTAGTATAGCCCTTAGGCTCTACGATCGAGTGAGTACTTGCTCGAACTTGAAGTAAGGTAACCCTTAGGTTTTTTATTTGAGCGAGGATGGTCTCTTGAACTCAAAGCAAAAACAACCCTTAGGCTTTTGTATTAGGCCGATATAGCCTTTGTAAAAAGATTGTTTATGGCTTTCTCCCCTTTTCGGCTTGAAAAAGTTTTTTATCATTTGTATTTGCAAAACTTGTAATGCCTTAGCATGCAATAAGGAACTGTTCGAGAGTTCGAACAATTTTGTACTCATTAGAGTTTTCAAGGCTTGATATTATCGAAGCCTTTAATGATTTTGCCGGGGGTAGCACTTTTAACCGGTTTATGAGGGATTTCGAAGGCATGTTTTGTTACGAAATTCGGACGACTCCGAACCGTGTTAATTCGGCCATAGCCTTTTTAGTTCAGGATTTTCCCCTTGGGATTATTTTCCCATTTTACTTCGAGCTTTCCCGAAGTGTCAGTCCCCGAGTGGGGTGGTCGTGGCCTATAAAAATCGAGGGTTACCCAAAAGGTCTTATGATCTCGGAGTTTTAATAATTCGATCTCTTTTATTTTTCGGATGGCAGTCCATGAGCGTGGGGGTAATTATCCGAACTCTGGTTATGGTTGGCCCTTAAGCCTGTTTACATAATAGATCGAGAGTATGAAATTGTAAAATAGAAAAGTTTTTCTAAGGCACGAGATATCGGTAAAGAAAAATACTTCTCTTTATAAATGATTATACATGCGTACATGTTCTGTGCCAGGGCTCGAGCAAACTATGTGGGCACGATTAGTTTGACCGTTTGGCCCTTACAAATTTTTTCTATCGAGACCCTGCTGCCATGAAGTAATTTCTTCGCATCAAAGTTGACATTCGAGGGCAATGCCCCCCAGTATTCGAGGTTGATTGTAAAGAAACCTCGAATACTGTTGAATTGTTCTAAGTTAGCACGATCAATGCTTGCCTCATTAAAAACCTCGTCGGAAAACCCATTTGGGACAAAACCGGTCTAAGGGAAAAAGAGTGCAACACGTGCTTTCAGACCTAAAGGCTTCGTATCGAAGAATCCTTCGTTGTTTATGGTCGAATACCTGCAAGGGTTTGTTTAAAATATAAATGAAAATGGAAGGGGCCGTACCTTAGTAGTAGTCGTTTTAGGTATGATACGTTCCAATTGCTCAGCAGTTGTTCTCCATTCATCGTGCCGAGCTTGTAGGATCCTTTTCCGATGATTTCAAGAACCTGGTACGGTCCTTCCCAGTTCAGACCCAGTTTTCCTTCATTTGAATTTCGGGTGTTGAGGGTGACTTTTCTTAGCACCAAGTCCTCGATGTTAAAATGTCGAAGATTGGCTCTTCGATTGTAGTACCTTTCGATCCGCTATTTTTGGGCGGCCAAACGGACGAGAGCGGCTTCGCGTCTTTCGTCCAACAATTCTAGGCTCGTATTCATGGTCTCGTTATTCGACTCATCTGTTGCATATCAAAAACTGATGCTAGGTTCTCCGACCTCGATCGGGATCAGAGCTTCGGTGCCATATACCAACGAGAACGGTGTTGCTCCGGTATTGGATTTCGATGTTGTGCGGTATGCCCATAGAACCTCGGGTAGTATTTCTCTCCATTTTTCTTTGGCGTCAGTCAATCTCTTCTTAAGATTTTGGATGATGGTTTTGTTGGTCGATTCGGCTTGTCCGTTCCCACTAGGATGATAAGGTGTTGATAGGATCCTTTTGATCTTGTGATTCTCGAGAAATTTAGTTACTTTGCTGCCGATGAATTGTTTTCCATTATCACATACAATCTCGGAGGTCATCCCGAATCGACATATGATGTGGTCCCAAATGAAGTCTATGACTTCCTTTTCTCCGACTTTCTAGAAAGCCTGTGCTTCAACCCATTTAGAGAAATAATCAGTCATAAACAAAATAAACTGAACTTTACCTGGGGCCGACGGGAGAGGGCCAACGATGTCCATTACCCATTTTATGAAGGTCCATGGGGACAGGACCGAGTGTAGTAGTTCCCCGGGTTGATGAATCATGGGCGCATGCCTTTGGCATTTGTCGCATTTTTGAACGAACTCCCTTTCATCCTTCCCCATATCGGTCCAATAGTACCCCTGCTCTGATTACTTTGTGGACCAGCGATTCGGCACCAGAATGATTTCCACAAGTGCCCTCGTGAACTTTCCGTAGGATGTAATCGGTATCTTCCGGTCCCAGACATATTACCAACGGTCCATCGAACGTCCTTCTAAACAACATTTCGTCTTCGAACAAAGTGAACCATGTTGCCTTTGTGCGTAGAGCTCTCGACTCCTTTATATCTGATGGAAGCTTCCCGTTCTTTAAGTACTTTATGTACTAGTTTCTCCAATCCCAGGTTAAACTTGTGGATTTTATCTCGGCGTGACCTTCTTCGATTACTGATCTCATGAGTTGTACGACAGTCCTCGACTTGAGTTCGCCGTATTCAACCGATGAACCTAAGTCTGCAAGAGTGTCGGCCTCACTGTTCTGTTCTCGAGGTACATATTGCAAGGTCCATTCCCTAAATCGATGTAGAGTCACATGTAACTTATCCAAGTACCTCTGCATTCGGTCTTCTCGGACTTCAAAAATATCGTTAACTTGGTTTACCATGAGGAGGGAATCACACTTAGACTCTATGACCTCCGCTCCCATGCTTCTAGCTAGTTCAAGACCTGCAATCATGGCCTCATACTCAGCCTCATTGTTAGTCAATTTTGTAGTTCTGATAGACTGTCTAACTACATTACCTGTGGATGATTTTAGTACGATGCCTAATCCGGACCCCTTCGCGTTCAAAGCACCGTCCTTAAAGAGGGTCTAGACTCCCGAAGATGTACCCGATTTTATCAGTAGTTCTTTTTCAACCTCGGGTACGAGGGCCAGCGTAAAGTCAGCCACGAAGTCCGCCAAGATTTGAGACTTGATGGCGGTTCGGGGTCGATACTCAATATCGTACCCACTGATTTCTACGGACCATTTGGCCAATCAACCCGAAAGCTCGGGTTTGTGCAAAATATTTAGAAGAGGATAAGTTGTTACAACACATATTGGATGACATTGGAAATATGGTTTTAGTTTCCTAGAGGTGCTTATTAAAGCAAGCGCTAATTTTTTTAAGTGTGGATATCTAGTTTCGGCCTCGCCTAAGGTCCGACTAACATAATAGACAGGGAATTACGTACCTTGTTCTTCTCGGACCAGGACTCCTCTTACCGCTATCTCCGAGACTGCCAAGTATAGGTAAAGTTTTTCGTCCACTTTCGGGGTGTGAAGTAGCGGCGGGCTCGATAAATACCTCTTTAGTTCCTCCAAGGCCTGCTGGCATTCCGTAATCCATGTAATATTGCTCTTCTTCTTAAGCAGCGAGAAGAATCAGTGGCTCCTATTTGAGGATCTCTAAATGAATCGTCCTATGGCGGTTATCCGCCCCGTCAGCCTCTGCACGACCTTTACATTATCCACTACAGTGATATCCTCGATAACTTTGATTTTATCGGGGTTGATCTCAATTCCCCGATTGGACACCATGAAACCAAGAAACTTTCCCGAGCCAACCCCGAATGCACACTTTTCGGGGTTGAGCTTCATATTGTACTTCCTCAGTATATCGAAAGTCTCATGCAAATGCTTTAAATGGTCCTCTGTTTACAGGGACTTAATTAACATGTCATCAATATAAACTTCCATTGATTTTCCTATTTGTTCTTCGAACATTCGGTTTACTAGGCATTGATAAGTTGCACCAGCATTTGTTTAGACCGAATGGCATTACATTATAACAGTAGGTACCGTACTTAGTGATAAACGAGGTCTTTTCCTGATCCTCCGGGTTCATCTGTATCTGGTTGTACCCGGAGTAGGCATCGAGAAAACTGAGAGCTCGTGGCCGGCCGTGGCATCGATCATACGATCGATATTAGGCAAAGGAAAAGAATTCTTGGGGCATGCTTTATTCAGGTCTTTATAATCTACACACATTCTAAGTTTGTTTCCCTTCTTAGGGACTACCACTATGTTTTCTAACCATTCAGGATACTTTACTTCCCAAATGGATCCTATTTTGAGAAGTTTGGTACTGCCCTCATACTTTACTATTTTGTGAAGGGTCGAGGGTACTGCCCTCATGCTATGGATCCAAGGCCTTCCGAGTAGGGCGTTGTACCTCATGTCACCCTCGATCACATGGAACTTTGTTTCTTGGATGGTCCCGGCCACGTTCACTGGCAAAGTAATTTCACCTTTTGTGGTTTCTCTTGCTATGTTGAAGCCGTTAAGTACTCGGGTTGCGGGCACAATTTGATCTTGCAGGCCGAGCTATTCTACGACCCTCGATCGAATAATGTTGGCCGAGCTACCTGGATCAATCAAAACATGTTTAACTTAAATTTTATTCATAAGAACAGATATTACCAGTGCGTTGTTGTGGGGTTGTAAGATCCCCTCTGCATCCTCGTTATTGAAAGACAAGGTCCTTTCTGGTATGCAGTCTCGTGTCCGTTTTTCCCTCGTGATCGACACCTTGGTGCGTTTAAATACGGGCCCCTGAGGAATATCAACCCCTCCAACAATTATGTGGATCACGTGTTGCGTCTCTTCTTGCTCATTCTGTCTGTTTGAATCTTTGTTCTTGAAGTGGTTTTTAGCCTGATCGCTTAAGAATTCTCGAAGATGCCCTTCGTTGAACAAACAAGCTACCTCCTCCCTCAGTTGTCTGCAATATTCTGTTCTATGACCATGGGTGCCATGATATTTGCACATTTGACTAGGATTTCTCTAGGCCGGATCAGTCTGTAGAGGTCGGGGCCACCTGGTGTCTTTGATGCGCCCAATGGCCGATACAATAGCTAATGCATCAATGTTGAAGTTGGATTCCGATATTCGTGGTGCTTCTTTGGGTTCGACATTTCTGTAACCACTCTTACTCATGAGCCCTCGAGAGCTCTGTCCTCAATCATTTCTTCTATCAATTCGAACGGGGTTGCGTCCAGGCCCGTTGTTTCTCTGATCTCCACCGTATGGCTGATATCGATCTCTGTTTGACCGTGGTTCCCGGTCAATATGCCTTTTAACTCTATCAATGGTCCTGTTTGGATAAAATAACCTGGAAGGAGCCCCCAAATGGTCATCCTCGACCCTAATATTTGACTGGTACCGATTATGCACATCGGCCTAGGTTACAGGTGGCTATTCGATCAAGTTTTGCTTTAACTGTTGTGAGGCTACCGAACTTCGTATGTTTAGGACCTGAGTGAAAGCATGAACGACCCAATCGTCGGCGACCGGGGGCAGATCCATATGCTCCATTTGGAACCAAGATACGAACTCTCTGAGCATCTCGTTGTCTTTCTGTTTTACTTTGAAAAGGTTCGACTTTGTAGTCTAGACCTTTATCACTCTGGCGTGTGCTTTGACGAAGGAATCTACGAGCATGGCAAAAGAATCAATGGAGTTAGGTGGTAAATTATGGTACCATATCATCGCCCCCTTTGATAAATTTTCTCTGAATTTCTTCACCAGTACAGACTCAATCTCATCGTCCTCTAGATCGTTCCCATTTATTGCGTATGTGTAAGAAGTGACATACTCGTTGGGGTCGGTAGTTCCATTATACTTGGGAATTTCTGGCATGCAGAATTTCTTTGGAATGGGCTTAGGAGCCGCGCTCGGGGGAAAGGGCTTTTGTACGAACTTCTTTGAATCCAAACCCTTCAAAATCGACGGTGCCCCCGGAATTTGATCAACTCGGGAATTATATGTTTCCACTTTTTTGTCATTCGCTTCAATCTTCTTCTCCCCCGATTCAATTCGCTTTATCAGCTCCCCAACATTTTCAAGATAGCGGGGTCGGTCCCTGACTCATTCATATTTGACCTCCCCGGCACTTGTTCAGCCCTGTGAACAACTTCCTGTGATGGCTTGGGTTTGACACTACTCGTTGCGTGGTTCTGATTTTGAAGGTGGGCTATTACACCTTGTTGAGCCTGCAGCATTTCGAATATTATTCGGAGGCTGATTCATCCTTCTTCGCCGCCCTGTGCGTTCTGACCGTCTGATCGAACGTCTCTGCGGATGCTATTTTCGGGGTCGACGCCCAGATTTACATTCAGGGAAACATGGGAACTGACGTCGATGGGGTCTGCAACTGGTACTCCCTCAAGGTCAACTGGAAGCACTTCGTTTCCTGGGGCGGCTACGATGTTGTTTTTGCCATGAAAACTGAGGTCATTGTCGATGTGTGTGGGTACTGCTCGAGAGTTCGACATGCTGATCCTGGAATAAAAAATGCTTACAAGAACAAGTGTAAAGCAGTGTGTGTGTTATGAAAATTAGCACCAGGAAATCACTATTATCCTTAACCCCACGGTGGACGCCAAACTGTTTACCCTTAAAATCGGATAACAATTAAATTTGTAAGTGGTTTTAAGGATATGTGATTTCACTTGGCACAAACTGAGAAATATGAGAATTGAAGTTAGAAATTAATTGTAAAATAAAGCAAACCAATGTAACGCGCAACTTTGTCCCTCGAGCTGGGTCGCCCTCAAACCAACTGAGTATATTATTGAAAAGCAAGAATTGAACAACTGAATAAGAGAGCTTAAGAGAGATTTGTTATGCGTGAATGTGTCCTAACAAAATGATTGGAACTCCCTTTATATAGTAAAGGAGCTCTACATATGGTACAATTCTAAATACAGAGGGAAATCTCCTGATTGGCTAATCAACCGGTCTTGACTTGATACATGTCGAGATCTCCGCCACAATCCTCGCCCGGTCATGGATTCCTCGGCTTTCTGTTATTCGACTTAGCAGGATTCCTTCGATCTCGCTAGACCTCTATTCTTCTCGGTCTCGACCTTAGCTGGTCTTGATCTCGATCGGTCCCTGAATCACGAGCTAGGCAATATTTATTCATGTAACAATCCAATATAACTTGAGATTGAACCTCGGTCTGCCACCCCGGTCTCGATTAACCATATAAAATCGGGCAAGCACCATATACAATATTATTGAGCCTTGAAAGAATATGAAATAAAGAAATGCATAAAAGTTTGCATTGCTCTGTACTTTAGTGAATTTGATTCTTAAAATTTCTAAATTTGATTAGTATAATATTGTCCATAAAATAGAGGGATAGGGGCTATGAAGGTTGAGGTTGACAAAAAAACTGAATCAGCTACCTACCAATTTATCTCTAGTAATAGGTCATATTTCAATAGGGTGAACCATAAATTTGTATCTGTGTAAGTTACGGGTTCGAGCTGTGAAAGCAGTTATTAATGCTTGCACATCATACTTCTAGGGGTGTGATCCTTCCCCGAACCCACGTGAATGAGAATACTTTGTGCACTGCGCTGCCCCGTTAGGTCCTATTAAAAATTAATGCTGATCGGGCCCCAGTAACATCATACCCACTGAAACGTGGATAAATATGACTATTGGAATGGAATTTTTGCGAAACACCTGGCTCTATATGTCTCTCTATAAGTAACATATCAAGGCCCTAAGCTTTATTCAGTTGATATTGTAATATTGTGTGTGTCTGTGTGTTACTTTCTACCACTTTTTCTTTAATTTGTTGTTGTGGCAATCTTGTTATCCAAATTCTCTGGCGTTGGATGACAATATTCGCAATATCATATCCGAGGATAATCTCCAGTTCTTAGACAGAGAGAAGGCGTAAAACCTAGTTATCAATTATCATCGTTAATTCGTTATATATGGACTAATAATACAATTCTTTCCTTGAATAGAAGAGGATATCCATAATTAACTTTCAAAACCCACTCCTACATCTCCATTTAATTAATATTAATCTTTGCAATATTTTGAATAAATGTCTTCGTCACGGAAGGACGTCCCCTTTACCGGCGTGTTTTAAGATAACGATGCCTGCAATTTCATTCAATCTTTACACAAATAGCCAGATGGATTCACTATTTATTTTTTTAGCCGGTATACATAGATTATATACTAATTATGTCCGATTATACACATATTCTACATAAATTATACATATATTATACATCTGCCAGCTATTTTTAGTTTAAGTGGCTAAATTGACGATTATTTAGGTTAATGCTTCTACAAATTTTACCATCCTAAACCAAACCAAAACATGTACAGTATACCTGTAAACAATTTAGGTTAAACGGAGTTGACACACACAAAAAAAAAAGGAAAAGAGAAGAAAGAAATATCCTAGCTAGTCCAAAAGAATAAGAAGTTAAATTGAGTAAATACTTGGGAATTCCAAAATCTCTCTTCGTTAGACAAATTGCTAATGGATTATGATAAGTTTCTGATTTAAATGGATTACTTAAAGAATTATTCAAATAGTTCTTTCACAAAGAATTAATGCATAATCTGACATATCATATCAAATATGATAGTATCACTTATACAATTGAGATATCTTTTTAGTTTCCCTCCTGATATACACATTGAGGGCTTGAGGCTCAATTTAATCCGAATTCATGACGGTTGCGACTTTTTGCTCGTCCGAAAACTTCCATCATTTATGGTATTGACTAATCTTTTTTTTTCTTTTTCTGATAGCTGAGTCACGTTCCTTTTTAGCTATTTTCTGTTTATTGGAGACTTGATGTAGAAGCTTTAATACTACGTGGTAGGGTACATCTTTCTCTTCTTTCTTGATCGCTTTTTCTGTTCTTTTTATTTCCAAAAGGGTGATAATTTTGGGAAAAGTTTAAATCATTAGATCCTACTAGTAGTTACGAACTTGCTATAATGCTTAATAAGCTACTATTGATTAAAAATATCCAATACAGGCAATTTTTTTTTCTGACAGAAAATGTACTACTCGTGTACATTTGCAGCCCAAGTTAATCTTCCATAGGCCATGATTTGCCTTTTCTAGCTGAAGTTACAAAACGAAGCAAGACGATCATAAACATAAAAAATTACAAAGTTTTTTGCCCGATTTGAGTGTTTAATTTTAGAGAGTGGGGTGGTATTGCTTTGCTAAGAACCAAAACTAATTTATATATATATATATATATATATATATATATATATATATATATATATATATATATATATATATATATATATATATATCTTAAGAACGATGAAAGATATAAAGATAGATTGAACCTACAAAAAAGTACATATTTATTATGGTTAATTGTTCATTTCATCAGGGAAATGGGGTCTGGAGAAGCACTGAAGCAACTAACAACCGAGTTAAGAGTAAATAAATCTAGCACTAGAACAACTTGAAGCAATAAAGTATATTCTGCAAAAGAACCACAAAAAGGAAAGATGACGATACTATACTTCTTTTCAGTTGTGTTCGAGATTGTGGCCTGCTTCAATGCATTTTACATATTTCACCTTTATCGCTAATTATATAAGCATTACTTAGGGTTTTTGGTAAGCGTATAAGTAATTTTTTACTCACCTACTGTATACGATCAAAATTGAGCTCGTGGTGCCTCCTAACCTCCGACGTGGTGAGCCAGGCTCGAAATATGATGATAAAGGACTGAAGATCGACCCCAAGTCCCACCGGGCTAGAACCCGGAGACAGGACGCCTGCCCTTGAGAATATCGAGGCCATGATCCCGGAATCGGTCCTAGCCCCAAATGGCTTTGAAGAAACATTGTCAGCATAGCCAACGGAAGACCGGAATATCCGTGACCGGCCGGGTATTACGGCGGAAATCTCGGCACGTACCGATAAGGATCCGACAATCAGTAAATCAAAAAAAATTTTACTTTTTGTAGAATTGTACCTAAAGTAAGACTCCTCTACTATATAAAGGGGGTCTGATAATTCATAAAGTATGTTGTAACAGGCATTCCAAGGTAATATATCATTATTTTTTCTCTGTTATTAGTTCTTTTTTCCTTCGTTCGTCAGTGCTTGTTGTTACGAGCCCGGATTGAGGGCAAATATTTCACCAAGGCTTAAATCGTCTTCCTCGTGTGGTTTGAGTTTACTTCATCCTTATCAATTTAATTTGTCTTTATTTACTGCATTGTGTCAAATAAATTCGCGTATCCTTAAAACACTTACAAATTTAATTGTTATCCGATTTTGAGGGTAAACAGTTTGGCGCCCACCGTGGGGCTAAGGATAATAGTGGCTATTTGATACACATTTCTATAACACACATTACTTTACACTTCTTCTTTGGAGTATCTCTAATTTCAAGTTAAAGCTGAAAATGTCAAACTCCCAGTCAGCACCTCTACATGATGGCGATGAGTCTAGTCATCATGGCGAAAATAACAACATAGTGCCCAGTGGTGAGGTACCGCCTGTTGATCCCATCGGAATTCCGGTCGCTGGCCCGATTGATGCCAACTCGCATGTGGCCATAGACGCAAATCTGCCTACTGACCCCGAGATTAACGTTCGTGGTGAAGCCCGATCAGCAGTCCGAAATACACAACACATTGGAGGGCACAAGATCAATTTACGTGTGATCTTTGAAATGTTGCAGGCTCAACATGAGGCGATAGCACAATTACATAACCAAAGCCGTCGCCAAGCAGAATTGAACTCGAGCCATCCCGGAAAGTCACCCACAAAAATCAACCGATCACGGAGAGACCGAATGAAAATGAATCGGGGACTAACCCCGAGATCATAAAAATGCTCGAGAAATTTACAAAAGGGATAGAATCGGGGGAGAAGAAAATCAAAGCCAATGACAAAAAGGTGGAAACCTACAATTCGAGAGTCGACCAAATCCCTGGAGCACTCCCAATATTGAAGGGCCTAGATTCCAAGGAGTTTGTTCAAAAACCTTTTCCTCTGAGCACAGCGCTGAAGCCGATCCCGAAAACGTTCCGTATGCCCGAAATTCCTAAGTACAATGGAACGACCGACCCAAATGAGCATGTGACCTCCTGTACATGCGCTATCAAAGAGAACGACTTGGAAGATGACGAGATCGAATCTGTCCTACTGAAAAAGTTCGGGGAAACTTTATCCAAAGGAGCTATGATATGGTATCACAACTTACCTCCTAATTCTATTGACTCGTTTAATATGCTTGTATATTCCTTCGTAAAAGCACACGTTGGGGCTATCAACGTCGAGACCAGGAAGTCATACCTTTTCAAAGTAAAATAGAAGGATAATGAGATGCTCAGAGAGTTCTTGTCCCGATTTCAAATGGAACGGATGGACCTGCCGCCGGTCGCTGATGATTGGTCCATTCAGGCTTTCACCCAAGGACTCAACATTCGAAGCTCGTTGGCTTCACAGCAGTTGAAAAAACCTTGGTAGAGTATCTGGCTGTCACTTGGGCCGATGTCCATAATCGGTATCAATCGAAAATCAGGGTGGAAGACGATCAGCTTGGGGCCCCTTCCGGGTCCGTGTATCCCGTCAGAACTTTCGACAGAGTCAAGAGAGATATCGATCGTGAACCGAGGTCAAACAGGGATCGGGATTAGCCGTACAATAGAGACCAAAGAAGCAGTAGGTCTGGGCGGAACCCTATGAGAAATGAAAGGAGAAATGACCGAGGTCAAAACAATTGAGGACTTATGAGCAAAAACAGCTTCGACAGGCCCATCGGGCCTAAAGAAGCACCACGATTATCAGAGTACAACTTCAACGTCCATGCCGCCGCTATCGCATCTACCATTAGGTGCATCAAAGATACCAAATGGCCTCGACCTCTACAGTCTGATTCAGCCCAAAGGGATCCTAACCTAATGTGCAAATATCACGACACTCATGGCCACAAAATAGAAGAATGCCGACAATTAAGAGAGGAGGTGGTCCGGCTATTCAACGACGGACATCTCAGAGAGTTCCTGAGTGGTCGGGCTAAGAACCACTTCAGGAAAAGGGATTCTAATAAACAGACCAAGCAGGAGGAACCTCAGCACGTCATTAACATAATCATTTGTGGGGTTGACATTCCCTAGGGGCCGATGCTGAAGCGTACCAAAGTATCCATGACAAGGGAAAAGCGGACTTGGGATTACGTACCAGAAGGAACCTTATCTTTAAACGACGAAGACACTAAGGTGATCGTGCAGCCCCACAATGATGCACTGGTAATATCGGTACTCATAAATAAATCTCGAGTTAAGCGTGTGTTAATTGATCCAGGTAGCTCAGCCAACATCATCAGATCGAGGGTCGTGGAATAATTCGGCCTACAAGATCAGATCGTACATGCAGTCCGAGTCTTGAACGGGTTCAACATGGCATGTGAGACCACTAAAGGGGAGATAACATTACCGGTAAATGTCGCCGGAACCATTCAGGAAGCCAAGTTCTATGTAATCGAAGGAGATATGAGATACAACGCTTTGTTCGGGAGGCCATGGATTCACAACATGAGAGCAATACCCTCAACACTGCACCAGGTGCTAAAATTCCCAACGCCCAAAGGAATCAAAACAGTTTACAGGGAACAACAGGCTGCCAAGGAAATGTTCGCGGTCGATGAGGTGATGCTGGCATCCACACTCTCGATACCGAAGGTTCAGACTCTGATGGCCAAAGACAAAGCCAAATAGCAATTATTGATACCAGCCTCGACAGAACCGGAGAAACAAGGGGTAGATGAGGAGGACGACTACAAAGTTCCCAGGTATTTCATATCCCTCGACGATTCTGACGCTACCAAATCAATGGTCGAGGAACTGGAGTAAGTCGTACTAATCGAACACTTGACCGATTGAAAGGTATACCTGGGCACAGGGTTAATCCCTGAGCTCAGGAAAAACGCATTAAATTTGTTATAGCTAATGAAGATTGTTTCGCTTGGTCCCACCTTGATAGGACAAGGATCCCGCCGGAAATAACTACTCACAAGCTAAGCCTAGACCCAAAGTTCTACCCGGTCAAGCAGAAGAGGAGACCCCAGTGCGAGGTCAAACATGCTTTCATCAAGGATGAGGTATCTAAACTCCTTAAAATAAGGTACATTCGGGAGGTAAAATACCCGGATTGGTTAGCAAACATAGTAGTAGTCCCTAAAAAGGGAATAAATTAAGAATGTGTGTGGACTATAAAGACTTGAATAAGGCATGTCCCAAAGACTCCTTCCCTCTGCCCAACATCGATCGCATGATCGATGCAACGGCCGGCCACGAGATCCTCAATTTTCTAGATGCCTATTTCGGGTACAACCAGATACAGATGAATCCGGGCGATCAGGAAAAAACCTCATTTATCACTAAGTACAACACTTACTGCTACAATGTGATGCCATTCGGGCTAAAAAATACCGCTGCCACTTACCAACGCCTAGTAAACCGGATGTACAAGGAACAGATAGGAAAATCAATTGCGGTTTACATTGACGATATGTTGGTTAAGTCCCTGCGAGCAGAGGACCATTTGAAACATTTGCAGGAAAACTTCAGCATATTGAAGAAATACAATATGAAGCTGAATCCAGAGAAGTGAGCATTTGGAGTCGAATCCGGTAAATTCCTCGGATTCATGTTATCTAACCGAGGAATTGAGATCAACCCCGATAAGATCAAATCCATCGAAGATATCACTATTGTGGACAACGTGAAAGCCATACAAAGATTAACCGGATGCATAGCCACCCTGGGGAAATTCATATCGAGGTCTTCCGACAAGAACCATCGGTACTTCTCACTGTTGAGAAAGAAGAATAACTTCTCATGGATCCCGGAGAGTCGATGGGCCTTGAAGGAGCTCAAGCAATATCTATCGAGCCCACCGCTTCTCCACACAACAAAGATAGACGAGCAGCTATACCTGTACCTGGCAGTATCGAAGATAGCGGTAAGTGGAGTCCTAGTCCTGGAAGAGAGAGGTACGCAATTTCCAATTTACTATGTTAACAGGACTTTAGGCGAGGTCGAAACTAGATACCCTCACCTAGAGAAATTGGCGCTCGCTTTGCTAAGTGCCTCTAGGAAGCTGAAACCATATTTTCAATGTCATCCCATATGTGTTGTGACTACTTACTCATTAAGGAATGTAATGCATAAACCCGAGCTCTCAGGACGATTGGCCAAATGGGCCATGGAGATTAGTGGGTATGATATTGAATATCGACCCCGGACCGCCATTAAATCTCAAATTTTGGCAGACTTTGTGGCCGACTTTATGCCGGCCCTAATACCCGAAGTCGAAGGAGTGTTATTGTTGAACTCAGGGACTTCTTCGGGGATCTGTACCCTCTTTACGGACGGCGCCTCGAACGCAAAAGGGTCCGAACTTGGCATCGTATTGAAGCCACCAACAGGCAACGTAGTTAGACAATCTATTAGGACTGTAAAATTGACTAACAATGAGGCCGAATATGAGGCCATGATTGCAGGTATCGAACTGGCCAAAAGCTTGGGGGCGGAGGTGATCGAAGCCAAGTGCGACTCCCTCCTTATGGTGAACCAAGTCAATGGGACGTTCGAGGTCAGAGAAGAACGAATGCAAAGGTACCTGGATAAGTTACAGGTAACATTACACCGGTTCAAGGAATTGACTCTACAACTCGTACCTCGAGATCAAAATAGTGAGGCTGATGCCCTTGCTAACCTGGGGTCGTCGGTCGAAGACGATGAGTTCAACTCGGGGGCAGTCGTACAGCACATGAGATTGGTGGTGGAAGAAAGCCACGACGAGATAAACTCAATGAGCCTAACTTGGGACTGGAGAAAAAAATATATAGAATATCTGACGACCAGAAAACTACCATCAGATCCAAAGGAATCGAGGGCCCTACGTACGAAGGCATCACGGTTTAGTTTGTCCGAAGAAGGAACCCTGTTCTGAAGAACATTCGACGACCCGCTCGCGATATGTCTCGGGCCGAGAGATACTGAGTACGTTCTGAGAGAAATTCACGAAGGCACCTGCGAAAATCATTCAGGCGCCTAATCATTGGAGTTCGTACAAAAATGTGATGATTTTCAGAGGCATGCTCTGATGATTCATCGAGCCGGGGAGCTGCTGCATTCGGTCTCGTCACCCTGTCCGTTCATGAAATGGGGTATGGACATCGTTGGCCCCCTTCCATGGGCACCCGGTAAGGCTCCATTTATATTATTTATGACTAACTATTTTTCTAAGTGAGTGGAAGCCTAGGCATAGGATAAGGTCAGGGAGAAGGAAGTCATCTATTTCATTTGGGACCACATCATATGTCGGTTCGAAATGTCGGCCGAGTTCATGCGCGACAATGGGAAATAGTTCATAGGCAGCAAAGTAAGCAAGTTTCTCGAAGACCATAAGATCAAAAGGATCCTATCAACACCCTACCACCCTAGTGGGAACGGACAAGCAGAGTCCACCAACAAAACCATACTCCAAAACCTTAAAAAGTGGCTGACCGACGCCAAAGGAAAATGGAGGGAAATCCTGCCTGAAGTCATATGGGCATACCGTACGACCTCGAAGTCCAGTACTAGGGCCACCCCATTCTACTGGTTTACGGCGCCGAAGCTCTAATACCAGTCCAAGTCAGAGAACCGAGTCTCAGGTTCCGATATGCAACAAAAGAATCAAACGATGAAGCCATGAATACGAGCCTGGATCTGATATATGAAAGGCGCGAAGCCGCCCTTGTTCGGTTGGCCGCCCAAAAACAGCGGATCAAGAGATATTACAATCGAAGAGCCAACCTTTGACATTTCAATATCGGGGACTTAGTGTTAGGGAAGGTCACGCTAAGCACTCGGAACCCGAACGAAGGAAAGTTGGAGCTGAACTGGGAAGGTCCTTATCAAATTATCGAAATCACCGAAAAGGGATCATACAAACTTGGGACAATGAACGGTGAGCAACTGCCGAACAGCTGGAACATAACTCACTTGAAGCGGTATTACTGCTAAGGTACGACCCCATTCATTTCTTTTACTTATTTGCATTTTGAACTAACACTTGAAGGCGGCCATCGAAGAACGACGCAATTTTAGGCCTGAAAGCACGCGTTGCACTCTTTTTCCCTTGAACCGGTTTTGTCCCAAATGGGTTTTCCGGCAAGGTTTTTAACGAGGCGACAGTAAATCGTGTTAACTTAGAATTGAAGGTCGGCTACGAACCGGTGTCGAACATCACGACAACAGTATTCGAGGCTTCTCTATAATCGGCCTCGAACACTGGGGGGCATCATCCTCGAGTAATGACTTCAACAAGGAAAGAAATTTTGTGATTGAATTGTCTCGGTTCGATCGATAGGATTTACTGTAAGGGCCAAACGGTCAAATGAACCATGCCCGCATAGACTCCTCGAGCCCTGACACAAAGATTGTACATATGTGTAACCATATATATTACGCACAGAAATAAAAAGAAGTTTCTACCTTGCGGATAAATATCTTGTCCCTTAAAATTTTCTTTTCTTTCTTTTCTCTTAAGGAATTTCCTACATTCGATCCCCTAAAGATATTGAGCCCAAGGGCCACCTTTATTCGGGTTCAAAGGATCGCTCTCACTCGGGGACTGCCATCCAAATACAAACTCGGATGGCTCGGGCTATCAGAGCCTAGGGGCACAAGGCCTATTAGGCAGCGCCCGAACCTCAAAGGCTACGGCCATCCCCATTCGGGGACTGTTATCTTGGGCAAGCCCGGATAACTCGGGGTAATAAGCCCACTCAAAAACACCCAAACTAAAAAGGCTACGGTCATACTAAAACGGCTCAGAGACATCCGAGACCCGTAGCAAAAATAAGGCCTTCAAAATTTCTAAACCGGTTCAAAAGGCTACCCTCGGCAAAATTATCATCTAAAAAAAGTTCTAAGTATTTTGGAGAAAACTTCCGGTCATACCGAGCCCCCACAAATCATAAACAAAATAATATCGAAAGAAAGGCTTGTTTGAACCTCCGGGCAAGACCTAAATATTACATGCTAAGGCATTTCGATGTCTTCACAATCATAAAGAAAAAAGTAAAAAAAACAAGCTTAGAACTGTCGGAGGGAAAAAGAGCCTTATATATAAAAATATCTTTACAATGGCCAAACGGCCTCAATAAAAAGCACAAAGGTGCAAAAACAAAGAAAAATTTACAAAGGCCAAACGGCCTCGACAAAAAAAAAGGGTACAAAAACAAAGAAAAGTACACAAAGTACTTAAACGGTTTGGCCTCCACCGGAGCCCGCCTCGACACCAGGACCATCGGGGTCTCCTCCGTCCTCGGATTCGCCCGCTCCCTTGGAGTCTTATTCATCCTCGGGGTACGCCAACTTCTTGGCCTCAGCCTTAAAACCCTTAGCGGTCGCGATCTCAGTTGACATATCAAAACCCCGAGCGTGAACCTCCTCGAGGGCCTCCTTTTGGGACTGCCACTTCGTGTATTCGACCATGTCCCTTAAGCGGTCTTGGGATGACTCGACATCGGCCTTATATTGGGCCACCATCTTGTCGACATCAATTTTGGTCATTTCAACTACTGACTTGGCTGTTTTGAGCTCCTTGGCAAGGGTTTCTCGATCGGAGACGGCCGAACTTAGCTGAGATTGGAGCTCCTAAATTTTTTGGGCCTCCACCTCGGCCATTTCCTTTGTCGCCTGGAGCTGGGCCTCTGCCGAGGTCAACTACACCCAGGCAGTCTCTTTTTTCGAGGCCAGGCGGTCCATCCTGCCTCTCTATTCTTCGGCCTCGACCTTGACTGCATCCATCTTGGCCCGAAGTTGGTCGATCCGATCGATCTTCTGTTGGATCTGCGGGTTCCGAACATTAGTCACCGTGTCTAGCTCATTTTCACTGACTTCAAATATTTTTACCTGTTCAACCAAGCCGGCGTGTTCCTTCCGAGCCACCTCCAACTCAGCTCGAAGGCTTTTAGCCTCTCCTTCACGTTGCTCGCTAAGAAGTTTGTAGGTGTCTCTCTTTTCAGTGAGCCCTCAGACTTCAGCTTCTAGCTGGTTCAGGTCGTCTCAATACCGAAGGAAAGTTTTATGATGAAGCACTGAGTCCAACAAATACAAAGAAAAATGTTAGGATTATCTATGGATTAGTTTGAGTATAAAAAGAAAAATTGAAGTCATTGAGAGATATCTGAAGTTACTCGGTTCAGCGCCTGTTGTGCTTCGTTGAACAGATAAGGCCCATCTACCTCGTTCATCTTGGCTTGGTATTCCTCGGTCATCAGGCACCGAAGGTAACTGGCTACCCCTACGGGGGCAGAGAGGACCCGGGCATCCTCCGGAATAGAAATGATGATGGATCGCTTCCGGTCAGGATCCATACTCGGAGCTGGGAACCGGTTGATCAATTTCGGCCTCGAGGAAGACCCGCTTGCTCCCGAATATGGACTCTTCTTTGGTACCTCTAAGTTACCCAATCCGGTGACGTCCTCCGTGGCGGTGGAGTCCACGCTATCAAAAAGGCCGCGGAAGGGGTCGTTCGCTCTATGACCCCCTCGTTGGGACCTCTTTCACCGTTTGGGCCTCGTTATACATGGACTCAGTAAACGAGGGTGATTCGGTGATGTCTATCACACCGAGTGCTTCCTTCCGGGCACTACCTGCATCCCGAGAAGCCTCAGCCCCAGCCTCCTCATCGACTTCCTTAGCTTGAGGTAGGTCAGTCGAGAGTCTCGAGGTTCTCTGGTTCAGAGGCCCCTTGCCCTTCGAGCTGCGAAGGCACGCGGGCCATCTGGACAAAGGCTTCTTCTTCTTCTTCTTACTCGTATCTCAGCCGATAGAGCGATTACGAAGGTGGTGCTCGGGCACTGGTGCTGTCTTTTAGCTTGCGCACCAGCCTTCTTCTTGTTTTCTTTTTATCTGAGCTCAGGGAACTCAGAGCCCTCTTTCTTTTCTTCTCTTTAGCCTGTCTCGGAGCAGGGGACTCGGTAGGTAAGTCCTCGCTACCGACCGGAGGCCTCAGTTCGGCACCCTTGGATAAACCTGAAAAAAGAAGTAAATGGAGTGAGGACTTAATGATAAAAGAGGAATCCAAATATTACCTACTCATGAAAGGAGTCTCACCATGGGAACGAGCCTCTCAACGGTCCTTCGAGAGCTTGCGCCATGAGCGCTCAAAGTGGAGCATATGTGATACGATGCCCTCAACCTACTCCTTGAGTCGAGGTACAGCATTCGGGACCCGAGCGATGGCTGCACCGCCATGAAACACCGATAAGAAAGAAGGAAATAAGTATAAAATCGACTTTCAAAAATAAAACTATACTTACGTGATGTATTTCACTTCTCGGGGAATGGCATGCGCTCAATTGGGATCAGGTCCGAAGTCCTCACTCGGACAAAACGGCCTTGCCAGCCCCGATCTTGATCTTCATCAATACTCGAGAACGGGGCTTTGCTGGCCCGGCGCACGAGTTTTATTAGTCCCCCCCTCCCCCGAAAGATTCGGGGACTGTACAAGCGTAGAAGATGGTCGACAGTGAACGAGCACCCATCGATTCTGCTCACGAAGAACCGGAGAAGAATCACGATCCTCCAGAGCGAAGGATGAATCTGACCGAGGCATACCTCGTACCTCTTATAGAAATCTATGATAACCGGGTTCATCGGGCCCAATGTAAAGGGATAAGTGTAAACACTTTGGTATCCCTCGACATGGGTGGTAATGGCTTCATCAGGGTCAGGGATCACTATGCCCTTATCAGCCCAGTTGTAGTCTTTTCGGACCGTAGGAAGGACTTCTTCAGTTAGGGTTGTTCAAAATCGAACCGAAACCGTTAATCGAACTGAACCGATAGCTTATTGGCTTATTGGTATCGGATTATCGGGGTAATGAATGGTGAACGGATTGAGATTTTATAATTAACGGCTTAACGGTTTGGGGGCGGATTACTCAATTTTCTTATTGGATAAACCGTTAACCTGTTAAAATTTTTTATATTTATAATTTTACCCATATGTATATAAAATACTAATGAAATCCTAAATGGCTAAATCCCTAATTTCTATTTTCTAATTCTCAATTGTCTGCAGCCACCAAAGGCAGAGAAGTCGTCAGTCTCGTCTCTCTCTTGAACTAAAAACTGAGAAGTCAAAAAATCAAAATCCCAATGACTAAAACGTGTATGTATGTATGAGTAGTCTTGATGGTATTAAAAATTTGATTAATATGTGTATGACAATATGAGTAGTCTTAAAGACTCTTCAATTAAAAAATACTGTTTCGTTAGATCTTAGATGGTATTAAAAATTGGTATTGATTTGAAACTATTTGGTATTGATTGAATAATTGTTCAAAAAATTTCTATTTAGTTTAGCCGATAAGTCGCCCGATAACCGCCCGATAATTGTTAATCCAATACCAATCCGCCCGTTATCTTATTGGATGACTAGCGGATTACTACATTTATAATCCGATAACCGTTAAGCCGAATCGTTAAGCATAATTATCTGCCTGATCTGCCCGATAACCACCCTTATCTTCAGTGATCAAGCAGATGTATCTCGAGACCTCCTCACACTGGCCTTGTACGGAGGAAGGTTTTTTAACCATGAAATCAGCGTTGGTCGGGCATCCTCTAGGGATGAACATTTTCAAAGGAGGTTCCGGTACTGGTTCATCAACGGCAGTACGCGAAACAGTTTCCTCGGCCTCAGTAGCCGGCCGCGAAGTAGAAGGAGTTTCTTTCTAGGGAATGGTTTTGGAAGTCTTTGCCATTTCTTTAAAAACAATGGAGGAAAAATGGAGAAAGAAAGTTGAAGGACTGTACTTGTTGGCTTGAGATGAAGATAAACAAGAATTCTTGCAAAGGATCTAAGATAACCTGAGTGAAAGCGTTATAAATTATTGAAATCTCAAGGATACAAGGGTAGAATGTTGGACGTAAAGTTAAAATGAACAAAGGAAGAGGTATTTATAGTATTTCAGCGACGGTTCGCATCCAGGAATGGCCGACCGGCGGCTGACATGCATTTAATGCCATCAAGACTTGACTGACGAGACGTTTCGGTTGTTTTGTCATTTCTGTCACGATGTATCGAAGTAAGAATCAGAAACTCATATTGTTTCTCGTCGTCTACTCTCCGAAAAATGAGGGGACTATCTGTATACGGTCAAAATTGAGCTCGTGGTGTATCCTAGCCTCCGACATGGTGAGCCAGACTCGAGACATGATGATAAAGGACTAAAAATCGACCCTAAGTCCCACCGGGCTAGAACCCGGAGATAGGACGCCTGCCCTCGAGAATATCGAGGCCATGATCCCGGAATCGGTCCTAACCCCAAACGACTTTGAAGAAACAATGTCAGCCTAGCCAACGAAAGACCGAACTATCTGTGACCGGCCGGGAATTACGGCGGAAATCTCGGCACGTACCGATAAGGAACTGACAATCAGTAAATCAAAAGATTTTTTACCTTTTGTAGAATTGTACCTAAAGTAGGACTCCACTACTATATAAAGGGGGTTTGATAATTCATAAAGTATGTTGTAACACGTATTCCAAGGCAATACATCATTATTATTTTCTCTATTATTAGTTCTTTTTGTTTTCGTTCGTTTGTGCTTGTTGTTACGAGCCCGGATTGAGGGCAATATTTCACCAAGGCTTAAATCATCTTTCTCGTGTGGTGTGAGTTAACTTCATCCTTATCAATTTAATTTGTCTATTTTTACTGCTTTGTGTCAAATAAATCTGTGTATCCTTAAAACCACTTACAAATTTAATTGTTATCCGATTTTGAGGGTAAACATCTACGTATATGATAAACTCCTAAAGTGTTTATAAACTAAGTTCTTATAAGTCAAAATCAGTCAAAAGCTAGTATTTGACATGTAAAGTATTTTATGAGCGTTGAAAACGTAAGTAATAATATAAAAATTAACTTAATAAATAAAGGCATCAAAGTTTAAGTTTGATTTGTTTGTTGAATTTGAACTATTAAAAATTATTTGCATGAAGAAGGATCAAGGTTGATCTAAACGAAAAGAGAGAGTTATTGAAACGCACTGGCCAAACAAATCTTTGACAAGTTAGCGAGCTATCAGGGAGAGGTTGACAAAAAACTGAACCTGCCTCCCATTTTGTCTCTACTTTTAGGTACTTAGCTTAGGTTAGGTTTCTTTGACAAACCTTTAAGCCTATTATTCCCCCGTCTCATTATAATGACTCCTGGGTGGATGGATATGTATATGACTATAGGATTGGAAATCTGGAAGAAATATATTTTACTGGTTCAATTATTAAGTTATGTCTCTCTGTATATAAACATATCAAGGGACCTTTCGTCCTTGTTGTGTGTGTTTTACTTGCTACCATCAATGTTCTGTTAGTAGTATAAGTATATTTTACTATTGTTGGCAAAGGCGTTCAAGAGTTTGAAGCTTATGAGTTCAGTATTCTAGACCGTTTAAGTTATTATGTTCTAAATTAATAATTTATATATTTTCAATAGATTTCTTATGACAAACATAGAATTTGGATCAAAGTTATTGAGTGCAACCGAACTCGTAACTCCCATGATAGCTTCGCCCTTGATTGTCAGGGCAAATTTTTTATTGTCACAATCTTGTTATCCAACTTCTTAGGTGTTGGATGACTATATTGTCAATGTCATAATCATATCCGAGGATTATCTCTAATTGCTAGAGAAAGAAGGCGTAAAACGTAGTTATCATCGTTATATGGACTAACTACACATTTCTTTCCTTGATAAGAAGAGGATATTCATAATTAACTTTCAAAACCCACTCCTGCATGTCCATTGAATTATATGAGTGCAATATTTTGAATCAATGTCTTCGTCAAGGAAATACCTCTTTGCTGACATGTTTTATAGTACCGAGAAGGAAAAAAAAGATAGCGATGCTCGCACTTTTATTCAATTACAGGTTTTACCATCATAAACCAAATCCAAACATGCATGTTCAAGATATCTGTAAAAGATTTAGGTGAAGGGGATTAACCCCAAAAGAAAAGGAAAAAAAAACTCCAGTTAAATTGAGTCAATAAATGGGAATTCCAAAATATCTCGTCATACAAATTATAAGCATTATTTTGATCAAGGAAAAATGTATATGATTTAAGTGGATCAGTTAGTGAATTATACAATAATACAAATAGGTCTTTCCCAAGGAATGCCTAATCAGAAATATCATATAGTATCACTTAATATATAGATGGTAATGACCAATCTTCGCTTCCTTTTTTTTGATAGCTGAGTCATGTTCCTCTTTGCCTATTTTCAGTAAATGGAGACTGTAATAGGAAGCTTTACAACTACGTGGTAGGGTACAACTTTCTCTTCTATCCTCATCGTTCTATTTCTTTTCTTTTATTTTCAAAGAAGGATGGGAAAGGTAAGACATAAAGCTTAAATTATTTCAATTTATGACAATTGTTTCTATAAGGGTGTTAGCGTTACGGATAGAGTTGAAATTTATACGTAGTTCTAATAATATGTGGTATAGCTTGATACAAATCGTAGGGATAAATAAAAATATCAAATATGGATTGCAAAGAATACAAAATAAACAAGATTGGAAAGAAGATGATTTTTAGGATTAAGCACAATGAATCAATTAATGAAGCTTAAAAAGAATAAACCTTGAATATTGGAGAATATGCTGCTTGAATTACAATGCAAGCAAAAACTGCCCTCTACATAAATGTAGTCATCCTCTTTATAGTGGAGGATCCTACTTTAGATATAATTAAAAATACATAGTGGAGAACCCATGATAAATCAATTTTTCCCTAATTTCCGCCGAGATTCTCTCCCTTAGTGTGTTTGCAACGACTCTTATCTGTGAGCTCGATCAGCCTCGGTGCTGGTCGGTATTGCTTCTAGAACTCGATATGGACTCGGGATCAGGTGATGATTCGTAATCAGTCCCGGTTGGCCTCTGCCCCTTAAGCTCGAAATCATCTCATCATAGTTCGATTCGGACCCGAACTTGATAATGACTCCGAACTCGATGTTTGACCTATACCCGAAATCTGAAGCTTGTTTGTACCATCTTCGGAACCCGTCTCGATATTACGAAGTCTTTCTTCGATCCATTACGTTTCAACCTCGTTCAATCGTTTGAAGACCGAAATCTATTTTGACCGTATACAGATAGTCCCCTCGTTTCTCGGGAAGGATGTGGTGAGAAACGATATGATTTCTCAATGGATCGATTGAACTATAAGTTGACGTTCACATTGGGCTCGATCATGACGCACATGATAGCTGTCTCGTCGATTTAGTTTTTGAAGGCATTTAATGCATGTCAGACGATGGTCGGCCACCGTTGATACTGAACCACCATTGCTTTAATCTATAAATAGCCCTTCATTTTACCATTTAACACTTTTACATCTTCAATCTTCCAAATTTCCCAAGTTTTTTTTCGTATCCTCTGAGTCTATTCACAAATCTGTGATTCCTCTTTGCAAAATTCCTCTTCTAAACCACCGAATCTTTGTCACCTTCTTTAAATCCAAAAATGGTGAAGACATCAAAAACCGTCCCCCAAAAAGAAAAAGCTTCTTCTTCTCAATCTGCCGCCGATAAAACACCGGTGGATCCACGGCCTGAGGAGTGCGTTCCGGCGGCGTATGTTCTAACCTCTGATTTCAAACTCGATAAAGGTTCACCGGTTCCTGGCCGATGTGAGCCCGTATCGAGATATATTTGTTCGATAACCAGGGGGGGGGTATATCGAGCAGATAAAAAAAGATTGTAACTGGGAGAACAAAGAAGTGGTAGTACCGTCTCCCGAAGATGATATTACTACTTACGTGAAAGGGTTTTTAAGTGTGTATACTTACCATTTCACGTTAGGTCCCTTCGACCCTGTTATCATAGATTTTTGTCGAACCCTGGGCCAGATCCATCCTTCTTTTTGGCGGATCATTATTTTGATACGATACTTTGTGAACAAAATCGAGGGGATGCCTTTCACCCTCGATCATCTCATCTGATTGTACCGTCCTCGCCTTTTTCGAGGAGGATTAATAAAGCTTCAATGTCGAGCTACCAAGGCTTTATTCTCAAGCATAAACGAGGATGGGGATCGAGGCAGGATGGGTAGGTTCGTTCGAGTAAGGACTTCAGACCTGATTACGACTGAAAAGATGCCTTTTTTCGAGGAGTGGAACATGAAGCGTAAGTGTAATTCTTGCTGTTATCTCCTACCATTTTGTCCTTTCATTTCTTTTCTCACCGATATCTCCCTTTTGTGATGCAGCAGTTCCCTGGATGCCTGGCGCAGTTCCCGATCTCAAGAACTGGGTACGAGATCTAGTTTCGACCTCCGCATACGCCGAGTGCTCATGGCGTGTCTTGTCAAAGGGCCTATGGGAGGCCAAAAATCATGGTAAGCCCCTTTCTTATATTTTTTGGTAGTTCGAACAAAATGCTTTCCATACATTTTAATAAAATTTCCCGCATGTAGGTGTGGGCAAAGATACGATTTTGAGGCCCTCGTCCATCGAGGAAGAGGCTTTGGCCTCTGTCCCAAAGCCGGTGAAAGAAAATAAGAGGAAAAGAGCCTCCGTTCCCGAAGATCCAAAACTGAAGAAAAGGACTGCTCGTAAATCGAACAAGAACATCATTGCTTTGACCGTAGAATTAGTGATGCGTCTAAGGGATGAAGAAGAAGAAGAAGAAGAAGAAAACGATGGATCCGCGTTGGCGGCCTGAACGAAGAAGACCACTGACGTTCCCTAGGTAGCTGGGTCGATGGTGGTTCATAAGGCTCCACCTCGAACTGAAGATATATCGGAGAAAGATTCGGGCAGAGTCCCCGAGTTGTTGGAGATTGAAGATAGTTCCTATCGAAGCCAACAGATGGGGGATATGTCTGAAGGGGCTCTCCCCGAATCTCTTCAAACCGAAGAGAATGCTCCAAGTGATTCACTTGGGGCAGTAGCAATCGAAGACTAGCCCACCTTCCCTGGTTTTTCCTCAAGGGCGATTTGGGGGCCCTCGAACTAGACAGGCCTCATGATGGAGAGGATCCTTTTCGTGACCTGTTTACCGGTGTCGAGTATGCTACCGGTACAAGTGACGCATCAGATCTTTTTTACGGAGTGCAGCAGACTTTGAATTAGGTAAGCCTTAAATTATTTTGTTGGCATTACCTCTATGTTTGCTTTTCTTTTCTAACTTCGTTTCTTCTTTCTTTGCACGCCGCAGCAGTTCATCGAGAAGCATGTTCTCTGTCTCGAACCGAGCTGCGTCGATATAAGGCCTATCTTTAACGGGTTACGGAGGAGAGGAACTCTATTAAACTCCTCTTAGGGCAAAGAGAAGAGGAAATAAAGAACCTCCGAGCTGAGTTGACCAAGGCTCACCAAGATCAGACCGATCTGTCCGAGCAGGTAATGATACTTTTAAAAGCCTATGGGCTCGATACTGGAACGTTGGTTATTTTTCGGTCTCACTGCTGCAGCAAAAAATTAAGATGATCGGGAAACTCCATGAGGAGATTGATGTGATAAAAGCAGAGTCTTTGAAGTGGAAAGAATGTATGGACCGCTTTGCTGCAGAGAAAGAAGCTGCTCGAGCCCAATTATCATCGGTCGAAAACCAACTTCAAAGTATGAAGGAAAAAGGCTCGGTTCAAGCAGAAGAATAAAGGAGCTCGAGGCTCGGTTGGCCTCTGAACTTTCCAAGGTCGAATCTGCCGCCGAAAAGGCAAAGGCCGATGCGGATGCACTCGTGGCCATCTATCGGGCCGATGCTGAAGCTGCCCAGGTCCAAGCAAGAAAGGAAGTCGAGACCGCCGATGCTCAAGCACATTGGGTCGCTAAACTTGCTAAGTGCCTATCTTGGAGGAGACCCTCAAGGAGATCCATGCTCGAGGTTTTGACCTCGCTGAGGAGATAAAAAGGGCTAAAGAGCTCGAAGCCGATGTTGAAGCCTTGGCTTTCGATGGCGACGATGATGATAATGATGATGATGATGGAAGTAAAGGCGGGTCCGAGAACGGGGGGGCGGGGGAGCCCGGTGGAGAAGAGACCGCTCCCGGAGATAGCCAAGAAACTTAGCCCTTAGTTTCTATGTTGCAATCAGACATGTAAACAATCTTGTATATATAAATATCTTTTTATTTTCCCGACTTGCTTCTGTTTTGTTTCCTACCTTGTGAAGATTTTATTCATGCCTTATGAATGATTTCATAAGGATTTAGGCAATTTGATCGAATTTGGACTTCGTAGCCTTTATAACCGAGTGAGCGCTTACTCAAGCTTGAAATAAGACAGCCCATAGGCTTAGTAGTCGAGTTGAGTGATTGTTTGAACTTGAAGTATGATATAGCCCTTAGGCTAATTAGTCGAGTGAGTGATTCGAACTCGAAGTAATATAGTCCGTAGGTGTAATAGTCGAGTGAGTGCTTGCTCGAACTCGAAATAAAAATAGCCCGTAGGCTTAGTAGTCGAGTGAATGATTCGAACTTGAAGTAATGTAGCCCGTAGGCATAATGGTCGAGTGAGGGCTTTCTCGAACTCGGAATAAGAATAGCCCGTAGACTTATTAGTCGAGTGAATGTTTTGAACTCGAAGTAATATAGCCCGTAGGCGTAATGGTCGAGTGACTGTTTCGAACTCGGAATAAGAATAGCCCGTAGGCTTATTAGTCGAGTGAATGTTTCGAACTTGAAGTAATGTAGCCCGTAGGCGTAATGGTCGAGTGACTGTTTTGAACTCAAAGTAATGTAGCCCGTAGGCTTATTAGTCGAGTGAATGTTTCAAACTCGAAGTAATGTAGCCCGTAGGCGTAATGGTCGAGTGACTGTTTCAAACTCGAAGTAATGTAGTCCATAGGCTTAGTAGTCGAGTGAATGTTTCGAACTCGAAGTAATGTAGCCCGTAGGCATAATGGTCGAGTGAGTGCTTGCTCGAACTTGGAATAAGAGTAGCCTGTAGGCTTATTAGTCGAGTGAGTTCTTGCTCGAACTCGGAGATTTATCTCAATCCTGTTTGTATAATAAATCTCGACATAGAGGAATTTTTCTTGGATATAAGATATCGGTAAAGAAGAGAACTTTCTTTGCAAGTCATTATACATGTGTTCACGATTTGCGTCAGGGCTCGGTCCAACTACATGAGCATGGTTCGTTTTGACCATTTGGCTCTTACAACTTTTCCTATTGGAACCCTGTTGTTACGAAATAACTTTCTTGCATCAGAACTTGATATATTTTAGGGCTAATGTCCCCCCAGTAATCAAGGTCGATTGTAAAGAGGCCTCAGATACTGTCAAATTATTTCTAAGTATAGCACGATCATTGGTTGCCTCATTAAAAACCTTGCCGAAAAAATCCTTTGGGATAAAACCGGTCTAAGGAAAAACGAGTGCAACGCGTGCTTTTAGACCTAGGGCTTCGTATTGAAGGATCCATCCTAGCTCCTGATCGGACTCCTGCAGGGGTTAGTTTCGAAATGTAAACGAATATGGGAGGGTTGTACCATAGCAGTAGTATCGTTTTAGGTGCGACACATTCCAATTACTTGATAGTTATTTGCCGTTTATAATACCGAGCTTGTATGATCCTTTTCCGACGTTTTCGAGAACCTCATACGGTCCTTCCCAGTTCGGTCCTAGTTTTCCTTCATTTGGATTTCGGGTACTGAGGGTGACTTTCCTTAGCACTAAGTACCCCGAGTTTAAAATGGCGAAGCTTGGTTCTTCAATTATGGTATCTTTCGATTCGCTGCTTTTGGGCGGCCAATTGGACGAGAGCAACTTCTCATTTCTCATCCGATAATTTGAGGCTAGTATTCATAGCCTCGTTATTTGACTCTTCTGTTGTATATCGAAACTTGGCACTGGGTTCCCCGACTTCGACTGGAATCAAGGCTTTAGAGCCATATACTAAGGAGAACGGGGTTGCTCCCGTACTAGATTTTGATGTTGTTCGATATGCCCAAAGGACTTTGGGTAGGATTTCTCTCTATTTCCCCTTAGCGTCATTCAGCCTCTTCTTTAGGTTTTGAATGATAGTTTTGTTCGTTGATTCGGCCTGTCCGTTCCCACTGGGGAGATACGGTGTTGATAATATCCTTTTTTATTTTGTGGTCTTCGAAGAATTTCGTCACTTTGCTGCCGACAAACTATTTCCCATTGTCACACACTATTTCGGTTGGTATCCCGAATTGACATACGATATGATCCTAGATAAAGTCTATAACCTCTTTCTCTCTTAATTTCACGAACGCATGTGCTTCAACCCATTTAGAGAAATAGTTAGTCATAAATAAAATGAACTTAGCTATACCTGGGGCCGATGGCAGAGAGCCGACGATATCCATTCCCCATTTCATAAATGGCCATGGGGATATGACTGAGTGAAGTTGCTCTCCGGGCTGATGGATCATTGGTGCAAAACTTTGACATTTGTCACTTTTTTGAACAAACTCCTTTGCATTTTTGTCCATCTCGATCCAATAATACCCTAGCCCGATTATTTTTCGGACTAATGAATCGGCACCAGAGTGATTTTCACAAGTGCCCTCGTGCACCTCACGTAGGATGTAATCGGTGTCTCCTGGACCTAAGCATACTGCCAATGGTCCATCGAATGTCCTTCGGTATAGCGTTCCATCTGCAGTTAATGTGAATCGAGCAGCTTTGGTTCGTAGGGCCCTCGAATTTAGGGTCCGATGGGAGATTTCCATTCTTTAAGTATTCAATATACTTATTCCTCCAATCCCAGGTTAAGCTCGTAGAATTCATCTCGGCATGACCTTCTTCGATCACGGATCTCGAGAGTGGAACGGCAGTCCCCGAGCTTATCTCGCCTTCCTCGACCGATGATCCCAAATTTGCAAGTGCATCAGCCTCACTGTTTGCTCTCGTGGAACATGCTGTAAAGTTCATTCTTTGAAATGGTGCAAAGTGACCTGCAGTTTGTCCAAATACCTTTGCATTCTATCTTCTCGAACTTCGAAGGTTTTGTTTACTTGATTTACCACCAGCAAAGAGTCACACTTGGCTTCAATGACTTCTGCTCCCAAGCTTTTAGCGAGCTCGAGACCTGCAATCATGGCCTCATACTCGGTCTCGTTGTTAGTCAACCTAGTAGTTTTGATAGATTGCCCAATAGTGTTACCCGTGGGTGGCTTTAAAATGATGCCTAGCCCGAACCCCTTCACGTTCGAAGCCCCGTCCGTAAAAAGGGTCCATACCCCCGATGACGTACCCGATTTCAATAAGAGTTATTTTTCGACTTCGGGTACGAGGGTCGGTGAGAAATCGGCCACGAAGTCCGCTAAAATTTGAGATTTGATGGCCGTACGGGGTTGATATTCGATATCGTGCCCGCTGAGTTCGATGGCCCATTTGGCCAATCAGCCTAATAGTTCGGGCTTGTGCAAAATATTATGAAGCGGGTAAGTGGTTAATACGCATATGGGGTAACATTGAAAGTACGGTCTTAACTTTCTAGAGGCGCTTATCAGTGCAAGTACCAATTTTTCTAGGTGTGGATATCTAGTTTCTGCTTCTCCTAAGGTTCGACTTACATAATAAATGGAAAATTTCGTACCTTGATCTTCTCGAACTAAGACCCCGCTTATCGCGATTTCCGATATTGCCAAGTACAAGCAAAGTTTTTCGTCTTTTTTTGGAGTATAAAGCAGTAGTGGGCTCGATAGATATCGTTTTAAATCCTCTAATGCCTGTTGGCATTCCGGGGTCCAAGCGAAATCATTCTTCTTTTTGAGTAGAGAGAAAAATTTGTGACTTCGATCTGACGACCTCGAAATGAATCGGCCTAAGGCTGCAATCCGTCTCGTTACCTCTGTACGACTTTCACGCTGTCCACGATGGCGATGTCTTCGATGGCCTTGATTTTATCGGGGTTAATCTCGATCCCCCAATTTGACACCATGAAGCCGAGGAACTTGTCTGAACCGACCCCGAAAGCATATTTCTCGGGGTTGAGCTTCATGTTGTATTTCCTTAAAATCTCTAATGTTTCCTGCAAATGGGTCAAATGGTCCTCCGCGCGCACGGACTTAACTAGCATGCCATCAATATAAACTTTCATTGATTTACCTATTTGTTCCTCGAACATTTTATTTACTAGGAGTTGGAAAGTAGCTCCTGCATTTTTTAGCCCGAATGGCATCGCATTATAACAATATGTTCCATACTTGGTGACAAATGAAGTCTTTTCCTGGTCTTCCGGGTTTATTTAGATTAGATTATACCCGTAATAGGCATCGAGAAAAGTAAGAATCTCGTAGCCGGCCGTGGCATCGATCATACGATCGATGTTGGGCAGCAGAAAGGAATCTTTGGTGCATGCTTTGTTCAAATCCTTATAATCTACACACATTCTAAGTTTGTTCCCTTTTTTAGGCACTACAACGACATTGGCTAACCGTTCAGGATATTTCACCTCCTAAATGGACCCTATCTTGAGAAGTTTGGTTACCTCATCATTTATGAATGTGTGTTTTACCTCGGACTGGGGTCTTCTCTTTTGCTTTACCGGTCTAAACCTAGGGTCCAAGCTTAGCCTATGCATCGTTATATCCGATGGGATCCTTGTTATATCTAAATGGGACCAGGCAAAACAATCTACGTTATCGATAAGAAATTGAACAAGTTTTTTCCTGAGTTCGGGGGTCAACCCCGTTCCTAGGTATACCTTCCGTTCGGGCTAGTGCTCGATTAGTGTGACTTGCTTCAATTCCTCGATCGTTGATTTGGTAGCGTTGGAATCATCGGGAATCACGAAGGATCGAGGAATCCTTTGATCATCATCTTCATCGATCTTCTGATTATCTGGTCGGGTTAAAGCTGATGTCTGTGATTGCTATTTGGTATCTCGTTCCCCTTTTGAGCCCGATCCTTTTTTTGGTGAAGGCGAGGATATTAGATTTGCTTCCTCAATGGCAAACATTTCTATCGCGGCCGGTTGTTCTCCGTACACTGTTTTGACTCCCCTTGATGTTGGGAATTTAAGGACCTTGTGTAGGGTCGAAGGTACAACTCTCATGTTGTGGATCCATGGCCTTCCAAAAAGGGCGTTGTACCTCATATCGCCTTCGATTACGTGGAACTTCATTTCCTGGATAGTCCCAGCCACGTTTATCGATAGAATTATCTCGCCTTTGGTGGTTTCACATGCCATATTGAATCCATTTAGAACCAGGGTTGCAGGTACGACCTGGTCCTGTAGGCCGAGTTGTTCTACGATCTTCAATCTAATGATGTTGGCCGAGTTACCCGGATCAATTAATACACGCTTAACTTTAGTTTTATTCATAAGTACGAATATTACCAGTGCATTGTTATGAGGTTGTATGACTCATTCTACATCTTCATCATTGAAGGACAAAGTTCCTATGGGTGTGTAATCCTGAGTTCGAGACCGCTTTTCTCTCAGAATCGATGTCTTAGTGCGTTTAAGCATCGGTCCCTGAGGTGTAACTGCGCCGCCGATGATCATGTGAATGATGCGTTGTGGTTCTTCTAGTTCATTTTGCTTGCCTAAATCCCTGTTTTTAAAATGGTTCTTCGCCCTATCGCTTAGAAATTCTCGAAGGTGCCCTTTGTTGAATAACCAGGCTACCTCCTCTCTTAGTTGCCTGTAATCTTTCGTTCTGTGGCCATGGGTGCCATGATATTCACACATTTGATTGGGATTCCTCTGGGCAGGATCAGACTACATGGGTCGAGGCCATTTAGTGTCTTTGATGCGTCCGATAGCCAACACGATGGCGAATGCATCGATGTTGAAGTTATACTCCGATAACCGAGGCGCTTCCTTAGATCCGACAGGCCTATCAAACCTACTTCTGTTCATCATCCCTCGGGACCCTTGACCTCGATCACTTCTCTTGTTATTTTTTCCGGGGTTATGTCTCAATTCACCAATTCTGTGGTTTCCATTATACGGTCGGTATCGATCCCTGATCGAACCTTGTTCTCGATTAATATCCCTTCGAGCAACGGGTTCAGACCCCAATTGGTCATCTTTGACCCTAATTTTTGATTGGTATCGATTGTGCACATCGGCCCACGTGATGGCTGGGTATTCGATCAGGTTATGCTTCAACCGTCGTGAAGCCGTCGAACTTTATTCGTTCAAACCTTGAGTGAAAGCCTGAACAACCCAATCGTCTGTGACTGGTGGTAGATCCATTCGTTCCATTTAAAAATGAGATACGAACTCCCTCAGCATCTCGTTATCCTTTTATCTTACCTTGAAAAGGTCTAATTTCCTTGTTGCGACTTTTATGGCACAGGCGTGTGCTTTTACAAAAGAATCTGCTAACATGGCAAACGAGTCGATGGAATTCGGTGGTAGGTTGTGATACTAAATCATTGCTCCCTTCGAGAGGGTCTCTCCGAATTTTTTTAACAACACAGATTCAATTTCATCGTCTTCTAAATCATTGCCCTTGATGGCACACGTGTAAGAAGTGACGTATTCGTTGGGATCGGTCGTTCCGTTATATTTGGGAATTTCTGGCATACGGAATTTTTTGGGGATTAGTTTTGGGGCTGCGCTCGAGGGAAAAGGTTTTTGCACGAATTTTTTAGAATCCAACCCTTTTATCATTGGTGGAGCTCCCGGGATCTTATCGACCCTGGAGTTATATGTTTCTACTTTTTTATCGTTGGCTTCGACTCGCTTGGTGAGCCCCTCGAGTATTTTAGCAATTTCGGGAGTAGTCCCCGATTCTTGCTCATTTGACCTCACTATGGCTGGCTCCGTTCTGTGGGCGATTTCTCGAGGTGGACTGGGCCTCGGCATACTCAGTAGCTGGTTTTGGCTCTACAACTGAGCTATTGCTGCTTGTTGGGCTTGCAATATTTCGAAAATCATACGCAAGCTGACACCGTTTTCTTCGATGTTATGGGTATCTCGAGCTGCAGACCGAGTGCCGCCATGAATGTTATTTTCAGGTTCAGAATATAGGTTCGCCTCGATGGCCACATGCGAATTGATATCTATCGGCACTTCGATTTGAGCTCCAACGGCGTTGACAAGTAGTCTTTCTATACTGGGTGTCAGGTTGTTGTTCTCATCTTGAAGGACCGACTTCGTTGTCTATAGGTGAGGCCATTTGATTGTTAGCTAATCGTTGCTAATCTGAAATCCAAGATACTTTCGGAAACAAGCTCAAAACGGTGTGTTTTTCCAGATTCGTATCAAATAACTACTATTATCCTTATCCCCATGGTGGGCGCCAAACTGTTTACCCGAAAAACGGATAGAGTTGAATTTGTACGTAGTTCTAAGGATATGTGATATAGCTTGATACGAATCGTAGGGATAAATAGAAATATCAAATATGGACTGCAAAGAATGCAACATAAACAAGGTTGGAAAGAAGATGATTTTTAGGACTAAGCACAATGAATCAATTAATGAAGCTTAAAAAGAATAATCCTTGAATATGGGAGAATATGGTGCTTGAATTACAATGCAAGCAAAAACTGCCCTCTACAGAAATGTAGCTATCCTCTTTATAGTGGAGGATCCTACTTTAGATATAATTAAAAATACATAGTGGAGAACCCATGATAAATCAGCTTTTCCCTAATTTCCGTCGAGATTCTCACCCTTAGTGTGTTTGCAACGGCTCTTATCTGTGAGCTTGAGCTCAATCGGCCTCGATGTTGGTCGATATTGCTTCTAGAACTCGATATGGACTCGAGATCAGGTGATGATTCGGACTCGGTCCCGGTTGGCCTCTACCTCTTAAGCTCGAAATCATCTCATCATAGTTCGATTCGGACCCGAGCTCAATAATGACTCCGGACTCAGTGTTTGACCTATACTCGAAATCTGAAGCTTGTTTGTACCATCTTCCGAACCCGTCTCGATATTACGAAATCTTTCTTTGATCCATTACGTTTCGACCTCGATCAATCATATGAAGGCCGAAATCTATTTTGACCGTATACAAACCCAATTTCTTTTCTTTATTAAAATTTGAACCCCAATTTCAAGTTAAGATATGATAGAGAGAGAGGGGATGTATATATTGCTTTGTTAATCACTGAACTGTAGATAGATTGAACCTACAAAAGTACGTAATTGCTTCCCCACATTACATCAGGTAAATGGGGTTCTCGAGAAGCACTTAACAACCAAATCAAGAATAAAGAGATGTAGCACTAGAACAACTTGCAGTAATAAAGTATATTGATCCGTAAAAGAACCAAAAAAAGGAAAGGTGCTAAGTCATGAAACCTCATTTCTCCCGGGCTCTTCAAAATTTCTACTTCTTTTCATTTTTTTTTCGGGATTGTGGGCTGTTTCAAATGCATATTATATTGAGGCAATTTCACTTTTAGCCACTCGGCCAAAACTTTTGACAAGTTCTAGTCCACAAATCTATTATGCAATTTGAAGCCAAAAACTAATTATAATAGCTAGCCAGTAAAATAAAAATTGCAGTAGTCGCATTCTAAACCCATGTCAAGTATCTCAAGTAATTTTTTATCTTAGAAATCTCATTTACAATAATAAAAAATATATCTTCAGTCCAAAGCAATATAAAGTATAAAACTATTTCAGTCAAATAAGTTTAATTTACATAAATAGAACAATTCAGTCAAAAGTCCAAAAAGCCGGTGATTCAAAAGAGAAAAACTTACTTAAAAACTCTAACTCAAGAAGAAAAAATACACACAGATAACGAGATTATATGTGTGTGTGTGAGAGAGAGATGTACATTTCACAATGTATACAAGAAATACTTCAGATACACAAACACACTCGGATACACTCAATATACACAAATGACACACTGTCAAACTTGGTATACATTGCATATATAGTTTTAACATTGTATAACAATGTCTTTACAACTTCTATATAAAATTAATATACAAGTATCATGTATATACAACTTTATATGATTGTATATATAATTTTTATACAAAACTACAACTTTATACAACTTTTAAGAATTAACTAAAAGAGAAAAAAGTGAAAGACTGAGAATTCATACAAAAACTTTATTACAAAAGATAAGAAGAAACTCATCTGTCTTTTCCACAACCACCAAACTTCTTCCTATTATACACAAATTCCAATCCCCCTTTTATCTTTTACAAAAAAGAATTAAATTTTTAGTGATCCAATCTAGAAAAATATAATATTGCATAAGCAAAAATATCCATGATATAAGAAGAAAAGGAAGAAGGTGATGTATAGATTGTATACGGACTATACATATTATACACTAGTATAGTGTGTATAGACACTTTTTTATACATTGTTGAGCAATATATATATATATATATATATATATATATATATATATATATATATATATATATATATATATATATATATATATATATATATATATATATATACACACTTAAAATATACAATACGCTCGGAATACACTAAGAATACATTATCAAACTCGAAAAATACTGTATATAAAACTTTTAAATGTAAATATACATATTCTATACACATATAACAGTTTATATACAATTTTTATACAAAAATATAACTTGCATAATATGTATCAATCATGTATTAATTATGTATATAATTTGTATATATTATATATAACTATTATATAGTATATATACATATTGTGTAGTATATATACACTATATAATCATGTATAAAAAAATTCAATAGACGCTTTGGATACACAAACACGTTCGAAATACACTCAATATACACAAAGTACATTGCCAAACTTAGGATACAATTTTTATACATAGCATAATAATATACATATTACTTTTATATAAAACTATAATACAAATTATCGTATATATGTACAACTCTATATATGTGTATATAAAATATTTAATACATTATATATATATAAGTACCGTCCAGCTACCTTATTAAACCCATACCCACTATCAGGATGCTATCACTTTTAGCCTGCGCTAAAAATTAATTACATCTGGTAGTCGAAAAAGTGTATAAAACTATATAATTTTTGTATATAACATACAAAATGTATATATATACAAAAAATATATAATTCGGCTATTATTTTTACAATGGCTATACAGTGTCATTTTTCCCAGCGGATACTCACTGTAAAAGATTTTCACTCACAAAATACTATTATGACCCGAAGAAGAAGAAGAAGAAGCTTGACTAGAAAACTCCCACGACTTTTGCTGCCAATCTTGTATCATGCATCGTAATTGAATAAATCTTTTTAAGAATTGAATTAAAAATTTTGTAATCTTTCTAGGTACACAAACAAACTTTTTCAGTGTGAAGTAAAAAAAATAAAGAGACAAAAATATAGATCTGAAATGGGAGATAGAAAAGGGAAGGAAAATGGAAAACAAAATAACAAAAGAAAGAAAAAAGGGAGACGAAGAAGACACGGAGAAAGAAAGAGGTGAGAAAGAGGATGAGAAAGAAAGAGGATATAAATAAAAGTGGTAATGGGAAGAAAAATATGTGCATTGGAATTGGATAGAATGAAAGAAAGATAAAAAGGTTGGGAATAAATGTGGTCTTGGGAAGATAAATGCATTGGAAATAGACAATGGCTACAAGTTGCAAATAAATTGGGCCGGAAGGCCATTTCGAGTCAATAATGAAAACATGGGCTAATAAAATCTTTGAGTGGCCATACAATATTATTTTCTCTATTATATTTCAACTTTGTTGCTAAGACATTAGTATCAAAGTGTTAACAAAATCGACGATATCAATAAGAACGAAAAACTAATAGAAACTAGGAATCCACCAAACTGTATAGAGGACCAGGTTCTCTATCTGTTCCCACAGCAAATCGGTAGTAAATAAAGAACACGCGATATTTACATGGAAAACTCGTTGCTCAAGGGATTAAAAACCACGACCTACCCTATTAGGATTTTAACTCCACTAAACCGAGCAAACTTCAGATTACAACCTATTGCAATCTAGGAATTAAACTTTTAATCCCTCACCCCTTACAATAACTCTATTGTAAACCCTTTGCAATAACTCTATTACAAAGCAATAAACCTTGACTAACTCTAGTCAAGAAACAAAATCAAACAGTCGTTTAAATCTGTCCTACAAAGATACTTCTTGAAAGTAGTGTAGGATTACAAATGAAAAATAAAATAACAAAGACTCAACAAACCTAAGAACTTAAGATATCATCAATCTTTGGATCTTGTCCTTGAGGTTGCAGCAGCTTTGTTCTTGAGAGATGTGGTAGCTAGTACTTGAGAGAATATTACCTTTTGGATTTTCAAGTGTAAGAGAAATGAAATCCCTTGCCTCATGTTGATAATATATATGTGTGATGTCATCAAAGATGATGCAATAAAGTGTCATTTAGTTTGGCCTTAGCAAGCTACAGTTGTGTTGTTGTACTGATGCCAGATGGTATAGTGCAACAATTTTTATAATTGTAGAGTTGACTGCATGACGACCAGGGGAACTGATCCATATATGTTCCCTGTGTTGTTCCCTTATGTGATTTCATTTAGAATTGAACCAGACATCTGACTAGTTACTTTGAATGCACGGGAACTAATTATCTCAGGTTCCTTATCTGGTTCTCTCATGAAGTTTGTCAAATCATCAAAACAAAAGACGCATAACTTATCAATTTCTCCCTTTTTAATGATGACAAACTTAGAATTGATATTCTCCTTGAGAACCAGATCTCCACATTGTTCCCCCTATGAATTAGCCATATTCCCCTTGAGAACCAGACCAAAGGAACTGATCACAACTGGTTCCTCGAGACAGTTTGGCAAATCATCAAAATACAAGATAGCATAACTTATCAATTTTCCCCCTTTTGATCATGACAAACCAAGAATTGATATTACCCCTAAGAATTAGATTCCTTACATGTACTGATCACATCTGGTCCCTACCTGGTTCCTCGAGAACGTTTGGCAAATCATCAAAATATGAAATAGCGTAACTTAGAGCAATTTACCCCTTTTGATGATGACAAAACCAAAATTGTTGTTCCTCCTGAGAACCAGATTCCTCACATGTTCTCCTACGGATCAAACCTATAATCAACATGTTATCAACAATGTTCCCCCTGCGAACATATTAATGCACAACACAATATATTAATTTGATTCTGTTTCTCCCCATGTTGACACATATGTAACTTCCCCCTTTTGGCATCATTGAAAAGAATAACAGAAGAAGCACAACCAAAAAGAAGTTCAGCAACATTTACTCATGCCACTTGGGCAACACAAACATAAACAATAACAAGAACAACAAGTGAATGTCATTGCACAAAATAGAGTGATTGCCCATAGTAGAGTAATTATAACAGAAGCACAGTAGTTTCAACCTCTGTTTTAAAAGGCGTTTCCGGGGCGAGCCCCGGGACGAGGCATACCAAAAATGCCCCGGGGCGATGGTGTGGGGCGAAAGTCTCAAGAGGCGTACGCCCCGCAATTTGGGGCATACGCCCGGGCGTTCGGAGTGTACGCCCGAGCGTTCGGGGCGTACGCCCGGGCGTTCGGGGCATTCGGGGTGCGTTATTTTAGTAAGGAGTAAGCCCGAGAGACTTTTCAAATTAAAATAAAATTTGTTGAATTAATCCTTCATATAATACCCAAATTCTCAAAAGTCAGTTTGGTAATTACTCAAAAGGTTTAAAAAGGAACTCAAAAGTATTAAATTTAAAAGTAAAGACCTTTTTTATTGATTTAAGCCTTAATTCATGGTTTATCCAATTTTTTATCTTGTGCGCTAGTATGCTAATATCTCCCAAAATCAACGAATATTTAATTTTTTTTACAAATACAAAGAGAACTACATTATTCTTCATAGCAGCAAATTCAAAGTTCAAATTGCAGGTTAATCATCGTTTTTGTTCCTCCATATAGAAAACTTTATTCTTTGACTCAAATTACTTGTGCTTGTAAGTAACGTATAATAGATTATTTTGATTAGTTTTTTGTGGGGATGAAACACACATATATATAGTTTTCTTCAATATTTATGCAATTTTACCTGTTTATAAATATTTACTAAACTAAATACCTATGGGGCTTACGCCCCACGCCTCGGGGCTTATGCCCCGCTGAGGCATATGTAAAACGTCTCGCCTTACGCCCATGCCTTTTAAGACACTGGTTTCAACAATACAGAATATGACAATTTAAATAATTAAAGTACCAATGTCATCAAACATAGGGATTAAAAGAAGATAGGAATTCAAGGGAATTTGGAAGGAGTGAAAGACATGGATCACTGGGCAGGATGAATAGTAAGGGGCTAAGGCCTTGATGAGCATGTTCATTCGGTCATTCACAATCCTTTGATCAATGATCATATGCTCTCTCAGGTCTTCCACCTGTTTCCTCAATCTTTATTCTCACCCTTTAATTGAGCATTCTATTCTGCCAAGGGTCCACGGGGACCTGGTTCTCTACCTATCTGAGTAGGCTGAACCATCAATCAGATCACCAAGAATCTCCCTAAGCTTCTCCTTGTCAAGAATAAACTCAGTCCCAGTTTTTACTTCTTCTTCATAAACGTTGGGACTTGGAGGAACAAATAGGTGATTCTATTTTTGAAACTCAACAATGTCAAGAAGTTCCTCCATTTTTCAGCAATATCAGAGTCAACACTCTTCCTAACAACACTTTTGAGACTTCAGAGTCTTCTACCTCTCTAAACCCGATAACTCAATCTTTTGTTATAAGGAACCAGGTTCCTCACTCACACTATCCTTTCTTTTTCCTAAGCGGCCATGTCTCCCCCTTATTCTTCTCAATCTGTTCACCCTTATCATCTGTTACATCTTTCTCAGCCGTCTTTCTTTTCTCCATTTTGATCCTTTTTGAATTCTTTCTCAGACGTGAAGATTTTTCGGCTTCATTCTCTCTTCTATATTCACCACATCAGCATGTCACGCTACTTCATCATCAATCAGCCTACGTTTTATCAATCCTTTTTACTAGATCAGAAGTTCGTTTAAACACAGAGCTAAAAAAGAAGTCATCATCAGAATTAATATCCTGAGACGGACTAGAGGAATCAGGTCCCTTATTCAGTTCCCCTTTTTCCAGCACATTCACCAATCCTCCATCCTTCAAGGCTTCTACAAACCCAACAATAATTTTAGCCTAACTCTCTAGAATATTAGATCTACCCCATTCTCTTTTAGTTAAAGTCTTATCAAAATCTACCAAAGACTTCTTGGGGTTTTGATTCAGATGGAGTTAGGATTTTGGAAGATGACAGAGTTGGGTTCACTTCAAATATATTTGGAGAGAATAATTTTTTTGAGACAAGGTTGATTTTGGTTTTGAGAAAAGAATCGGTTTTGGTTGGGTGTGAGAGAAGGAAATGGTTTTTTGGGGCAACGAGTCAGTTCAGAAAAGGTTTAACATTTTGGACTTCAAAAATTTGAAGAGAGGCAAGAATAAATTAATGACATTACACTTTAGCAGTTTAAAAAGGCATATAAGTATTGAAGATATTACTAACCCGAGTCACAGGAACCAAGTTTCTTGACGGTTTTTGAAAATTTGAGCAAAAACTCCTAGAAGTGCAATGTCACTCCTACTTGTTTTGTCTAGAAACTGCCATGTATGTATACCTGTAACAGTAGAGGTTTGAGTTAGATGTCGCCAAAAAACACTTTCTAGCCCTGTACCTTTCCTTCTTAACATAGCCAATCATCGAGGGACTAGGTCGTTAGTTAAGCTTGATCAACCCTAAATCCAGTCGATTTCTTTCAAAGTGTTCCCTACTCAGCGCATTGGTGAAGATGGTTGCTACCTAGTCCTCCGTCTTCCAGAACTTCATACAAATCAGACCATTTTCAATATTATCCCTCAAAAAGTAATGTCGCACATCATTGTGCTTTGTCCTCTTGTGTTGTACTGGGTTCAAGTTGTAAATACACCAAAGTCTTCAAGATGTTGCTTGATCTGTAGTAGTTGAGCACAACAAGAAGCATCAACCATGTATTCAGCTTCAGCGCTATAAAGAGCCACAAAGTTTATTTCTTTGTACCCCATGAGATCAAGCATGACCCCAGAAAATATGCCATTCCAGATGTGCTCTTTCTATCCACCAGATATTCAACATAATCAACATCATCATATCCAACCAAGTCAAAATTATCTCCTAAAAAATAGATGAGGACCAGGTCCTGCATTCCCTTAGGATACCTCAAAATTCCTTTGGAAAGCCTTCAAGTGAGATTCTTTTGGGCCAGGTTCCAATCACTGTTCTGTCTGAAGGCCTAGAGACTAGGTGCCACACTTTGTTCCTCTCAACTGATGGAGTTCTTCTTGCATAACAGCTATACAGTTAGCATTTTTCAATGCTTCTTTGATGTTCTTAGGCTCGATTTGAGACAAGAAGGCTGAGAAGGCAAACATATTCCTTGCCTTAGATCTAGGTTGAATACCAGAGTCTAAGGGTGTGATTACATTTTGAAGAGATGTTAACTCTTTTGCTTCTAGTTGGATACTTGAACTTCAGAATTGAAGGACCAGGTTTCTCCATATTTGAAACATCATTGTTATCAACAGAATTATGACTTCCACTCCTTTGTTTTGCATCAGGAGTACCTAATGCAGCATCAGCAACCCTATGTTCAGCTTCAGTCGAGGTGATAGAGGGACCAAGTTCCTCTGTGCCTTTTGGAGATTCTGCTGCATCTCCTTCATCGCTCTTCTTGACTTGACTCATCAAATCAGTCTTTCTATTTGCAATATCTATAGCTTCTTCAAGAACCTTTGAGAATTCTCCATATTCATCTTCTTTGTTATGTGACCCTTTGCCACAATTGTTGTGAACAAAACATTTCATCCGAAGGCTCTCAAGTAAGTCGGCTTGGGTTTTTCTCCCATTGAGCAGTTCATAAAGAGTCTTCTAGAGAAGGGACCTGATCATGCACTTGTTAATCAAGTAACAGATATTGTTGATTGATTCAACCCACAAACCAGGTCCTCAATGACCAACTTATTCAGCAAATAAAGACTCGTATGCCCCAATCGTCTATGCCATAACTCAGCATCATCATCAATGGAACTTAGGCATGTTATATCACTATCATCCAGTGAGTCAAGGTCTGTAACATAGATGTTATTGAACCTTTTGGCTATCAACACCACTTCACCAGTCTTGAGATTGGCGACAGTGCAAAATTTGGACAAGAACTTCAATTCATTTCCCTTGTCACATATTTGAGACACACTCAACAAGCTATATTTCAAACCATTCACATAGTATACATTTTCAATTTCATGGGAGAGTGTTTTGCCAATCTTGCCAACACCAAGAATATAGCCCTTTTTGCCATTTTCAAAGGACACACTCCCACCTTGGAAGGCCTAGAGTGAGAGAAAATCATCCATTCTTCCAGTCATATGCTTAGAGCAGCCGCTATCCATGTATCGTTTTTTGACTGCTATCTCTCACTCCAGCCTGCACACGAAATCACTAATTAGACTTAGGAACCCAAGCAAGCTTGGGTCCCTTATAATGATAGAACGGGCGGATCAAACTTCTTTTTGCCCATGCATGCAACACATTTTTTCTTTTCAGGGAACCGGGTTCCTCAACAGTAGGCCTCTTTTTAACAAAAACTTTATTTTTCTACAAAGACTGAATTTTAGTTTTACAAGAGTCCTTATAATGGCCTGTTTGACCACAGTGAGTACACAACTAATTATCATCCACAGTTACATACTTGCTATGGGGATTATAGGAGGTTTTAGCCTTTTGGAACCCGATTCCTTGCATGTTTCCATCATTATTCTTGTACATAGACATTATTACATTAGAGGACCGGGTACATTTATGTGACTTATCAAGATCATTTTTAACCCTTTTCAAATCCTCCTGAAGTTGTCTATTCTTTTCAAGCTCAGCAAAAAGACTTGTTTTAACTTTTTTAAGCTCACTCTCAAGCTCAAGTTGAGCCTCACTAGTCACTTCTTTTCTTTTTGGGGTGTCCATCTATATTTTTTATTTGGTTTTTCAACAAATTATTTTCTCTAGTTACTTCTTCTACATGTTCCTTCAAGTCTACAATGAAAACTACCATGTCATCCCGCTTTTGTTCTATGTCACCAATTTCTTCAATTAGAGTATTTTTCTCATTAATGAGGCTATGATAGGCATCAATCAACACATTTGCTAAGGACATCAATTTTTTCTTTGAGTAAGTTTTTTAAATTTCTTTGAAGATCAAGAAAACTTACCTCATCTTCCTCCTTGTCCTCGTCATCATCAGATTTAGCCATGAGTGTAAAGATTGACTCATATTCTAAAGATTCATTATCAACAACCATCATAAATACATTTCCTTGGTCATCCTCTCCTTCAGATTCACTGGAGGGATCTCCCCAATTAGCCAAAGCTTGCTTCACCACGCTGTCAGCATCATCTCTTCTATTAAACTTCCTATTTGGGACCTGGTTCCTCTTAGTCACCTTATCAGTGTTGGTTTTGTAATGATCCTTCTTATGAAAAGGGCATTATTTAATGAAGTGTCCATACTTTCCACACTTATGGCAACAATCATTTTCTTTGAAATTCCTACTGGAACTTTCTTAATTTGGAATCCCACAATTTTTTCGAATCATCTTTTGGAATCTTCAAGTGAGATACTCTATGTCAGATTCATCACTACATGAGTCATTGTTGGCAGCCTTGAGAACCAGGTTCTTCTCCTTCTTGGGCTCTCATATTTTAAGATCCTTCTTTCTCTTCATCTCATAAGTTTTGAGATTTCCAATAAGCTCGTCAATAGTCAGCTTCTGCAAGTCTTTGGCTTCAGTGATAACATTAACCTTGCTCTCCCAGGAACCAGGTAGAACACTGAGTATCTTCCGGACCAGCTTGTTGGTTGGAATGATTTCACCAAGTGAATGAAGCTTATTGATTATGGAGGTGAAACGGGAATGCATCTCTTGAATGGACTCATCCTCTTTCATTTTAAAGAGTTCATACTAAGTTGTAAGCATATCTATTTTGGACTGTTTTATCTGAATAGTTCCCTCGTGAGCAGTTTGAAGAGCTTCCCAAATTTCCTTGGCATATTCACATGCCGAGATACAATTATACTCGTCTGGTCCAATACCATACACAAGAATCTTCTTCGCCTTGAAGTTCTTCTCAACAACTTTTCGGTCAGCATCATCGTATTCTTTTCTTGTCTTTGGAATAGTCATTTTCCCCTCTCCAACATCCTTCATAGGGACAAAAGGACCATTACAAATCACGTCCCAAAGCTAGGAGTCTTTAGCCATAATGAAGTCATGCATTCTTGTTTTCCACCAACCATAGTATTGGCCGTTAAATCTTGAGGGTCTATAGGTTGATTGGCCTTCCTCGAAGTTTGGTGGAGCAGCCATGATGAAGATCCTTTCTAGGTATTAGCTTTTTAGAAAGAACTTGCTCTGATACAAATTGATAGAAACTAGGAGTCCACCAAACTGTAAAGAGAACCAGGTTCTCAATCTGTTGCCACAGTAAATCGACAGTAAATAAAAAACACACGATATTTACGTGAAAAACTTCTTGCTCAAGGGATTAAAAATCACGACCTATCCTAGTAGGATTTTAACTCCACTAAACCGAGCAAACTTCATATTACAACCTATTGTAATCTAGAAATTAAATTCTTAATCCCTCACCCTTTACAATAACTCTATTGTAAGCCCTTTGCAATACTTCTATTACAAAGCAATAAACCTTGACTAACTCTAGTCAAGAAACTAAACCAAACAGTCGTTTAAATCTGTCCTACAAAGATACTTCTTGAAAGTAGTGTAGGATTATAAATGAAGAATAAAATAACAAAGACCCAACAAACTTAAGGACTTAAGATATCTTCAATCTTTGGATCTGATCCTTGAGGTTGCAGCAACTTTGTTCTTGAGAGAGGTGGTAGCTAGCACTTGAGAGAATATTATCATTTGGATTTTCAAGTGTTAGAGAAATGAAATCCCTTGCCTCGTGTTGATAATATGTGTGTGTGATGTCATCAAAGATGATGCAATAAAGTGTCCTTTAGTTTAGCCTTAGCAAGCTACAATTGTGCTATTGTACTGCTGCCAGATGGTACAGTGCAACAACTTTTACAACTGTAGAGTTGACTACATGACGACCAGGGAAACTGATCCATATATGTTCCCTATGTTGTTCCCTTATCTGATTTCATTGAGAATTGAACAAGACATCTGACTAGTTACTCTGAACGCAGGGGAACTAATTGTCTCAGGTTCCTTATCTGGTTCTCTCATGAAGTTTGTCAAATCATCAAAACAAAAGACGTGTAACTTATCAAAAACTTATACAAAGAATGGCATGCTTCCCAATTATCAAGAGCAGTAAAAATATATATCTAAAAGAAGAAAGAAATGAATTTGAACTAAGTGGGCTACTATGTCACAGCAGTAATCACAAATCCAAAACCGTGGTTGAAAAAAGTAAAAATACGAAAAATAAAATAAAATAAAAGAAGCACCAAATAAGAAGTCTAAAGAGAATTACATCGTGAATTGCAGTTTTTTGAGGAAAAAAGATTGTGAATTGCAGTTTAAAAAATGGATCCTTCCTTCAGTATTAGTTGGGTGACATCTGATCCAATTTAAAAGGCCCACTTTAATCATACCACATTTCGGGCCTGATGACCAGAATCCTTGGACATAGACTCAAATAAAGAAGGAATCTTTACACAAAGAGACGGCCAGATTTACTATCTTACTTTTCTTAGCCCGAATATATAGATTATACAATAATTATATATAATCATACACATATTATACACAGTGGCGAAGTCAAAAAATTCAATAAGAGTATACAAATTTTGAACACCCTTTGCCAGTAGGTTATGCAAGAGTGTTCAAAGTCTACTTTTAATCAATAACAAGTAATATTTTACCTTATACGTAGTATAATTTTAAATATAGCTTCGCCCCTGATTATACATAAATTAAGCATTTATTACATATATTCTCCCTGTTTTCATTGTGTCGGGCATTATTTACGGATTATTGTTATTACTTTTCATCTATTTTCTGATCATTCTGATGTTGTCATCAGGGGCGGAGCTAGCCTTCTGCTTACGGGTTCGGCCGAACCCAGTAGCTTTTGTGCAGACTCTGTATTTGTCTTGAAAAAATCATGGAATATGTATAAATTATTATTATAGAACCCAGTAACTTAAAAAAACTAGAATCCCAAACCCCTAATTTTCAAATTATGGCTCCGTCTCTGGCTGTCATTATTTCTATGATTTTATGTTGATGGTACTGATATATTATCTTTTTTCGTCTTCTTGAGCCGAGGGTTTAACGGAAATAACCTCTCTACCCCTCGGATAGAGGTAAGGTCTGCGTATACGCGACCCTCCTCAGACCCCACTTGTCGATACTGGGTTATTGTTGTTGTTGTTAAACATATATTACATATATATTAAGTGTTTGGATGAATGACTATTTAGGTTAATTCTACAATAAAAAATAGAAAACGCAAACAAGGGTTAATTTCCCTTGTTTTTTTTATTTGATCGGACGGCTCCAGAAGAAAATTTTCTGAAAATAGCACAGTATTAAAGCATTCTATTGGCTGTTAGTATTATTATAACGTTAAAAATGTTCTTCTATTAATAAGATAAGATAAATGATTCCCTTGCATTCATGGAAGTGGGGCAATAATCGATACAAAAGAGCAGGTCGTAATAGTAATCCCACGATTAAACTCCAAAAAATTAAATGTATTCTTAAGAAAGAGTAGTAAAATTCGAATTCAAAACAAACGTGTTGAGGGTGATAACCACCAAGGTCCCTTTGATAGTTACATAGGAGTTAAAAGAAAACAAATGCATACAAGTACAAATCACTAAAGATTATGTTTTGCCCTTAGCTTTTAAATCATCCAATTAAGTACATTTAAATAACAAACCATTTTCTTTTAAATAACAAACCTTGGGATTATTCTTATCCTATACTAAAAACAAGAGTTTCTTTCCTTGTTATTGATGTGCTTTGGTAGAAAAATCACCAAATACTAAAAACAAGAGTAGTGAAAGGGCGATAACAAAAAACGGACAATGGAGGGAATACGAAGAGACATGGAAGGAATCGGGTAAAAATAATACGGGCTAGTCATTTTTCGAACTGATAATTAAAAAATGGCTAACTTTAGCAAAGTATTTGTAAAATAATCATTATTTTGCTGAAATACGAAAAGTTCCAGTGTAAATGAAACTTTTACCTATAAACTTTCAGCATATTATGCTAGAATTACAGCACACGAAAAGTTACGTAGGATTACAACTCCAACACATTATAAAAATCTATCGGCTTATGCTGAAATATTTTCAAATTTTATAAATTTGGATTATCCATTACTATTTCTGATATTTACTACGGAACCGGCCTAGGTAGTTGACCTTTTGACACAACCAAAAAAAATAGAAAATAATCATACACTAACACTAAGCCCTTTTTCTATACACCTTTGGCCTGCAAAAGTTTGTCTTCACTTCTTCAACTTCCACTCCATTGATACTCTCTCTTCTCACTGCAAAAACATGTCTCACATTTCCACTATTATAAACCTCTTCATCCATCTCTTCAGATCAACTACGACTCTCAATTTCAGCAATGGATTCCATTTCCATGATCTCCTCTTTAATTTTCATCTTCTGCGCTTCCTGCTTTTCCGGAGCTAATTCTTCGACGCTCGGAGTCAATTACGTTTCGCCGCTTCTCGAAATTCAGGAACGGGAAAGGGCACCTTCTTCAGTCCAATTAACTGCCGCCTACGGCGTTCTTAATCGCTTAATTCCTTCCCATTTTTCGAGTTTTGAGTTCCACGTCATTCCCAAGGTGCATTTATAAACACTTAATTTCTTGATTAGATGCGTTCGCTTTGATTGGTTACGAAGGGAAAATTTGTTTTCATCAGTTGTTCGTTTTAATACATGGTAGCAGCAAATTAAAGAGAGGTTGTCACGCTTTTCATGCGTTTTCTGTAGGAACATTGTGGTGGAGAATCTTGTTTCACCATAAGCAATCACCCTGGTTCGGCTCGAGAAGGTTCTCCTGAAATTTTGTAAGTTACAAATATTTTTTGTGTTGCCAAATGCGGCGGTTTACAGTGACAATATCCTTTAAGTAGTAAATTTTTGGTGCTTCTTTCTCGGATAGATTTCATCAATGGTCATTCAAGTTAAGCTTTGTAAACACAGAAGTCACTTTTCCTAATTTTGTAACACAAAAGGTCATTTTAGGATAGCCATATTAACAGAAATATACGAGTGACCAAAAAATGCAACTTTTGGCCAGAAAACTAACGTGGCTATCCTAATCCTCTAATTAATTTAGTAAAATGGATTAACAACTTTAAATTGAAATGAAAAATGAAAAATTTTGGCCGGAAAACTAACGTGATATTGCTGGCGTTTCTAAGAGAGGCATGAGTGTGAAGAGAAGAATCATGATTGAATGTGTCACTACTGTGTTTAAAAAGAAGTCTATAGTTTCTAAGAATAGAGTATCTTGAGGAGTGTTTTTGGGATTTTTGTCTTAAATCTACATTTTAAATGGCACAACTGATGAGGTCATGATTCGCAATTGTGTGATGCACTCTATACTGTTTATGTTGCTTATTAAGCAGTATTTTTGGGCTGATGTTTATGAGCAGTAGTGTTTAGTTTGTTAACCTTTTGTACGTCAATTGGTGATTTTGAAAGTTAATTCAAATATGAGCTGTAATTTTTGCATTAGTTTGTAAGTTCAAATAGGAGGAGTAGTTTTTGTCGTGATCACAGTTTGCTAACTGCAATGACCAAGTTGTGAATTCAAAGTAGAAGATGACTTTGTGTAAAATTTTAATAAATTAATTAGATGATTAGAATAGCCACGCCAATTTTCCGGCCAAAATTTGTATTTTTAATCACTTTTATATTTCTGTTAATTAGGCTATACTAAAATGACTTTTGTGTTACAAAAGAAAGAAAAGTGACTTTTGTGTTACAAAGCTTAACTTGAATGACCATTGATGAAATATACCCCTTCTTTCTCCTTTCTGTTTTTATAAAGCTTTAGTGAGTTATTATTAGAGTCTGGAGATTGATGGAGTAGTTCTAGTAATCAAATGGGTTTGAGCACTACAAATATGCAATATAATTAGTACGATAATGTTTGAATATAGCTGGTCAGGGTAAGTAGTCAAAATTCTGTATTGCGTCCTGACAAATAGTGGGATACTACACAAGCCTGTTTAGAGACATAGTATTGCTTTTGTGTAGAGAGTTCAATGAGCTCAGTTTGACTTTGTGCTAAACATATAGTATTGCTTTTCAACATTGCATTTCTGTTATGTAGCAGAACTTCGATAATACCATAATAAAACTATTAAAAGAAATGCTTTTTCTCCATTTTTTATAACTTAACAAGTCTTAATCTCTGTTATACATAATGTATTGCCCGCGAAAGGAAATTATGGAACTCTATTAGTAAGTCTATCTGGATGTTACGCAGAGTAAGTGGAACCACAGCAGTAGAGATATTGTCAGGTCTTCATTGGTACTTGAAATATTGGTGTGGAGCACATATATCATGGAGCAAAACAGGTGGAGCACAATTAGCTTCTGTACCTAACCCTGGCTCTCTCCCTGCTGTTCAAGATGCAGGAGTAGTAGTAAAGAGACCTGTTCCTTGGAGCTATTACCAGAATGCTGTCACATCAAGCTGTAAACCAACAGTTTTTTTTAAAAAACCTTTTAGACACTTTTTGAGTCTTTTCATAGATCAGGAGGCATACTTAAACTTTGTCGATATCTGTTTCTAGATACATTTGCCTGGTGGGATTGGGAAAGGTGGGAACAAGAGATTGACTGGATGGCTCTCCAGGGAATCAATTTGCCATTGGCTTTCACTGGGCAAGAAGCTATATGGCAAAAGGTCTTCAAGGTACTTTCCTTTGACCCTAGTGTCATATTGATTGTCTCAGTTGAAGATTCCTAGTTCTTCTTACTGATTTAGGTTGAATAAGATTGGCAATTTTCCATTTCACTGGGCGAACTCATACTGCGAAAATCCATAGACAACAAGTTTGCTAGAAATATTAAGGTGCAGGTGTTTGGTGAAAGGTTCATGTCAAACATTTTGATACAGAAAAATTCAGACGCTGCTTAAGTTGACTTAATGAAGTTATTTTTTTACTCTTTGAATCAGCCTGGAGATTACTTTAATGTAACAGAACATTTTCTTTTTTGGCTAGTACATTCATGAAGGGCAAATCGGATTTTCAGTCTTTATATCAGACGAGATGCTACTGTTGATGATATGAAAATTAATTGTCGTCTGCACTTATATGATGTCTCTGAGTCTGAAAAATCCACTTGTGCGTAATCTACTGCTCAGTTTTGACTCTGAAGATACTTTTAGAACTTCAACTTTCCAGTATGAGCCTTCAGTTTGCTATAGTGGATATATGCTTATTGTAGAACATGCTGAAACCTGAACTTGAGTATAATATTAAGCCTCTTTGGATGGAACATTGCTCTTACTGTGTCCTTTATGGGTTGAATTTGTGCACTTATATTTTTGACAAGTGGTTTTACTTGTGCAGAACTTCAATATTAGTAATTCAAATCTGGATGATTTCTTTGGAGGTCCAGCATTTCTTGCATGGTCACGTATGGGAAACCTACATAGGTGAGCTTCTAGTCATTGACCTCTCTATACTATTTATTGAAGTCCCAAGTGTTATCGGTGTTTTGGAGTTATAGTTTTACTATTCCACATTTCCCTCATACTATCATCAAATTTTCCAAGGCAATTTTCTCTTGCTTTCTCCTTAAAATGCATTCCTAATTTATGCTTCGAGTGTGATCAAATATTTCCAGATAAAAAGGGCAATCTGAACGTTGAACATATATTTGTCAGTCTCTATTTTCTTAACACTACGGTGAGACACTAGGGAATTACGAACTAAAAAGGAGAAGAATCAAGAACCTATATGAAGACAAAAAAAAAACTAAAAGAAAAGTTAAAGAAGTATGAAACTTTTACAGGAAACCAATTAAAAATTAAAACAAAGGCAAGATTAAAAAGAGGAAACTTTTCCAGTGTTTTTCTTACTTTAGTTAGTTTGAAACATACTCATTACGTAGCCTCATTTGCTGAAGTAATGACAAAAAAACCTAGCTATATTAATGATTTTTTGCTCCGGATTAATATGTTATTGATTCTATCTCCATTACCTTGTTCATTGAAAAATAAAAGAGAGAAAAATTATCACTTGGTACTCTCAATGTGCAGCTAACTGGTCAGTATAAATGTGTTAAACTCTTTTTGGGTATTTCATTTTTTTCACCTATCTAATCGAGTGTCATTATAGTAATTTTTAATGAAAATTGGGGAAAGGGTGCTTCATTTGAAGAATTGAGTTCTTTTTGCATCATGCATTGCAATCAAATAGTTCAGGTTTTTTGCAATATAGTTCTCTCTTAGAAATTTGAAGATGTGTACTGCCTATAATAAGTCACATGAAATTGATGGTGTTATTTTCCAATGATTAGATCATTCAGGAGCTACTTTTTGTTGTATCATGAACTTATTTAGCATTGCTATTCAATGTAAAATGTAATCTTATGGAATTTAACTTCATTTCATGGCTCAATAGTTACTTTTCCCATAAGCAATTTGGCTAACATGTTCTTATTTCTATTATATTTCTATTCTCTTTAATTTTCTAACATAATGCATCTATCATAGATGGGGTGGGCCACTGCCGCAAAGGTGGCTAGATCAGCAACTCATTCTGCAGAAGAAAATTCTTGCCAGAATGTTTGAACTTGGGATGACGCCAGGTACAGCTATATAAGCGTATTTTAAAGCTTTCTTAAGTTTCCTTCTTTTCCTAACTGAGAAAGGTTTGTTTCTTGGGTAGAAAGGAGTCAGAAGTTGAATCATTCCTTTAAATTCTATATAATTTTGATGAAGTGCCGACATAGTTTTTTTCCAAAAAAAATGAAAAAATGAGGATGAGAGTAAACTAAAAGGCTGCTTTCCTCATATAAAAAAGTTTAGCTTTCACAAAATAATGTTTTGCTTCCTGTGGAATTCTTTAGACATTAAAATATAATCATAGTAACATGTTTCTTGTTTAATTTCCAAAACTTTCGTGAATGTTTAAAACAAATTAAAAGATCTCTAGAATGTTGAGGATTAAATATATAATGTGGGCTTGACTTCTGTGTTTTGTTGCCTTGGTGAACCAAATTAAGCTGTGCATCTTTCAGTTCTTCCAGCCTTTTCTGGTAATGTTCCGGCAGCACTGAAGCATGTATTTCCATCAGCAAAGATAAATCGTCTGGGGAATTGGTATATACTTGCACATCTGCTTTAACACAAAGTACTAGATTGGTGATTTTAAAAAAGCTAATGCCTCTATCTACTATTTTCTTTCCTTTATTTTCTTTGGACTCTTTCAATCTTTCCATTGGATTTCCTGTGGAGATAACTTGACAAAATCAGCTAGCAGGAAGGATTTCCCTCATAATCTTATTTTGTATCGTTTCTTAATTTTGCAAGAAAAAAGTTTAAGAAATAAAAAGTATTTGGACTGATCCTTCTTGATGATGACATGACTAATGATTTAGAAATACTTGCTGAAAATATTAGACATTATTCTAAGTATAATGTCCAATTACTTCTAAAGTTTCTCTCTAGTAATTAATTCGCCAAGTACAAACATATCTATTATGAAATGGTTTCTTCTGATGGTTTTATCTGTTTTTAATAAGTGATGCAATCATGCAAAATATCACCCAGTTGTTATGCTTTGTAATCAATTAAACAACACAATATACCATGAGATGAGCTATGAAGGGGTCTTTTAGTAATATTCTCAAATTCTTGCACTGGAACTGATAACCTAACATTGTCCTTGGACTGTTGATGAGAATTAAGTGCATTATTTTCATAACATAGGATTTTTGCTATTTATTTACAAATAATTATTGGTTTCAGGTTTACTGTGAATAGTGATCCCAGATGGTGCTGCACATATCTTCTTGATGCAACTGATCCTTTGTTTGTTGAAATCGGAAAAGCATTTATTGAACAACAGCTTAAAGGTATGGTAATAGAAATTTTTTGTCACAATCGGATCAATTGCCGTCTCAATTTGATACTGTAATAGTAAGATTTTGTAGCTCAAAATAGCCTTTCTTTCTGTTTTATTCTTTTCTTGTTGGGGCCAAACCTTGCTTTTCAGAATATGGAAGGAGCAGCCATATATATAACTGGTAAGTTGTTTCAATTCCATTCTTGTCAGGTAGAAAGATTGATTTACTATCAGTGACGTTGAGTTATCTTATCGTCCCACATGGGGATGTGTTAGGGATTCCAAAGGGTTTATATAAATCTTGGGCCACTCCACACATTGCCTTAAGGTTCTTCGTTGGATGCTCAGATTCTTTCACAAGTTAGAAGTCAACAATACATCCAGAAAGTTTATGTTATTCAGAAACTGTACTGGGGGTAGTTTTGCACTCTATCTTGCTAATGTCTTACCATAGTACACAGATCAATGGGTTGCTTATACAGTATTTAGAACGCTGTAACTGCATCAACTAATTCTGGGCACTGATAGATGACATTAACTTTCGATTTTGTATGATATTAGTTTTCTATGTTCCATGCTCTTCAGCAGCAGTTTTCTACTGCATTGAAAATATATTTACTGATAAACTGACTAAAAAGATCCAGTTTTTGACCTCCCGTTTTGTCTGATCCCAAATGAGAGGAATAAATGGAAGGAAATTAGAAGTAGAATACAAAAGTAGATTGAACTGAGACAGAGAGAGCGAGGTAGCTGAAAATGAGCCGCGAGAAAGTCTTCCATGTTTGTTTTGGGAGTTCAGGTTGGCATTATAGCACTAACTTCATTCCTTGATGTTTTGTATTTTGTACTCGACTCAATTAGGTTATCATAATATATGTTAGGAAACTGTGACTTGCCTTCGCTACTCTCTAAAGCCAAAGTTTTACTTCTATTGTTTAATCTAATATTGAAAACTAGTTGACATAGATTGGTCATTTTCCATGATCATTCATTCCTTCAAATATTTAGAACCTGTTAAACTCTTGACATGTCAGCATAAGTGGCTCTATTTCTCCATCTCCATTTTCCAACAGTCTTATTTCAGTCAGACATGATCTCCAACACTTACCTTATCAAAAAAGAAAAAGCATCTTTTGTCCATGATAAAGAACTGACATGTTTGCAGTAAAGCTATTGTGTGATGGTCACCATGTGGTAATAGCCTATCTTTGTAACCTTGTCCAACTTTGTCTCATCCCAGTTGGAAAATGTCAATCTATTGCAGTGATACCTTTGATGAGAACACACCACCTGTTGATGATCCAGAGTATATCTCTTCATTGGGGGCCACAATTTTTGAAGGAATGCAAAGTGCTGATTCTGATGCAGTTTGGCTAATGCAGGTGAAATGGCTTAACTCTTGCAGAAGATTGTCCAATTTTGGGAATCTCTGATTTTTGTCTACTGGTATCTGAAACTCCTGTTCAGTTAATCCTGTTTAGTTCTTTGTATGGGTATTCATTAGCATTCTGTCTTCAGTTTGCCTGAATCGTTGAATTGTCAATCTACTCCTCTGGCATGGCGCACACAGCTTCTCTCTTATATCATTTTCTTTTATTTTTCCAGGGATGGCTTTTCACTTATGATCCTTTCTGGAGACCTCCACAGATGAAGGTTGCCTTCTTAATCTTTATTTCCCTCCTTTTCAATATCTTACGTTCATGCTGATTACTTCTTCAAGGAAAAAAATGTTCATGCTGTTTAACTAAAGCATATTGCATATTGTCCTTAGCTCTTTGAGGCATGGTAACATGAAGTTTTTGGATAAATTATAGAATGTTCAATGCCTCCAAAATTTTGCCTTTATGTCACCTGAAATACTAATTATTTAAATGCACTGTATTCAGGCACTTTTGCATTCTGTTCCTCTTGGCAAGTTGATCGTTCTTGATCTTTATGCTGAAGTTAAACCTATATGGGCTACTTCAAAGCAGTTCTACGGCACCCCATACATATGGAAAGTAACATTACTATTTTGTCTTTTATGTATCTGATGCAGTCTTCAATGTCATCAAGTTCTAGATAGTCATTCCACAATAGTTAGCATGCTATTTGCTCAGTTCATCTGGCCCATCTCGGTTGAAATTAGTCTTAAATTGGTTTTTTTGGCTGGACACATTATAAATATCTTCATGGAATGACTTGGAAGGGTGTTGATTCGGATATGAGTTTTCTTAATCCGTTTGCTTAACATATACATTCTGGACTGATGCTCAGAAAGTAGTTACTTAGACATATTTTTATATGCGTCATGAATGTCGTAGATCATACTGGGCTGCTGTCAATAAATAATAATAAGCATGCTAACCTTTTGTTCTAAGAGCATTAGACACCATCCAAGCTAGACCTTGAGGTCCCTAAAATTTCAAATGGTGTGCAAGAATCTCATAAGATAGGTGTCTGGTATAGTTAGCTGTGATTCTGACAAGTCTTGACGGCAGTTCATAGCCGTCTTATTCAATATGGAGATGAAATACTGTAGCTTTCTGAGTTTCTGTGGTTGGAGCCTTCTCACCAGCATTAGCTCAGCATTTCTCTAATATAATGTGAGCTAATATATTAGCTCTAGCTACCTGATATTTGTCTTTCCAAAATTACTCAGTTTGTATTCACGACATTTCTTTACAATATTCTTAGGTGTATGCTACACAATTTTGCTGGTAACATTGAAATGTATGGAGTTCTTGATGCAGTGGGATTAGGACCTGTTGAAGCTCGTATAAGTGACAACTCAACCATGGCAAGTTTGATTGTACTCGTATTAGGTTTTCATTCTGTTTATTATTGTGTACGCTTACATAATTATAAGGAGGTTGCCCCATTCTTTGATATTCGATATCCTAGTCTTGTTAGGATCTTTGAGCAATGTGGCTGAGTTACTTCCAATGCTTCTGTCCAATTCCATCAGTTTCTTCTGAGAATGTTTGACGGGATTTCGAAATAAAACTGTGTGTTGCTTCCTTGTTCATAAAGTTAGAGATTACACGATAGTCTTAGGTGGTCTAGGTATAATTATAGGAGATTATTTGTCCCATTGGCGGTCTTAGATTTCGATCCATGAAATACTAATCTTTTAGGATCTTGTTCCTATAATTCTATTTGTCATATACCTCGGTCCTTTCTTCTTCTTCTTTCATTTTTTAAACTTTTTTACTAAATTTCTTCATGTATCACACTCTTAATTTTTTTACTTGCCTAAAGGTTGGTGTTGGGATGTCAATGGAAGGCATTGAACAGAACCCTGTGGTGTACGATTTTATGGCTGAAATGGCTTTTCAGCATAACCCAGTTGATGTCAAGGTAATGTGACAGTTTTATGGATAACCCTGTAGTCTATCATTTGATTTCTTCTGTATCTTTTCCTTTTTAGTATATTAGACCCTTCTTTCCATACATTCTAATGTAACATTTTTCACTTATCAGTTTAAGCAATTATATATGGAAAGGAACTGTCTTAGCTAAAAGAAAGTGTTGTCAGTCAAAAGACTCAAATTATTTGCTTCATAAACTGTAACAGCCTCCTCCTCTTATTCAGTTTTGACTATTGCGTGGTCAACATTCTTCAAGTTTACAAAATTTTGCTATGTTTACAAATTCTGCAGCTGAAGGATAAAGCAGTTCAAACTAGCATGTTTTTTGTCAAAGTACTTCTACATGTTATCAGTTGAAACTAGTGAATTCTGGTTGCATGTGCAACACCTAATAAGTCAGTAAAACACTTTCTTGTAGGCTTGGATAAATCTATACTCCAGAAGACGCTATGGGAGATTTGTTCAACCCATGCAAGATGCCTGGAATATTTTGTATCATACCATCTATAATTGCACTGATGGTGCTTATGTAAGTTACCTATTTATTGCTGCCTTGTTCTTCGTGAGGTGCTTATGTAAGAAATTCATATCTTTGCCTTGTCCTTCCACTAAGAGGTGTTTTAAGGATCTTCAAGTGTCATATGAAGAAACTAATGGAAGCACTGTTTGCACTTTGACATATGGTAGTATCACCTTTATAACTGATTTAATTTGGTGGAGTATTTCAGATATGCTCCTCTTGAAGTATTCTCACATCACCTAGGGACTACAATATTAAAGGATCGATGGTGTAAGTTGATAAATGGAGAAAAGGAAAACAAAATGCAAAAAATAGCATCATCTCATAACAAACAACATAATCTCTTTAGTACTGTACTCCTCAAATTCTATGGGGCTACAAACTGGTTGTTTTCGATGGAGATAAATCTAGTATGATAGTTCCATCGTGCATGTTTGGGCACTATTTCCAAGACAACATGGTTATTACTTGCCCTTTTTGCCGTAATTCCTAGTATAGTTCCTCATTTCAGTATTTGTATTCTAACAAAAGTAGTGCTATCAGAAAGTCCAAATTACCAATCTAAAAAAGTATAATCATCTGTTTATTGTCATTGTCATTCTCTTGTCCTTTACTACATTTGGGCATTTATTGGAACTTTTGGTTCTATATTTATTAATTTCCGAACTTTGATATGGTTCCTACATACCAAATGTGCATGCACTGACAAGCTTCTGCTCCCAAGACAAAAACATGCATCGATATCCAGAATACCAGAAAGTCTCTAATATAGCACCATACATTCCGAGCCTCATATGTTATATGTTCACGAGTAATAGCTGTTTATGTTGACCATTTCCCTTGTGATTCTGGTGCAGGACAAAAATAGAGATGTTATTGTCGCATTTCCAGATGTTGATCCAAAGTTCATTTCAACACTGCAAATAGCACTAAATGATATCCATGAACAAGATGGAAAACGATATTTAGGTAGAGCTATTCTGGAAGAGGCAAATGATTCCTATGATAAACCTCATCTTTGGTATTCAAATTCAGATGTTATACATGCACTAAAACTTTTCCTCGAGAGTGGAAATCAACTAACTGATAGCAGTACTTACAGGTCAGATATGCTTGTTCCTCTTAAGTTTCCTTCTTTATTTCTTCTTTTCACTTCATTATGGTAGTGGTTGTCCCTCTCAATCTTTTCAGATATGACCTCATAGACCTGACAAGACAAGCTTTGGCAAAGTATGCAAATGAACTATTCTTAGATGTTATAGAAGCATATAAATTGGATGATCTGCATGCTGTTTCACACCTTAGCCAAAAATTTCTAGGCCTTGTAAAAGATATGGATATGCTTCTAGGATGCCATGATGGATTCCTTCTAGGACCTTGGATTGAGAGTGCAAAAAAACTTGCTCAAGATGAAGATCAGGAAAGACAGGTATAGGTGCCTTTAACTTTAACACTTTTCATGCTTAAACCTGGTCACTCTATTAATCTGAATGGTCAATTTGCAGTTTGAGTGGAACGCAAGAACTCAGATTACGATGTGGTTCGATAACTCTGAGGAAGAAGCTAGTTTACTTCGCGACTATGGTATGCAAAATTTCCAAGCCTGTCGAATGTTATATACCCATGTTATTAGTCTTTCATGTTTCTGGAACCATTAATGACATTAGACACGCTCTACACTTGCTAAGCTTTGACCTACTCATCGAGTTTTGCTTTTGGAGGAAGAAGCTCGTTACACAAGGTTTTTGTTGACTCCTTGTTCTTCTTCCTTTTCTCTAGGTAACAAGTATTGGAGTGGGCTATTACGAGATTATTATGGTCCTCGGGCAGCAATTTATTTTAAGTTTCTAATAGCAAGTTTAGAAGAAGGCAAAGGCTTCAGCTTGAGAGGTTGGAGGAGGGAGTGGATCAAACTTACAAATAACTGGCAAAATAGCAGAAATGTTTTTCCTGTCAAAAGTACAGGAGATGCCCTTAAAGTTTCACAATGGCTTTTTGAGAAATACTTGCAAGATCTGGGTTCACACGATCACTTAGGTTACAACAACAACAACAACCCAGTATAATCCCACTAGTGGGGTCTGGGGAGGATAGTGTGTACGCAGACCTTACCCAGGATAGGGTAGAGAAGCTGTTTCCGATAGACCCTCGGCTCCCCCCTCCAAGAACTTCCCCACCTTGCTTTTGGGGTGACTCGAACTCACAACCTCTTGGTTGGAAGTGGAGGGTGCTAACCACTAGAGCAACCCACTCTTGTCATATATGATAGATGATAGATGTCCCACGCCCCCAATATATCCCATTTTGGTTTATGCAAGAAAAAGATTTCAGCATAGTGATCATTATGCTGCTCCAAGCTCAAGCAATTGTAATTTTAACGAATGAAATGAAAGTCTGTTTTTAATTTCATAATGTATGCATTTACCAAGTCACAAATACGAAAAGAGAAGGAAATCAAATAAATTAGAGATTTACAGCAAGAAAATACTATGTTATTATATCAGCAACCAGTGAACCAAATGCAATTATGATTCACATGTACAATCAACTCAACCCAAAATATTACTACTATTTTTTTAAAATGGAACTTTCATTTTGGGGAAGGTGAAAGGATAGAATGGCACGTGGGTTCAGGGTGCAAGGTGGAATCTTTATCACTTATACTCCCCTCAAAACTTCAACCCCATAGACAAACTGTTCTTAAATGACAAAAGTTATCACTTCCAATTTTCTTGTTTGAAAGTATTGAAAGCTGTGGTTTACTAGTAATAGTACCACCGCTGTATTTCAACCTTTTAACTTAATTAGTAGTATCATTTTGTCGACAATTCAAATAAGATGACTGGCTTGTAGGTAGAGTTGACTAGAAACTAAAAAAGTGAGGGAATTGAGAAAAAGAAAATAGGAGCAATAGAATAAGAACAACGTCATTGGGCGGAAATGTGAAATTGACGGGAAAAATAAGAAGCAGTAAAGGAACTTTAACACGAAAGATTCGTGCGCGCGGTGCCTGCCTGCCGATCATATAAATATTCGTTCGGCCAAAAATGCGTGGGCTTTTGTTTGTAACAGTCAAAAAACCATATCGTCATCGTTCTACATTTCAGGTGCTCTATTGCTGACTAGCTCCATGCTCTGCCTATTTACCACACTGTCCTAACATATTCATCTATGACTTTAAAATTAGAAAACGCAAAAATTTGATCTATTTATGTTGTCTAAAATGGCAATAGTTTCCCTCTAAACAAATTCAGAAACATAAAATATTGTACACACTTGTTTGATAGATGGAATTAATCCAAAAACTCTGAACTATTCAATATATCTGCTATAGTATCTTTTTTTCACTTAGTTTATCATTTTATAAATTATATTACATTGTTGTTGTTATTGTTATGTTTTGAAGCATTCCTTTCCCCATCTAAATTGAATTATTCACATGTACTTTCTAAAATTGGCAGGGAGAATTTGGTACTTGCAATAGATTAACTAATTAATAATACTTGACCTTAGCTGCTTATAGAACCTCCTTACTTTCGCATAGGCTGTTATCTCTTTTCTCCCAAAGTTTCGTGGACCTCTTCCTCTTTTTCTCTCTTTTTCCAAAATTCTCATATTTGATCAAAGCAAGAAGACATGAAGAAGAACAGTGCATATGAGAATTCATGGGCGGATCAGTGGGACTACAATAATACAGAACCATATTCCAAAGACACCAAAAAGAGCAATTCCGGTGGCGGAATGGCAAAGAAGGTGGGAGAAAAAACAAAGGCAGTGGCTTCAACTAGCATGAAGAAGGTGAAAGAAGGTACTTCCTCAGGTTTTCAGTGGATCAAAGACAAGTGTCAAAAAAACACCCAAAAGCACTGATTTTAATTCATTCGTCAGCTCAGTTACATGCATGATCATCTGTACATGATTGACGATACGTAGATTTCACACGGAGATTATTCCTTTCATTAGCGCATATGTATTGATCTAATAAATTTGAGATGATATATTGTCAAACAAGTCTCTTCATCTTTCTCTTTCCCAATTTTGATCTGATTGGACTAATGACCACGAGGATTTGAAGGTAGACTCATTCTTCTTCTCCAAAAGAAAATAAAAACAATAGGGAAAGAATGGGGGTATGTAATTTTTTTTTTTTTTTTTTGGTAAAAGGGGAAATCACAACCGCTACGATCTCTGCCTTTCGGGTGAGCACTCTGTGGTGAGCACTTTGTGCGCACTGGGTAAACCTCCCATGTGTAATAGCCTGCAACCGCACTAGGAAAACCCAGTGCGACAGGCTCAACCCAGAAGACATTGAGGGGGATTTCGATCTCAGGTCATCCATACGGATGATCACCCCTCCAAACCAACTGGGCAACTCCGAAGGGTTAATAAATATAATCTTATTATATGTATACATTTAATTTTTCTTTATATATATGTACATATAGCTCGAATCATATAAAATTAATTAATATGTTCAATTGAACTTACCGTATCCGTCCTAAATATAATACACCTATGGATTACATTAGGATTATGCAACCGTGTACAATTTTGGTACCTGGCGCATGCCGTTAGAAGCTTAAACGAGTAAACATGACTTAGGCACGTCATAACTGCGATCCCTTTGAATTGAACTTTCGATTTCCATCCAGTCATTTTTTAAAAAAGAGAAACAAGAATAAAAATAAATAAATGGTCCACGCTTGAAACTGATCAGGCTAGTCTGCTTGCTATAGTTAACGCCCTTATTTTTCTGTAACATGCCGCATCTCATCCAATGTCTGAAATTTCATATTGTCAAGTTTATAATCTGTCGGGAAAAATATGCAGAAGATAGTAGATGGTGACTTTAATAGTGTACTCAACGTTCTTATGAAACTTAAACCCCATTATATTATCTGTTGCTTATGGGTGCTAAACACACTTTTTTCAAGATTTATATAAAGCAAGTTGAAATTCACTTGAATAATACATTTTGATTAACACTTCAAAGTTGAGAAGAGAGGAAATACGGACACGAAGTTTTTTGTCTTACGTATGTAATAATATGTATATATGTGTGTATTGTCATGGGCTGCTTTCCATCATCGACCCATGACCCATTGGACGCGCCCCGTAGCGTCCCGGCAAGCCTCCCAACGCCTAGTGCCACGGTCGGCCCCGTGGTCTCGGCAGCGCCAAGTGACAAGCGAGCATGCGCCTCTGTCGCCCCACCGATATTCAATGCCAGCGCCCAGCGGCTGACCAATGCCATCAGTGCCGCGCGCACCAACAATGCCGCGCGCACAAATCATCATGTTGCCATCAGCGCCGCACACCCAGACAGTGCCCCGCGCGCAGACCCAATGCCAAGCACCAGCGCCCAGCCGCTGGCAGATCCAAATAGTGCCGCGCGCGCCCACAGCAATGCGCGCGCAGACCCTGCTGCTCAAGACAAAGTTGCTGCCATCGGACTTGCTTCCATAGAAGACTAAGTCCTTTTCATTGTAATTATAGAGTAGTTTTACTTCATTCATTTTCAGTGTGCTTCTACAGCTTTCTTAGGTCAACTCATGTAACTTTGGTTTATTTTTTTTAAGCATTATTAAGGGGGACCAAAGCATTCAAACATTCAAGCATTCAAACAATTCTCTGTACTGGTGTCTCTCCCCCCCTGACACCGCATTTTATCTTGTAATAGCTTTCATCATCATCAATACAATCATCAGCTTTCATCATCAGTTGCTCATTTTCCGCTGCTCAATTGCTCACGACATTGGCTTTCCTGTACGGCACTGAAAATCTAGTCTAGCGTACAGCGAGGGCCTCAGTTGGCGCATAGCAACCGCACTGACATCGGTTGCTTAGCCTTATGTCGCCCTTCCAAGGAACTTCAGGAAGGCGCCGCGTAACAGTTGGTATCAGAGCCTAGGCTCGACATCGGACGAGGGAACTCATTGGCATCATCATCACCATTTCTGACCATGGCAAATCACGGGGATCGCATCACGACCCTAGAAGAGACGGTTGACGCATTACGGCCCATCGTGGATACGTTGCCTGATCTAAAAACCAGCCTAGTGCAAAGGTTGGACGACCTGGACCGCAGAATGCGGCAAGCCGAAAATGACATAGCAAACATCAGTCAAGACTCTGAGGAAGACCGGCAAACGGCTGCCGTCGAGGCAACCAAAATTCATGGCCAATTCGAGGACCTCCAACAGGAGCGTGCCGAGGATTTAGCCCATCGGGAAGTAGAGGCAGACAGACTGACAGTCATGCAGCAAACCATAGACAACTTGACAGGCCAACTCAATGTTGTCAATGCTGCACTACAAAGCCTGCTCAAAGGAGGCGAAAACCACATCAGGGGTGCCATGAACATTACCCCCATTCCACAAAAGCTGAAAATTCCGGAGCCCAAGCCATACAACGGAGCCCGGGATGCTAAAGAAGTGGAAAACTTCATCTTCGACATCGAACAATACTTCGATGCCGTTGGACATTTGGAAGAATCCAAAAAGGTAGCAACTGCTGCCATGTATCTTCAAGGCGATGCAAAACTCTGGTGGCGAGTCAAATACGAAGCCATCAGGGCCGGTGAAGATACTCTCCAGACATGGGCAGAACTGAAGGCCGCCATACGCCTGCAGTTCTTCCCCGAAAATGTGGAATACAATGCACGAAGAAAGTTGCGTGAACTCCACCACACCAGGTCGGTGCGGGACTACGTGCGTGAATTCTCCGCACTCATGCTAAACATTCGGGATATGGGGGACAAAGACAAACTGTTCGCATTCATAGAAGGTTTGAAACCTCATGCTCATATGGAACTGCAAAGACAACGGGTAGATACCCTGCCCAAGGCCATTCAAGCTGCAGAGTGCCTTGGGGATTATCAGTTGGAAACTCAGAAGGATAGGCCCCAGCCGCCTGTCCGAGGGGGATACAACAGGAGCCAACCTAGCAACGGTGGCCCCAACAGAAACGGAGGAGATCGAGGTACATCCAAATCCAAGACTCCTTCCTCAAGCAGTAACACTACTGCATCAGTCAACAACAATCAGGGGAGAAAGCCCCCATCAGAATGCCGTCATTGCGGCGGGGAACATTGGAACAATCAATGCCCCAATACACAAGTCAATGCTCAACAAACTGTTGACGATGACGAGTCAGATACCGACGGCTCAGACGGCGCCGATCAAGTAGGTGCCTTCAACGCATTTGTTGGCTCCATTCATGATACCTTGGCGGGAACCAGTACTGGCAACCCCAAGAAGAAAGCATTCCCAATCGACAAGAAAGGGAAACGAAAGGCGGACGTGAGGCCTCCCACATCACAAAAGAGGACCTTAATGTTCGTTGACATGAAAGTAAACGGCAGACCTATTCGGGCATTGATAGACACGGGTGCTAGCCACAACTACCTGGCCTCAACTCAGGTGCAACGCCTCGGTCTAGCAGTGCAAAAATGCAAGGGTCGTGTCAAGGCTATCAACTCTCCATCTCAGCAAGTGAGTGGAATAGCCAAAGAAGCGCCAATCCAGCTTGGCCCATACAAGGGAATATTCGACCTACGCATAGCTATCATCGATGACTTCGAATTGATAGTGGGATTGGAATTCCTCAGGCAGACCAACACCATCCCGGTACCATATGCCAACAGGCTCCTAATGATGGGAGACAACGGGGCCAAACCCCATACCATACCATGCATATCCAAGAAGATGGCCGCTGGAAACATCACGGCCATGCAGTTTAAGGAGGGAACCAACAGACCTGAACCCATAGTTCCGGCCGCCCTCAACATCATCAAACAGGTATCACATCATCGGGGTCCAACAGCTCATGGCGCCCCTCATTGTGTGAAGACTTGCCAAGCATTCCCAAAGGCCAAGTCGGATCACCCAGCTACTCCCACATCAACCGGACACCCAGAAATTATTACCGGACATCAACCGCTACTCCCACATAATGTGAATGCACCAACCATACCATCATCTCATCGAGCTGCCAGTTTCTCTACAGAATGGGAACAAACTTTGAAGATAGTGCGGAGCTATCTTGTCAATGCCCAAGACAGGGCAACGAAGCATGCCGAACAAAACCGTCACTTTGCCCAACATCAAGCAGGGGACAAAGTGATGGTAAGAACCCCGAGGTGGAACCTGTTTGCAAAGAGGACCCAAGATCCTCGCCTATTGCCAAGCTACATCGGGCCTTTTTCCATTGAAAGGCGCATCGGGAAATCCACATACCAGCTGAACACACCAGCCTGGTGGAAAATCCATCCAGTCTTCCATGTTAGCCGCCTCAGGCCAGTTCAGAAATGCATGGAAGATCATTCAGAAAGACATCTCACAGCACCGAGGGGAACAGACCTCCCAGCCATCAAGAGCCTGACCAAGCATCATCATCCTGCAGGTAAGGCTCCGAGGACGTCGCCAACTCAGGTGGGGGAGAATGTCATGGGCTGCTTTCCATCATCGACCCATGATCCCTTGGACGCGCCCCGTGGCGTCCCGGCAAGCCTCCCAACACCTAGCGCCACGGTTGGCCCCGTGGTCTCGGCAGCGCTAAGTAACAAGCGAGCATGCGCCTCTGTCGCCCCACCGATATTCAATGCCAGCGCCCAGCGGCTGACCAATGCCATCAGTGCCGCGCGCACCAACAATGCCGCACGCACAAATCATCATGTTGCCATCAGCGCCGCACACCCAGACAGTGCCCGCACGCAGACCCAATGCCAAGCACCAGCGCCCAGCCGCTGTCAGATCCAAATAGTGCCGCGCGCGCCCACAGCAATGTGCGCGCAGACCCTGCTGCTCAAGACAAAGTTGCTGCTATCGGACTTGCTTCCATAGAAGACTAAGTCCTTTTTATTGTAATTATAGAGTAGTTTTACTTCATTCATTTTCAGTGTGCTTCTACATCTTTCTTAGGTCAACTCATGTAACTTTGGTTTATTTTTTTTAAGCATTATTAAGGGGGACCAAAGCATTCAAACATTCAAGCATTCAAACAATTCTCTGTACTGGTGTCTCTCCCCCCGACACCGCATTTCATCTTGTAATAGCTTTCATAATCATCAATACAATCATCAGCTTTCATCATCAGTTGCTCATTTTCCGCTGCTCAATTGCTCACGACATTGGCTTTCTTGTACGGCACTGACAATCTAGTCTAGCGTACGGCGAGGGCCTCAGTTCGCGCATAGCAACCGCACTAACATCGGTTGCTTAGCCTTACGTCGCCCTTCTAAGGAACTTCAGGAAAGCGCCGCGTAACAGTATATATGTATACACACATATCCTGGATGTCCTAAATCGAATAAACACACACAATACAATTTCTCAGCGCTGCAGTTTAATTAGGCTCACAGCCAACTGCCAAGTACTCAAAATCACCTAGTTTTAAGTTGCATAAGAAGTGTTTAAACATACTTAATTCTTTTTGTATATTTTTTAATGTGGGATAACTTGCTATCCCTTCTCAAATACTGATATCTGTTCACAAATATATCGCTATCTGCTCTCAAATAGTTAATCGCTAATAACACTAGCTAAATGAAACTGTTGAAATGGAAACTGATTCTGAGTTTGAGAGGAGAGAAGAACAATCGCAGATAGAGAGAGAACTACTCTGTATTGCCTTTGTAAAAAGTATAAAATGAAGTAGTTAGTTGTTACACTTGTAACCCTTGAACTATTTATAATAATAATACTATACCTCAACTTATACAATTAATTAACTAACCTACTAACTCTCTTTACAACTAACTCTGTACAACTACAACTGCATATGTACAACAGCTACTGCTATGACCAATTTCTACACTCCCCCTCAAGTTGAGTAGTGAGAAAATATTTATCATCCTCAACTTGCAAACCATTTCACTATGTAATTGCTTTCCGAGTGCTTTGGTAAGTATGTCTGCGATTTGGCTCCTGCTTGGGACATGTGTTGGTTTGATCAACCTTTGTTGCAACTTTTTTCTAATAAAGTGGCAATCGATCTCTATGTGCTTCGTGCACTCATGATACATCAGATTAGATGCAATTTGTAAGGCTTCTTTGTTGTCACAATGAAGCTCCATAGGTAAGTCAACCTTCATTCCCAACTGTTCTAACAACTACAGCAGTGGCCATACTTCTACACTCAACCTCTGTTGAACTCCTTGACACAGTACTCTGTTTCTTGGATTTCCATGAGATAATGGAATCTCCTAGTTTTATGCAATATCCTGTGACTGACTTCCTGATAATTGAACAAGATGCCCAATCTGCATCACAAAATGCAGTCACTTTTCCACTAGCTTTGCTGCTCATTAACAGTCCCTGTCCTGGTAATCCTTTCACATATTTTACTACCCTTAAAGTTGCTTCATAGTGAGACTGTTTTGGAGCATTCATGAACTGACTCAGAACCTGAACTGCAAAAGATATATCAGGTCTTGTGATTGCCAGATATAAGAGCCTCCCACTTTTCCAGTAGCTTTGCTGCTCATTAACAGTCCCTGTCCTGGTGATCCTTTCACATATTTTACTACCCTTACAATTGCTTCATAGTGAGACTATTTTGGAGCATTCATGAACTGACTCAGAACCTGAACTGCAAAAGATATATCAGGTCGTGTGATTGCCAGATATAAGAGCCTCCCAATTAGCCTTTGATATACTCTTCTGTCCTCCAGATCTCCATCAGTTGCTTGTCGTCCAAAATGCTTGTCATAATCTACACTGGTGAGTTTCATGTTCTGATCCAGTGGTGAATCAGTTGGCTTTGCTGCTCCCAATCCACACTCTGAGACAAGCTCTAATACATATTTTCTATGGTTCATAAGAATTCCTTTGCTTGACCTTGCAAATTCAATTTCTAGAAAAAATCCCAACTCTCCTAAGTCCTTCATTTTTAAGTTGTCTTTCAATATAGTTTTGGCCTCTTGAATTAGCTCATGGTCACTCCCTGTAATTAATAAATCATCAACATAAACCAGGATGATAACTATGTCATTGTCCTGTCTTTTGGTGAATAGAGAGTAATTCAGTTTGCTTTGTGTGAAGCAAGATTGTATAAGAGCTGATGTGAGCTTCAAATTCCATTGTCTGCTAGCCTGTTTAAGACCATAGAGGGATTTGAGGAGTTTGCATACTTTAGTCTCCCCCTGACTACCAAATCCCCGAGGCAAAAATATGCAGACCTCTTTAGAAAGATCCCCTTGGAAGAAGGTATTGTGGACACTCATCTGGAATAAATGCCAATTATGTTGAGCTGCAATAGCCATAACACTTCTGACAATGACCATCTTAACTATAGGGAAAAAGGTCTCATGATAATCAAGACCCTCTTGCTGAGTAAATCCCTTGGCAACAAGTCTTGCCTTATACTTTTTCACAGTCCCATCAACTTTATACTTCACTTTAAATACCCACTTACACCCAATTGGAGTTTTGTCTGCAGGCAGATCCACTAACTCCCAGGTATGATTGTCAATGAGAGCCTGAACTTCAAGGTTCATAGAATGAACCCAATTACTATCACTAACAGCATGTTCAAAGGAGTGGAGCACAACAATAGAAGAAAAAGCAGTAAGACATGTCCTGTAAGAAGGAGATAAGGCAGAATAACAAAGGAAAATAGATAGTGGATAAGGAGTATTAGAAGACTTAGTGCCAGGAACATAATCTGTAAGCCAAATAGGAGGTTTAGAAGTTCTGAGAGATCTTCTAAGACCATTAGGTGAGGAAGGGAAAGAGTGAGGCAAAAGGCATGGAAAGGACTGAGAAGGAGACATAACAGGAGTGTGAGGTAAGAGAGGAGAAGCAGAGATATGAATAGAAGGGATGACATGAGTAGAGGATGAGGAAGGAGAGGCTTCAGAGTGGAAGTGAGCCTGGCATGGGAATTTTATGAAATGTATCATCAGTGGGAGGAATGGTAGACTTAGGAGGAAAAAGGTCAGTGGAATCAGAAGGAGGATGACACAAAAAAGTAGATTTAGGATGTTTGAAGGGAAACACACTTTCTCTAAAAGATACATCCCTACTGACAAAGAAAGTGCCAATGGAAATGTTATGAAGCTTGTAACCTTTCTGTGTTTCTGAGTATCCCATGAAGATGGAAGGAATAGCTCTAGAAGCAAATTTGTCAAGGAGATGAGGAGTAGTTGCATAACATAGACAATCAAACACCTTGATGTGAATAAGAGAGGGTGAATAGCCATGAAACAACTCAAAAGGTGATTTTCCTGAAAGCACTGAAGATGGCAGCCTATTGATAAGGAAAGCTATTGTGAGAACACATTCCCCCAAATTTTTAAAGGTGCATGATCTTGGAATCTAAGAGATCTAGCCATTTCAAGTAAATGCCTATGTTTTCTTTCAGCCACTTTATTTTGTTGTGGAGTGTGTACACAAGAACTCTGATGAATAATTCCAAGAGAAGTAAAGAGCGTTGAAACTTGTTAATTAAAATATTCAAGGCCATTATCAGTTCTGATGACTTTAATGGTTGCAGAGAATTGTGTTTTAGCTAAGGTAAGAAAGGACTTGATCAAAAGAAAGGAATCACTTTTCATTCTCATCAGATAAAGCCATGTCATTCTAGAGTAATCATCCACAATAGTAAGTTAGTATCTATATTCATTGTAAGTACATTGTCTATATGGACCCCACATATTTATATGTACAATCTCAAAAGGGGATACAATTTTCTTAACACTAGTAGGAAAGGAAAATCTAGTTTGCATGGCTAAAGGACAAACAGTACAAGGCATAGTGTCATTATTCAACAATTGGTTCTTCAAGAAAAGTATTTTTTGTATGACTGTTATTGGTGCATGTCCAAGTATTTGATGCCATATATTGCAATGAATGGATTCCTGTGATGAAGAGTGAGATGAATCTGAAACTGATGTGTACAGAGCTGGAGTAGAACTATTAACTGGAGTAGGTGTACTGAGCATTGAAAGAGAAGACTGTTCAGGTTCTTTAACTGGTAATGGCTTCTTGGTAGGTTGAAGTATGTAGACACCATCCTTCTCTTTACCAATCCCACTCACCTTACTAGTGCAAAGGTCCTGAAAGATGTAAAACTCATGGAAGAATAAAGCACAACACTTCAATGCCTTGATGAGTTTGGAGACTGATATTAAATTGTATAGAAAGTTTGGAACATGCAACATATTATACAATGAAAGTTCATTTCGTAATATTAAGGATCATGTGTGTGTTACTGAAGTTGTGTGCCCATTAGGCAGATATACTTTGTTGGAATTAGACTTAACAGGAGTAGATTCAGTTAAAAGATTGAGGCTAGAAACCATATGTTTTGAGGCTCTAGTGTCAATCACCCAAGAATTAGGTTCAGAACCTGCAAGCAAACAAGTATCAAGAAGTTCTTTTATACCTTCCATATTAGCTCTTGCCTCTGTAATAGTCGACTCTTGATTGATCAGCTTCAAGAGTTGTTGATATTGATTTGCAGTGAACATTGGCAAGACACTATGTGTTGGCATACTACTAGTTTCTGAACCTTGTGACCTGTCAAAGCCCTTTTTTCTGTTAAACTTATGACTTGGAGGATATCCCACTAACTTGTACCAATTCTCCTTCAAATGCCCCTTCAAATGGCAATAATCACAGCACATTCCACTATTCTTCTTGAACCTAATGTTCTGAGTAAAAGCAAAAACTATTGGATCAGTCATATTCGTCTACTACAATCCTGAGCTAAGCTGTGAAATCATGCTAGATTATGCTCTTTGGCTCTCATCTTGCATGATCATGTTGTAAGCTTGATTAAATGTGGGAACTAGTATAGTCAACAACACTTGACTCCTTTCTTGTGCATAAGTTTTATTTAATCCCATCAGGAACTGTACTAACTTCTGTTGCTCCATATGTTCTGCATACTTCTTGTGTTTCTCACAATCACAGGGAAATGGTACCATTGACCAATACTCATCCCAAGCATTTTTCAGTTTTGAAAAATTCTCTGAAACTGAAGTAGTCCTTTGGTTCATGGTGCAGATTTCACGTAATAATTGATACACCATCGACAGATTCTTCTTATCAAAATGCTCTTTCAAATCTACCCAGAAATTATGTGCGTTGGTTGATTACATTAATCCATTTTCTAGCTATTTCGATACAGAATTGGTAATCTAAGATAATATGAATGCATTACATCTTTCCCATTCATGCTCTAAGTCACATTTGTATTGCTCTTTGAGACACTTCCCATCTATAAACATGTGATGATCCAAAATATCATCTTTAAATTTAATAAGTAATTCTATTATCTAAGACCTCAAAAGTACTATTTATCATTTCTCGACTTGCGTGCACAGTCCATAAAATTTTTCGGAAAGATTTTATGTGAAAAATGGATTAAAATGTGAAATAAAGCCATAAAACTCAAGTGAGTTGACTTTGGTCAACGTTTTGAGCAAATGGACCCGGATCAGTATTTTGATAGTTTCGATAACTCCGTATCGTGATTTGGGACTTGGGCGTATTCCCGGAATTTAATTTGGAGGTCCCTAGCTCAAGTTATGACCATTTAACGGAAACTAGTAATTTAAAGGCTAAAGATTTCCAAGTTTGACCACGGGGTTGACTTTTTAATATCGGAGCCGGAATTCGATTCTAGAAATTTGAATAGCTCTGTTATGTCATTTATGACTTGTATGCCAAATTTGAAGTCATTCCGGATTCATTTAATATGTTTTGGCACGAGATTTGCAAATTGAAAAGTTTAAAACTCAAAGTTCGAATCGAGGGGTGAATTGTAATTTCAGTGTTGTTTGACGTGATTTTAAACCCCGAGTAAGTCCGTATTATATTACGGGACTTGTTGGTATATTCGGACGGGGTCCCGAGTACCCCGAGTGTGATTCAAATCGAAATCGGAACAAAAAATTGGACTTAAGCAAAAATATGGAACTTTACTGCTTCTGGTGCCTTCGCTTCTGCGAAGCCTTGGCCGCAGAAGCGAGAAATTCCTCGCAGAAGCGGCCTGGGAAAGCTGGGCAAAAAGCCGCAGGTGCGGAAAGTTGAACGCACCCGCGCGTCCGCAGAAGCGGACTCTGCGATAGTAGAAGCGGATTGCAGCGCAGATACGCATTTTCCTCCGCAGATGCGAGCCTTCGCCTGGCCAGCCCTTCTTCGCAGAAGCGGCATTTTCAATTGCAAAAGAGACGTCGCAGATGCGACAATTTCGTCGTAGAAGTGGAAAATTTACAAAAACATAAGAATCGAAAATGCCCATTTTTCTTCATTTTGTTTGGGTCTTAAAACCTCGGTTTTTGGGCGATTTGAAGGAGTTTTTCACGACTTTGAATTGGGTAAGTGTTCTTTAACCAAAAGTGATTATATTTCATAAATCCATGTCTATATTCATCATTTATTTCGGATTTAGATGGAAGAAGTTGGAATTTTTGTAAAACTTTCCAAAAACGAAAAATTTAGATTTAAAGGTCCAATTGACATCGGAATTGGATAATTTTTATATGGTTGAACTCGTAGCGGAACGGGTGTTCGGATTTCGCAAGTTTTTTCGGGATTTGAGACGTGGTTCCCACTATCGAATATTTAAATGAATTTCGAATTTTTATCCGAAAAATTAGTAAATTCATATGGAATTAATTCCTATGATTCGTATTGAGTATATCGAATTGTTTGTGAATAGATTTGAAGCTTTTGGAGACAAATGTAAAAGGAAAAGCTGTGGTCGAGTAATTGATTGAAATTTGCAAAGCAAGGTAAGTGTCGTGGTTAACCTTGACTTGAGGGAATAGAACCCTTAAATTATTTGTTATGTGAAATGCATGTGAACGACGTATAGGCGAGGTGACGAGTGTCTATACGTCGTCAAATTAATTGTTTGCCTACTTACTTGAAAAATTATAAATTATTTTAAATCATGAATTAATTATTGTAATAATTATTTCTCTCCTATTCTTTGTCAAATATTAATCCTTGAATTCTTGCATTAATTGTTACATGCTATTTGAATTATGTGTCTTAATTGTTATTTGACATTTAGCATATTAAATATTAAACTGCCTATTTTCTCTCTGATATCCATAATATCTTGCTATTTGTCATTATTTATTTCATAATTAAATCATAATTATTGTATGGTTGTTGTCTTATAATTTTATATTAATTATTGCATTTATTGGGGAAATTTCTTCTATAAGAATTGGTAAATGAATATATTGGAGGAGCGGGTTGCACGCCGCAACAAAATTGAATTGGTAAATGTATATATTAGAGGAGCGGGTTGCACGCCGCAACAGAATTGATTGAAATAAATATATTGGAGGATCGGGTTGCACGTCGCAACAGAATTGATCGAAATGAATATATTGGAGGATCGGGTTGCACGCCGCAACAGACTTAATAAAAAATTCTATATTGGAGGATCGGGTTGCATGCCGCAACAGACTTATTAAAAGCCCATATTGGAGGATCGGGTTTCACGCCGCAACAGACTTATTAAAAGTCAATATTTGGGGGATTGAAGTGCACGCCGTAATAGACTTATTAAAAGTCAATATTTGGTGGATCGGATTGCACGCCGCAACAGACTTATTAAAAGTCAATATTTGGGGGATCGGATTGCACGCCGCAATAGACTTATTTAAAAGTCAATATTGGGGGATCGGATTGCACGCGCAATAGACTTATTTAAAAATCAATATTGGGGGATCGGATTGCACGCCGCAACAGACTTAATTAAAAGTCTATATATACTTGATTGAAATAAATATATGACAGACTTGATTAAAAAGAATATATTGGGAGAGCGGGTTGCACGCTGCAACAGAGTTGAATGTGAATATATTGTGAGAGCGGGTTGCACGCTGAAACAGAATTGATGGAAATGATAATTGGTTATGACTGCTGAATTTGCTTCAATTATTATAAATGAGTTACCTGATTTGTTTCTATTATTTTTTGTTGTTACTAATATTACATACAGGTTAATGTAAGTGAACCGCCTTAGCCTCGTCACTACTTCGTCGAGGTTAGGCTCAGTACTTACTAGTACATGGGGTCGGTTATACTGATACTACACTCTGCACTTCTTGTGCAGATTTCGGAGTTGGTCCCAATGGCGTACCATAGACTTGTTCGGATTTCAGCTACTCAGAGGAGACTCGAGGTATAACTGCACTGCATTCGCAATTCTGAAGTCCCCGTCTATTTTACTTTAGCCGTGTGTTTGTTTTCAGACAACTTTATTTTATTCAGACCTTTATATGTATTATTCTAGAAGCTCGTACACTTGTAACACCAATTCTGGGATGTTATTTAGACAATGTTATTTTTAAGGATTATTCACTACATTTCAGACTTTACTTCCGCATTTGTTCTTTGTTATTAATAAATTTTAAAAAAAATTATTTTAAAAATGGATAATATTATTCTAATGTTAGCTTGCCTATCAAGTGAAATATTAGGCGCCATCACGGTCTGAAGGTGAGAATTTCGGGTCGTGATAGTTGGTATCAGAGCACTAGGTTACATAGGTCTCACGAGTCACGGGCAAGCTTAGTAGAGTCTCAAGGATCGGTACAGAGACGTCTGTACTTATCTTCCAGAGGCTACAAAGTTTAGGAATAATTCCACTTCTTTCATTCCTTATCGTGCGACATTGATTTATCTTGAAAAACATATCTCATATTCCTTTGTATCCATACGTGTATGACATTGCGCAATCGGTATCAGTTGTGCGTCGACGGTTCGTGATGCCGTAGATGGACTACAAGGGAGCCAGAGATGCTCAAACATTGCCTCAACGTGTGATTCCGACTGAATATGCGAACGTATTGGGAGATCACCTAGTGAATCATGTGGGAGGTGCAACGGACCTGGGCATCTGGTTGATTTATACGAGCTGTGAAGGTTAATATTGTGGATTATCGGACGTGGTGAATTATGACTTCACGTCGAGTGGGGGAGTCCACTATCAACGGATGGATTGCGGGGTCATGTGTTATATCAGTTTTGGCCTTAAATGTATATATGTGGTACTAAAAGGTTCTCCAAATTTTACACATGTTTAAGGCCGGAGATTTTATAGAGGATAAGTTTGGAACTTACGGTATGTCCGCCTACTTAATAATCCTATACTTCAGTACCGAAGGAATTAGAGTAATAACTTTAAATTTACAGAAGGTTTACTCAGCGTGGACGTCATGGTTGCAGATTTTGGGGTGCTTCAGAGGAAGTACAGTGGTTGACGAGATTCTGGACTATGTGGTTCGTGCCAAGATTTGCATGTATGGAGCTCTAATTTTGTGATCGTTGTGTATAAATAGGGTTAAGGGTTACCCTAAAGAAGATTCGAAGAGTATGTTAAGAAATGGGTCAGCTCAACAGTGTTGAGTCAGCATAACAAAAGAAGAAATTGGCCTTGGGAGAGATAATTCTCCACAGGTGTCCGTGGCAAGCCTATGAAGAGGGCAGACCAGCCAATGCAACACCGCCCACTTGGCTCAGTTCTCAGAAATGCTTTTGAAAGAGTTTGTTCCCGGACTCTCCGTAATGCATGGCGCATAGTGTTTGAACGATTGCGTTAGGTCACCATGACAGTGTCATAATATGCCATCAGGTTTAATAAGTTAGCCCGCCATATTTCCTACTTTGCTTCCTACAGCCAAAGAGCGAGTCTACAGACTCATTGAAGGACCCAGTTATAATCGTAAAATTTGGTACGACTCGGGAGCTACATGCTAATACTTCATTTCCGCTAGTGGTAGAAATTGCCAAGATAAGGAGACCTAGTTGTCTCGAAGTTCTGGGGATTCAGTGGATTCTACTCTGTAGGTATAAATCATTATAGCGGGGGCTCGGGTAGTAGGCCAGCCTAGTCCGCACATCGGATTATCCGGGGTGCTTCAGTAAGTTCTTTTAATGCACCACTGACATGAGTTCCTAAAAATGGTTATTCCAGTTATCTGGCACAGACACAATATGAGCAGCCAAACCCACAAAGGGGTTGTTATAAATACGGTGATACCAGGCACATCATGAAAAAATTGTCCCAAACTCGGGAGAGATATATTTCATCAAAGCACTCAGGCTACATGCCCCATTGCAATTACTACACCACCCACACAATCAGTTAAGGGTGGAGGACAGGCGGGTAGAAGGCGTCCTAGAGGTGGAGACCCAGCCGTTGTTATATTTTTTTATGGTATGGCGGAGGTCGTTACATCAGAAGGTATCGTTACAGGTACGACCACGATCTAAAATAAAGAAATAATTTCCTTAGCTTTATTTGATTCTGAGTATCAAAACGAGTCCTCCTATTGTGCTCCACTTATGAGTGAGGTTCGTAATTTTATAATCTATTTATGTTTTACTCCTGTTGGGAGATTCTATAGAGATAACTACGTATATCATTCCATGTTGGTCACTAATAAGAGCTGTGAGGCTAAATGTGGCTTTCTACTACTCATATCGATAAGTTTTGATGTAATTTCAGGATAATTAATTACAAATTGTGAATTATATGCCCTACCGGTGTAGGGTTCATTATGTGTTGTGATTTTGTGTAACCAAAATTATTTAAAAGGAGAAAATTAAAATTTTTGATTGGCACGATGTGCATATTACTTGTGATTCAAAACTGAGGACGAGATTCTTGCATTTTAATATAAAATAATATGTTTAAACCGAGCTACAAGTTGCGGTGGAAGTTATATAAGGACGAGATCTTTGTGAGGAAAATTCTTGTGTTTAAGTTCTCCCTTGTGAAATTAAATTTGTACTATAGCAATAATAAGGAGTCATGCCTATTAGGCTTATTTGAAAATTCTTGTATGAAATTTTCTGTGCATACTTGCCAAATTCGTGTTGTAATTATTGAGTTTTAACCTACGAGGTAGGTGACCGCCCAGGTGGCGTTAAATGCAACTCATTAATTCGGGTAAATAATTACGAGGTATTCATGACTCACATCTCGTTATCAGTATTGTGAAGGTTTGAAACAAGATTTTTGTTAACATGGAGTTAATTGACGATTCTGTAATTGATTATGAACAACTATCAAGACCAGATTGACCCAGAAGGATGCCCCATCTAGATGGTCAGACGAGTGTGAGTTGAACTTTCAGAAGCTCAAGACTGCTTTGACTACGATGCCAGTGTTGGTATTACCCACAGGTTCAGGATCTTATACGGTGTATTGTGATGCATCTCGCATTGGGCTTGGTGCAATATTGATGCAGGATGGTAAGGTGATTGCATATGCGTCGCGACAGTTGAAAGTTCACGAGAAGAATTATCATGTTCAGGACTTAGAATTAGTAGCCATTGTTCATGCGCTGAAGATTTGGAGGCATTACCTCTACGGTGTCTCGTGTGAGGTATTTACTGATCATCGTAGCCTTCAGTATCTGTTCAAACAAAAGGATCTTAATTTGAGGCAGAGAAGATGGTTGGAGTTGTTGAAAGACTATGATATCACCACTTTGTATCACCTCGAAAAGGCCAATGTGGTGGCTGATGCTTTGAGTAGAAAGGCTGTGAGTATGGGAAGTCTTGCGTATATTTCGGTTGGTGAGAGGCCATTAGCTGCAGATGTTCAGACTTTGGCTAATCAGTTCATGAGGTTAGATGTTTCAGTACCTAGTCAGGTTCTGGCTTGCACAGTCGCTCGGTCTTCTTTATATGAGCATATCAGAGAGAGGCAGTATGATGATCCTCATTTACTTGTCCTTAAGGACACGGTGCGGCATGTCGATACTAAACATGTTGCTGTGGGAGAAGATGGAGTTCTGCGAATGCAGGGTCGTATTTGTGTGCCTAATATGGATGGGCTTCGTGAATTGATTCTTGAAGAGGCACACAGTTCGAGGTACTCTGTTCATCCAGGTACTGCCAAAATGTATCAAGATTTTGCAGCAACATTATTGGTGGAGGAGAATGAAAAGGGATATAGTTGCATATGTAGTTCGGTGTCTGAATTGTCAGCAAGTTAAGTACGAGCATCAGAGACCTGGTGATTTTGTTGTTGGGCTTCCACAGACTCAGAGAAAGTTCGACGTAGTATGGATCATTATGGACAGGTTGACCAAGTTGGCACATTTCATTCCGGTAGCAGTTACCTATTCTTCAGAGCGGTTAGCGGAGATTTACATCTGCGAGATTGTCCGCCTTCACGGTATGCTCGTGTCTATTATTTCAAATCGAGGTACGCAGTTTACCTCACACTTTTGAAGAGCTATACAATGTGAGTTAGGCACACAGGTTGAGTTGAGTACAACATTTTCTCCACAGACAGACGGACAGTCAGAGCGCACCATTCAGATATTGGAAGATATGCTTCGCGCTTGTGTTATGGACTTTGGAGGTTCTTGGGATCAATTCTTGCCACTTGCTAAGTTTGCTTATAATAATAGCTACTAGTCGATCATTCAAATGGCTCCATATGAGGCATTATATGGAAGGCGATACCGATCTCCAGTTGGTTGGTTTGAACCGGGAGAGGCTCGGTTGTTGGGTACCGGTTTGGTACATGATGCCTTGGATAAGGTCAAGGTTATTCAGGATCAACTTCGCACAACTCAGTCTAGGAAAAAAGTTATGCCGACCGTAAAGTTCGTGATATTGCATTCATGGTTGGAGAAAGAATATTACTCCGGGTTTCACCTATAAAAGGTGTAATGAGGTTCGAAAAGAAGGGCAAGTTGAGCCCTAGGTATATTAGACCCTTTGAAATTCTTGAAAGGGTGGGTGAAGTAGCCTACAAGCTTGCATTACCACCTAGTTTATCAACGGTTCATCCGGTGTTCCATGTGTCTATGCTCCGAAAATATCATGGTAATCCGTCCCATGTGTTAGATTTCGGCTCAGTCCAATTGGACAAAGATTTGACTTACGAGGAGGAGCCGGTGGCTATTCTAGCCCGGCAGGTGCGACAGTTGAGGTCTAAGAGTTATCCTTCAGTTCGAGTACAATGGAGAGGTCAGCCGGTAGAGGCATCTACCTGGGAGTCCGAGTCGGACATGAAGAGTAAATATCCACACTTTTTCACCAGCTCAGATACTTTTTCTAACTCCGTTCGAGGACGAACGTTTGTTTTAGAGGTGGAGAATGTGATGACCCAAAATGTCTTCTTTAAATTTAATAAGTAATTTTGTGTTCTAAGACCTCAAAAATCACTATTTATCATTTCTCGACTTGCGTGCATAGCCCGTAAAATTTTCCGGAAAGTTTTTATGTGAAAAATGGATTAAAATGTGAAATAGAGCTTTAAAACTAAATTGAGTTGACTTTGGTCAACCTTTTGAGCAAACGGACCCGGATCAGTATTTTGACAGTTCCGGTAGCTCCGTATCATGATTTGGGACTTGGGCGTATGCCCGAAACTTAATTTGGAGGTCCCTAACTCAAGTTATGACCATTTAACGGAAACTAGTAATTTAAAGGCTAAAGATTTCCAAGTTTGACTACGGGGTTGACTTTTTGATATCGGAGCCGGAATCCGATTCTAGAAATTTGAATAGCTCAGTTATCTCATTTATGACTTGTGTGCCAAATTTGAAGTCATTCCGGATTCATTTATTATATTTTGGCATGAGATTTGCAAATTGAAAAGTTTAAAACTCAAAGTTTGAATCGAGAGGTGAATTGTAATTTCAGTGTTGTTTGACGTGATTTTAAACCCCAAGTAAGTTTGTATTATGTTACATAACTTATTGGTATATTCGGACGGGGTCCCGAGTACCCCGAGTGTGATTCGAATCGAAATCGGAACAAAAAATTGGACTTAAGCAAAAATCTGGAATTTTACTGCTTCTGGTGCCTTCGCTTCTTCGAAGCCTTGGCTGCAGAAACCGCAGGTGCGGAAAGTTGAACGCAGCCACGCGTCCGCAGAAGCGGACTCTGCGATCGTAGAAGCAGATTGCAGGGCAGATGCGCATTTTCCTCCACAGATGCGAGGCTTTGCCTGGCCAGCCCTTCTTCGCAGAAGCGGCGTTTTCAGTCGCAAAAGAGACATCGCAGATACGACAATTTCATCGCAGAAGCAGAAAATTTACAGAAACATAAGAACCGAAAAATGTCCATTGTTCTTCATTTCGTTTGGGTCTTAAAACCTCGGTTTTTGGGAGATTTGAAGGAGTTTTTCACGACTTTGAATTGGGTAAGTGTTCTTTTACCAAAAGTGATTATATTTCATAAATCCATGTCTATATTCATCATTTATTTCGGGTTTAGATGGAAGAAATTTGAATTTTTGTAAAACTTTCCAAAAACGAAAAATTTAGATTTGAAGGTCCAATTGACATCGGAATTGGATAATTTTTGTATTGTTGAACTCGTAGCGGAACGGGTAATCGGATTTCGCGAGTTTTCCCGGAATTTGAGACGTGGATTTCACTATCGAATATTTAAATAAATTTCAGATTTTTATCTGAAAAATTAGTAAATTCATATGAAATTAATTCCTATGATTCGTATTGAGTATATCGAATTGTTTGTGAATAGATTTGAAGCTTTTGGAGACAAATTTAAAAGAAAAAGCTGTGGTCGAGTAATTGATTGGAATTTGCAAAGCGAGGTAAGTGTCGTGGTTAACCTTGACTTGAGGGAATGGAACCCTTAAATTATTTATTATGTGAAATGCATTTGAACGACGTATAAGCGAGGTGACGAGTGTCTATACGTAGTCAAATTAATTATTTGCCTACTTACTTGAAAAATCATAAATTATTTTAAATCATGAATTAATTATTGTAATATATGTTTCTCTCCTATTCCTTGTCAAATATTAATCCTTGAATTCTTGCATTACTTGTTACATGCTATTTGAATTATGTGTCTTAATTGTTATTTGACATTTAGCATATTAAATATTAAACTGCCTATTTTCTCTCTGATTTTCATAATAACTTGCTATTTGTCATTGTTTATTTTATAATTAAATCATAATTATTGTATGGTTGTTGTCTTATAATTTTATATTAATTATTACATTTATTGGGAAAATTTCTTCTATAAGAATTGGTAAATGAATATATTGGAGGAGCGAGTTGCACGCCGCAACAGAATTGATTGAAATGGATATATTGGAGGATCGGGATGCACACCGCAAAAGACTTATTAAAAGTTCATATTGTATATATTGGAGGAGCGGGTTATACGTCGCAATAGAATTAATCGAAATGAATATATTGGAGGATCGGGTTGCACGCCGCAACAGACTTATTAAAAAAGTCCATATTGGAGGATCGGGTTGCACGCCGCAACAGACTTATTAAAAAATTCCATATTGGAGGATCGGGTTGCACGCCGCAACAGACTTATTAAAAGTCAATATTTAGGGGATCGGGTTGCACGCCGCAACAGACTTATTAAAAGTCAATATTTGGGGGATCAGATTGCACGCTGCAATAAACATATTTAAAAGTCAATATTGGGGGATCGGATTGCACGCCGCAATAGATTTATTTAAAAATCAATATTGGGGGATCGGATTGCACGCCGCAACAGACTTATTTAAAAGTCTATATATACTTGATTGAAATAAATATATGACAGACTTGATTAAAAGAAATATATTGGCAGAGCGGGTTGCACGCTGCAACAGAATTGAATGTGAATATATTGTGAGAGCGGGTTGCACGGTGCAACAGAATTGATGGAAATGATAATTGGTTATGACTGCTGAATTTGCTTCAATTATTATAAATGAGTTACCTGATTTATTTCTATTATTTGTTGTTGTTACTAATATTGCGTACAGGTTAATGTAAGTGAACCGCCTTAGCCTCGTCACTACTTTGTCGAGGTTAGGCTCAGCACTTACCAGTACATGGGGTCGGTTGTATTGATACTACACTCTGCACTTCTTGTGCAGATTTCAGAGTTGGTCCCAGCGGCGTACCATAGACTTGTTCGGATTTCAGCTACTCAGAGGAGACTTGAGGTATAACTGCACGACGTTCGCAATTCTGAAGTCCCCGTCTACTTTACTTTAGCTGTGTGTTTGTTTCCAGACAACTTTATTTTATTCAGACCTTTATTTATATTATTCTAGAAGCTCGTGCACTTGTGCCACCAATTCTGGGATGGTATTTAGACACCGTTGTTTTTAAGGATTATTCACTATATTTCAGACTTTACTTCCGTATTTGTTCTTTATTATTAATAAATTTTAAAAAAAATTATTTTAAAAATGGATAATATTATTCTAACATTGGCTTGCCTAGCAAGTGAAATGTTAGGCGCCATCATGGTCCGAAGGTGGGAATTTCGGGTCGTGACAAAACCCTAATTTATTTTTCTCCAACAGTGCGACTCTCACTGAATTACTCCATGCGATGTAGTTCTCAATTCCAGTTAATTGTTGCGGAATTAAAATACTACCTAGTGTATCTGATGGATACATGTAGAGAGGATGACATGGATGAATATCAGTGAATTTCTCCGAATTGCTTTTCTCCACTTCTGTGATTCTTTGCGTCATTTTTGAATTGGATTTCTAAGCAAAAGACACGATTAATAAGAGGAACCTTTTCTAGTCTCTGTCAGCGGTGAGATTTACAGCAGAATAATAAAAAATCGGATCCCATTACAAATGAGGACTAAGTCCTTATATTTACAGGAGATTGAAAACCTAGGGTTTGCTCGAAATCGAGATCTTCAAATAAATTGACTATCAGCTATCCTCCATTTCTCAGATTCTCAGCTCAAATATGCCATGGAATCATAGCTCTGATATCATATTGAAAAGGAAACATATATGAGTTTGAGAGAGAAGAACAATCGCAGATAAAGATAGAGAGAGAACTACTCTGTATTGCCTTTGTAAAAAGTATAAAATGAAGTAGTTAGTTGTTACACTTGTAACCCTTGAACTATTTATAATAATAATACTATACCTCAACTTATACAATTAATTAACTAACCTACTAACTCTCTTTACAACTAACTCTGTACAACTACAACTGCCTATGTACAACAGCTACTGCTATGACCAATTTCTACAGAAACTTTCTTTGTAATTTCAGTGCGCTGTCTCTCCTTCTCGAGACTATTTTTGAACCGCTGAATTCGTGTGGTTCACATTGTGCAATTTTAATTTTAACGGGTCTGTGCTAGCTAGTTTAGCACCAAAATTAGAATGTACGGGGAGATGTATTTAGTCCAAACCAGATGGATAAGAATAGTAAGAAGTAGAATGAAAAATATTATTTATTAAGACAGCCTAAGAGCTTGAACACTAGAATGGGCTCATAAACCTTTGTAATATTACATAGGGAGTCAAGGAAATAGAGAAGAAAAATTAGTGAGAAGAAGTAAACTTACGCCATAGAGATTATAATCGTTTTATAAGCTTTTGTGATAGCTAATACTCTTATTGACATCTAATTTAAAGTCTTGCTTATATGGCCGTTTTTCTTTCTCGATTTGAACTAAATTACTAGAATAATAATAATGTTGGTTAATGAATAAGATAAAGACTTACTCGCACTTGGTATTCATATCAAATTAAAATATACTTTTCAGATAGTTATCACTTAACTATGACTAATAATATATATTCTTATTTTAATTATTAAAATTAAATTACTTGATAATTTAGTAAACACCCGATTTGTGCAAGTATTTACAACGACCATGTTATGAAATTGCTGCCATGAACTTTTCTCCGTGCAAGTTACGTTACAGCCACGAAATAGGAAAAATTAATTACATCAATAGGAGTATAGAATATAGATAGATGTGAAATCCAAAAGAAATGAAGTCCTTTTCGTCTCTCACCGCCCATAAGGTGAAAGGTGGAAATTGATGGCAAACTATCCACTCATATTTGAAGCTTTGTCAGCGACTAGTCATGATTTTCCATTATTTGCTTGATTGAGGTACATTTATCTACAATTATCTTAGTCTCTTTATCAAAACTATCTTAACACGATTTTACCATTTAAATCAACTCTACAACTGCAAATCCACAATTATTTTCCATTTCTAGTGTTTTCATGCAAAAGAAATTTTTTGTCCCGTGTATCTTTTATTTGGAAGGTGATAATATTCTTTTATGCTATGATAATCTATATTTATATTTATATCTATAATCTATAATATATTTAAAAACAGGAAGTCCTTAACTTAAAAGTTAAATTATAAAATTATCCTTTTAGTTAATATCCTATTTAATTTATAAAAAAAAAACCTAAAACAAATCTTCAGGGAGCCGTGCGTCTTTGGCGAAGAGTCGCAATATTTTGTTGCCTTCTCTATAAAGAAATACAAATTTCTGAATGGGTACTTTTTCTTCTCTGTTAATGCTTTTGAATGCGCCGAACTTGTTCAACCAATTTATTTTTTCCGATATCTATCTTTGGTGAAATCGATATGTAAGTTCACTGCTATTTACATAGCGAAAAATATATGTTTAAACTTTTCATGCTGCTCTTTGCCTTTGTTTCTCAACTAAGGTTCTGAGATGGGTTTACAATTTCTAATTGAATCGAAATTTTTTCTGATTAGAGTTAATCAAGTTTGAAGTTTTTCGGACTAAGTTTTTATGTTTCTATGTTGTTTTTGTTTTCTGCATCAAAATAGTCATGGACAAGGCATAAATTTGCTTTCAGTTATGTTCGTGCTTTCTAATTCTTGCTCTAGCTTTAACTGGCCGGGGAATACTGATGCTTGGCCAAAATGTTATATTTTTTATATATTATCCGCCTTATATGTTGTTAGTTTAGAGGTTAATTGTGCAACGTTTGAGCTAAATTATGTTGTTTTATGTGTAGGAGCATCGGAAGACATATACGAGTGAAAGTTGCACAAAAAGAGGACAAAAATACTAGAAAAAATCACAAAAGCACGAAATACCCAAACCGTGCTACAGACCAAGTTTTGCGAGGTCTATAGCCAGTTTGACCGCACTACAGACCAGGCTTCACGAGGTCTATAGCCAGCTTGACCGAGCTACAGACCAGGCTTCGCGAGGTCTATAGCCAGCTTGACCGAGCTACAGACCAGGCTTCACGAGGTCTATAACCAGGTTGACCGCGCTATAAGCCTGGGTTCACGAAAGAAAAGAAAACCAATATTGGGACTCAATATTCGTTCTATTTTAACAAATTTTGGTCATGTACAATGTGTGTTTTTATTTTCTGTTGATAAGTCATTGGGCGCTCATTGGGACCGTTTTCTCGTGGTTATATCATATTCCTCAAATTACCAATTTTACTAACAGTTTATTCACCCAAGAACCCATGGCACCTATGTTGTGGTTTTCTACTTTAACTTCTTGTAATGATTTTTCAAGTCAAAAGTAACAAATATCTTTTAACCTTAGGAATTCAGTGCAAGAACATAAAAACTAATAGGAACATCAATATATATATTAAGATACCGTAGCATAATTAGACTTATACCAAATATATAAAGCCTCCTCTACATAAATATATTAGGATTAAAACGGAAAGTAGGATTAGGATACCGTAACATAATTAGACTTTACTAATAATTGTGGAATCCATCAAAGTTCAGAGTGCATGAGGTAAGATTTGCATCACTGGAAACTATTTCGGGCTCTTAAAAGGAGCCGGCTTCCATAATCAAAGATGATTCGGTTAGATTATTTTATGTAGAACTCCATGTCCATAGACCATGGTATATTCGTTTTGAATACCTCCCGAATTAAGGAGTTGAATGTTGGCTTGAATTTGCTTGACAATACCCTTTCATTTCTATTTTCTGAAGTGTCAGTTTACTTGAAATTTATTTTTCTCATGGCAATTACTCTTTATATACTATAATCCTTCAATAATATCAGATAATGCATACGCATGGTGTTGATATGTTCAAGAGTAATTAATTTTTTATTTGTTTTCGTTCCTTTTCAAGAAAATAAACATGTTTTTATATTTAGGAATTATATATGATTTAGATTCTTACAATTTTATTGTCATTGTGATAGAATCACTTTTGTACTTTATTTATATTTTAGTTTTGTACTTTTAGTCTTAGTTTCTTAAAATTTTAGTCTAATTGACCTATCCCAAACTTGGCCGAATAGAAAGTTCAGGAGTGAAATAACTCCTTCAAACTTTAACTATCGGCTCATTTCTTCTTCTCATTGACATTTGACTCTTTCTTCTTTATCTCTAATATATTCCAAGCTTCTTCGTGTGAAACATGAATACAAGACAACTCTAACAAAGTGTTAAAAAGTTGTATGATAAAATCTTTCGTATCATAAATAGCTCTAGCATATGCATGTTCGATGAAAGATATTGACATAGACTTATAGCTCTGCACATTTATTGTCACGACCCAAATATCTAATCAGTCATGATGGCGCCTATCATGGAACTAGGCAAGCCGACATTCTCAATATGCTTTCAATATATAATAGAAGTGAGCTAAAACAGTTAAGCTAACTGAAGGTTTACATAATAACGGGATAAAAAACCAAAACACTAGAGCGGAATGATAGCCCGGCATCGGGGTGTCACTAAATCGTGAGCATCTAACAACCAATCTAGAAAATAGAGTCTACTACAATCTGTGCCAAATGACAATACAAGAGAAAAAAGATAATAAGAAAGGAGAAACAAGGACTGCGGACACTGGCAGCTACCTCGTAAGTCTCCGATAATCAGCCTGGGCATGAACTCAGCGACCGCCAGAACCATACACACCTGGATCTGTACATGAAGTGCAGGGTGTAGCATCAGTACAACCAACTCAGCAAGTAACAAAATTAAATAAGGAACTAAAAAGTAGTGACGAACTATAAAAAAATACAGATCATTTCAAAAGTTTTCAGTAAAGAGTGAACATGCTTTCAAATCTGGTGGTATAGGTCAAATCAGTTCGAGCTCAAGTAAAACAGATATTAATCTTCCAGAAATTTCACAACAACAACAGATAACAACTAAGTGCAACAATAAATAAAAGCAAGTACAACATCTCAAGGCAGCAGTCACTCAACTCATCTCAACAGCTCATACTCTCGGCTCTCAGCTCTCAATACACACTCTCAATAGGTACATGCGCTCACTAGGGTGTACAGACTCCAGAGGGGCTCCTTCAGCCCAAGCGCTACATTGTTGGGGCGCGCAGCCCGATCCAATATTATTGCGGCGTGCAACCCGATCCAATATTGTTGCGGCGTGCAACAATATATATATATATATATATATATATATATATATATATATATATATATATATAGCCCGAAGGCTTATTTCGGCGTGCAACCCGATCCATATACCTCACAGCTCGCAGCTCAACACTCAGGCCCTATCTCAGTCACTAACCTCTCCAGCCCCTCGAGCTCACAGAATATCATAATAATTAGCCCATACAAAGAATGCAACAAGTATCAACAAGAAATGAGAGGGAACAGAGATATAACACACAAGTAAGAATGTGACTAAGTACAAAACAACAATTAGTAGTCAATTCAATAAGTATACGACCGTTGCGGGTCCCAACAGTGATATCATATGGCCTAAGCATGGTTTCTAACATGAAAGTCACTCAATTTCTCAAAGACAAGGAAAAACAAGTAATAACAATGGCTATTTGACTTTACAGTCTCACGGGACGGACCAAGTCACAATCCTTTATGGTGCACGCTCACACACCCGTCATCTAGCATGTGCGTCACCTCTAAATATTCATATCATACCAATTCTCGGGGTTTCATACCCTCAAAATCAGATTTAAGACTGTTACTTACCTCAACCGTAAAGAAATCCTACTCTGAAATGCCTTTGCCTCTCGAATCGGCCTCTAAATGCCCCGAATCTATCCACAAACAGTACAAGATAATCAATATTAGCTAAAAGGATCAATTCCACAAGAAAACTACTAAAATATAGTCCAAAATCCGAAATCGGCTCAACCCGTCCCCCCAGGCCCACGTCTCTAAACCCGACGAAAGTCACAAAACCTGAAAGTCCATTCACTCACGTGTCTAACGATACCAAATTTATCAAAATCCGACCTCAATTGCCCCTCCAAAACCCCAACATTCACTCTCCAATTCCCAAGCCCTAATATCCCAAATCTCACCTCAAACACTCACCAACTAGGTGTAAAATCAGTGGGAAAATATCATTATTGAAGATAAATAGGCATAAGGAACTTACCTCAGTGATTACTCCGAAATCTCTCTGAAAATCCCCAAAATCCGAGCTCAAAAATGATGAAAATGGTGAAAAGTCTCGAAGTGTTCTATTTATAGGCTCTGCCTAGACTTCTCGCACCTGCGGCTCCATTTCCGCATCTGCGGGAAAAGCCCCGCTTCTGCGAAAAAATCCCTAAACACATGCCTCCGCTCCTGCGATCAAGTGACTGCATCTGCGCTCTTCGCCGGTGCGGGAACTATATCGCACCTGCGGTCCAAACTCACACCTGCACCCCTAAATCCACTTCTGCGACCATCGCAAGTACGGGAATTCCATCGCACCTGAGTCCTCTACCCAGATCCTCCTTAGCCGCATCTGCGGCTCCTCCTTCGCTTCTGCGGGCTCGCACCTGCAGTTCCCACTCCGCAGGTGTGGGTACACCAGTAGCTGCAACTTCAACTGCAATTCCTCAACTCCTATCAAACCATTAACCACCCGAATCACTCAAGACAATATCAAAACACCAATTATACCCGGATTCAAGCTTAAAGAACTTCTAAACTTCAAATTCCATAAACGACGCCGAAACCTACCAAACCACGTCCGATTGACCTCAAATTTTAGACACAAGTCAAAAATGACACCACGAGCCTATTTCAACTTCCAAAAATTCAATCCGACCCCGATATCAAAATTTCCACTGCCGGCCAAAATCGCCAAAATTTTAATTTTCGCCAATTCAAGCCTAATTCTACTACGGACCTCCAAATCACATTCCGGACGCGCTCCTAAGTCCAAAATCACCTAACGGAGCTAACAAAACAATAAAAATTCAAATCCTAGGTCGTCTTTCCACAAATCCGAGGTAGTGCCGCCAAATCTTCAAGGCATGAACAATAGCTGTTAACTCAAGATCATGGACAGGATAGTTCTTCTCATGGGTCTTTAACTAGTGCGAAGCATAAGCAATCACTCTACCCTCCTGCATCAGAACACATCTAATAACTATCCGCAAGGCATCACAATACACTGTGTAAGAACCAAAAGCTGATGGCAGAACTAGAACTAGGGCCGTGGTCAAGGCAGTCTTGATCTTCTGAAAGCTCTCCTCGCACTCATCCGACCACTTGAATAAGCTACCCTTTGGGTCAATTTGGTCAAGGGCGATGCAATAGATGAAAAACACTCCACAAAACGACGGTAATAGCCCGCCAAACCAAGAAAGCTCCTAATCTCCGTGGCTGAGGATGGTCTAGGCCAACTCTGCACCGCCTCTATCTTCTTCAGATCCACCTGAATGCCCTCGCTGGATACCACGTGTCCCAAGAACGCCACTGAACCGAGCCAAAACTCATACTTGGAGAACTTTGCATAAAGCTTCTCCTCCCTCAATCTCTGTAACACAATTCTCAGATTTTGGGCATGTTCCTCTTGGCTACGCGAGTACACCGCGATATCATCAATGAATACAATAATGAACGAGTCCAAATAAGGTTGAAACACATTGTTCATCAAATACATGAATGCTGTTGGGGCATTAGTCAGCCCAAAAGACATCACAAGGAACTCATAATGGCCATATCGGGTCCTGAAAGTTGTCTTAAGAATATTCGAATCCCGAATCTTCAGCTGGTGATACCCTGACCTCAAATCAATCTTTGATAACATCCTCACCCCCTGAAGCTGGTCAAATAGATCATCAATATGTGGCAAGGGATACTTGTTCTTGATTGTGACCTTGTTTAACTGCCTATAGTGAATGCACATCCTCATATAACCATCTTTCTTCTTTATAAATAGAACCGGTGCACCCCAAGGTGATACGCTAGGCTGAATAAACCCCTTTATCAAGGAGTTCTTGAAATTGTTCCTTCAACTCCTTAAACTCCGCCGGTGCCATACGATATGGTGGAATAGAAATGGACTGAGTGCCCGACACCAAATCAATATCCCTGTCAGGCGGCATGCCCAACAGGTCTGCAGGAAACACATCCGAAAAGTCACGCACCACCGGAATAGAATCAATGGCAGGAGTCTCTGTACTAACATCCCTCACAAAAGCCAAATAGGATAGACAACCCTTCTAAACCATCCGCTGAGCCTTCAACTATGAAATCACTCTACTGGAAACATAGTCTATAGAACCTCTCCACTCAACCCTCGGCAACCCCGGCATCGCCAACGTCACAGTCTTAGTGTGACAATCTCAAACAACATGACATAGAGACAACCAATCCATACCCAATATCACATCAAAATCGACCATACTGAGCAGCAAAAGATCCACTCTAGTCTCCAGGCCCCAATAGTCACTACGTATGATGAAACATACGAATATATGGAACCAAGGTCAAATAATATAGAAGCCTCCCTGTGGCACACTGAGAAAATACTTGTGATCACTGCATCTGAAGAAACAATATCTGGCCTTCCAAGAAAAGCATAGAATCGGGCAATACAAATAATTGGAATTAATTCCATATGAAAATACTAGTTTTCCAACAAAAATCCGAAATTTAACTCAAAAATCGTCTGTGGGGCCCACATCTCGGAATTCAACAAAACTCATAAAATCCGACAACTCATTCAATTTCGAGTCCAACCATACTAGTTTCACTCAAATCCGACTCTGAATCGACATCAAAATCTCAAAAATTCATTTTATGAAATGTCTACAATTTTTCCCAAATTTTCATCTCAAAACAATAATTAAATAATGAAATCAATGGTATATTCGTGTATATTTACCAAATTCGATTTAGAATTACTTACTCCGATGTTTTTCTTTGAAAATCTCTCAAAAATCGCCTCTCTCCAAGCTCCAATTTGTCAAAAATAGAAAATGGGACGAAGTCCCATTTTTTTTATAACTTAAAGTTTCTGTCCAGGCGTGCCCCCGGTCGCTGCCCCCGGACTCTACCCTCGATCGCTGCCACCGATTGAAGGAAACCAGATACAGGCATCAAAAAAATTCCAGTAGCTGTTTAAGTCCAAATTTCGATCCGTTAACCATCCGAAATTCACTTGAGGCCCTCAGGACCTCAACCAAATACACCAACAAGTCCTAAAATATCATAGGAACTTAGTCAAAACCTCTAATCACATCAAACAATGCTAAAACCACAAATCATACCCCAATTCAAGCTTAATGAAACTTAATAATTTTTCCACATTCGATGCCGAAACCAAACAAATCAATTCCGATTGACCTCAAATTTCGCACACAAGTCATAACTGACATAACAGAGCTATGAAAATTTTCAGAATTTGATTCAGACTCCGATATCAAAAAGTCAACTCCCCTGCACACTTTCAAACTTAAATTTTTATTTTAGCCATTTCAAGCCTAATTTAGCTACGGGCCTCCAAATAATTTTTTGGACACGCTCCTAAGTCTGAAATCACCATACAGAGCTATTGGAATCATCAAAACTTTATTCCGGGGTCATTTATATATAAGTCAATATCCGATCAATATTTTAACTTAAGCTTTAAACCAATATGGAACTAAGTGTTCCAATTCATTCCAAAACCTCACTGGACCCGAACCAATCACCCCAACAAGTCACATAATAACTTTAAAGCATACATTGAGCAGTAGATGGGGGAACATGGATGTAATACTCAAAACGACCGGCCGGGTCGTTACATACAAACATATGGTTTATGATTTTACAAAGGTTTCCTACACAATGCTTTTAACTAAGCTAAGTAGGAATTACAAGTAAATTACTTTGACAAAGATGCTACACAACTAAGGACTTATGATGATTCAATGCAGGAAACTGGTCCTTCGTTATGTTGCTCTTTGTTCTTGACGCCTTGAATGCCACTTGCAGATTGGCAATACACTTGAGAGAAAGCTTGATGAATTCTTGAGTATGCAAGTGTGATATTTTTCCTTTGCTTCATGTTAATATTACAAAAGTGACATCACTTGATGAATGATGCAAGCATGTTTGGTACAAAGGAATTCCCCATAAAGTGACTGCTCCACTGTTTGCACTGTTGCGTGTATGCAGAGGAACAATTGCGGTCACTTTACAAATGTGGAGAGTTGACTGGTACTGTCTGTAAGGTAACTGGTGCCGATCTGTTCCATCAGTTATTTCTTGGACTCTAAATGTTGGAATATGTCCCAGACTTGAGACTTGTTGATCTTTGAGCACTCAGAGGATGTGGAACAGGTTCTCCATCTGGTTCTCAACAAAGTTTATTAAATCATCAAAACATAGCAAGAGACATAACTTATCAGTTGTCAATTGCCATTACTGAGGCATCGCCAAAACCTTTGGTAGCAAATGTATGGAAATATTCATTTATCGTAATCATGGTTAAGATGTGTTTTTCATTAAGTAAACATAAGCCATTGATATTAGTATGGGACACATCATCATCCATCCAAGTTATAAGAACTTGGGGAAATGGAGACAACATAGAAAACTGAGAGGAATCAGATTACCCATGTTACACTGTATTCTGAATCTACCTAGAGAAAAATTAAATGAGCTTTTTATACTTGTAAATTATTCTGACTGGGGTTCAAACTTGTTCACTTTGTCAGTGTTTAACGACAAGTTTAAAACCGTAAACTTGACCATATATTAGGTTACAAGTTAAATAATAATAAAAACGTCAACAATCTGTGATATGGACCAGTTCTACCGCTCCTCTGAATATGCGGAAGAAAATAAAAAACTTTAGGGATTTACAAAATTAAAGCCTGCACCAACATTGATTACACATATATATGTATTAATGTATACAAATTAGAGAAACCAGTAAGAACATGATAAGAAAGACTGACCTTGGCTCTTTAATTTTTAGTTATTGTACTGTTCTATAGTTTCAGATAGTATTTTTATCAATCAGGCTTTGTTATTATTTAGATACTCATTTACTCAGTGACACCGGATTTTGGGAGTGTATTTATATCAGTATTTGTGGGATTTTCTATTGAATTCAAATATTATGTTTTCAAACCTAAGAGAATTTGTGGTTTATTGAGATTGTCGGCTTGCCTAGTATTGATATAGGCGCCATCACGACATGCAGATTTTGGATCGTGATGTTATTGTTTCACGTTTTTTTTTGTTGAACATAGGCTAGGTTGATGCCCTCCTCTGTTATGCTGTAATTATTTTTTTGTGAGCAATATAAGGACTACGCCTTCTAATGGCGTAAATTGTATAAATAAATAAAAAATATCACTTTTTGAGGCCTTAAGCATTTCTTTCATTGAGGTTTTGGTTATGTCCCCGTCGTTGTTATTTTTGGATGATAAAGCCGGAGTCTTGGCCAAAATTCCCATCACCACGGGAGGTTAAAGCCTGGGTAGATGGATTAATTAAAAAAGAATAATGGGTTACATTAAATATAAAATTTCTAAATTAATAGATTTTTCACAAGAAATAAAAAAGATAGTTAATTTACCCCATAAACTAAAGAAGACGAAAATGTATCATTTATCAGCTTAAATCGGCTAGCCTAAAAGTTCAAAACTTATAACAACAACAACAACAACAATAACCCAATAAAATCCCACTAATGGGGTCTGGGGAGGGTAGTGTGTACGCAGACCTTATCCCTACCCCGAAGGAGTAGATAGGCTATTTCTGAAAGACCCTCAGCTAAAAAAAATAAAAAGACAAAAGGACAAAATTCAATATTAGTATCACAACAACAATCATAGAAAAAATAGGAACACCGTGAAATCCAAAAGAAAGATGCAAAGCAAAAGGAGACAATATTAGTAAATATTAGTATCACCACAACAATCATAAGAAAAATAGGAACACCATGAAATCTAGAAGAAAGATGCAAAGCAAAAGCGATAGCTAGTAAATAGGACATGCACTGAAAAGCGAAATAGTAAGCCACAACATTGCCACTAGCTATCTTAGACAAAAACCCTACATGGCTAGTCCCACAATGGTACGAAGTAAGGCACGACTCAACTACCTCCTAACCTACAACCCTAATACTCGACCTCCACATCTTCCTATCAAGTGTCATGTCCTCGAAAATCTGGAGCCTCGCCATATCCTGCCTGATCACCTCTCCCCAATACTTCTTAAGCCGCCCTCTACCTCTTCTCGTGCCCTCCACAACCAGCCGCTCACATCTCCATACTGGAGCATCTGGGCTTCTCCTCTGAACATGTCCGAACCATCTAAGCCTCGATTCCCGCATCTTGTCATCAATGGGAGCTACATGCACATTCTCTGAATATCATCATTACTAATCTTATCTATCCTAGTGTGCCCGCACATCCACCGCAACATACTCATTTCTGCTACTTTCATCTTCTGGATATGTGAGTTCTTAATGGGCCAACACTCATCCCCATACATCATGACCGGTCTAACCACTGATTTATAGAACTTACCTTTGAGTATCGGTGGCACTCTCTTGTCACACATGACTCCAGATACTAACCTCCACTTCATCCATCCTACCCCAATATGGTGTCTGACATCCTCGTCGATCTCCCCTCCCCCTGGATAACCGAATCAAGGTACTTAAAGCTGCCTCTACTCGGGATGACCTGCGAATCAAGACTCACATCCATGCCCGCTTCCCCTGGCTCAGCGCTGAACTTACACTCCAGGTATTCTATCTTCGTCCTGCTCAACTTGAAACCCTTAGACTCAAGAGTCTGTCTCTAAACCTCAAGCCTCTCGTTAACACCGGTTCGCGACTTATCAATCAGAACTATGTCATCGACGAATAGCATGCACCATGGCACATCCCCTTGAATATGGTGTGTTAACGCGTCCATCACCAGGGCGAATAAGAATGGACTGAGCGCAGAACCTTGGTGTAACGCCATTACAACTGGAAAATGCTCAGAGTCGCCTCCTACTGTCCTAACCCGAGTGTTAGCCCCATCATACATGTCCTTAATCGCCATAATGTAGAGAACCGACACACATTTTGCCTCCAGGCATCTCCAGAGAACTTCTCTAAGAACCTTGTCATACGCTTTCTCTAGGTCAATAAACACCATGCTAATTTCAGAACTTAGCATATTGCATATATACACTTCTTGAAACAGCCTTTTCTTTGGAATTAATTTGAAACAAATCATTAGGCATACCTTCTCCATAAAAAACACGAATAAATAATTCAAACAACAACAACAACAACCACCCAGTATAATCTCACTAGTGGGGTCTGGGGAGGGTAGTGTGTACGCAGACCTTACCCCTACCCTATGGTAGAGAGGCTGTTTCCAAATGACTGTACGCAGACCTTACCCCTACCCTATGGTAGAGAGGCTGTTTCCAAATGACCCTCGGCATCCTTCCCTCCAAGAACTCCCCACCTTGCTCTTGGGGTGACTCGAACTCATAACCTCTTGGTTGGAAGTGGAGGGTGCTTACCATCAGAGCAACCCACCTTGTCAAAAAGATCACGAATAAATAATTCAAAAAAGATCATAAAATATCAGAAAATAGATTCCTACATTTTGCAATAAAAATATTTCGCGATATACTAGTTTATTATAGACAACTTTACTAAATACAACTCTTCAAAACTTTTGATTGGAAATTTGAAAATTTGAGTTTTCAATAATGGCATTATTCCTGAATGACACACATAATCACAAAATAAACACATTTACAATTTGTTATTCACAGATTACGGGCTTTTAGATTTTGTTTTCTCTTTGTTTCCAAAAAATATTCTCCAGTCATTAGTATTTGGCTACTCTTCATTTCCTCAAGTTCTTACTTAGTTGAGTGACACATGTCACATTTTAATATATATTAAAGGTATGTATTTAATTAACTAAAACTAAATCTTAACCATGGTTAGAACTTGGTTAATACTGAATATTTTTCTTTAACTGCTGATATTTCCTCTACTTTTTCTATCTATGCACCTAAAATTATTTTTTATCGCCCAAAATTTGTTTAATCCCAACAATCTCGGCAAAAGAGAAAATTTATCAAATTCAAACCAAGGAAATCAAGTACAGTTAATATCGTCAGACCTATATTTCTTAAGATAACAACAAGATTGACATCTGACTTATAATCTAGGGTAGTGACCAAAGTTGAACTCAAAGTTGGTGTGCCTCAAAATAATTATTTAACTACATGAAGCATATACTAAATGAGAGAAACATTTTTTCTTAACAGATTGATATAGAGTAGGTTTTCCATTTAGAAAATTACGTGTAAACTGTGCGAACACAGTCATGGACGTTTCTGCACTTCTTCTACTCACTAGACCTATCTTTGAAGACGACGTCAGATATGAAACAATATGTTGCCAATTGCCATAATTGAGGGATCGCCAAAACTTTTGGTAGCAAATATATGGAAATATTCATTTATCGTAATCATGGTTAAGATGTGTTTTTCATTAAGTAAACATAAGCCATTGATATTAGTTTGGGACACATTATCATCCAGCCAAGTTATAAGAACTTGGGGAAGTTGAGACAACATAGAAAACATAGAGGAATCAGATTACCCATGTTACACTGTATTCTGAATCTACCTAGAGAAAATTTAAATGGGCTTCTTATACTTGACAATTATTCGGACTGGGGTTCAAACTTGTTCAATTAGTCAGTGTCTAACGACAAGTTTAAAACCGTAACCATATATTAGGTTACAAGTTAAATAATAATCAAAACGTCAACAATCCCTGATATGGACCAGTTCTGCCGCCCCTATGAATATGCGGAAGAAAATAAAAAACTTTAGGGATTTACAAAATTAAAGCCTGCACCAACATTGATTATGCATATATATGTATTAATGTATACGGAATCAGAGAAACCAGTAAGAACATGACAAGAAATCCATACATGTGGGATACTAGATTGTACATGTAAACTAAATCAGAGGGCATAGCTTGATGAATGAAATCCTTTACAACATGTAAGTTAATTAAGAGAGATTCATTGCGATATCACGAGCAATGATGTAGAAAGAACTGTATAGTACTTATAATAGATCAAATTGTAAGGTGTTCAAAAAAATTAAAAAAACTGTAGTAAGATTGTGTTGTGTGTATGTGTGAAAGTAAGTTATATTTTTTCTCACTCAAAGCGCAAATGCGTTTCCTATCTTTCCTAATGAGTCTCGCAGTCGAAATAACAAAAGATAATTGTTTTCGGCGAAACGAACAAGATACACTAGAGGAATAATATAGGTAAAATCATGGCAAAATTATTAAGTGATACTCCATATCATGAATACAGGTAAAATCTTCTGGCAAGCTTCTCTTAAGAAGTTTGTTCCGATGAGACACTATTACCTAGCTAGAAGCTCTACTTTTCTATAAGTTCCATTGAGTAAACTTCATTCAATAAAGTTGTAAACTGATTGCTGCTCTCTCCTTCCGTGCGTTCTGGTTCCACCATTCATAATTCAAGATTGTGAAGATTAACAGCAAATTATATCACCAAAATCGTCAATATCTAGGAGCACATCATCAGCCCAATTGATCTCTTCTTGGTAGTTGGAGCAGTCATTAATATAGCTGCTATTATTATATGTTCGTTCATCTTCTGAGTCTCGTCCATGACTTGATGTTCGGCTTGACAAATTGGTGTTGGTTGTACTGTTGTGCAGTAATCTTCATCCTTTTCATGCAACATCGCTTCGATTACTTTTGGAACATCTTGTTCCTCCATATTTACCCCATGATTTTTCTTTGATCTTATATTCTTCTTGATTCGGCACACAACAATATCCTCCTTAGGAATATTGTTTTCTCTAAAGAAATCATCCCCAACGGAATATTCTTTCATCAGCCAAATTTTATTGTGCTCTCCTTCTTTACTACGACTAGTTTGAAACTTGAAACATCTTCTAAACCCAACCACAGTTCCCTTACCATTCTTGATAGGATCAATACCTGTTTGGCCTTTCCATGTCCCGTTGGCGCAAGTTCGACGTACCCTTGTATGTTCGCTTTTCTGCTTCTTCAACCGAGTAAAAAAATAGCGAACCTTCTCTTCGAGATGATCAGAAGTTCCAAATATCTCCCATGGTGGTTGGTCTCCATAGATATCGGCAAGTTGGAAATTAGGGCACTCACTCGGCAAAGGCTCGCCCTTTAGGAACCTTTTCAGAAAGTTGATCAACTCTGCTTCAGTTGGGTGAAACCGAACACCCATGATACACCCACGGCGTACAGGTAACGTCGACATGGTATATATGGTGGTCTCTTTTTCGTGCTTATAGAGAAACACAAGAATGAGACAATAGCAATTGCCGCAATATATGCAAAGACAAGAACCACTACTGTTCTCTCAAGTTAGAGGAAGAACTATGAAACGAAACCCTAAACGAATGGAGGAAGCTTATTGACGTGAATGCTGTAATTGACTATTTATAGATATTTGATCAGGTTAATTCCAGAGAAAATTTAGGAAACAAATTTTTAGGAGAGGAAAAAAGGTGTTGATTTCTGCGGAAGGTTAACGCTTGGGACTTAAGTTACTTTCTTTACAGATTTTCACAATACGTAATTTTTTTTTAACTAACTTAATACTCCACAATTTAATAGAAGAGTCTGAAAATATAATTTGCTTACCTTTTTCTCGACTTCATTTTATTTATTTTAACTTACTTTCATTCATCCAATATATAGGAAATTTTAAGTAAATAGTTTTCTTAACAAAAGAAAGATTATGAAATTAAAGAATAATGTACTTACTTTCCTCTTTTCCGTTTTCAAGGTTTATTAATTTTTTACTTTAGGTAATTAACTGCAATTTGGTTTAATAGAAAATTTCTAATTAACAGTTCTCGGGAGGGTTGCGCTTGAGACTCAAGTTACTTTCTTTCCTTATATTGCCATTCCTATTTCCTAAGATACCTTCTCTCTTTTTTCCTATGTTACCTTCTCTCTTTTTTCCGTTGGATACTAGTTTCCTTTTACTTTCTTTTATTCATTTACATCTTATTTACGTTTTCTAACTCCATTCATCCGATAAGAAAATTCTAGTTAACAATCTATCTCTCTCTCTCTCTCTCTCTCTCTCTCTCTCTCTCTCTATATATATATATATATATATATATATATATATTAAAGAAATAAAGTTTGGCTTGTCATTTAGCCAAGTGGCAAGTTATCAACAAGTCAAGTGGCAATCTATTAACAAGCCACTTGAAAACCTTATTAAAATAAAAACAGATGTTATAATACACAGATTTTTCGGAAAATAAACATTCAATCATCCCCTTTTTATCAGCTCTTTTCTAGAAAATCTCCTTTACATAAAGTTAATTTTATATTTTTTCATCCAAAATAAATTAAAAATTATTGAAAATTACAGATACACCAAAACTTAAACAAAAGAACTGTACATATATTTGCTATACCTTCTTATCTCTATCTCTTCCTAAAAAAGTTCCTAATTCTCATGTTAACTCAATTGTCAAGAGCACTTGATTATGAAGATCAGAAGCAACTCGCAACAAGAAATGGTGTATGTATACCAAGTCAGAAACGGGCTAAACACTCCTCGGATCGGAATGGTTAATATTGAAAATGGAGGAATTTCTACTTGGAAAAGGTTCAAAATTTCCCAGCAACTATTACATTTTACCATCTCCAAACAAAATCCAAGTCGAGGTATATTTGTTGAGATGATATTTGTTCTGCTAGTCACTTTTCTTAGCAAGTGCTCATGACTTTCCTCCTTGATGTTAGATATAAACCCTAAATAATTAGTTGCTTGGATTTCTAATTTCTTTTTGCCCTTACATTTTATGGGCTGAATTTATTACTCGAACTAATTTTAAACCTCTCCGGGTACTGAGAATGCTCTATATAAAAATCAATCTCACACAGCAACAGATAATATGGAACATACAAGCTGCCGTTCAAAGAACATTCCCTAGGTGCAAACTGACTTTGCCTTGGGTCATATATTGTGATGATATGATGAGGTTACAACCAGTTCCTGAAGCCATTATTGTAGCTTGGAGGAAACCTCTCCAAGTAGTGGTGGAGCCAGAATTTTAATTATGGAGTGTCAAAATATATAAAAATAAATTAAGGGGAGTCAATACATAGTATATATACATATAATTTATTTTTTTACCTACCTACACAGTATATTTTTTTCGCAAAGGGGTGTCATTTGACACCCCTTCCTATAAGGTGGCTCCGCCACTGTCTCCAAGGATCCTTCAAACTTAACACTGATGGTAACTATATACATGAGAATTGGAAAGCAGGTCTTGGTGGTACTATGAGAAATGATCAGGGAGAGTTCATTATGATATTCTCAGTCCAAGCCAAATGCAGTAGCAATAACGATGCAGAAGCCCAAACTGCTTTATTTGGGATCAAATGGTGCATACAAAATGGTTACTCTAACTTCAATATAGAGCCAGACTCCCTCCTAGTGACAAACATGTTAAAAGAAGGAAATACGAGCAACTACATAATGAAGAGGATCATCGAGAATATTACACAGTTTATGAACCAAGACAAAATCACTCCTATGCACTGCTATAGGGAAGAAAATCAAGTGGCTCACTACCTAGCTAAATTAGCTATAACCACCTCTGGCAGTAACATATATCTTTCCTTTCAACAACTTACTACAGGTGCCAACGATCCTTTCATAATGGATAAATTGTAGATGCCTAGTATTAGGACAAAGTATGATAAGGCAAATGTTTTTGTAAGCTAACCACGCTGTAATTGTGTCACACATAGGTGAAGTGTAGAACGTAGCACCCCGAAAAATTTCAAAATACTTAAGCGCATTTAAGAAAGTTGATGTGTGCTAATTATATTATTTTGTGTGTAGATAAGGACTATTAATATGATGGATATTAATTTGATATGATAATAAGTGTATGAGGTGATATTTAAAGTAATATAGGGCATAAGGAGAGCCCTCGGGACAAATCAAGTTGGAAATTACATGATAGACTAAAGTTTCAAATGAGTATGTACAAGATCTAACTTTGGACCCGACTATCTATATATATGTAAAGAGTTTAATGAACTTTAAATGAGAATAACTCTCATGATACGAAGTGTTATATGGTGTATTACCTATCAAATAAAAGATCTTTAAGTCTAGTTTCTAACGCTTCAAACTGTTTATCATTTGGACATTCCTACAAGAAGTTATAACCAAATTATCAAAGGCTGGTAGAGGAGTGAACTGCGGATGCGAAGCATCGAGGGTCGCATCCGAAAGAAAGGTTGGCAGTGCAGTGCTGTCATAGAATCCAGGTCCGCATACGAGCTTCGAAAAGGAGTGAACTGGGGATGCGAAGCATCCGAGGCCGCGTCCGAAACCCAGAAATCTGGGCCTATAAATACAAAGTTGGGGGAGGAGAGTATTTTGAGTATTGGGGGTTAGGGTTCTTGAGGTGAAGGGGCGATTTTAAGCTTAAATCAAGTCCAATCAACCAAGGTAAGTTGTTAATGATGTTTTGGGTTGATTTGTACTCAATATACATGAGTTCTAATATCATTCTTACATCCAAATGCTAGATTTCATCATCAAATCCTCAAGAACACTAAAATCACCAAAGTTGTGATTTTTTCAAGATTGAGCTACTAGAGGTAATTTCAATGCTTCAAACTCGTTTATTATGAGTAGTTAGAAGGATTTGAAGCATTTGTTACAAGTTTTAATGGTTGAAAGATTAGATTATAAAACTCTAGTTCATGGCATGAATAGTACTTTTGAGAAAATAAGAGAGAAGATAAGTATTAATCATGGCGATGAAATGGATGGATATAATGAACCTAAGGAGTTATTTGTTAGCAAAAGTTGGAAGTGATCTACTAAGTAATCACCCGAATTGTATTTGCAAGTGTTTATGATGAAAGACGATGAACGTAACTTGGTGGCATTGGACAATTGATGTAGTATCTGTAATGACCTGAACGGTCGTTTTGCCTTCTAGATTCATGTTCCCCTAAATAAGACTCCCCGTATGTGCTTTTACTGTTTTATGACTTGCGGGAATGGTTAGTCCGAGATTTGAAAAGGTTCGGGTTGAAATCGGAACACTTGGTTCCTTAAGGTTGGCAAAAAGAGCTAAGTTTGACTTTGGTCAATGTTTTGAGTAACCAACCTCGGAACCAGGATTTGACAGTCCCAATAGGTTCGTATGATGATTTTGGACTTGGCTATATGTTCGGATCGAGTTTTGGATGATTCGGGAGTGTTTCTACGCTTAATATAGATTGTTGGCACCTTGAAGGTTTTAAAGTTCTTTAAATTTGGTTTAGAGTAGGTTTTGGTGTTATCGAGGTCCGTTTGAGATTTCGATCATCGGAATAGTTCCGTATGGTGATTTAAGACCTGGATGTAAAATTTGGTGTCATTCCGAATAGTTTAGGTATGTTTCGCCGCGTTCGGTGTAAGTTGGAAGAACTTGAAGTTCATAAGTGGATTCAATTTGGCTTGGAGTATGATTCTTAGTTTTGATGTTGTTTTATACGTTTCGAGTGTGAGTGAGTCCGTTTTATGATTTCAAACTTGTTGGTATATTTGGGCGGGGCCTCGGGGGCCTCGGGTGTTAATCGGACGAGGCGCGGACCAAGTTTTGGACTTAGAGGAAATGACTGAAGCATCCAGCTTCTTGTGCAATCGCACCTGCGGGAGGCCAGCCACAGGTGCGAGCTTGCAGAAGCGAGCCAGCAACCGCAGAAGTGGCCCAACAAAGGCTTCCCAGGAATCTCAGAAGCGGGGGAGGACCGCACCTGCGGAGGCGCAAGTGCGAAGTAGACGATCGCAGAAGCAGGGGAAGGTGCATGTGTGACGTGCTCACCGCAGAAGCGGTCTCGCAGAAGCGAGCCGCTGGTCGCAGAAGCGAGGTAGCCATCTAAGGGGAGGACCGCATCTGCGAGGCCCTTTTCCGTAGATGCGGAGCCGTAGGTGCGGCAAAGGAGCCGCAGAAGCGGAAGTCCAGGAGGCAGTGAGCTTCATTTATTACGGGACTTAAGCCATTTCTAACCAATTTTTCTCACTTTTGGGCAATTTTGGGAGCTTCTTGAGAGGGGTATTTACCTAGCAACTTGGAGGTAAGTAAATTTTATCTCATGTAAGTTAAATACATAGATTATGGGTACATTTTAACATGAAAATTTGTGAAAATTATGGGTTTAGATGAAAAACCTAAATGTGATAAAAATGGGGTTTAACCACGAAAATGGTTATGGAATTGAGTGAAAATTTTATATTTGAATTAATGAAGTTATGGGTAACAACTTTCTTCGAAAATTTCCGGAATCCGGGCACGTGGGCCCGGGGATGAATTTTAGGAATCCTTCAATTGGGATTGGGTAATCACTCTAATAGTTAGAATATGAACTTTTGAACATATATTGACTGATTTATACAACCTTTGACTAGTTTCGGATTGTTCGGCACCAAGTTGAGGCTTTAAAGTGAATTTGAGGCCGGAAAGTGAGTTTTGAGATGAGGTAAGTCTCTTGTCTAACCTTGTAAGAGGAAATTTACCCCATAGGTAATTTAAATTAATGTTTGCTTCTAATTGTGGGGGCTAGGTACGTACGAGGTGACGAGAGTCCGTGCGTAGCTACTAATTATGCTTATGTTCGGGTAGTCTTAGGAGCCAAATCATGAATTATTTGAAATGTTTGCACCCTACTTATTAATTAAAGTGCCTAAATTATATTAGAACTTGTTAGAGTAATTGTGAAAGGCTGTTAATGGAATCACCACTAGAAATCCGGTAAAAACCGACCAAAGTTAGTCGGTAATGGCCAATAACCGACCAAAACGTGACCATTTACGCGTGGATGGTATTTTAGGGGTCGGAAAGGAATACCGACCAAAGTTGGTCGGAAATTACCGACCAACTTTGGTCGGTCAATTAAATTCAAAAAACAAATATTGCAAAAAAAAAAAACCGACCAAAGTTGGTCGGTATTTTAATTATGTAATCAAAAGATTCACCATTTGGGAATCGAACCAGGGTCTGTACTGTGGCAGAATACTATTCTACCACTAGACCATTGGTGCATTTTATTTTAAGACTGCCTTTTATTTAATTTATACTCTTTAATTGTATTTTCGCATGAAAATAACTGACCAAAGTTGGCCGGTTTTATTAAAAAGTAAAATTACCGACCAAAGTTGGTTAGTTTTTTTAAATGACCGGCCGAATTAACCGACCAATTTTGGTATATTTTTTAAATATTAATTTTTATTTATTTTAATTGAAAAACCGACCAAAGTTGGTCGGTTTCTTGAAAAATAAATTTTGCGGGACTCAAAAATAGTTTCCCGCATTTTTGCGCCAAAGAAAACCGACCAAAGTTGGTCGGTTTCGTAAAAAAAATTAAAAAATAAAATAAGTTGAAAAATCGACCAACTTTGGTCGGTTTTTTGACCGACCAAAGTTGGTCGGTCGACCTTGGTCGGTTTTTGCCGAATTTCTAGTAGTGCGTTTGTCTTCTAACGGAACAAAAGTTCTCACGTGTGCCTTATATATTTCCCTCCAAACTCAAACTCTTGTTGCTGAAGCGGGCCGAACGCCTAAGCAGTAGATAGATGCATCTATAGTTCGTGCTGCTCGACTCTCGACAATATACACATTATTCTGGAGCGGGCCATACGACCTCGGCATAATCGTGCGTGATAACACTCGAAGTGTAATCATATATTTGATATCCTTCTCTGGCTTGAGAGGCAAAATTATATAAGATGGAAATTTATTTGGAACTTACCATGTGTGAAAGGATTATTTACTTTCTGCTTGTTATTGAGTTATTGTTATTATTTACATAACCCGAGCTCATTTAGAATTCTGTATTTCTTTACTATTAGCCCATAGTCAATGTCTATGTCGACCCCTCGTCACTACTTCTTCGAGGTTAGACTTGATACTTACTGGGTACATGTTGTCTATGTACTCACGCTACACTTCTGCACTAAACGTGCAGGATCTGAGGCAGGTGCATGTGGCGGTCCTACCGGCGCACATCCCAGATATACTGAGGCCTAGTGGTGAGCTATTTTCTTAGCCGTTCTGCAGCCCCTAGAGTCTCTCTTTTGTATTTATATTCTATCTACTTTATTTCGGACAGTAGTTAGAGTTTTGTATATTCTACTAGTTGCTCATATACTTGTGACACCAGGTCTTGGCACACACACTAGTAAACTCTATAGTTTTGGAATACTTACGTCATCATGATTGCCATTCAGTTGCCTTCATTTCAGTTATTGAATTTCCCACTCCTTAATTTATTATTAAATAGAATTTAATTACTTGAAAAACTTATTAAAAGAGAAATAATATGGTTTAGTTCACAGTTGGCTTGCCTAGCGGCGACGTTGGGCGCCATCATGGCCTATAAAAGAAATTGGGTCTTGACAATATCATTAATGATTTCGAATGAGTATTAAAATATAAGAATGAAGTTGAATGGTCTAGCTCGTAAATCTATTTGGCGATTTAAGTTGTTGGAGGCTTGTAGACAACTTATGAGCCATATATGGATATTGATCAATATTTTAGGTCATATTTTGATATAATTAGGATATCTAATTGTAGATATCGTCTTGTTGGTGATATTTGGGTATTTTCATCAATATTGGAATGATGGAAGAGGATTGAAAGCTTGTGGGAGTTAATAAAGCGAAAGCAAGGTAAGTTGATTAAAACTTTCTTTTCTTGAGGGACTTTCTCTAAAAGCATGTTTCAAGTTAATACTTAAGGTGTTTGCAAATGTGCTTTCGTGCTTTTGGGGACAAACAAGTACGGACGTCTCCATGTACTAGAATATTATGTAGCATATGTAGTGTCATGCCGTTTTATAAAATTTTATTTTAAATCTTGTTGAAAAAATGACACTCAAGGTAAATGTTATAAGTTTTTTTTATCAAAACTTACGTATTGATAAGAGTATACATATTTGAGTGCTAAAGATAAGTTTTCATGAAAAGTACTTCTTTTGGAAATTGACGCATAGAACAACACTTGTGGTATCTTTTAAAGATTGATGTTAAATTGATAAAGGTTGTAGCATGTAAAAGGTTGTTTATTTAATTTTGTTCAAATGATTTAGATTTTCTATAAATGCTATGAGTTGATAAAAATAGATCATTTGAAGCACTATGCTATGAATCTATTTTTGAAGTATCAAATATTTTGGGAGTTACTTGTGTTTACCGAGATTGACTTCAGATATATTGTGTTCATTTTTTTGAAACTACACGTGCCAGTGTAGGCGTAGATGGCCACTTTGTGGGATAGACTACGTCAGAGTGCTCTCCCTCGAGAGAGTACTATTTTGTACTATTATTAGCATGGATGAGTCGATTCGTACGGCACTATGATGAGACGACCTGAGCAAGTAGGGTATATGATACTTGCCGCTAGGTACATAACCTAGTTGACCCTCTTATGTCAGTGATGCTATAGTACTCCCAGTGAAAGGTAATGATGATTTTCTTATGTTTAGGCCTAAGGAGCCAAAAGTGATTTCAATAACTTAAAACAAATGGAATGATTTTGTATGATTTTATCCAAAATCTTGGATTTATGTAAATATTTTAAAAGTTTATATTGTGGTTTACATTTTACTTGTCTTTTATTTAAAATGACAAGGATCATGAATTGATAAAACTTCTTATCGTTTTATATCAAATATTGATGCATTATTTTTTTTATAAAGTTTGTCCCAAGAACTTAAGTTAGAGAGAGTCTATGACACTTATTGAGTATCGTTGTGGTGTACTCAGTCCTTAGGACCCCCCTCCAGGGTCCCGCTTACTTTACATGTTTCAGGATGAGGTATGATACGTGGCATGCGGTCAAGGATAAGATGACTCTCTTTCCGAGGTATTATGAAGCACCACTTTTATTTTATGGTAGCTATCATGTATATCCTTATTTTCTTTTGTTGGAATTACTCCAAGTGTTGGTTCTATTCTTTGGTATAATGGCTCCATAGACAGTTGTGTTGGATTGAAAAAAATAGGATTGTGGGCGTCATGCATAAAGGAATAATCACTTAATTTGATTATATCATTTTTATGAAAAGTTTCATGTATGATTTTGGAAATGAAAAATATGTTGTGACTTGATTCGAAAATGTATAAGATTTTCAATTATCTTCTGCAATTATACTTGGTCTTGACATATGGGTTGGTTCACTCGAGTCGAGTAGTGTGCCGGGTACCGGTCACGCGGATTTGGGTCGTGACAAACTTGGTATCAGAGCACTAGGTTCTAAGTTGAGTCCTAGGAAGTCTATGGAGCCGTGTAAAGTAGAGTCCCTCTTATCAGTGTGTTGCCGGCCACACTTATATCGGGGAGGCTACAATGACATCTAGGGTGTTTCACTTTCTTCATACTCCTGATCGTGCGTTTGTTCCTGAAGTGAGAGTACAGATTCTCGATCATATTAATTACCTATCGTGGAAGATATAAAAGTGACGAGAATAAAGCTCAAGGTTCAAGTTATAATACAAGATATTTGGGATAATAGCCCGAAAGTGTCAGATTTGTTCAAATGGAAAGATAAGTCGAGAATGGATTGGGACTAATATAGTCAACATGTATGACTTTGGTGAATAAGAATTTTCAAATGAATATTGATGGCTCGTGGAAAAAATATTGAGATTTTGATGTTAGCTAGTGCTCTCTGGGCACTGAGAACGCTCTATATAAAAATCAATCACACATTTTTTGGTCCTTTTTATGAAAATTTCTTTTTCATAAAATTTATTCCCCTAAGAACATGTATATTGTTTCTTATTTATAGCAAGTAAAAAGATTATGAGAATATATATTATATACTTTACATATATATAGCAACTGAAAGTACTTTGAGGAGGTAATAATACTTAAAGTTGATGGTGGTTTAATACTTGAACATTCGCCAACGTTGCCTTCGTTGATACTGTGGTTCGTCTCTCTCTCTCTCTCTCTCTCTCTCTCTCTCTCTCTCTCTCTCTCTCCCTCTCTCTCAGTAGGAAGCAAAATAATTTGATATCGGCTTAAAGTATGTATATTTATATGCATATTGCCTCGCATTTTACTCATGTATCATAGATTTCAGATGTGTAATATAATGATTTGTACTAATTTATGGTATTTTTATGTGTAAGAATCATCCAGACGCAATTTGGGATGAAGGTGCGCGAATTGAAGCAAAAAGGGGAAGAAAAGGGAAAAAGTCACAAAGCAGCGCCACAGGAAGTGTGGGGCGCTATTGTGGCACAGAAGTCAGAATGTTAAAAAGTCTAGCGTCCCACGCTACCCTGGGCACTGGTGACGGAAATATTCTCCTAGTTCGCCCGGGACAAGATTATTTCGGCCCAAGACTCCCCCCCCCCCAATGCGTATAAATGCAAGACTAAGCTTAATGATTAGGATAGGAATATACCTAGTCACCATGCTTAATTAAATATCGTAATCTTAATGCGTTCTTAATAGATTGATTCCATAAGAATATATTCGATTAATTATTTGGAAGAATACTACGAGAGCAATTATTCGATTAATTAGCAACCATGAGTGAATTGTATCAAAGGGAGAGTTAATTCAAACACAATAGTATTGGTAAATTGATCACAACCCTGGAATATTCGTCTCTACTGAATACACAACAACTATTTTGTTGCTTGATTAATTAGTTACTTATTAGAATTATTGCTTAGTATAATTATACTTTTGAACTCTGATTGACTCGACTGAATAATAATTTTGGTAAAACTAGTGAGTAGTTAACACAAGTTTCTGTGGGTTCGACATTCGATTTATCACTTTATTATTTGTACGACCACGTATACTAATGAGTGCGTTTGGGAGCAACAAGTTTTTGGCACTGTTGCCAGAGACTTGAATATTGACTACTTTCTAGTTTTTACTTTAGTTGTTTATTTTATCAACTCTAAGGGTCAGAAGCCAGGATAGACTTCAAGGCTTTGACCCCGAACCTGAGAGAACATTTCACAGGAGGTTGAGGGAAGCAAGGGACGCAGAAAATATTCTGGCACTTGTTCAACTACCTGTGAACATGGTAGAGGATTAACATATGGCTGTTTAGAAGGTGGTGATACCCATAATTGCTAATGTCACCTCTAGAATTGTGAAGCCCATAATCACGGGGTACTTTGAGCTAAAATAGAGTATGATCCAGCTACTACATGTGAATGGGCAGTTTATGGGTCTTCCACACAAGGATCCACAACAGCACATCCTGAACTTCTTGGAGATTAGTGATACTTATATTACTAACGGAGTCACTCGATACTATGTGAGGCTCACACTGTTCCCGTTTTCTCAGTTGGGCGAAGCAAAGCGGTGGTTGAAGGCGGAACCAACTAATTCTATCATATCATGGAATGATCTGGCTAGGAAATTTTTGACACGATTTTTTCCTTCAGGCAAAACCGCAAAGATCAGAAGTGATATAGTCGCCTTTAAACAAAAATCTTGGGAGTCTTTATATTCATCTTGGGAAAGATTCAAGGGGCTGCTCAAAGACTGTCATCATCACAACCAGACAAATGAAGTGTTATCTCACACCTTTATAGAAGGGCTCCATCTAGAGACAAAAATTGTTGTTGACGCTACAGCGGGAGGTCAAGTATTGGAGAAAATCTTTGATGAGATATATGCATTATTGAACAAATTCTCTGAAGCAATCTTGATCGGCAAGGAGAGATGGGTAGACACACAGTTCAAAAATCCGCAGGGGTCCTCGAGTTAGACATTGTTTCTGCATTATCAGTGCAGGTTTCCACATTGGCCAACCAAGTCAACAAGATGACCTTGGTTATTAACAAGCAACAAACTAAGCCAGTGCAACAGGTGCAGATATTTTGTGAAGTATGTGGAGAGGGTCACATGAGTGACTTATGCCCAGCTAATCCAGAGTCTGTTTTTTTCGTGGGTACTGCAAATAGGGGCCGGACAAACCAATATGGGAACACTTACAATCCTAACTGGAGGAACCGCCAAAACTTCTCTTGTGATGGAAACCAAGTTGCTCAAAATCAGTACAGGCCACAAGCTCCTCAATAACAATATAGACCACCACAGACTGAACAACCTACAAACCCAATGAGTCACATTAAGGAGATGCTAAAGAAATTGATGGTTGAGCAGCAGGCCCAAGCAATAGCGATAAGAAATTTGGAGCGACAAATGGAGCAACTTGCCAGTGCCTAAAATACTCGACCAGTTGGAGCTTTTCCAAGCGACACTTAGGCTAATCCTAAGGCATCTATCAATGATGTGTCATTGAGGAATAGGAGACGGTTAGAAGAAGTCCCATCGAAAAAGAGAAAGCAAGTGACCTTTAATGAGAAATCGACCACTATAGAAGTAGAATCAGAAAAGGGAAAAAAGTTAGAGAAGTTAGCTGAGGAAGCGGTGGCAAAGCAACCCCTACCATTAGTTGTGAGGCCACCACCTCTATTCCCTTAGAGATTTCAAAAAGTGAAGGATAATTCTTATTATAAAAGGTTTCTTGATATTTTGAAGCAGGTGCAAAATAATATTCCGCTGGTAGACATCTTTCAAGAAGTGCCCAAATATGCCAAATACATCAAGTACATAGTGGAAAATAAGAGAAGGTTGGCAGAGTGTGAGTCTGTGGCACTTACTGAAGAATGTACCTCAAGAATTCAAAGCAAGCTACCTTAGAAATTGAAGGATCCAGGTAGTTTCACTATCCAAATCTTGATTGGTAAGCACGCTATCAAGCGAGCTTTGTGTGATCTTGGGGCAAGCATCAATTTGATGTCGCTATCTGTGTTCAGATAGTTGGGGTTTGGTGATACGCACCCAACCACAGTGATTTTACATTTGTATGATTGCTCCCTTGCTCATCTTGAAGGAGTAATCGATTGAAGATGTGTTAGTTTGAGTGGGTTCTTTCATATTCCTTGCTGATTTCATTATCTTAGACTATGAGCCTGATCAGGAAGTCCCATTTTTTTTGGGATGTCTATTCTTAGCCATGAGCTGAGCTATTATCGATGCATGTGAAGTAAATATGACAATGAGAGTGGGTGATCGAGTGGAGGTATTCAATTTGTATAAAGCACTCTGATTGCCAGCCTACTATAAAGATCTATCCATGATTTCTATGATGGAAAGTGATGTGACTTCATTGGTGCCTTATATGAGCCCCATTGATCCTCTTAAATGAGCCTTGATGGGGAATGAAGAAGAAAGTGAAGATAAGATGATAGAAGAAATTGAGCAAGTACTTAACTTGTCTTGCAAATATGCCCATGGGCTTGGGAGATTTGAGGAGTTGGACAGACCTGTTACTCTGACCCCTCCTAAATCATCTATTGATGAAGCTCCAAAGGTAGAGCTCAAACCTCTTCCAGCGCACCTGTGCTATGCTTACTTGGGGAACTCTGAAACATTTCCAGTGATTATCTCATCTAGCTTAACTGAAGTGCGAGAAGAAAAGCTGCTCAGAGTGCTTCGTGAGCATAAAAAAGCTATTGGGTGGACAATTAGTGATATCAAAGGAATCAGTCCATCATTTTGTATGCATAAAATCTTTTTGGAAGATGGACATCGCCCCAGTATTGAGAAACAAAGGAGATTAAATCCTATTATTAAAGAGGTCGTGAAGAAGGAAGTAATTAAGTTGCTTGATGCAGGTATCATGTTCCCGATTTCTGACAGCAACTGGGTGAGCCCAGTGCAATGTGTGCCTAAAAGGGGGGATGACTGTTGTATCGAATGAGAAAAATGAGACTAATTCCTACTCGCACCGTGACAGGGTGGAGAGTTTGCATTGACTATTGAAGGCTCAACAAAGCAACCCGCAAGGACCAATTCACACTTTCATTCATTGACCAGATGTTGGACACATTGGCGGGGCATGAATATTATTGCTTCCTTGATGGTTATTCGGGTTACAACTAGATTTTCACATGCCTAGAGGATTAGGAGAAGACCACTTTTACATGTCCTTATGGTACTTTTGCTTTCAAGCGAATGCCATTTGGTCTTTCTAATATACTGACCACTTTCTAGAAGTGTATGATGACCATTTTTGCTGATATGCTGGAGCAATTCATAGAAGTCTTCATGGATGATTTTTCAGTCTTTGGGTCTTCTTATGATGACGGTTTGAAGAATTTGGGCAAGGTGTTGGCCCGTTGTGAAGAAACAAATTTAGTGCTAAATTGGGAAAAGTACCATTTTATGGTATAAGAAGGCATCGTGTGGACCATAGAGTGTCAAGGAGTGGCATTGAAGTTGATAAGGCGAAGGTGGAGGCGGTTGAAAAATTACCTGCACCCATTTGTTTGAAGGGTGTCCCGAGTTTCTTGGGACACGCACACGGGGTTCTATAGACGCTTTATTATATATTTTTCAAACATTGCTACTCCTTTGTGCAGGTTGCTTGAAAATGATGTAATCTTCAATTTTAATGAAGCCTTCCTAAAGGCATTCGAGAAGCTCAAAAAGAAGTTCGTGGCTGCCCCCATTATTATGGCACCAGATTGATCCTTACCATTTGAACTTATGCATGATGCACGTGACCATGCTATTGGGGCAGTGCTAGGCCAGATGAAGGGGCAGTGCTAGGACAGAGGAAGGACAAGATGTTTTAATCCACATACTATGCGAGTAAGACTCTTGATGATACATATTTGAATTACACCACCACTGAAAGGAGTTGTTGGCTGTTGAGAAAGTTTTGGCATACTTGGTGGGAATAAAAGTTATAGTTCATACCGACCATGCAACAATTAGGTATCTATTTACAAAAAAAAGAATCCAAGGCTAGATTGATGCGTTGGGTTTTGTTATTGCAGGGATTTGATATAGAAATATGATATCGGAAGGGCACAGAAAAGCAAGTAACCGACCATCTATCAAGGCTGAAAAATCATGAGCACGTGGAGGAAGGTGGACAAATTAAGGAGGCATTTCCTAATGAGAAACTTTTTGCTACGACCCAAGACTCTCCCCATGGTACGCGAATTATGTGAATAATATTGTGAGTGGGGTACTTCCTCCCAAAATTGAATTTTAAGCTAGAAAGAGGTTTCTACATGATGTGAACTTCTGCTACTGGGATGAGCCATTCTTGTACAGACAGTGTGCTGATCAGTTGATGAGGAGATGTATTTCTGAAAAGGAGGTGGAATTATATTGTATGATTGTCATGCCTCGCCGTATGGAAGTCATCATGGAGGTGACAGGACAGCTGCAAACGTTTTACAGTCTGAGTTCTTTTGGCCAATATTGTTCAAGGATGCACATGCTTTTGTTAGAAAGTGTAACCAATGTCAGAGAATAGGAAAAATTACAAGGAGGCATAAGATTCCTTTGAATAATATCCTGGATGTAGAGATTTTTGATGTGTGTGGGATAGACTTCATGGGACTGTTCCCATTGTTTAGAGGAACCAAGTATATCTTGCTAGCGGTTGACTACGTGTCAAAATGGGAAGAAGCTATCGAATTGCCAACCAATGATGTCAAGGTGGTAGCTGTTTTTGTGAAGAAAAATATATTCTCGAGGTTTGGGACTCCACATGCCTTGATTAGTGATGAAGGGACACATTTCTGCAATCGGTTGTTGAATAACCTTCTAATCAAATATGGGGTCCGCCACAGAGTTACCACGACATATCACCCGCAAATAAGTGGACAAGCTGAGGTGTCTTACAGAGAAATAAAGCAGATATTAGAGAAGAAAGTGAGTGTGAATAGAAAGGATTGGGCTGCAAAGTTAGATGATGCCTTGTGGACATATAGAACTGCATACAAAACACCAAGTGGGGCATCCCCGTATAAGGCATGTCACTTGCCGGTTAAACTTGAACACAAGGCGTATTGGGAAACTAAAAAGTTGAATATGGACCTTGAAGCCGCGGGTGAGAAGAGGCTTTTGCAGTTGAATGAGTTCATACTGCACTCATATTAAAATGCTAAGCTTTATAAGGAGAAAACAAAAATATGGCATGAAAAGAAAATCAAGCCACGTCACTTTGAACCTGGCCAAAAGGTACTATTGTTAAATTCAATGCTTAAGTTTTTTCCTGGGAAGTTAAAATAGAGGTGGTCAGGTCCATTTGAGGTAGTGAGAGTAACTCTTTATGGTGCAATTGAGTTGCGCGCTTTAAATGGTGAAAGAGTCAAGTACTATTGGGGAGGAGTCATTGATTGTGAGAAGTCCAAAGTAATACTCGCTGATGAGTAAGCGAGGCCCTGCGTCGTGCCGCGATGTTAAATCAGGCATTTGTTGGGAAGCAACCCAATTTTTATTGCTTTCATAGCTTAACTTTTTAATTTTTTTTAGTTAGAGTAGACTAGAGTTTTTTGTTTTCTTTGTAGGCATATATATCATAGGTAGAATGGTGTGGGGCATGTAAATTGGATATATAAAGTGCTCCGAGGGATCGGGGATTTCATTGAAAGAAAAAGGGAAAATAGCCAGACCAACGCCCAGGCTAGCGCGCAGCGCTACCTGTGGCGCAAAAAATAGATAGATTTCGTCCCCCAGCGCCAAGCCTATCGCAATGCGCTGGGCTGGGGATTAGGTAATATTTTTCTCTCTTTCATTTATTATTTAAAATAACTCCACCACAATGTGGGATAATACTGGGTATGTTGTTGTTGTTGTTGTTATATTTAAAACAACTACCCCTAAAACCCGAACCACATACCCATCTACCCTCACATTACAACCCATGACCCATACCCAAACCCCTCCTATTTAAAATAACTCTAACCCCCCTAAGCCCTTCTCTCTCTCTCTCTCTCCCCGCTACTCTTTCCTCCTCTCTGCCGCTGTATCTATCCCCGTCCCTCTCTCAATTCTTGTAGTTTTTATTTCTTCTCCTCTTGCATTCATCTACAAATCTCCCAAGTATGTTTCCCTTCTCCCTTTTCTTTTATTTTGTAGATTATAATGCTCATCCCTCCTCCCAAATGCCCCATCCCCAAATTCCCCCATAAGTTGCTTCTTAGAACTTGTTCTATGGTGGGTGACCTGATTGTGGAACAAAATTGGTTGTTACAGCTTTGGGAGGGCCACCATGTTCCACCATTGTTGAATTGAGTTGCACAAACTTAATGCCCACCATGTATTTGATAAAATGCTTGAAAGAGTCAATTGTGCACCGGTGAAGTCTGAGTAGCCGAGTGTAGTTGTATGTGATATCAGGCTAAGTGTGGGGTGTTGGGGGTGGGTTTACCTAATCCAAAGCTTGTCTTTAATGTTCATATATTATAACCATGCCACCCATAACGTGTATCTTGTACTATGTATATTGTAGCACTTTGTTAGAATTAGCTAGTGTAGTATATTAGTTGTAGAGATTGGGACCATGTGTTACTTGTTTGCACTAAGGCTAAGTCATTTCGCCATGATCGATTGTTTGATTTGTGTGGCATAGTTAGTGCATTATAATTGTGCGGCATGGGGAAGTCTTGAGTACCCATCTCCTTGTGGTGCAATACTTGTGCGTTTTCAACCAATTTTGTGGGTATATTACATAGAGCCTTCGATTTTAAGTGTGGGGTCATCTTTGACTCTCACTATAACCTTCGACGGATTTCTTGATTCATTCTCACATTCATGATTATTTGTGTTATAGGTTGATATGGGTAGTGATAGTGCGAACAAAGGTAATGGAGTAGAGAAGTCCTCAACCACTGTTCCTGCTCCTCAAAAGAACAAGCAAATGGAAGGGTCATCTCTGCAAGCTAAAGGGAAATAGGTTGCCGATGGATCGAAGAAGGAACTATCGGGACCAAGGCGTCACTTGGATCTAGTTCGTAAGGATGACATCCAATGTCATAATAACTTTGTGCCATATGGGCGGTATGTCTCCGAAATGGGAATTAATGTAAAAACTCTAGAAAAGAACTTCCCGGACGTGCTTGCCGGTTAAGAGAAATGAAGATGGATAAGTTCTTAAAGTGTCTGTGCCATGCAAATTTGAGCATGGTGCGAAAACTTTACGAAAATTGGAATGGGGACTTGTTTAAGTCATGGGTCCACGAAAAGGAGGTGCCAATGGATAGGCGTTCCTAATGTGAATTTTTGGGAGTTGATAGCCCTAACCCGCGAAGGCTGCAAAAGTTTGTCAAACGCTCAAGATACCAGGCTATACACCACACCCTATGTGGCATCGATTCGAATGCAAAGTGGACAATAACTAAGGGTGATGCCCATCTTGAGATGATCCGCTTCGACTTCAACAAGACTGCCAAGGTGTGGCAGAATTTCATGCATGTCAGACTAATGCTGGTTGAGCACAACAGTAAATGCACTAGAGCTCGAGTGTTTGATATTTGTTCTGATGACAGGGCGACCATCAATGTGTGCGAGATCATGTTAGGGGAGATGGCCAGCATACGATTTGGGCAAAAATTCAAGAGATTCTTCTTTGGCAACTTGTTAACACAGTACATACTGTCCAGGAAGGTACTAGAATACCACGGTTATGACGAGGTTGTGGTGGTTTCTAAGAGGTTGATGGACATCACATCCTTGTTGAAGTCTACGTCTAAGATAAGCCAGGCGACACGAAATGAGAGGGACGAAAACTTTAACAGGTATCTCTATAGCCCCCTAAATGTGATCATGATCAGGTTAGGCATGTCAGATAACGAGCGTATGCATCTACGCATAGATCTGTCCAGTTCTTCCAAAGAGATGTTGGGAATTGCACCTGGCAATCCTGTTCACCCGTCAGAGGATGAGAACATCTACAAAGGCTCCAACACTGAGGATGATCTTGATGCTGACATCACGGGGCCCATGGCCTTGGTGCCCCTAGGAGCGGATGATGATGATGAGCCCTGAGCTGCTGCTGGTAGGCATTCTGAGGAGGTGGAATCCGACTAGCAGGGAGCTCTTCTTTCTACCTTACTTTACTTTAAATTCTTACATGCATCGGGGACTATGCATATGCTAAGTGTGGTGTGGGGGAAATACTTTTTGTGATGTAAATTGTATAAATCTATTTTTTTATTAGTTTTTCTTTTAGGAACCCGTAGTAGACATAGTCAAGTTTAAAAAAAAATTAAATATGAAAATAGAAACAAAAAATAGAAACAGTTCGGACTTTTCCCGATGATGGATCTTTTAGATAATTTTCTTGAGGGATTAAAGTCCGATTAAAAATACCAAAAAGATTTTTTTAGGATAGTTAGGTAGTATCCCTTGATTTTTCTTTGGGCGCTGATTCTTTTCCAAGGGTGTAGCTCGAACCGGGTACTTTATTTTTTTTTGGAGTAGGATATAAAAAAACTGAGTTGTTCTGAGGTACCTATTGACATGTTTCGTGCTGGCACATTAGGTGATGGCATGCGCTCTTTCTTCCCGTACATTTGATTTGAATTGTGATGCTTGAGTAAAATAAATAGCCTACTCTGTGATGCCTTTTCTCAGTTGTTTGACTTGTATGTCACCTAGTGCAATATTGCTTAACATTTCTCAACTATATGTACTTGCTTGACTTGAGAGTTGAACAAAACCGTCTTAATTGAGTCATGTACAATGTGTGTGTGTAAGGATTTTTGTTATTTTGTGCTATCATTGTGTAGTATAGAACTTCCCCGTGCGTTAATCGAAGTGAAATCATTAAGTTGTGCTAGTCTAGGAGATGACGGAGGTAGTTCTTTGCTTGATAATAGATGTGCTTGTCACATAAAATAAAACTTTTCCGTTGCTAGCCCCTTTTAGCCTATAGTCCTTTTTCTCGGTACCCACATTACAAGTCGTACCCCTATTTTGTTTTGAATTTGAGATTGTTGAACATTTACCTCCAAAGGCACTTAGTCTCTAAAAGAAGTAAGGTGAGAGATTGGGAAGTAGCTTTCAAGTAGAACCCTAGAAGGTCCCTTAAGGTGCACTAAAGTTGTGAAAAAATGTCACTAGCCGATGAACCTTAATGTATGGAGTGTGTGTAGAAAAAAAAAGAGAAAAAGAAAAAATTTCAAGAAAAGGAAAAAATAATTCAAATAATGTAGAAAAACAAACATCTCCTAATATTACTAATTCGTGCTAGTGTGAATATAGAATAGCTTGATTGAGAAAACAAATGGCTATGTTATATATGGTTGTGGCGAGTGAATTGGTTGAGAAGAAGATGTGCTCGATTTTTGAGTGTAGTGTATTAAAGTACTTAGGAGGGTTAGTTACTATTCCTAAATCTATCCTACCCATCCCTTAGCCTACATTACACTCTTGTGTTTGTTAGTGAGGGAACATGATGGATTGGTGATGTCGTGAATTTCTCTTGATTGGTGAGTGCGCAAGTTGAGAGTGCTTAGTGGTAATGAGTCGACTCTTGAGTTAGGGTGGTTATAGATAGGTTGTTTGAGTTGGTTGAATTGAATTGTTTATACTTGGGCATGTTTAAAACGGGAAGAATGTGAAATTTGTATGTTCATGCTTGATTGCTGGTATCGATCATAGTCAAGAGTAGAGCGTATGGTTAAAAATTGAAGTGCTCCTCTCTACTTAAGATGTGTACGTTGTTGGGGTGTAGTTGATAGTCCCATTGCTCATGGACGAGCAAGAGTCTAAGTGTGGGGGTGATGATATTCGGCTTAAAATATGTATATTTATATGCATATTGCCTCGTATTTTACTCATGTCTCGTAGATTTCAGATGTGTAATGTAATGATTTGTGCTAATTTGAGGTATTTTTATGTGTAGGAATCATCCGGAGGCAGTTTGGGACGAAGGTGCGTAAATTGAAGCAAAAAGGGAAAGAAAAGGGAAAAAGTCACAAAGTAGCGCCACAGGCAGCATGGGGCGCTACCCGTGGAACATAAGTCAGAATGTTAAAAAGTCCAGTGCCAGGGCTAGCGCCCCACACTACCCTGGGCGCTGGTGACGGAAAAGTTCTCATAATTCGCCCGGGACAAGTTATTTCGGCACAAGACTCCCCCTCTCCAACGCATATAAAAGCATGACTAAGCCTATTTTGAGAGGGGAGACGCCACTTTGAGGGACAAATACACACGAGGATATCTCAGTTTTCTTTATCTTTTCTTAGTATTCTCAATTTTTCAACACTTGTGAATTTGTTTTGATGTTATCATGAGTCGCTAAAACCCATAGTTTTGGGATTGTGATTTAGCCATGAATGTTGTTGTTTGACGTTGACTTAACCTTGATTACAAATTGCTAATATATGATTGCTTCTTCAATTCTATGATTAATTACTTAATTGTCTGTCTAACAGTTAGGTTCTATTTACTATCTATGTTATGCTTGGGAAAGCTACGTCTAGATTAGAGAAGAATTGAAGAGGGTATGATCTTAACTCTGAGTGGGGGCAGATTTATGGTTAGGATAGGAATATACCTAGTCATTATGATTAATTAAATATCGTAATCTTAATGCGTTCTTCATAGATTGATTCCATAGGAATATATGCGTTAATCTATTTTTATTAGGCAAGTAGTAATTCAGGAGAATACTACGAGAGCAATTATTCGATTAATTAGAAACCATGAGTAAATTGTATGAAAGGGGAAATTAATTAGAACACAATAGGATTGGTGAATCGATCATAACCTTGGAATATTCGTCTCTACTAAATATACAATAACTATTTTGTTGCTTGATTAATTAGTTATTTGTTAGAATTATTGCTTAGTATAATCACACTTTTGAACTCTGATTGAATCGACAGAATAATAATCTTGGTAAAATTAGTGGGTAGTTAACACAAGTCTCTGTGGGTTCGACACTCGATTTATCACTTTATTACTTGTACGACCATGTATACTTGCGTGTGCATTTGAGAGCAACATATATATATATATATATATATATATATATATATATATATATATATATATATATATATATATATAAATATAAAAACTGTTAATAGGGGGTACTATATGGTTATCCATGAGCTTTAACAAATTATATAACTGTTAATAGGGGGTATTATATGTTTATCCATGATCTTTAACAAATTCTACATCATTCTACGGCACTCTCTCGAGGTTTCAATTATCTTACATAACTTCAAAATTCTGGTGACATTCTATGTCTCCCTACGGGTAACAGGAAATATCATATAGAATGCATAATCATCTACATCTCAATATCCTTTTAGCTTTTCTACGTATTGAGTACAAGTGAACATCTTGGTGATCTTCCTACCTAGCCAACAGGAAAAAGAAGTCTATGCTTTCAACAATATATAATTTATACTCTTTGTTCCCAATACAAATTAGAACTGCTGATCACATTTTCTGTATATCATTACAACAAGAAGTATTTTTACTAGCCACACTCTAACATAATGTCTAATGCCTTTTGAACTAGAATACACAGAACTAGTTAGTGCTAAGAGTTAGGAGACTTTGTGTGTAAAAAGATAAAATTTAAAGCATTTTCGACCAATATATTGTCTAGGGATTTAAGGATGTTATTTAAGGTGGATGCAACAGAGTATATGTTGTCTATTTATGGCCCTCTCAAAGAACTATGCTCCCCTGAAAAAGTGGAAGCTTCTCGACATGACAAATAATGACATATACATGATCAAGACAATGAAAAAGACAGAAGTAAAGGTGAGATCATCTCTAACTTCCTCCATAATATAGATGCTTAATTGCAATGAAAGAAGGTTGAAAGTTGTGGTCGACTGCATGAAGGTGATTAAACAATTAAACTACTTTAGTATTTAACTTATGTTATGTTGTGTATGTATAAAAGTGTTGGATCTAATACACTATTTGTTTTCTAATCTGCACATATATGTTTTTTTCTCCTTGTTACATAAGTTTATAAGAAATTCACAATCTTAAACGTCGGAGTGAAATCTTCAATGCTTTTGTTGGAATATAATGCTCTAATGCACGTCTATTTCATTATCGGTATATGTAAAATAGTAGAGCCAATATGCGAATGGATGCAATGAATTAATTTGCATCTTTTCGGATCAGAGCTGCCAAATATTCAGACTGATATTCGAGCCACCATAGCTAGAGCTAGGGGCAAAGCTACATTATCCGAAGGGTGTTCAACCGACCACCCTTTATCGAAAATTACACTATATATAGATAAAATATTAGGTTTTAGAGGTGTATAATATATATATAATGAACACTCTTTTCAAGGAATTTGTTTCACTTCTTTCAAGTTTGAACACCCCTTGTAGAAATTTCTGACTTCGCTACTGGCTGGAGTCCGGAGGCGGCAGGATAGAGAAAGAAAAAAAACAAAGGGAAAGTGAAGAGTCTACTTAACAAAACTAAAAGGGATCAGAAATTTTGAATAGTAGTGAAATGACTGACCTATGGTCACGTATACGAACAACACTACTCTTATGAAAACATGGGAAGGGGCAGCAATAATTTGGCGGAGGCAAAGGCATTATAGTTGGGGTGAAGTTGTGTATTTCATGGGGTTTCCAAAACATCTTCCTTGAATGTGACTCTATGGTAGTAATCAATATGATTAAAGGGAACACAAGCTTAGCGCGGCAAATTAAGGATAGAATCTTGGATAACAACTACTTTAACATGTGAATTTTGAGATCCAATACAAAAAAAGGGTTATTGCGGCGATTTTGTTTATGTCTAACGGCAGTTTATAACTTCCACAATATGATTTAACGGCACTTCCAAAATGCCACAATCCCTTCCGCCACAAAGTGTATACGGCGGTTTCATTTTAGCCGCCATAACAGTAGCTCAAAACCGTCGTAATATGCATTGTATAATGTGGCCTTTTGTTGGATGTTAATTATGGCGTTTACAAACTGCCGTTACTTCTATAAAATTTTTAAGATATTACAATTCTTAGTATGGCCTTTTCATTGTTTATTGTGGTAGTTTTGAGCCGTCAGTTTTTCAATAAAAAACTACAGTTTTTTTCTAATTTAATATTACGACAGTTTAAAACATCATAATTGTAATATTTTTATTGTTCACGATTCTGTAATTTCACATTTTGATCCATTCTATTGCACCCCTATGCAATTAAACACCCTTCATAATAATTGTAACACAAAATATAAAGAATTAAATAAGCAAATTAGGTATTCATCATACAAAATATATGTAATGATCTGGCCAGTTGTTTTGAGTGTTATAGTCTTGTTCCCCATTTACTACTTATTTTATGCTCAATTGTTATTATGTGACTTGCCGGGGTAGTTGGTTCGGTTCCGGAGATATTTCGGAATGAGTTGAGACATTTAGTCTCAAGGTTGGAAGCTTAAGTTGAAAAGGTTGATCAGATGTTGACTTATGTGTAAATGACTCTAGAATAGAGTTTTGATTGTTCCGATAGCTCCGTTGGGTGATTTTGAACTTAGGAATGTTTCTGGATAGTGATTTGGAGGTCTGTAGTTGATTTAGGCTTGAAATAGCGAAAGTTGAAAAATTAAAAATTTTGGAAATTGAGAAGTTTGACCGAGAGCAGACTTTGTGGTTATCGGGCTCGGATTTTGGTTTCAGAAGTTGGAATAGGTCCGTTGTGATATTTATGACTTGTGTGAGAAATTTGAGGTCAATCGGACGTGATTTGATAGGTTCCAGGCATCGATTATAGAAGTTAAACTTTTTTAGTTTTTGTTAGGCTTGAATTGAGATGTGATTTGTATTTTTGATGTTGGTTGATGTGATTTAAGGCCTCGACTAAGTTCACATCATGTTTTAGGACTTATTGGTATGTTTTGTTGAGGTCCCCGGTGTCACTACCCAATTTCACCTACAAGTCGTGATGGCGCCCACGTTACCGCTAGGTAAGCCAAATAGTGATTTAGATAGATTATTTCCCTTTTTATAATTTTTCGAGTACTTAAACTTTCTTTATTCGCAAGATTTAAGAAACAAAAGATTTAAATAAATAAAATAAAATAGTTGAGTGCGTTCACAACCAGAGTAACAATTAAAAACCACAATTATACTAGTGAGTGTGTGCTAAGACCTGGTGTCACACGTATATGAGCATCTAGTAGATTATACAAAATTCAAACTACTGTCTGTTCATAAAATAAACAGAACGCAAATACAAAGAGAGACTCTAGGGGCTGCAGAACGGCTCAAGAAGCAACTCACCGCTAGGCCTCGGGATATCTAGGATTCGTACCGGTAGGACTGCCTGATGCACCTGTCTCTGATCCTGCACAAAAAATACAGCAAGTGTAGCATGAGTACGTAAACAATGAGTACCCAATAAGTATCAAGTCTAATCTCGAAGAAGTAGTGACGAGGGGTTAACTTCGACACTTACTATGGGTCAATAATATTAAGATAGACATATTTAAATAAAGACGGGTTATGTGAATAATAACACGTTTCCTTGGCAAGAAGGAGCAAGTAATTCTTTCACAATTTAATAAATTCCAATAAGTCATTTATCTTCACAAGCTGTAATAAAAATATCAAAGTACCGAGTAATTATTATTGTTAAGCACGATTTATGTCGAGGTCGTACGACCTGATCCAGAATAATGTGTACACTATCGAGGGTCTAGCGGCATGAACCATAGATGCATCTATCTAATACCGAGGCGTTCAGCCCACTCCACAAGAAGAGAAGGATACATTATAAGCATTTGGCTTGAACATTATTACGGAATAATACACAAAATAATACAAATTTCTTTAGCAACCTTTCACAAATCCTCTAGCAAGTTCTAATATAATTTAGGCACTTTAATTGACAAGTAGGGTGCAAACATCTCAATAGTTCATGATTTGGGTCCTAAAACTACCCGGACATAAGCATAGTTAGTAGCTACGTATGGACTCTCGTCAGCTCGTACGTGCATAGCCCCCACAATTAGAAACAAATATTTATTTAAAACACCTATGGGGTAAATTTTCTCTTACAAGATTAGACAAGAGACTTACCTCGTCTCAAAGCTCACTTCCCAGTCACAATTTCGCGTTAAAGCCTCAATTTGGTGTAGAAAAATTCGAAACTAGCCAAATGCTTAAGAGATCGAAGTTTGGAATGGAAGGATTGTTGAAGAGAAGGAGTCATCGAAGGAGATGATTTGGGTGACTGGGGAATTGTGCAGGTGCGAAGGGAATTTCCACGCCTACGAGTTCGCAGATGCGGAAGGAGAATCGCAGAAGCAAAAGGAGGCCTGGTGAGGCAGGTCCGCAGAACAAAAGTCTTCTCGCAGAAGCGAGGCCGCAGGTGCGGACTAGTGGCCGCAGGTGCGCAAGGCTGTGTCCAGTGTAACTCCGCAGATGCGGATCTTTGACCACAAAAGCTGAACCGCATGTGCGATTAAATGATCCGCAGAAGCAAAAAGAGTCAGGGTAGTGTTTAAAACTCGAGAGTTTCGTGATTTTAATCATTTTGGACATTTCAAGTTCGGACTTAGGCGATTTTTGAGAGGACTTTCGAGGGGTTTCTTGAGGTAAATCTCTCTTTATCATTTTTATCCAATAATATTGTTTCCCTATTGAATATTTCACCTAGATTGTGTATTTTTGAGGTGGAATTTTGTGAGTTCTAGTCTAGGGATTGGAGAGTTAAATTTGGGGATTTGAATGATTATTTGGTATCAGAATTTGGTAAATTTGGTATGGTTAGACTCGTGGTTGAATGAGCTTTCGTATTTTATAACTTTTATTGGATTTCGAGACGTGGACCTCGGGGTTGACATTTTGACTTTGATTAAGAATTTAGCATTTTCATATGGAATTGATTCCAATAGCTTGAGTTAATTGTATTGAATTGCTTGTGGCTAGATTCGAGGCGTTCAGAGGCCGCTTCGCGAGGCAAGTTCTTGCTAGCAGAGTGATTCAATTAGCTTGAGGCAAGTATTGTATTTAAACTCGGTTAAGGCACCAATTGCCTGAATTGTTGTGATAGCCACGTGCTTTTGGGTGCGCATATACATGGGGATGAGACCATGTGTGAGCATCGGGACAATATATTCATGTTTGGGTTATGCTCGGGCTCTTATAAGCCTAGAAATTACCGTTAAGCTTTAAGCTTTGATATCTCACATGTTGTAATAGTTTATGTGATCTAACTGAGCCATGATCAGGCTACTTAGAGGTTTAACCCCTGAACCAATTTGATAAATGCTTTTCATTGATGAAATTGCTAGTTTGAGCTACAATAGTACACTTTGCACATGCCTACACTTTAGCATGTCATTTACACCAGTTCACGGACATGAGAATCTTATTTCATTCATCATATACATGTATACTTGCTTTATTGCTTCAATATGATAGGTTTGGACTGGGTCCTGCGGCTATGCTAGGCGAATTATATTATTGGCACGTGAGTTGTCCGTGCGGATCGATGTATTGATATTATTGACACGTGAGTTGTCAGTGCGGATCCATATATTAATAATATTGACACGTAATTTGTGTGTGTCGCACGTGAGTTGTCCGTACAGGTTTTATTGTTAGCACATCAGTTATCCGTACAGCACGTGAGTTGTTCGTGCAGTGTGTGAAATTTGTATTTTCTTGATCATTTATTTGATTTACTTGTTTCCTTCCTCTACATGTCATAATACTGTTTGAGCAGGGTATTTGAGAAACAGTGCACACGTACACACGGATATTCTTCTCATGAAGCCTTATGAGTTAGTTTTAAATAGTGTGTTGTGTTGGTCTAAAAAGGTAGAATTACACTGAAATAACTACTATCCTCAATAATTTAAGCTTCTCTTACCTTGCCTTATTTATTAACGATACTTATTGAGTTGGTTTTACTCACACTACACCCTGCACCTCGTGTCCGGATCCAGGCATTTTCGGGTACGGTGGTTGTTGATCGTGGAGTTTTACCTGTTCAGAGATTATCGAGGTAACTGCGTTGGCATCCGCAGACCTTGACTGTCCTCCCATATATCTCAGTTTTTGATTATTCTATTATACGTTCTTAGACAGTGTATTAGACTATGTTACTGTATAGATGCTCATGTATTCAGTGACACCCAGGTTTTGGGGAAAACTTTTGTATGAGTTTAGGCATTTCCATCCAGTTTTATGAGATTTTCACTTATTTAAACTTGTTTTAGTATATTTTTAAATTGAAAGTGTTGGCATGTATGAGTTGTCGGTTTGCCTAGTATCATGATAGGCGTCATCACGACAGGTTGAGTTTTTGGTCGTGACAATATAGGTACCCAAAAATTATATTATGATGTTTCAAAGAGTTATTCAACAAATGTACCTAAGACAACATAGTTGATGCTAACAATGATTACTAATGGTCATTCACTCTATCTCCGTTGTTACTTCCATCAAAAGATCTTCTCGGCCTAATTGGTGACGGAGCACCTCTTCCGAAATTGTGTGCCTGCAACAAAATATTTATCAAATTAGCTACTCCAATAGTTATGATCCTTACTACCTGTGTCATGATAAATCCATAAGGAAACCATATTGTATTGTGTCCAGATTTTAGGACGGCCGCAATTTACAACTTGTTTGGATGGTTGTTACCTGTTGTATTATATTGTATTGTTATTCCAAAACAATGTTTGTTTTGATTGTTTATTTAAAATTGATTGTATCGTATTGTTAAATCCATTGTTCCGGAACAACCAAAAATCCCATTTTATGAAACAACCGATTTGGTGCGGTGGGATCGTTTCCTATTTTCTTTTCTAATTATTCCCTTACTTATTACTCCACAATTCTATTTTATCATTTAATTTTTATTTTATTTTAACTCCAAATCTCCAACATATTGACCTACTTTGTCTTCTTCCATCTTTTCTAGAGTTGGATTGCCCGGTTCTTTTTATTATCCAAGTCTCCGTTCGATTCTTTGTCTTTTTTCATCATTTTAATATATTTTTTTGGTGTTGCTAATATTAGTTAACCTTTTTTTTCCAGGTTTTTGCTCTTGTTTCCAAGCTACGTAATTTATGATAAATTAGTAGAAAGAGATTTTCTTAAACTATTTTTATGTGTAATTCTTGATAAATTTTATTTAAAATAATTGCGGGTATTTTAGTGAACTTATCAGTTACAGTACTCTACGATACCCTCAAACTAACAACAAAAATATTATTTAACAACAACAAACGATACAATCTATTCAAACGCTGTATCTATAAAACGATGCAATATAATACAGTACATTATAAAACGATGGGTAACAATGATCCAAAACGATAGGTAACAATGATCCAAACATAGTATTAATACCATTGGTTTAGTTGCAAGAGCTTTCCATAAGAACTAGACATCATCATTGATAAAGATGCACAAAACAAGTATTCTGCCAATTTGCACAACCAATAGCACACAAAAAACAACAGTACAGAAAGGACCACAGATTTCAGAATCCTACCAACCCAAACCATTAGAGTAACAAATGCCAAACTTAGTTTTCAATTGTCTCATACTATCTCTCAACTATTCGACGAAAGAAGGGGAATCATAATTTTCAAAGCAACATCATACTTAAATCTATTATATAAAGAAAATATAAGTACTTGTACCTATAAAGGAGTTGGAAATAAATGAACAAACTCCTCAGGTATATTCCTAATGTTCATTCGATATAAGTTAGTTAGCGCACTTAATTGTGATCTCATATCCGACATCTCTTGCTGCCACTGTGGGGGTAGAGCGCTAGCACTAGATGAACTCATACAGAAACTACCAACTCGCCTTGATGTTTGCTTGATTGCCATAGCTGGAACTACACCCAATACTAACCCTCGAACATGGCCAGGGTGTTCGGGACCAAATACTACACCAAGCGCATCATTAGGTTAAGCTTCTGCAAGAGTTTCTGGTCTTTGACTTTGAATTTCTTCAATTTTCTCCTACACGAAAGACAAAAAATAATTATAAAAGGAGAATGTATATTAATCTCTAGCTACACAAAATATGATCATCTCTCGTGCCAAGATATATTTGTTCTCAAATGGATAAAAACCAAACAGAGTTTTGTGCAAGAACAATCCTATTCCTGCCAATGTATTCTTTTTCTCTGAGCCATGAAAACGAGTTCCTTTGCCATATCAGAGATAAAGAATAAGAAAAATAAAGTTTATGACAATGAAGAAGCAAAATTAGCAAACAAATTTCCTTAACCTTTTTTTTCCCAAAACAGAGCATATAAAACCCAAAAAGGACCAATACAACTGTATTTATGGTGCGTAAATGAATATTATGTACATCATAACCACGGTTTTAAAAGGCGTTTTTGGGGCGAGGCGCACCAAAAACGGCCCGAGCCTATGATGTGGGGCGAAAATCTCAAGAGGTATACGCCCAGCAATTCGGGGCGTACGCCTGGGCGTTTGAGGCGCGTTGGTTTTAGTGAGGCGAGCCTAGAGACTTTTTCAAATTAAAATAAAATTTGTTGAATAATTGCTTCATATAATACCCAAATTTTCAAAAGTCAGATTGATAATTACTCAAAAGTTTTAAAAAGGAACTGAAATGTATTGAATTTAAAAGTCAAGACCTTTTTATTGATTGAAACCCTAATTTATGGTATTTTTCAATTCTTTATCTTGTCTGCTAGTCTGCTAATATCTCCCATAAGCAACAAATATTCAAATTTTCTTTTACAAATACAAAAAGAACTCAATTCTCCTTCAAAGCGGAAAGTTCAAAGTTCAAATTGTAGGTTAGTATCCTTTTTGTTCCTCCATGTAGAAAATTTTATTCTTTTAGACTCAAGTTATTTGTGCTTGTAAGTAGCGTATAATAGATTGTTTTGATTAGTTTTTTGTGGGGATGGAGCATATATATCTTCAATTTTTATGCAATTTTACCTGCTTATAAATATTTACTGTAATTATATTATTTTATAAAATATTAAAAATTAAATATATATGGGACTTATGCCTCGCTGAGGCATATGTAAAACGTCTCGCCTTACGCCCACGCCTTTTAAAATACTGATCATCACTAATTATAAAATACCACGATATACTAAAGGTTGCATATTTGACCCCTGACAACTACAAATTTTCTTCTACTACTGCTAAAGAACATTAACTTTAAAATATACTTCTAACAGACATAAAGCTTAAGAGCTTAAAACAAACATTTTAACTAGTAAACATCCGAACCAATTCAAATCTTTGGTAAGAAATATAGTCAACTAATACTTACCCCAATCTCCCTAGCCTCATCATTCACATAACTAACATCTTTCCTCTTATGAGTCTCAGTCCACAATTTGCCTCGATCAATTTCATGTCACGACCTCAATTTCCCTTCGTAGGATATCATGATGGCACCTAGTCTCTAAAACAAGGTAAGCCTAACCTACTAGCAAAAGTTTACTGAGAATTTATAAAAACCTTCAAATGACTCAACAACTATCATATAAAGAAACTCTGTAACTCAACAGAACATAAGTCACAAGCTTTACAAGAAAGTACTGAACATCCTTGTACAACAGTGTCTATAAAAGGGAAAGAAAACGAAATGGACTAGATAGAGGGTGACTGTGAGGCATGCGGACGCCGGTAGGTGTACTTTGAAGTCTGCGAATCTGAACTCAACTCACAGGTCCTGGACTGGAAAGAGGTACCTGGATCTGCAAAAAAAAGATGTGTAGAAGTGTAGCATGAGTACACCACAAAGGTACACAGTAAGTGTCAAGCCTAATCTCGGTAGAGTAGTGACGAGGTCAGGTTAAGGCCCTACTGGAATAAATAAGAAAACTAAACAAGTATATGACAGTGTAATAATGATAAACAATGGAAATGAAACAAAGAGAAATATGCCAGGAATAGCTACACTAAACTAAGGCAAATAAGGCATCACGGAAGAACGCAAAGAATACTATGCCAATGAAACAAAAACAAGCAATAAAACAAGTGATATAATAGAAAAGTATCAACAACAATCACTACTGAGGTACCGCCTCGTAGTCTCATATCACAAACAAATCGCAATCTTTCCTTATATCACCGTGGGAGCCTTGCATTTAATTTTAAAAATATTTTTTTCCGAAATAGATTTCTGCGTTTTAACCCACCTTATCACACCGCGTGGCTTCAAGTAGTTACCCTACTAGCAACACACGTATCAAGCCCACCTTATCTCACCGCATGCGTTTCAACCTCGATCCTTATACCACCGCATGCGTATCAATATCACAACGTATCACAAATCGCACCTCAAGTGCCAAATATCACAACTTGCCAAAGAAGTCAACAATAATGGTATTTTCACAATAAATAGCCCATAGCTCAATCACAATATGCACAAGAGTTTCAACAATAACAACCGAAAGTAAATGACTCAACGAGAATGGTATTTCATAACTTTACAACTTTGCCTCAATGTGAATCACGACGTTTATAACTCAATACCAACCTCAACAGTAAGATAATCCCAGAAATAACAAATTTCAAGTAAGGAACTCAACGGTTAAATAATGAATAAGGAATAGAGGAACAACAACTTCAACTAAGCATGTAAAGGCAATTAATAAGTAGGAGGTAAGATAAGTAAAGCATGTGAAGATAGACTAATGATGATGAGTACAACATATTACGGTAACTCAATTAAGGGCATGAAAGTAATTTATATAGCTAGAACCGGTCAATTACCACTTTTAGCCCGTGTACACACTCGTCACCTTGCGTACACGGCTTTCACATATCACAATTAATACAAAACACCACCAATCCTAAGGGGTAATTCCCTCGCAAAATGTTAGACAAGACATTTACTTCAAAACACGCTAACTCAATCTACTAATAAGTCTTTCCATCGATTATCCAACTCCGAACGACTCGAATCTAGTCAAAATAACTTCATACCATAAATATACTCTATAGGAAGCTATTCCGAACAATAAAGTTACAACCTTTAAAGAGATATAAAAAGTCAACCGCCCGCGCCTAGGAACCCGATCAAAATTATAAAATCTGAATACACATTCGATAACGAGTCCAACCATACAAGAATTATTCAAATCCGACTTCAAATCGCCTTTCAAATCCCCATAATTTTGTCTAAGAAGTTTTCACAATTTTTCCCCAAATTTTCAACTCAAATCACTAATTAAATGATGAAAATAATAATGGATTCATGTAATATAGTCAAAACAGAATTAGAATCTCTTACACCGATGATTTCCTTAAAAATCCCTCAAAAAATTGCCTCAAACCGATATCTCTAGGTCCAAAAATGAAAATGAGATGAAACCCTCGACCTAAGCCCTTTTCTGCCCAGCGATTTCGCATCTGCGAATCCACAGCCACATCTGCGGCTCCGCACCTATGGAATTTTCATCGCAGGTGCGGTCTTCACTAAGGTCCAGCACTCTCCGCTTCTACGAACAAAACACGCATCTACGCTTCCTCTCCTTCGGACATATGGGCGCTTCTGTGCACGCGCTCCTACGGACGATGTCCGCTTCTGCGATAATAGATCAAGCTGGCACAGTCTACATCTGCGGCCAGCTCCTCTGCACCTGCGGACTCGCAGATACGGAAAATCACCTTGCACCTGCGATCCCAGCCAAGGTCACTCAAGGCCGCTTCTGCGATCAACTTCACGCACCTGCGTGTCCGCACATGCGGCCAACCCCCCCACAGGTGCGATGACCCCAGAACAGTAGCAGGTTCAGCAATTCATCAAGTTCAAAATTGTTCCGGATTCAATCTCAATCACACTCGGGGCCCCCGATGTCATGACCCAGAATCTGCTAAAGGTCGTGATGGTGCCTAACACCGCCGTCAGGCAAGCCAACAGTGATTTATCATCTTACTTACTCATTTTAGAAATTTAAAATCATAATTTTCATTAATTAAATAGCATAAAATAGAATTTACTGGGTGAATGATAATATTTATAAATTTTGAAGGAAACCTTTCAATGAGAACGCATAACGCGGGAGAAATTCGTAAGAGGAGTACAATTATTTCGCGGCTAATCATGAAGCCCGTAGAATCTCTACAATAGCAAGTCTATCACTCTATACAAGTCTGGTCTCAAGTCGCAACGTAAATAAAGGAATTTAATAGGCAAAACTCAAATAGTACAGTTATAGCATGGCGGGAACCTAAGTTTACCCGGACATAACATGAATCTAGCTACGTACGGACTCTCGTCACCTTGTGCGTACGTAGCCCCCGCAACAAGTAGCACATATGAAATACATCACCTAGGGGTAGTTTCCCCCTCACAGAGTTAGACAGGTGACTTACCTCGCTCCGAAGTTTCATAACCTACTCCAACGCCACTCAAATACCTCAACCTGATGCCAGTCTCTTCAAAACTAGTCAAACAACATGCAAATCAATCAAAATATACCCTAATACGTATAATTTAATAATTTATAATGATTCCCAGCTTCGCTCAAAAGCCAACAAAGTCAACCCTTGGGCCCACGCACCCAAATTTCAAAACTTTTTGAAGATAAACTTTACCCATAATACCACGAACTCAAATATATATTTTATTCCTAATTCCTTGTCCAATTTCGTAGTCAAATTCCAAAAATACCAAAATCTAGATTTTCTACCAAGAACCCCACAATTTCTACTAATTCCATGTTTAAATCCTTATAGAATCTATGTATTTAACTTACAATAGGCGAGAATAATTTACCTTCCCATAGATGATGAAAACCTCCACTTGAAACTCTCAAAGAATCGCCCAAACCAAGAGAGAATGCAAGAAAAATGGCCAAATTCCGTTCTTAAAATAACACCTCTGCCCAGACGACCTTCCGCTTCTGCGATCAGCTTGGCCGCTTTTGCGGCAAAATCCACGCTTCTGCAAAGTCATGCCCAATAGCCCCTGCCCTCTACTGCGCTCCAGGCACCGCATCTGCGATCACGCAGGTGCGGGAATCGCTTCGCACCTGCGGCCTTTGCCCCGATCACCTCCAGTCGCTTCTGCGAGGTCGCTTCTGTGATACCTCACCGACAAGTGCGGTCCTGCTTCTGCGGTATCATCCTTCTCCAAGCAAAATGCACTTCTGCGCTAGCTTGGCCGCTTCTGCGGCCCTTTTTCCGCAGGTGTGATTGCACCAGCAATTGCCCAACACTAGCATTCCGCAACTTCAAATTTTGATTCGATTCTAATCCAAAACTCACCTGAGGCTCCCTCGGGATCCCGTCCAATCATGCCAACAAGTCCCAATACCTCATATAACTTACCTAAAGGCTCGAAACGCCACAAATAATATCAAAATCATGAATCGACGATCAAAATTTTCCTTTCAACTTTCAATTTTCCAAACTTTGACGAACGCGTCCGAATCCTATCAAAACAATCCGGAATGACTCCAAACTTTACGCACAAGTCACAAATCACGATACGAACCTATTCCAAGGCTCGAAACTCCAAACGGACATCGATAACATAAAAATCCACTTCAAACCAAACTTATGAAATTTTGAACTTCCAAAAATGCCAGCTTTCCATAATAGACGCCGAAATACTCTCGGACCACCCAATACTCAACCCGAACATACACCCAAGTCCGAAATCATCATACGAACCTATTGGAACCTTCAAATCCCGATTCCGAGGTCGTTTACTCAAAAGTCAAACCTTAGTCAATTCTCCCAACTTAAAGCTTCCGAAAATTAGAATTTTCATTCAGTATCAACTCCGAACTTCCTGAAATTAAATTCCAACCACGCGTACAAGTCATAAAATATGAAGTGAAGCTACTCAAGGCCTCAAACCGCCGAACGATGCGCTAGAGCTCAAAACGACCGGTCGGGTCGTTATACCCGGGACCCCGTCCGAATATACCAACAGGTTTCAAAACACATAAAGGACCTACTCGAGGCCAAAAATCATATCAAACAACATCGATTCTACTAATCGCAACCCAATTCAAGCCTATTAAAACTATGAACATCCGACTTCCAAAACTAACGCCCAATCACATCAAAACAACTACGATTGACCTCAAATTCTGCACACAAGTCATAAATGACATGACGGACCTATTCCAACTTACGGAATCGGAATTCGACCTCGATATCAAAAAGTCAACTCCCGGTCAAATTTCTCAACCTTTCAAACCTTCAACTTTCTAACTTTTGCCAATTCAAGCTGAAACGACCTACAGACCTCCAAATCAACATCCGGACACGCTCCTAAAATCAAAATCATCATGCGGAGCTATTGGAACCGTCAAAACTCTATTCCGGAGTCGTCTACACAAAATATAAATTACGGTCAACCCTTTCAACTTAAGCCTCCAACTTAGGGACTATGTGTCCCATTTCACTTAGAAACTCACTCGAAACCAAAACCAAACACCCCGGTAAGTCATATAACCATAATACAATATAGATGAGGCAATAAATAGGGGATCGAGGCTAAATTACTCAAATGATCGGCCGGGTCGTTACACTTTATTTCCCATTTTCTTCTTAAATTTTCAAAAAGCAAAATGATATTAAAAAAGAAAATATTTTATCTAAAGATGGCATCTTTAAGATCGCCATATTATGTTACATTTTGTGGTGGTTCAGTAAAACCTCCGCACTTTAACCACCGTAAAAGCTATGTTTTTTTTGTAGTGAACATTTTTTCGTGAGGCTAATCAAGTAGCTGATGCTCTTACTAAATAGGACATTGAGGAAAATGGATCCTAGAGATATGTATGCCCAGGTGTGCCACTGGACCCTATTTGACGGACAAAGCTCAAATGGCTTCCATAAGGCATAAGCAAAGGAGGAACATGTTGTCATAATTTTTTTTTGTTTTTGGCACAGGTTTGTCTTGGATAAATTGGATATACAAGAGTACTAATCTTGTATAGGGTCATAGGAGTATTTATAACTTAGATTATGGATCTTTATACTTGTATACGACCCTGGTTATTATTACAGGGGTTTTTTGTTGAACATAGGCTAGGTTGATGCCCTCCTCTGTTATGCTGTAATTTGTTTTTGTAGCAATATAAGGGCGACGCCTTCTAATGGCATAAATTGTATAAATAAATAAAAAAGATCTCTTTTTGATAATAAAGTCATTCATAAATGGTTCCATCCTTATACCATATATTTATAATAAAAAAACAATCCACAACTCCAACTATCCTCAATTAGTAACTTTATTCACTAGTTCATGTCTAGCCCATCCATTTAACTTAATCAACATCGAGATAACCTTAAGCACATGAAATAACATAATATAATTACCTCCTATAGTGGATTCAAGTCAAAATCCATGTTATATTTTGCTTACAACAACCCAACACACCCCAGTCACTTCATACCCAAAACGACAACTATAGTAGTGTCAAACACACCGAAAATATTACAAAGAATGACTAATCCATCATTTTGCCATTATGTGGTGTTTCTCCATACAATTTCTCCTCCAAAACTCTATTAAAAAGTAGCAAAATAGACAGCCCAAAAACAACAAGAAACAGTCCACTGCAAGTCGAATAACTCGAACTCACGACTTCCGATCACCGTCCTGTGAGTTCTAACTATTAGGAAATGAATTTATCAACCTTCCTTGATATTTAAAATCTTAAATATATAAATTATGCATTTTATTAACTATTAAATACCTTCCAAAACTCAAACTACAAAGTAAAAGAGAGGCGATATAGCGATACTTACGTTGTAGGGATCGTTCTAATGTTATCGCTTCTTGATTTCATACCCGGAATGTTAATCTTCTATGAAACCCTTGTAGAGAGCTTAAGGGTAAGTTTATGGGTCTTATTTGGTCGTGGTTTCTAGAAAAATGAAGAAAGAGACGACATAAGGGATATAAATATCCATTTTGTTGAAAAGTAAAAAAGGTGCCACTTGGCACCCTATCATTAGCCCTTCTTCATACGCTTATATCTTTGTATCCGTATGTCGTATGAACAAACGGTTAAAAGATTTGAAAACTAAATTCCAAGACCTTTAATTTGGTATATAATATATCCCCAAAAGACCTCATATACCATACGAAAGGTATTGCTCAAAAAGCTTTAGTAACCCACCTACTTGTCACCTATGCAGTGTGCGCAGTCTCACGAAACTACATATATCTCTCTACTCCGATGTAGTATCAACAAACGGTTTAATGATTTAGAAACTAGACTCCTTGATCTTTAATTTGATATGTGAATCATTCTGTAATTCCAAGTAAATTAGGAGAAAAGCTCTGCTATATTTGACCTAATATTCAGCATATTATGAACGTAACTTGTGATGACCTTAGTCAACTTTTGTTCCAAAACTCGCTTGACTTCAAAATGTAACACACGACTATCATACGACTAAAATAACTCATAACATAACCTCTTTATCACGTTAAGAACCATAGTATCACCCCAAAAGTAAATATTATAACGTTCCCAACTTGTCGACATTCGACGAAACTTATTTTCTTCAATTTGCTTAGATCCTAAGCCTTTCAACCCTCTTGGTAGTTGTTATCCATGATATTAAAGATTTGTAACCTCCAAGGTAATATGATTAACTTACTTTATGTACTTTCAAAGATGATCTCATTTCTGAGCTTACATCAATTGACTTATGATGTACTCTCATGTACGAAAATCTGAGGTGTAACATACATGACACGTACAACATAAAAATAAAATACTACACTCAACACATCCATGTGTTTGTTTAGTCATTATCTCCCTTTATTCTGTGCTTCAACCACTTAAATTTCTCTTCCAAACAATTTTTTTCTTCTTCTGCCTCTTTTAGTTTCTCCTTCACTGCTGCAAGTTGTTCTTGTAGTTTCACGATCTGGAGTTCGTATTCACCGGTCAGATTCCAAATGTTTAGCAAACATGATCTGTAGTATTCCTGATTAATGGGTTCATCATACCATTCTTCATAACCACATTGATTTTCGTCCTACCAACGGAAAATAACACAAGACTATTAATTAACATATTATATAAAAAGTATTAACAAACATTTTTTCCAAGAATAATTACTTACAACTTGTGTACACATCCAACATTTGCGCCCTATATTGAAATTTGACCAACATGGCTTCAAAATTACATGTCTGCCACAGTAACACATTGGTACGTAATTGCGTCCATACATGTCGTAATGCTCGAAAATGAAAAATTAATGGAAAGCTTTTCTATTCGTTTCGTTACCACGCAAATAATAACTAAAATGCGCGAGTTTTTATAGGCAGCTAAGAGTGATTTTAGGTTACATAACGCATATTGGTGAGGCGCTATGTTTCGTGTGATAATGATTCTTTAGGGTACAAGTGAGTCCAGCTGTTTCAGTTTTTCAAGTCGATAACTTTTTCAAATCGACATCTTTTCAGCTCGACATGACAATACACATAACGCATATTGGTGAGGCGCTATGTTTCGCGTGATAATTATTTTACGGGTACAAGTGGGTCCAGCTTTTCAGGTCAATGGCTTTTTCAGGCTGACAACTTTTTCAAGTCGACATGATAATACACATAATGCATATTGGTGAGGCGCTATATTGTGATGCAGACCAGTGCGAACTTCAAAAATATTTCGCTCGTTGCAATACTGCAAAAATGAATGCCATTGTGCTCGCTTCCTATATTTCTCAAATCGTTTCATTGGTTGTGGCATAAATTCAACACCCATTTCTATCTGCTTGAATGACATCAGTATCATGGCAGTGACATGCAATCTACGTACAGACTTCAATAACCCATTGAAAGACTCTGACACATTTGTAGTCAGAATTTCCCATCTTCTACCAGCATCCGCATGCAAAGTCCATTTGTCAAGCTCATGTCGCATCAACCAACGATAGTCTTCTAGGTCCTGCCTAATCAATTCCATTCGCCTCCTGAATTTACACTCTTGGTGATCTGTTGCAGCCATCCACATTAAATCATGCAAGTCCTTGTTCGGATAAGCCCTCTGGAAGTTGGCCTTTAAGTGCCTAACACAGTAACAGTGGTAGATATACGGTTCCTGCCATGCACACAAATTCTATACAGAACTTAAAATACCGCCATACTAATCAGATATTAGACAAATACCCGAACGCTGTCTGACAACATGCTCCTTCAAGTGGTTAAAAAATAATGTCCATATCTCTTGGCTTTCATTGGCATAAATAGCAAATGCTAGGGGAAATATACTTCCATTAGCATCTTCTGCAACGGCGATCAACAACTTAATATCATACTTTCCATATACATGAGTGACGTCTATGGATATTACCGGCCGACAATGCACAAAACCATCAATGGCTAGATTAAATGCCCAGAACATATATCTGAATATGTATTCTGGTATTCCCGGACTCCACTCAAGCTTCCACTCAACAACAGTCCCGGGGTTAAAGTGTTGCAATGCAGCCATGTACCTGGGTAGAGCGGCAAATGACTTGTCCCAGTTACCATAAACAATTTCAAATGCATGTTTACACCCGAGAAATGTCTTTCTTTTGGTAATGGTACATCCATATACATGGTGGACAGATATTATACACTCTTTGATCTTGTACCTTATGGACGCTTCAATGTGTGGAATCAAGACAAAAGAAATCAAGTCAACATTCAAGTTAAAATGATTCCCACTGACTGTGTCCATTTCACAATTGTGGGTGCCAATGTATTTCCCCAAAATCCACATATTTGTATTCAACTTTCTTGCACGCAGCATCGAATTACAACCTTGAAACCATCTACGACAAATAACCTTGTATACTTCTGGAGATGACTCATGAACCACGATCTCTCGATACTCTTTTATGCTGTACATTCGCACCGCCCTGCTTAGGCGTGCCTTATCAGCAAAAAACATGCCCTTTGACAGCACCGTTGCTCTAGATTCATCCCACATTGCTGTCCGAATTTTGTCAAGATCCCTTGTGAGGGCATCGACATCCGGCATACTTGGCAACTGATCAAGGTAGGGAATCTCCCTCAAATGAAATGGCACATAGGACTCAAACACTCTCGGTCTAACGGGAGGTGGCACATGCTCCCTCATGAAATCAGGTTCATCATTCTTGTCCTCATCATCATCACCCTCATCAGGGTAGGGTGTGTCATCTCCAGACTCATCAACATTGTTGTCATAATCACTATCATCTTCCTGACTTTGTGCATCTGCCAGATCCCGATTAAATATGTCATCTTCGGGCAATTGAGTAAGGACAGGACCTTCAAGTTGCTCATTTTCACTGCACAACCAATAAAATAACAGGTTTCTCAAATTCATCCAAATATTACAAATAAACTTTATCACTTCACTTACAAATCATAATGTGTTGATATCCCATGATGCACATTATCATGTTGATGATGACTCCCGGATGGACAACCATGATCCAATACACCAAAACTAGACATATTCTAACTATCCGTTGGTTTGTAAAATTCATATCTGGTCGGTACCCCCTGTGGAATATATGAGTGTTAATACAAATTCAATACATAAAAATAAACATCATAATATAAAGAAAAATTGAAGTTTACCACTCGGCTTGTGGATTATGTAAACTTGGGGAGAAATTATGTCCTCGCTCCGCATTCGCCCGTGGAGATAAGTTTAGATCTGGCCAAACTCTTTCACATGGAACCTGTTCGGATAAAACTACTCCAAGAAAACTACACGATGATTGAGGGATATCCCTATTTTGTGGAACCTCATTATTGCGAACGTCTTCAGCCTTGACATACATTTCCAATATTTTTATCACAAGAAGTTCTCGGTGTTCATCTGAAGTCCTCAAAAAATCTTTAAGAGTTTCATCGTCTTCTATGTTAAACTCATCATAACAAACGACCCCTTGCGGAGTAACAGAATACGGATATCTTTTGGTTACTTTAATATTCACCGAACATTTGCTCATACTCATTTTTTACATAACAATGATACCAATCTATCGTACTCCATTGTAAGTAACAACTTAACATGACACTGAGGAGAACAACTATAGCGCACTGAGTTATTCTCCGCCACAACCTCACCTCCCCAATATTATGAAACCCTAATTTTTCGCTTTACGGACTGTCACGGCCCAAACTCCCTCCGTATAACGTTGTGACGGCACCTAGTCTCTACGACTAGCTAAGCCAAACAAATTGCGGAAAATAACAAAACGAAAGTAAAACTTGTAAACTAACAATAATGGACAATTGAACAACTAGTAACAATGTTGCTCGTCATGTACAATAACCAATACTCTATGAATACATAGTCTTCCCAAAACCCAGAATATCATGAGTCACAAGATATAGAAGGAAACTAGTATCTCTATACACCAGAGTCTAACAAAAGAAATACCGAAGGTAAATGACATAGGAGAGAATAGAGGGGGACTCCGAGGTCTGCGGACGCGGCAGATGTACCTTGAAGTCTCCGTACAACAACAAGCACTCTCAGCTAATAGCGGAGCTGATAAGAAGTACCTGGATCTGCACACAAAACATGTGCAGAAGAGTAGCATGAGTACACCACAATGGTTCCCAGTAAGTGTCAAGCCTAACCTCGGTCGGGAGTGACGAGGTCAGGTCAGGCCCACTGGTAAATAATAAATAAGGCAGGAGAATATACAGTATAATAAGAGATTGGAATTTAACAAAAGGAAACACAACAAGGCAACAGTACAACACGCAGGGGTAAACAACAAGGGATCTCCCGAGATACCGTCTCGTAGTCCCAAAAGTAAATGTGCAGGGAGAACTCCCGAGGAAATGCCTCGTAGTCTAAAAAGTAAATGTGCAGGGAGAACTCCCGAGGAACTGCCTCATAGTCTCAAAAGTAAATGTGCAGGGAGAACTCCCGAGGAACCGCCTCGTAGTCTCATAAGTAAATGTGTAGGGAGAACTCCCGAGGAACCGCCTCGTAGTCTCAAAAGTAAACACACAGCTCAAACCGATAAATACAACAGTTAACAGCAAGATTTCTACAGTTATACTGATAAAGAATAAAGAAAAGCAGGAATCAACTAGGCATGCTTCACAGAGTTCAAATAAGCAGCTAAAGCACGTAGACTTGCGATATTATACTAAACAGGATAACTACACATATTGGAATAGTTCAATTAAGAATGAAAAACAGACTAATACTCATTTAAATAGTATAACTCAAATTAAAATGAAAACAGGTTGATACTTAGTAAAAATCGGGTTTTACAACAAATAGCCCATGTACGTACTCGTCACTTCACGTACACGGCGCTCACATATGACAACAGTACCAAATCCTATGGGGTTTTTTCCCACACAAAGTTAGGCAAGCCACTTACCTCAAACCAAGCTCAATCAATCGGTAACAATGCCTTTTCCACGAATATCCGACTCTGAATGACCCAAATCTAGCCAAAATTAATTACATACCATAAATACACTATAAGAAACTAATCTAATTAATGAAATCAAAGCTAAAGTAAAAAATAAGAAAATCGTCCCAAAAAGTTGACCTGGGCCCACGTCTCGGAATCGGGTAAAAGTCACAATATATGAACAGTCATTTGCTCATGAGTACACTCGTACCAAAATTATCCAAATCATATATCAAAATCCCAATCAAAACCCAAAACCTTAGTTAAAGAACTTATTCCTATTTTTCCCAAATTTTCCACCCAAATCCGAAATTAAAAGATAAAATTAGTGATAGATTAGTGGAATATAACCATAAATGGGTTAAGAATCGTTACACAAAAGCTTCCTCTGAAAATCTGCCAAATTATCACCTCAATCCGAGCTCTCAAAGACCCAAAATGAAAATGAGATCAAACCCTCGAAATTGATCTTTTCTGCCCAGCGATTCTGCATCTGCGGACAACCAGTCGCACATGCGACGTCGCACCTGCAAAAATTCCCTCGCATGTGCGAAAATGACTTCAGGGGGTCTAGGTCCGCATCTGCGTGCAAGGGGCTGCACCTGTGCGCCCGCTCCTACGGATATCTTCTGCGATCTTCCTTCGCTCATGCGGTTCCTCTACCACATCTGCGGGCATCACAGATGCGGTATTTTCCTCATACCTGTGAACCCAGCCTGGGCTGCCCAAACCCGCATCTGTGCTCCTCCTCCCGCACATTCGAGTCCGCACCTGCGGTCTCCCCACCGCAGGTGCAAAAATACCAGAAACCAGAAAACTTCAGCAATTTGCATAAGTTCAATTTCATTCCGTTAAGCATCCGAAACACACCCGAGGCCCCCGGGACCTCAACAAAACATACCAACAAGTCCTAAAACACCATACGAACTTAGTCGAGCCCTCGAATCACATCAAAAACACTAAAAACATGAATCACCCTCTGATTCAAACTTAATGAACTTTGAAACTTCAAACTTCTAAAACCGATGCCGAAACCTATCAAACCACGTCCGATTGAACCTCAAATTTTGCACACAAGTCATATTCAGCCTTACGTCCTACTCCAACTTCCCGAATCGAAATCCGACCCCGATATCAAAAAGTCCACTACTGGTCAAACTTTTTAAAAAATTCAATTTTCGCCAATTCAAGCCTAAATCAGCTACAGACCTCCAAAACGTAATACGGGCACGCCCCTAAGCCCAAAATCACCCAACGGAGCTAACGGAACCGATGAAACTCCATTCCAGAGTCGTCTTTACACAGTTCTGACTGCGGTAAAAAATCCTAAGACTTAAGCTTCTGTTTAGGGACTAAATGTCCCAATTTACTCCGAAACCACAACAACAACCTCCCGGAAAGTCACATAAGCAAAAAAGGATATGGGGAAAGCAGTAAACAAGGAATCGGGGCTATAACTCTCAAAACGACCGGCCGGGTCGTTACATCCTTCCCCTCTTAAAATAATCGTTCATCCTTGAACGAGTATAGAGACATACCTAAAGTGGTAAAAAGATGAGGATAACAGCTGTGCATATCCTGTTCGGTCTCCCAAGTCGACTCCTCGACCGGCTGACCCCTCCACTGAACCTTCACAGAAGCAATGTTCTTTGACCTCAGCTTTCGAACTTGCCTGTCCAAAATAGCCATCGGCTCCTCAACATAAGATAAATCATTGTCCAACTGGAATGAGATGAAATCCAACACATAAGACGGATCGTCGTGATACTTCTAGAGCATCGAGACATGGAATACTGGATGAACTCTTGCTAGACTGAGAGGTAAGGCAAGCTCATTAGCAACCTCCCCAACATGCCACAACACCTAAAAGGGACCAATGAACCTTGGGCTCAGCTTACCCTTCTTCCTGAACCTCATAACGCCCTTCATAGGCGAAATCCGGAGCAAGACCCGCTCCCCAACCATGTATGCAACATCGCGAACCTTCCGATCTGCATAACTCTTCTGTATGGAATGGGCTGTGCAAAATCGATCCTAAATCACCTTCACCTTATCCAGGGCATCTTGAACCAAGTCTGTACCCAATAATCTAGCTTCGTTCGACTCGAACCAACCCACTGGAGACCGACACCACCTATCATACAGAGCCTCACACGATGCCATATGGATGCTCGACTGATAAATGTTGTTGTAGGCAAACTCCACAAGCGGCAAGAACTGATCCCACGAACCTCCAAACTTCATCACACACGCACGGAGCATATTCTCTAATATCTGAATAGTACGCTCGGACTGTCCGTCTGTCTGAGGGTGAAATGATGTGCTCAGCTCCACTCGAGTACCCAACTCATGCTGTACGGCCCTCCAGAACCGTGATGTAAACTGCGTACCCCAGTCAGAAATGATGGATACCGATATGCCATGAAGCCTAACGATCTCGCGGATATAAATTCGAGCCAGCTGCTCAGAAGAATAGGTAGTCATCACATGAAGGAAATGAGCTGACTTGGTCAACCTATCCACAATCACCCAAACTGCATCAAACCTCTGCTGAGTCCGTGGGAGTCCAACAATGAAATCCATAGTGATCCGCTCCCATTTCCACTCCGGAATCTCTAACTTCTGAAGTAACCCACCTGGCCGCTGATGCTCATACTTCACCTGCTGGTAATTTAGACACTGAGCTACATACTCCACTATGTCCTTCTTCATCCTCCTCCACCAATAATGCTGCCTCAAGTCCTAGTACATCTTCGCGGCACCCGGATGAATGGAGTACCGCGAGCTGTGAGCCTCCTGGAGAATCAACTCATGTAACCCATCTACATTGTGCACACATAACCTGCCATGCATCCTCATTGCACCATCATCCCCAATAGTGACCTCCTTAGCATCACTGTGCTGAACCGTGTCCCTAAGGACAAGCAGATGGGGGTCATCATACTGACACTCCCTGATACGATTATAAAGAGAAGACCGACAGACCACACAAGCCAATACTAGGCTCGGCTCAGAAATATCCAATCTCACAAACTGGCTGGCTAAGGCCTGAACATCCAACGCCAATGGCCTCTCTGTTGCTGGTAGATATGCTAAACTCCCCAAACTCTCTACCCGGTCCAAAATGGTGATATCATAATCCTTAAGCAACTCCAACCACCTCCGCTGACGCTAGTTAAGATCCTTCTATTTGAACAGATGCTGCAAACTCTGGTGATCGGTGTAGATCTCACAAGGGACACCGTACAAATAGTGCCGCCAAATCTTCAAGTCATGAACTATAGCTGCTAACTCAAGGTCGTGGACATGATAGTTCTTTTCATGCACCTTCAGCTATCTGGACGTATAGGCAATCACCCTACCGTCCTGCCTCAACACCGTGTCGAGACCAATCCACGACGCATCATAATATATAGTATAAGACCCCAAACCTGTAGGCAATACCAATACTAAGGCTGTAGTAAAGATGTCTTGAGCTTCTGAAAGCTCTCCTCACACTCCTCTGTTCACCTGAACGGAGCACCCTTCTGGGTCAGCCTGGTCATAGGTGCTGCAATAGATGAGAAACCCTCTACAAATCGATGGTAATACCCTGCCAAACCAAGAAAACTCCAGATCTCCGTAGCTGAGGACGGTCTAGGCCAACTCTGCACTGCTTCAACCTTCTTCGGATCCACCTTGATCCCATCACTCGATACTATATGACCCAAGAATGCCACTGAGTCTAGCCAAAACTCACACTTTGAAAATTTTGCATATAACTTCTTTTCTCTCAAGGTCTGAAGCACAGTCCTCAGGTGCTGCTCATGATCCTCCCGAGTCCGGGAGTACACCAGAATGTCGTCAATAAAACAATGATGAAAGAGTCAAGATAAGGCCGGACACACTGTGCATCAAGTGCATAAAAGCTGTTGGGGCAATGGCCAACCCAAATGATATCACAAGGAACTCGTAGTGACCAAACCGAGTCCTGAAAGCAGTCTTCGGGATATCTGGCTCCCGAATCTTCAGCTGATGATAGCCGGAACGTAAATCAATCTTGGAAAACACCCTGGCACCCTGTAGCTGATCAAATAAATCATCAATACGAGGCAATGGATACTTGTTCTTCACTGTAACTTTGTTCAGATGGCGATAATCAATGCACATACGCATAAAACCATCCTTCTTCTTCAAAAACAAGGCAGGAGCATCCCAAGGTGACACACTGGGCCGAATGAAGCCCTTATCAAGCAACTCCTATAACTGCTCCTTCAACTCAGGAGGAGCCATACGATATGGAGCAATAGAGATGGGCTGAGTGCCCGGCAACAAATCAATACCAAAATCAATATCTTTGTCGGGCGGCATGCCCGGAAGATCAGCTGGAAACACATCTGGAAAGTCCCTCACTGCTGGGACTGACTTAACTGTAGGGGCATCAATACTGACATCTCTCACATAAGCTAGATACGCGCCACACCCCTTCTCAACCATTCATTGAGCTTTAAGAAATGAAATAACTCTGCTGGGAGTATATTCTAAGGTACCTCTCCACTCTAATCGTGGTAACCCTACATAGCCAGCATCACGGTCTTAGCGTGACAATCAAGAATATCATAATGGGGCAACAACCAGTCCATGCCCAAGATAACATCAAAGTCTACCATACTGAGAAATAATAAATTGGCTCTGGTCTCAAAACCACTAAGAGCAATCAAACACGACCGATACACGCGGTCCACAATAAGAGAATCTCCCACAGGAGTAGACACATAAACATGGAAACTCAAGGAATCACGAGATACGCCCAAATACGGGGCAAAATAAGAGGACACGTAAGAATAAGTGGAGCCTGGATCAAATAAAATCGACGCATCTCTATGACAGACCAGAACAATACCTGTAATGACAGAGTCAAGAAGCAACTGCCTCTGTACGAGCCGAAAGAGCATAATATCTTATCAACTGGTCTACATTGATAATTTTGCCCATAGAGGACGAGATGATATGATGGGATGCTCTCAGAGGACCTATGCATGATGTGACATTTATACGCATATGCATGACATTATAAATATTTCATAATTCACAGAGCTATTCAGACTTACAGGTTGAGTTCTTTACTCCATGTTTCTTTCATATATTTTATATACTGCTTTCATGCCTTACATACTCGGTACTTTATTTGTACTGACGTCTCTTTTTCCTGGGGATGATGTGTTTCATGCCCGCAGGTCCCGATAGACAGGTTGATAGTACCCTTAGTAGGATATCACCTCAGCGGAAGGTGTTGGTGCACTTCACTTGCTCCGGAGTTGCCTATTTGGTCGGTATGATTTGGACATGTATCAATTGGTATTACGGGACCCTGTCCCGACCTTTATGATATTTATGTACTCTTAGAGGCTTGTAGACAGATATCATGTTTATGGATACTTGTATGATCATGTCGTCTTTATAGGCCCGTATGTCACATGTATAAGTTTCTATATCATGTTGGGTCGCCATATGTCTAATATCCTCTTATGTTTTATTCTGTTTATCTCATAACATCATTTCTGGCCTATTTACCCATGATGGTATGATAAGAAGGATACGTTACGTTGGTGCTCGGTTAGGTAAGACACTGGGTGCCCGTCGTGGCCCATCGGTTTGGGTCGTAACAATGTATTATCTTTAATTGGTAATGAATTTAAATTTTATGTTAAGTTGTCATTTTTTTTGTTATAGTGTTAAACTAATAAATAACCCGAGAAATAAAAATACATGCGCAAATTATGTAAAACATAAATAATGTTGCTATTATATATTTAACGTCATATATACAAATAATAATAAATGTCAATGTGTCCCACAACCTGTATGCTTTAAAGCATTGGCTGGCCTGAGGCGCATCCCATCCCGCCCGGTTACGCTATCAGGATCATCCTTATCATGTCGCCTCTTTATCAGAGGATGCGTTGCAGCATGATCATCGGTAAGGCTGGCATACTCGGTAGAAGTGGTCGTCGGGCCAGCAGTAACCTACAGAATAATAAGATATTTTAGTATATGAAATAAAAACTACTAACATACGTATTAGCAAAAAATAATGTAATGGTCATATCATGGTCTCAGCAGGCTCCTGAATAAGATCATCCGTCTCTGGCATGTCAGTATCGCACAATGTGGCCTCCGTGACGGGCGATGACGATGTCTTTAAAAAAAACGCTTTAGATATTACTGACTAATCAATGAGATAAAAAAAAATTAGAAATAATAATAATACAAAAAAACCTGTGCCTGAGTAGCGCCACAATACTCTATCGGAACATCAAGGTGCACTAAAGTAAATGAAGTATGTGAAAGATCCTCAACATCCCTCGATAATGAGCCATAACTCAATCGTCGCCCACTATGCACCTCTCGTGTCGGACGATCATCACCAACCGTCGATGGCTCTGGGGGATCAGGAAAATACTGATCCCACTCCTGTCGCATAATGCTCGTGCCCGCGATCAACAATGAAGCTGACGGGGTCAACTGCGAAGTCCCTGGCGATAGCTGAAGGCTAAATTATGGCATATCATGAGGAGCATCGTGTGGCTCAGGGTGTTCACCTGGCTGATCATCTCTAATATCCTCCACGGGTGCCTCAACGACCCCTTGCCGGGGACCCCATCCTCGCCGACCACCACGACCTCGTGGGACACCCCTTTCTCTCTGGCCACGCCTGCCACGTTTACCACGTTCAGGCTCGACTGGTGGCCCATGATGGTACTCCTCTAGCGGCACATAAGCAGCCTCGTATCCTAAGCGCTCATCATCTCGGGCACGTCTCAATGTCTCGGCAGCAAGATCAGTAACCCGACAGCCAAACACATGTAAAGCTGTAGCTCCCTCGCCGGTGTGCTGCAACATCTGCAGTCCCAACTGGTAGAACTGATGTAAGCCAATAGCCTACATAACATGTAAAATATTAATTACGGAAGGATAATGTAACGTTATAAGTAAGTATAACAAATAACATACCAGTGTCTCATGTCTCCCGGCGTATGGAATGTACCGACCACCAGCGCGATGAACAGGATTCCCGACGAGAAGTCAGGTAACATTGCAATACCAACCCATATACTCATGCTCGCCATCCTTACGCTCAGGTGGAGGGTGTGGCGAAATCAGGTCATACCTCTGGTCCCAAACTTCAATCTGGGCCTCTAGCTAGGCCAAGTATGTCTGATCAACCCTGCAACAATTATCCCACTGGTAATGTGTCCTAACCCAAGTGGGCGGAATAGGTACAAGCTGCGGTCGACCAAACTGGCGAAGGACTCACTCATGGCATGATGCTCGACTATATCGAGACATATCAATAGGATGGAAGAGTTCCACATAGCTCGACCGCGGGAGCAATAATCGGGCAAACCAGCTATGAGCGCGTCACTGTATGGCCTCCATACAAACTATTTATTAAACACAAGAATCGTGAGTAAATGCAACACATATAAAGCCAGGCCAAGTAAACTTAAGTATATATGTACTTGCGCGCCTTCAAGCAAATCCAACAAATCCCTGTAACAGGGGAGATGATGTCGAGCCTCGACCTTACGTCCATAGCCTCGCCTATCAACCTACCTCCAAGCTAAAGGGAGAAATGGTGGAGGTGGTGCATGCAGAGCGATCAGTGGTAGAGGTGGCTAGAACTGCAGGAACCGCTCCCAAGCCCAAACCTAATATAGATTGTGGACGTAAAATTTAAGGTATTTTTTTACTATGTATGTTATAATCATGAAAAGAATTGACTATGTTTTCACCTGCAGCAACGGTAAAAATCTGACAACGTCTCTCTGGGTGCCCATGCATGCCCGACACATCTGCCTATACAGTTAACCTAGAACAACTGCACCCCAGTTGTAACCAGGTAAATCATCTAGTCGCTCCAGATAATGTAGAAATCTCAAACTGACTAGGTTTTCCGAAGTGTTCGAGAACAGTACACCACCTAACATCAGCAGCATCATCAATCTCGTGTGCCGGTCGATATCCTCCGGCGGTGAATCATCCATAATCTCCGCATCCATTGCCGCCAGATGCTGTCGGACGGGTGTCAGATGCAATCGAATGGCCCCACTCAATGTAGTCGGCTCCGCTGGTTGGAAACCGGTGAGCCGCTGCAACATATGCAGGTAATGCACTCCCCTATAGTCTCTAAGAGCATGCGGGTAAGCTACAGGTAATCCATCAACCGGTAGCCCGAAAAGAACCTCCACATCCTCAAGCGTGATGGTAGCCTCGCCGAAGGGTAGATGAAATGTGTGCGTCTCCAGTCGCCACCACTCTATCATAGCCGTGATCAACGCCCAGTCGAACTGCAACCGGCCGATCTCTATGATCCTGTAGAAACCCGTATCCTAAAGGCGTCTAACTATACGGGGATGGAGTGGGTGGTCCCTAATGTACTCCCACATATCATCTATACATCTGGGGCGGAATGTCTGGGCCAGACACTGCCCATCCCAGATGTATGAAGACCTATGGTTGTCCTGTAGCAACAGTAGCTCTCGAGATGTAGGTCCGAGATGCATAGGGGGAACCTCCATGATGATGTCTGTAAATTGAACAATATTAATTAAAGTATTTTTCTTTTTGATTGCTTAACATCTTTAAACATATTGCAATCTCTTTTATATTAATATTTAATTGATATTTTTACTATATTATTACTTAGGTTGTTACATTTTCTATATTATTATTTTATATGTTAGTTTATTATATTATTTTATATGTTAGTTTATTATTTTATATATTTATTTCTTATTTTATATGTTCGTTTATTATTTTATATGTTTGTTTCTTACTCAGTTATTTTTGGGTATAATAGAATTAAATAATTAATTTTTATAACTATACATGATATAAGTAATAATTATTCATACAAAAATACTTAGTTTGACAAATATTGTTATTTTTATGTTATTTCTTACATTTGTTGGCTAAAATTCGAGAGAGTTTGTGTTTGAACTATCATTTTTCAGATATTTTTGGGGTTAACCGATAATTAAATAATTAATTTCAATAACTACAAAGGTAATTTAGTAATTATTCATATAACAGATACTTAGGTTGATAAATTTTCTATATTTATATTTCATATTTTAGTTTATACAAAGTCAACTACCATTAGCTAAAATTTATTATCAGTTTTACTACGCTAAAGGGCATTACATTACAATTACGGGCACTAAATTATAATTACGGGCACAACATAACACTAAAGGGTACTAAAAAATAATAAAGTCACATATTAATATACGTACAATAATAAAATCCAAATAACATTAATTATTCATAAAATAAAAATTTATCTATTTTACTAAATTTTAAGCACATAAATAATCTAATTCGGATAAAAAATAACAAATTAATTTAATCATAAAACAATCACAAAAAAATATATACCACAGTAAAAAATAACTAATAAATAATTTTTATAACAACTAATAACATTAATTATTCATAAAATAATAATTTATCTATTTTACTAATTTTTTAGCACATAAATAATTTAAACCGGATAAAAAATAACAAATTAATTAAATCACAAAACAATCACTAAAAAAAAATAGACCACAGTAAAAAATAACTAATACGCATTTTTTATACATGAGTTTTACCAAAAAGTAAGTCGGAATACCTCGATTTAAAATTTTTTGAAAGGTGAAAATTTGATGATTTGAGGGCCGAAACGAGCAATCCACTACGCAATAACCACTTAGATCTGGTGTTAGCTTGCTACAATACGGAGAAGATACACTTTTTGTGGGACGGGTGGGCTCTAATGAGATTTTTTTGCTTTAAAAATGGGGAGGGGGAACCGCTGGAATGGGGAAAGGGGGTTTATGGTTTTCTAGTCGGGGAAGATGGATGACCGCTTTTTTAAGGGTATAGCGCATATATAGGATGCGCTATACTATAGCACATCCTATATGTGCGCTATACCTCCCGCCCTTTTTGAGTTCAAATATAGCGCGGTGAATAATCGCGCTATACAGTGGCGGAGCCAGGATTTTCACTAAGGGGTGTCAAGATATAAAAAATTAAATATACCGAAAAATTAAGAGGTGTCAACGTATAATAAATATATATAAAACAAAAAAAATTTATCTAACAATACAGTATAATTTTCTAGCAAAGTGATATCAATTTGACACCCTTTGGTTAAATGTGACTCCACCACTGACACTATATATAAAATGGTACACAATTTTATTTTTATTTATTTATTTCGTTTGAGTCCAAAATAATCACACTTTTTTTTCCCGGACTCCTCGTTTGCTTGGCCAGCTTTGATTTGTCTCTTCTGTTGCAGGTATTAAAAATGGGGTAGGTGTCTGACATTTCCATTTCAAAGGTCAAGTGCTTTGATTTAAATGACGACAATAAAGACAGTACCAACTTTCCACGTGAATAAAAGATACTCCTAGATCATATATTTGTACAATATTAAAATATTCCAAGTATCTCCCTATAATTCTGTGTGATACGCACTAAACTCGAGATATCGCAGTATCAGAAGCGCAACTTTTAGTTATTGTATTACTAAAAAAATGTTTATCGAATCAGCAAAATCCACAATGTTATGTGATTTTGTGGTCCACAGGTGAATAGAATCAGTTGTCAAGCATATGGTATTCGAAATCTGTTTCTTTATTTAAATATATACTAATTTCTCGACACGTGTATTCCGAGCCATGACAAACATGATGTAAATAATATTAATATTATTAAAACAAAAATATTCAAATATTATAATTTTTTTATCGAGATTAAGATGATTAGATATTGTCTAAAGTTATAAATATAAACGATCAAAGTATAATTAGATACATGTAGTTCTTATACTAAGTCTAAACACAATATAGTAGTAAAAAATTGGATCCTTTCTAGATAATTAACAAAATAACTTCAAACTTAAATTTCTTAGGTCAAGTTCGAAATCAGTGCACCATAAACAATCAACAGAAAATTATTGATAGTCATAATTTTATGAAATTTCACTCTCTTATCTAACGCCATTTAATAAAAGTGCACTTTTTCTAAATAAGAACTTGGAGAACATATTAAAATTTGATGTTATTGAGAGTAATTGAAAAGTATACATTGTTTCTGGCTTGCACATTTACTATAGCATTAACTTATTTTCTAAGATAAAATATTTCTCACTAAAAAATTTATCAAGATATTTTTTTTGCATATGAAACTCACTCAAGATGGGACACGTCAAAGGTGAAAATAATTAAATTTGTGAAAATTTAATCAAGAATAAATAATTAATAAATTAAAACAGTTAACTTATCAAATGTTGAGCACTACATCTTTTTCAAGAACTACCAATGAAAGTATAAAATTTCATAAAAAAAAGGAAAGTCAAAGAACAAATTAAAATTGGATATTTGTAAGTATTTGAATTATACTACCTTATTTGCGACCAATAATGAACTGTGTGACTATAACATTAACTTTGTTTTTGAAGATAAAAGTATTTCTCGCAAATCTGCATCAAAATATTTTTCTCCATACGAAAGACGAAGCTCGCCCAAATCAACAAGATTGGACACTTCAAAGTTGAAAACTTTATAATTTTATATAAATAAAATATGTCAAAAACCAATATCCGATGAATTACAGATATTAAATAAGATTTTTTACACAAATAGACAGTCATATTTATTGTTTACTTTTTCTAGCCATATACATAGATTATACAGTAAATATATATAATTATATACATATAATACATAAATTATACATATATTGTACTTACACCGGACATTTTTAGTTTAAATGGTTTGGTGAACGACTATTTGGATTAAATCTTCTATTAAAAAGCATCACACACCAAAAATATTTAACTTATCAAAATGTTAGAAGTACACAATCATCTTTTGAGAGGTACATGAAAGAATTAGATCATTCGTTTTAAGCTATGGCAAAAATCTAAAATTGCCTTCATAGCAAAGAGGCCAATACTATTCTTATTTCAATATAGTTATCATGTAATAAACAGACCATCCATTAGGGGTAGTTTTTCAAAAAATTGAATGATATGTACTAAAGAAAGAAAATTAAAAAGAAGAGAGGCAATAATAGTACTCAGACAAATATTAAATCGGTGCTAAACCAAAAATTTGTCCTCACAAATAAAAGAATAAAGATACCAAATACATAAAAAATTATTGAACGAAGAAACTTTTTTCCCCACTGATATGTTAATTCAGAGATTTGCTAAAACTACCATAAAACATTTCTTCTCAACCAATGGCCCCAATATCTAAACATAAAAATCAAATTTGCCATTTCATAGTGAGTTCTTGCTCATGAGAGTGTGATAAACAAAGATTAGTTGTACATCCACATAATTTAAAATGCTTTACTATAATATTTTAAATAGCCAACTTCAATTTGTTTAAGAAAGTATAGATATTGTTGCACTACAATACTTCAAAGTCCCATGTAAACTTGAGTGTAAATGTAAACTTTTTATTTTTCCATTCCATAGTTGTCCTACAATGTTGGTCTAACTTAAGCTTAATGATTTAATTAAATGCTTCATGTACCAAGAGAAAGATTAAACTAAATATTCTTAATCTTGACTGTCAAGTGACTGTAGCTATACATGTAACACTAAAATGAATAATTAATTTATTACAAATCATGCGAACTTAGTTGTTCAAAATTTCAATCTCCAACTGTTAGTTTAAACCCATATGCATCTCGATTTGTGCAAATAGTTTTTATTTTTATTTTTATTTTTATAGAGGACATTAATAATTATTATATAAGATTCTCTTAATTAATGCGATAGTAGATGAGAGAAACCTGCCAAACTCTTGGTGCAATTTCAATTATTCTCTTAACAAAGTTAAGTAAAATATTCTCTAACCAGAGCCTAAGTTATAATGTATAAATAATAATTAGGACTTATATAAAAAATAATATAGATGAAACACTGACTTATTGGGTGTCCCGGTATCAATCGACTCATCCTTATACTCATACAATTAAGGAAAGGACTTAAGGACATCTATATACACATACCTGCTAATTAGTTATTGGAAACTTTGAAAAGTCTAGTATTTGCTATTGTTTCTGTGATGCTGCGTAGTACTCCCTCTCGTATAAGTGATCAATTTGTCTTTTTATTTTGGTCCAAAATAAATATTCATTTATATAATCAGTAACAAATTTAATTTATTTTTTCAAAATTACTCTTATGTACGTATCCCTAAAAAGTCTTTTGCTCCTCACATTAATTATGCTGCAACATTTAATTAAGGGTAGTTTAGTGACACTAACTATTTTTGTCTGTAATTTTGTATTTCTTTAATGGGTGTGCCAAAGACAAATTGATCACTTATTGTGGACCGGAAGAAGTATAACCATAGCCATGATTGCAAGAGCCATATCTTAAAGTCAGTGAAAGGTAAAAACTTACCCGCATCGGATATTTACACCCCAACTAATAAAAAAATACCACATATCACCTTATTTAATTATAACTGTAATACTTAACTATAGTTAATCATTATATGTTTTGCACATGCTGCTTAATAATTTCTCAAAAGAAATTGATATCCTTATATTCACCGTTGTATTGGATGTAAATAACCCTCCTTATACTTAACTAAGCTTCTTCTTTTTTAAGGGTTTGGATGTAAATAATCCTCCTGTATTCTTCAATGGCCTCTTTGATTTTTGCCACGTGTACCCTTAAAATCCAAAGGTCTAAATTGTATCTCTCTTCTTTCTTGAATATTGTTGGTCAAATATCATTTATAGCTACTCGGGCCAAACCTATAATATCCGGTAGTCCAAAATTACAATACACATTTTATAACCCAAAAGTAATTCTAATGGCTAGCTCAAAAGTACTGCTTTCTGCTTCTTTCTCAGTTTCTCTGCTTACAATCTGTTGAAACCCCCTCATTTTTAACTGTAGCATTTTATATATTTGGTCTAATCTTTACTTTGGTTTTAACGTAAATCCATACTATATAATCACATGGTTGTTTTTCTGGAATTTTTAGTCATGCAGCATTGCGAAATGATATTGGATAGATTTCAGATTTCGTCCTCTGCATGCGCGTTTTATTGATTTTCATTTGGACTTTTTTTTTTACTTTTGTTTTTTACGTTTGATTATGAAATCAATAATGGAACAGTTTTGATCTAATTACAAGAGATTTAGCAATTAATGCAATAAGCATAATATAACGATTTAACAGAGCAAGAGCAACTCCAAACCAAACTGAAGAAACAAATCAACTCTTTTGTTATTAGTACGTATTTCCAGGAATTCAAGAGCCGTTGATTTTGTTTTAAAAGTGGAAAAGAAAAATCATTGGCTAAAGAGAGAGGGGCAACCACCCTTTGAATAAAAATCCCAAGCTCTCTATTATAGCCTCATTTTTTTCAGGGCTAACTTTCTTTGCTAGGGAAATCTTTTGGTTTTCACCAAATAAATTTTCATTTCCACATGTACGTCATTAGTTGATTTTGATGGGAATCATAATTTCAGGCCCACCATTAGTATATATTTTTATGGATATTTATATATTTCTTTCGGTGAAAATATATTTGAATATTGGTATATTACAAAATATATACAAAATAAACTGTCATTATACAAAAATTATACAAAATAGACTGTCACTATACAATTTATATACAGTAGACTGTCACTATACAAAAATATATAAAAATAAACTGTAATTATACAAAAAATATACTAAATAGAATGTCACTATACAAAATAAACTGTCACCATCCAAAAATATACTAAGTAGACTGTCACTATATAATTTATATACAATAGACTGTCACTATACAAAATATATACAAAATAGACTGTCACTATACAAAATATATACTAAATAGACTGTTACTATACAAAACATATACAAAATAGACTGTCACTATACAAAATAGACTGTCAATATACAAAATAAACTGTCACTATACAAAAAATATACAAAATAAATATTTTGGGCTATTAGATGCAATAAGTTTGGGCCGAAAGGCCATTTCGTGTCAGTGAAAAAAAATATGGGTTATTAAAATTTTGAGGGGTTACAGATGATAGTTTTCTCAATATTGTTTGTCTTCTCAAAATTTGACATTCTGATATTACAAAAAAAAGAAATAAATTTCTGTAATATATATAACAACAGAAAAAATAGAAAGTTTTATACAACTATAATCATATTTAGCCAGATTCATGTTACAAAATATAAAAAGATCAAATTAATAATATTTAAAAATAAAATTTTGGAGATAGTATAACTGAGAGGACTCCTAAATAATACACATATCGAATTTTTGTTTCTACACATTAATTGACGTGAAAGGCTTTCCTAAGTCCTAAAGTCAAACCATGAGTATTTATTTTAATGTTTTCAAGAGTACCGATACTTCTGATTTTTTCAAGTACCAAGACAAGTAAAACAATGAGTTTTTTCACTCAGCGGCAATGGAGAAATAAAAACAGTGGCAGAAATAATATGCACAAAAAGTAGTCCTTGAATTCTTTCAATATGCACATGTTCCTAAAATAGTATGAACTAACATGCTATATGACGATTTTTTAACTCACAAACCTGCAGTAGTCCTTGGAGAGTGATGGAGAAGAACCATCGGACGAAATAAAAGAGAAGGCACGTTGATGGCAAACCAATAATTTGTATCGTTATATTTATGTTATTATGAATTTAATTCTTTTTTAATTTTTATTTATTTGTTAGAAATAAGACTCCTAATACCCTTAGTTTATCTTTTATGGTTAACTTAATTAAGGCGAATGGGATAAGTTTTTACCATCACTGGAATGCCACTAACCTCTGAGTGCAACTTAAAAGTCAAAATCAACGTGGATTTTTTCTTCCCTTTACCTTTACCTTGAAATAGAGTACGTTTATTGGGGCAAATATTCAATGCACGTGTTTTCCAATCAACTTATTGTGATTCACTTGCTTTGTCCAGTGAAATCAAAATTTGTAAGAAAACTTTATTTCCGGCGACAATTTCGAAAGTGAATAGAAGGATATCGTAGCGTTAAAATAAAAGTATTGATCTAACTTAGTTAAGGAAAAGTCTAACTTCAAAAAAGAAGATAGATTGAATGGTTGTGTCTATTACCAAAGGAGTACGAAATGTTGCTATTTGTAGGCATCCGGTTTTTTTAAATACTAGATTTAATGTACATGCGTTGACGTGTGTATCGCGTCAAATATTTTAGTTATATTGTATTTTATTATATGAGAGCACAACAAAATAGTATAAAAAATAGCTTGACAAAAGGTTGAAGCACAAAGTCTGATGCAATATGGCGACTGTCAAGTTCAACCAAGATTCACAATCAAGAATACCAAAATAAAGATGTATGGGTTAATCATTACGGCTAAAAACACATATGATAAAATGCGTAGTCAATTTCAAAGATGCAAGAAGACCTGTTTATTTGGCCGAATCTGACTCTGAGCCCACCCTTTTGCTAGCTTCTTTATTATGCTAGTTCAACTATTGCTTCTAATTGAAATATATAAACACCTGAAGTTCATAATTCAATAAAGATAGATAGAAGAGAGAATGTCACTTTAGAAAAAAAAATAACTCTTTGATCTATCGGTTGACTCTGTCTTTTTAACATCCTTGATCTTGATATGTTTCCAGGAGCAGAGAAGGAATGAAATAAGAAATCAAACCCGTTTGGACGGAGATTGAGAAAGTCCTATACTCGATGTACTTCCATCTTAAAGTATTGAAAGAAAGGTAGGCAGCTTTGTCGAGTTTCAGAGGTGAGGCCATAAAAAACTATTATGAAAGTAAACTGCAATCGCAGTTACTCACAAGACCATCGTGATATTCGACTTAACTCCCAAAGGTAATCCACTTGGATATCCAAGGTTTAGCCAAGGCGTAGCTCCAGATCCCACTACTCGTCATATTTGATTTTATTTTAATTTTATAAAAAATAGATTTTTTTCTTGTTGCTAATATATGAATACAAAATTAACTACTACAAATACGTGAATACAAAATATAAATACAAATGCGTGAATACAAAATATAACTACTAATATAAATATGTGAATGTAAATTTTAACTACAAAAACCTTTTGCTCAAAGTCAAAGAAAAAGAACATAAAAACCCTTAATTTTATAGTTGCTACTGAACAACAACATTTTGATAATGACAAGTGGAATTGTAACTTATTTTTTAGAAGTACTTGTGTGTACAATTCTAAACAGAAAAAGAAATATATAAAATCACATTATGTATAGTTAAAAATCACAAAAGAATTATTAAAAAATAAAAACTCCTAAACTGAGTTCAAAATGCGTGTTTTACCTCACATGTATTTATAAAGAATTAATTTATCAAATCTTTATTAACAAAAAAACCCTAAATTTTATTAAATAAAAATCCTTCCTAAACCTAAAAGGAGAAATCTAAATACTCCCTCCGTTTCAATTTATGTGAACCTATTTCCTTTTTAGTCCGTGCCAAAAAGAATGACCTCTTTCCATATTTGGAAACAATTTACCTTTATGCAATGATTTATAGCCACACAAAATATATGTGCCTCATTTTACACCACAATTCAAAAGTCTTCTCTCTTTTCCTAAACTCTGTGCCCAGTCAAATGGGTTCACATAAATTGAAACGGATGGAGTATAAATGAAATTAGAAAGCAAACGAAATGTGATGACCCAAAAGGCCATCTTATGTTTTAGAACTCGAATCTGCGCTCTTAAGCCTTAAAAATCTCATTTTTACCCTCCTCGATTTGCGTGCGCAGTCCGAGCATGTTTTCGGAAAGTTTTTATGTTAAAAATTGATGAAAATAAGAATTTATGCCTTAAAGTTTATTTTAGTTGACTTCGTTCAACATTTTTGGTAAACGGGTCCGGATCCGTATTTTGACGGTCTCGGTGGGTCCGTATCAAATTATGGGACCGGGGCATATGCCCGAAATCGAATTCAAAGGTCCCTAACTCAAGTTATGAATTTTTGATGAAAATTAAAAGTATGAAAATTAATTATTTCTAAGAATTTATTGATGTCTGGCATTGTGAGTACCGGGACCGTATTTTGGTTCTGTAGCCCGGTACAGTTCATTATGATATTTAAGACTTGTCTGTGAAATTTGGTGAGAAACGACGTTGATTTGACGTGATTCGGACGTCCAGTTGAGAAAATAGAAATTTTAAAGTGTTCTTGAGAATTTTATTTGATTTGGTGCTAAAATCGGAATTCTAGGTATTATTTTGGCGATTTGATCGTGTGAGTAGGTCTGTATGATGTTTTTAGACTTGCGTGCATGTTTGGTTGGGAGCCCCGAGGGCTCGGGTGAGTTTCGGATAGGCCATGGGATGTTTTGGACGTTGGAAATCTGTTTTTTTTCTGCAGAGTCTGGGTTCTGGCATGTCCTTCTTCGCGTTCGCGAAGGTCCTCTAGTGAACGCGAAGAGTAAACTGATGAGGAAGGGGTTTCTTCTTCACGAATGCAAAGGCTTGGTCGCGAACGCGAAGCGATGGGGGCGTTATCCTTCGCGAACGTGACAAGCCCATCACGAACGCGTAGTGTTAAGCACTAGGGAGGGGGAGTCAGCCTTTTCTTCATCGCGGATACGACACTGTCTCGCGAACGCGAAGACCAGGGAAGGGTAGCCTACACTAACGCGAAGTCTTGGCAGCCTATACTCTTCGCGAACGCGTCATTTCTCTCGCGAACGCGTCATTTCTCTCGCGAACGCGATGAACACTGTCGCCTAGCACTTAACAGAATCCAAACACGGGATTTAGCCAAAAATTCATTTTTCTAAAAAATCAAACGATGTGAGGCGATTTTTCAAGAGTCATTTCTTCTCCAAAGTGTTGGTAAGTGATTCTAAACCATTTTCTTTCAATTATCCATTACATTTCTTGAATTTTCAACCTAAAATCTAGAGTTTTCATGGTAGAATTAGGGGTTAAGGTAGAAACTAGGGATTTCGGGAATTTGAGGATTTAGACCTCAATTTGAGGTCGGATTCCAAAACCAATTATATATTCGTGCTCGGGGATGAATGGATAAATGAATTTTGGTCCAAACCTCGGGTTTTGACCACGCGGGCCCGGGGTCGATTTTTTGACTTTTTGGTGGAAAATTTGGGAAATTTAATTTATGCAATATAATTGATTTCTTTAGCAATATTTGATATTATTGAGTCATTTTTTAATAGATACGAGTGCTTTAGAGGTGAATTCCAAAGGAAAAGCTATGCTTGAGAATTGAATGGCCTTCAGAGCGAGGTAAGTGTCGTGTCTAACTTTGGCTTGAGGGAATAGGTATTATGTGTTTATTTGCTACGTGTTTGGTTGTTAAATACGATGTATAGGTGAGGTGACGAGCATCTATGCGTCGTTGTCGAGTCGTAGCCTGCGAGTGAAATTTTATTCTTGTCTATTTTGTAGCCTTAAATTCTACTATCCATGCTTAGCGGGTTATTTGAAATGTTGGGTGACTTATATCTGGTTTCACTGAGATTTGATAACTTTCGAATATTGATTCAAGGTTGTGGTTACATTGTGCTATATATTATGGGTAAAATTCTGGTTTCTTTGTGATACTTCTATCTATCCGTTGTTATTGATTCTGTGATTTATGAGAAGGAGTGTAAAGCATGAATGGTGATGCCGTGCATACATTATTTATATTGTGAGGAAGAGTGTAAAGCACGAAGGGTGATGCCGTGTATATTATGAGAGTAAAAGCACGAAGGGTGATGTCGTGCCGTTCTATTTATCTATTTGGTGAGGTTGAGAGTAAAAGTACGAAAGGTGATGCCGTGCCATTCTATTTATTTATTTGGTGAGGTTGAGAGTAAAAGCACAAAGGGTAATGCCGTACCGTTCTATTTGTTTATTTGGTGAGGTTGAGAGTAAAAGCACGAAGGGTGATACCGTGCAGTTTTCCCTTGATGTTTTATTTGCTCAATTCGTTTAAGGATTTTCTGTTTAATTATGTCTTTTCATTATTCTCACTCTTTATATTGTATCCCCCCCACTGTATGTCCCCTTCCCATTATTTCTGCGTTATTTCTTTATTTACTGTTGTTGCCACTGGCATGATTATACTATTCATGTTATATGTGGGTGTCTTGTCCTAGCCTCGTCACTACTTCGTCGAGGTTAGGCTCGACACTTACCAGCACATGGGGTCGGTTGTACTGATGCTGCACTCTGCACTTTCTGTGTAGATTTTGGTACCGGCTCAGGTTGATCGAGATTTTGCTATTGGTCCGCTGTCCGGAGACTCAAGGTAGATCTGTCGGCGTTCACAGACCTTGAAGTCCCCATCTATCTTTTATGTCCTACTATTTTCTTTCATTCAGACAGTTGTATTTTTTTCAGACTATTACTTGTAGTATATTCTAGAATGCTCGTGAATTGTAACTCTAGATCCGGATGGTAGTAATTAATACAGTTTTATGATATTCGGCACTTATTATCTTTCATCTTACTTAATTATTGTTAATTATTAAATGGGAATAAGGAATTGGTTTAATGATTCTCTAACGTTGGCTTGCCTAGCAAGTGAAATGTTAGGCGCCATCACGGTCCGTCGGTGGAAAATTTCGGGTCGTGACAGTTTGTATCAGAGCACTAGGTTGCCTAGGTCTCACGATTCACGAGCAAGCTTAGTAGAGTCTGGAGGATTGGTATGGAGACATGTGTGCTTATCTTCCAAAGGCTATGAAGTTTAGGAACAAGTTTCACTTCTATTCTTCTCTGTCGTGTGATTTTGCTTTCTCAATACTGATTGAACTCTTCTACTCTTATTCTCTCGCAGATGGCGAGAACACGTTTCGCTTTCTCAGCTGAGCAGCAGCCAGAGCCTGCAATGGCAGCTCCTACGCGGGGCAGAGGTCGAGGCCGTGCTAGAGGCCGAGGCAGGGGCAGGGTTCAGCCTAGAGTCCGAGCAGAAGCCCCAGCAGTGGAGCCTCAGATAGAGCTTGACGACGAGGTTCCAGCCCATACTGTTCCTGCCGGACCAGCTCAGGTTCCGGAGGGGTTCATTGCTACCCCAGTACTTCAGGACGCTTTGGTCCGTTTGGTGGGCCTTATGGAGAGTGTGGCCTAGACTGGCGCATTTCCCATGGAACCAACAGTCTCTCAGGATGGAGGAGGAGCCCATACTCCCACCACTCTCGCTCCGGAGCAGATAGCTCCCCAGTATCAGGCTCCAGCAGCTCAACCAGTCGGATTAGTTCAGTCGGTTATTGCGGTACAGGTCGGAGATGGGCCAGCTATGTCTTCTGAGGCTTTATGGAGTTTGGACAGGTTTATCAAGTTCTTTCCTGTTCACTTCAGTGGTGCTCCTTCAGAGGATCCCCAGGAGTATCTTGACAGCTGTCACGAGGTTCTACGGAACATGGGTATAGTGGAGACCAATGGAGTCAATTTTGCTGCATTTCAGATAACTGGTTCCGCCAAAACATTGTGGAGAGATTACTTGTTGACCAAGCCAGCTGGGTTGATTTTGATGTCATACTAGGTATGGATTGGCTATCACCTTATCATGCTATATTAGATTGTCACACCAAGACGGTGACCTTAGCCTTGCAGGGGTTGCCTAAATTCGAGTGGAGAGGGAATCTTGGCCATTCTGCCAGCAGGGTTATCTCATATGTGAAGGCTCGGCATATGGTCGAGAAGGGGTGCCTAGCTTATTTGGCTTATGTCCGCGATTCTAGTGTGGAGGTTCCTTTCTTGGATTTAGTGCCAGATGTTTGTGAGTTTCCAGAGGTGTTTCCTGCAGACCTGTCAGGGATGCCACCCGACAGGGATATTGATTTGGCTCCGGGCACTCAGCCCATTTCCATTCCACCATACCGCATGGCCCCGCCAGAGTTGAAAGAATTGAAGGAGCAGTTGCAAGATTTGCTTGATAAGGGCTTCATTAGACCTAGTGTCTCGCCCTGGGGTGCACCTGTGTTGTTTGTGAAGAAGAAAGATGGATCGATGAGGATGTGTATAGATTATATGCAGTTGAACAAAGTCACCATCAAGAACAAGTATCTATTGCCGAGGATTGATGATTTATTTGATCAGCATCAGGGTGCCCATGTGTTTTCGAAGATTGATTTGAGATCTGGCTACCATCAATTGAGGATTAGGGCATCCGATGTCCCTAAGACAGATTTTCGGACTCGGTACGGGCATTTCGAGTTTCTAGTGATGTCATTTGGCTGACAAATGCCCCAGCAGTATTCATGGTTTTGATGAACCAGGTGTTCAAGCCCTACTTGGATTCCTTTGTGGGTGTGTTTATTGATGATATCTTGATCTACTCTCACAGCCGGGAGGAGCATGAGCAGCACCTTCAGATCATTCTTCAGACTCTGAGAGACAACCAGTTATATGCTAAGTTCTCAAAATGCGAGTTGTGGTTGAGTTCAGTTGCTTTCGTGGGTAACGTTGTATCAGCATAGGGTATTCAGGTGGATCCTAAGAAGATTGAGGCAGTTCAGAACTGGCCTAGAAACACATTAGCTACAGAGATCCGTAGTTTTTTGGGTTTGACGGGCTATTACCGTCAATTTGTGGAGGGATTTTCATCCATAGCAGCCCCATTGACCAGATTGAACCAGAAGGGTGCCCTGTTCAGGTGGTCAGACGAGTGTGAAGCGAGCTTTCAGAAGCTCAAGATAGTTTTGACTACGACACCGATATTGGTGTTACCCACAAGTTTAGGATCTTATACAGTATATTGTGACGCATCTCGTATTGGTCTGGGTGCGGTGTTGATGCAGGGTGGCAAGGTTAATGCATATGTTTCGCGGCAGCTGAAGGTTCATGAGAAGAATTACCCTATTCATGATCTAGAGCTAGCAGCCATTGTTCACGCGCTAAATATTTGGAGGCACTATCTGTACAGCGTGCCATTTGATGTATTCACTGATCAATGGAGCTTGCAGTATTTTTTCAAGCAAAAGGAACTCAATTTGAGGCAGAGAAGGTGGCTGGAGCTATTAAAAGACTATGATATCACCATATTGTATCATCCGGGGAAGGCCAATGTGGTGGCCGATGCTTTGAGTAGAAAGTCAGCCAGTATGGGCACCCTTGCTTATATTCCAATTGGTGAGAGACCACTAGCATTGGATGTTCAGGCCCTGGCCAACCAGTTCGTGAGGTTAGATGTTTCTGAGCCCAGCCGTGTTCTAGCTTGTACAGTTGCTCGGTCTTCTTTGTTTGAGCGCATCATAGATCGACAAGATGACGATCCTCATCTACTTGTCCTTAGAGACACAGTGCGGTACGGTGGTGCCAGGCAGGTTATTGTTGGAGATGATAGAGTTTTGAGGATGCAGGGTCGTATTTGTGTGTCTAATGTCGATGGACTTCGTGAGTTGATCCTTGAGGAGGCTCACAGTTCTCAGTATTCTATTCACCCGGGCGCCGCCAAGATGTATCAGGACTTGAGGTAGCATTATTGGTGGAGGCGAATGAAGAAAGACATAGTTGCCTATGTAGCTCGGTGCCTAAATTGCCAGCAAGTAAAGTGTGAGCATCAGAGACCTGGTGGTTTACTTCAGAGGTTAGAGATTCCTGAGTGGAAGTGGGAGCGTATCACTATGGATTTTGTTATTGGATTCCCACGGACTCAGAGAAAATTTGATGCAATTTGGGTCATTGTGGACAGGTTGACCAAGTCAGCACATTTCATTCCAGTGGCAGTTACCTATTCTTCAGAGAGGTTGGCTGAGATTTACATCCAAGAGATCGTCCGTCTTCACGGTGTGCCCGTGTCTATTATATTTGACCGAGGTACACAGTTCACCTTGCACTTCTAGAGGGCAGTACAATGTGAGTTGGGTACGCGGGTTGAGTTGAGCACAACATTCCATCCTCAGATGGACGGGCAGTCCGAGTGCACTATTCAAATCTTGGAGGATATGCTTCGTACTTGTGTTATTGACTTTGGAGGTTCTTGGGATCAGTTCTTGCCCCTTGCAGAGTTTGCCTACAACAACAGTTACCAGTCGAGCATTCAGATAGCTCCCCATGAGGCATTATATGGTAGGCGGTGCCGGTCGCTAGTTGGGTGGTTCGAGCCGGGAGAGGCTCGGTTGTTGGGCACATACTTAGTACAGGATGCCTTGGATAAGGTTAAGGTTATTCAGGATTGACTTCGCACAACTCATTCTAGGCAGAAGAGTTATGCCGATCGTAGAGTTTGTGATGTTGTATTCATGGTCGGAGAGAGAGTGTTGCTCCGGGTATCACCCATGAAGGGTGTAATGAGGTTCGGAAAGAAGGGCAAGTTGAGCCCTAGGTATATTGGACCTTTTGAGATTCTAGAGAGGGTAGGAGAGGAGGCTTACAGGCTTGCGTTACCACCTAGTTTAGCAGCTGTTCATCCGGTATTCCATGTGTCCATGCTTCGAAAGTATCACGGTGATCCGTCCCATGTGTTATATTTCAGCTCTGTCCAGTTGGACAAGGATTTGACTTACGAGGAGGAGCCGGTGGTAATTCTAGCCCGGCAAGTTCGCCAATTGAGATCAAAGAGTTACCCTTCAGTTCGAGAGCAGTGGAGAGGTCAGCCTATCGAGGCAGCTACTTGGGAGTCTGAGTCCGATATGCGGAGTAGATATCCCCACCTTTTCACCAGCCCATGTACTTTTCTATGTCCATTCGAGGACGAACGGTTGTTTTAGAGGTGGAGAATGTGATGACCCAAAAGGTCATCTTATGTTTTAGAACTCGAATCTGCGCTCTTAAGCCTTTAAAATCTCATATTTACCCTCCTCGATTTGCGTGCGCAGTCCGGCATGTTTTCGAAAAGTTTTTATGTTGAAAATTGATGAAAATAAGAATTTATGCCTTAAAAGTTAATTTTAGTTGACTTTAGTCAACATTTTTGGTAAACGGGCCCAGATCTATATTTTGACGGTCCCGGTGGGTCCGTATCAAATTGTGGGACCTGGGCGTATGCCCGGAATAGAATTCGAAGGTCCCTAACTCAAGTTATGACTTTTTGATGAAAATTAAAAGTCTGAAAATTAATTATTTCTAAGAATTTATTGATGTTTGGCATTGTGAGTACCGGGTCTGTATTTTGGTTTCGGAGCCCGGTACATATTCGTTATGATATTTAAGACTTGTTTGTGAAATTTTGTGAGAAACGGAGTTGATTTGACGTGATTCGGATGTCCAGATTAGAAAATAGAAATTTTAAAGTGTTCTTGAGAATTTCATTTGATTTGGTGCTAAAATCGGAGTTCTAGGTGTTATTTTGGCGATTTGATCGCGCGAGCAGGTCCGTATGATGTTTTTAGACTTGTGTGCATGTTTGGTTTGGAGCCCCGAGGGCTCGGGTGAGTTTCAGATAGGCCATAGGATGTTTTGGACTTTGGAAATCTGGTTTTTCTACAGAGTCTAGGTTCTGGCATGTCCTTCTTCGCGTTCGCGAAGGTCCTCTCGCGAACGCGAAGAGTAAACTGATGAGGCAGGGATTTCTTCTTCGCGAACGCGAATCGACGGGGGCGTTACCCTTCGCGTACGCAACAAGCCCATCGCGAACGCGTAGTGTTAGGCACTAGGGAGGGTGAGTCAGCCTTTTCTTCATCGTGAACGCAAAGTCCAGGAAAGGGTGGCCTACGCGAATGTGGGCACTGTCTCGCGAACGCGAAGGCTTGGCAGCCTATGCTCTTCGCGAACGCGACAGTGCTCTCGCGAACGCGATGAACACTATCGCCCAGCACTTAACAGAATCCGAACACGGGATTTAGCCAAAAATTCATTTTTCTCAAAAACCAAACGATGTGAGGCAGTTTTTCAAGAGTCATTTCTTCCCCAAAGTGTTGGTAAGTGATTCTAAACTATTTTCTTTCAATTACCCATTATATTTCTTGAATTTTCAACCTAAAATCTAGAGTTTTCATGGTAGAATTAGGGGTTAGGGTAGAAACTAGGAATTTCGGGAATTTTGGGATTTAGACCTCAATTTGAGGTCGGATTCCAAAACTAATTATATATTCGGGCTCGGGGATGAATGGGTAAATGGATTTTGGTCCGAACCTCGGGTTTTGACCAAGCAGATTCCGGGTCGATTTTTTGACTTTTTGGAGGAAATTTAATTTATGCAATATAATTTATTTCTTTAGCAATATTTGATATTATTGAGTTATTTTTGAATAGATACGAGTGCTTTAGAGGTGAATTCCAAAGAAAAAGCTGTGATTGAGAATTGAGTGGCCTTTGGAGCGAGGTAAGTGTCGTGTCTAACTTGGGTTTGAGGGAATAGGTATTATGTGTTTATTTGCTACGTGTTTGGTTGTTAAATACGATGTATAGGTGAGGTGATGAGCATCTATGCGTCGTTGTCGAGTCCTAGCCTGCGAGTGAAATTTTATTCTTGTCTATTTTGTAGCCTTAAATTCTACTATCCATGCTTAGTGGGTTATTTGAAATGTTGGGTGACTTATATATAATTTCATTGAGATTTGGTAACTTTCGAATATTGATTCAAGGTTGTGGTTACATTGTGCTATAGATTATGGATAAAATACTGATTTCTTTGTGATACTCCTATCTATCCGTTGTTATTGATTCTATAATTTATGAGGAGTGTAAAGCACGAAGGGTGATGTCGTGCATGCATTATTTATATTGTGAGGAAGAGTGTAAAGCACGAAGGGCGATGCCGTGTATATTATGAGAGTAAAATCACGAAGGGTGATGTCGTGCCGTCCTATTTATCTATTTGGTGAGGTTGAGAGTCAAAGCACGAAGGGTGATGCCGTGCCATTCTATTTATTTATTTGGTGAGGTTGAGAGTAAAATCACGAAGGGTGATGCCGTGCCGTTCTATTTATTTATTTGGTGAGGTTGAGAGTAAAAATACGAAGGGTGATGCCGTGCAGTTTTCCCTTGCCATTTTATTTGCTCAATTCGTTTAAGGATTTTCGGTTTAATTCTGTCTTTTTATTATTCTCACTCTTTATATTGTATCCCCCCACTCTATGTCCCCTTTCTATTATTTCTGCGTTATTTCTTTATATACTGTTGTTTCCACTAGCATGATTATACTGTTCAGGTTATATGTGGGTGTCTTGTCCTAGCCTCGTCACTACTTCGCCGAGGTTAGGCTCGATACTTTCCAGTACATGGGGTTGGTTATACTGATACTGCACTCTGCACTTTCTGTGTAGATTTTGGTACTGGCTCAGGTTGATCGAGATTTTGCTATTGGTCCGCTGTCCGGAGACTCAAGGTAGATTTGTCGTCGTTCACATACCTTGAAGTCCCCGTCTATATTTTATGTCCTACTATTTTCTTTCATTCAGACAGTTATATTTTTTTCAGACTATTACTTGTAGTAGATTCTAGAATGCTCGTGAATTGTGACTCCAGATCCGGGTGGTAGTAACTAATACAGTTTTATGATATTCCGCACTTATTATCTTTCATTTTAGTTAATTATTGTTAATTACTGAATGGGAATAAGGAATTGGTTTAATGATTCTCTAACATTGGCTTGCCTAGCAAATGAAATGTTAGGCGCCATCACGGTCCCGTCGGTGGAAAATTTTGGGTCGTGACACGAAACCTAATGTGAATTGCAAGAATTTAATATTGTTACCTCCGTAAACCTAAAAGGAGATATTTAACACTCCAAAATATATGAAATTTCCTATTTCATTAACAAAAATAAAATAAAAAACTAAAACTAAAAGGTAACTACTCCGAAATAGTAGGAAATCAATTAAAATAACTATTGCCAAATATTAAGCAAATAACTTAAATTAGTATTTTATCCAATTTTATCTCTATTGTTAAAGGGTAAAAAAGGCGAACGACATTTCGCTAAAGGCCTTCGTGCTTTTAGTATAGTATAGATAAGTGAGATAATTAAGATTTGTAAAAAGGGTATATTGGTAATTTGATTTTTAAGTTAAAGGGTTCCCACTTTTATAATAGCTAGTTTCTCTTTACGTGCGTTGCACGTGTACGCAATTTTTATACATTCACTACATATATATATATATATATATATATATATATATATATATATATATATATATATATATATATATATATATATAGTATTTTATGTAGTTTATGTATTACAAACTTAAATAAATCAAAAGCTAGCATTCTTAAGTAAACTTAAAATCTTTCGTGAATAAAGTCAAATGTCATCTTGGTCGATAAACACTTTCTCCGTTGTTTTAACCATCAGTATCAACTAAGTTTTAGTATATCTCCTTCTTGAGGTTTGATTTCTCTAATAGAGTCCAAAACAGTATTTTTTGATCAATTTACTTTTTCCATATCCTTCAGTCATAACAATATCAATTGCTACTTCGAAATAATTGTTTTCACAAAGTTCATTGTTTTTTCTAAAATATTCAAGCCTTGTCTTTTCTATTTTAATGTACATATCATTCACAATATCTCCAAGTTCATCATATAGACCTCAAAAATTATACACTGATAAGTGCTAGAGTTCAAAGTCGCATCGATAAATATGAAAATTTTGAATTGCATAATGAATTATTTTTTTATCTAGTTAATAGAAATTAATTAATTAGATAAGATAAAATTAAGGTCCATATATCCTTGTACTATTTTAAAAATTTTAGTTTCTTATTTTTTTAATAGAAACGTAATGCTTGATATCCTCCTCATCATGGTACTTTCTTTCACATTAGCCTTATCACAACAAAGAGTTCTCTTTCCTATTCCCTCTTTAACTAAATGGGACTTAGATACAGGAAATAAAAATTCAGCAAAAAAAAATATTAATAAGATGTGGAAGAAAATTAAAATGGGACTTAGATAAATAGGAAAGCATAGAAGGAATTAATATTTTTGTCAAAATGATTTGTCCTTCCAGTTTTTTGAAATTATTCGGATATAGTTATTTACCCTCAAAATCGGATAATAATTAAATTTATAATTAGTTTTAGTGATATGCGGATTTATTTGACACAAAGCAGTAAATAAAGACGAATTAAATAAATAAGGATGAAGTAAGCCCAAACCACACGAGCAAGACGATTTAAGCCTTAGTGAAATATTTTCCCTCGATTTGGGCTCGTAACAACAAGCACTGACGAACGAAAACAAAAGAACTAATAACAGAGAAAATAATGATATATTACCTTGGAATGCATGTTACAATGTCTTTTATGAATTATCAGACCCCCTTTATATAGTAGGGGAGTCCTACTTTAGGTACAATTCTATAAAAGGTAAAAGATCACTTGATTCACTGATTGCCGGTTCCTTATTGATACGTGCCGAGATCCTTGCCGTAATATCCGGCCGGTCACGGATACTTCAGTCTTCTGTTGACTATGCTGACAGTGTTTCTTCGAAGTCTTTCGAGGCTAGGACCGATTCCGGGACCATGGTTTCGATATTATCGAAGACAAGCATTCTGGCCCCGGGTTCTAGCCTGGTGAGACTTGGGGTCGATTTTCAGTCCTTTACTGCCATGTCTCGAGCCTGGCTTACCATGTCAGAGGCTAGGATGCACCACGAGCTCGATTTCACCAGCATACAGATAGTCCCCTCGTTTTTTCGGAGGGTAGACAACGAGAAACGACATGAGCTTCCGATTCTTACTTCGATATACCATGATAGAAACGACAAAACAACCGGAACGTCTCGTCAATCAAGTCTTAATGGAATTAAATGCATGTCAGCCGCCGATTGGCCATTCCTAGATGCGAACCGCCACTGAAATACTATAAATACCCTTTCCTTTGTTCATTTTACCTTTACATCCAAACCTTCTACCCTCGTACCTTAAAGATTTCAATATTTTCTAGCACTTTCACTCGGGTTATTTGAGATCCTTTACAAGAACTCTTGTCCATCTTCATCTCAAGCCAACAAGTACAATCCTTCAACTTCCTTTACTTCCTTATTTTCCCTCCATTTTCTAAAGAAATGGCAAAAACTTCTAAAACCGTTCCCCAGAAAGAAGCCCCTTCTACTTCGCGGTCGGCTACTAAAGCCGAGGAGACAATTTCGCACGCTGCCGTCGATGAACCAGTACCTGAACCCCCTTTAAAAATGTTCATCCCCGGAGGATGCTCGGTCAATGCCTATTTCAAGGTTGAAAAACCTTCCTCCATATAAGGCCAGTGTGAGGAGGTTTCGAGATACATCTTTTCGATCACTAAAGAAGTCCTTCCTACGGTGCGAAAAGACTACAACTGGGTCAATAAGGGCATATTGATCCCTGACCCCGATGAAGCCATTACCACCCATGTCGAGGGACACCAAAGTATTTATACTTATCCCTTTACATTTGTCCCGATGTACCCAGTCATCATAGATTTCTATAAGAGGTACGAGGTATGCCTCGGTCAGATTCATCCTTCGCTCTGAAGGATCGTGATCCTCCTTTGGTTCTTCGTGAGCAGAATCGATAGGTGCTCGTTCACCATCCACCATCTTCTACACTTGTATATTCCCCGAATCTTCCAAGAGGGACTGATAAATCTTGTGCGCCGGGCTAGCAAAGCTCCGTTCTCAAGTATTGATGAAGATCAGGATCGGGGCTGGCAAGGCCGTTTGTCCGAGTGAGGACTTCAAACCTGATCCAAGCTGAGCGCATGCCATTCCCCAAGAAGTGGAATACATGACGTAATCACAATTTTACTTTCGAAAGTTCATTTTATAATTATTTCCTTCTTTCTTATCAGTGTTTTGTGGTGGTGCAGCCACCGCTCAGGTCCCGAATGCTGTCCCTCGACTCAAGGAGTGGGTTTGAGGGTATCTTATCACAAATGCCCTACTCCGAGCACTCATGGCGCAAGCTCTCTAAGGGCCGTTGGGAGGCCCATTCCTATGGCGAGACTCCTTTCTTGAGTAGGTAATGTTTGGATTCCTCTTTTATCATTAAGTCTTCACTCCCTTTACTTCTTTTTGCAGGTTTATCCGAGGATGCCAAACTGAGACCTCGAGTCCCCTGTTCCAAGGCAGGACAAAGAGAAGAAAAGAAAAAGGGCCTCGAGTTCCCCGAGTTTGGAGAAAAAGAAAACAAGAAGGAGGCTGGTGCGCAAGCCAAAAGAAGGCACCAGTGCCCGAGCACCACCTCCGGATTGGCTCTACTAGCTGAGAGATGAATCCGAAGAAGAAGAAGAAGCCTTTGTCCTGATGGCCCGCGTGCCGTCACAGCTCGAAGGGCAAGGGGCCTCCGAACTAGAGAACCTCGAGGCTGACCTGCCTCAAGCTAAGGAGGTCGATTAGGGGGCTGAGGTCGAGCCTTACCGGGATGCGGGCAATGCCCCGAAGGAAGCACTCAGAGTGATAAACATCACCGAATCACCCTCATTTATTGAGTCCATGTATAACGAGGCCCAAACAGTGAAAGTGCGTCCCAACAAGGGGGCCATGGAGAGAACGACCCCTTCCGCGGATTGTTTAATGGCGTGGATTCCACTGCCACGGAGGACGTCACCGGATTGGGTGAGTTAGAGGTACCGAAGAATAGTCCATCTTCGGGAGCAAGCGGGTGTTCCTCAAGCCTGAAATTGGTCAACCAGTTCCCAACTCCAAGTGTGGATCCTGACCGGAAGCGATCCATCATCATTTCTATTCTGGAGGATGCTCGGATCCTCTCCGCCCCCGTAGGGGTGGCCAGTTAACTTTGGTGCCTGGTGACCTAGGAAGACCAAGACAAGATGAATGAGGTGGACGTGTCCTGCCTGTTTAACGAAACACAACAGGCGCTGAACCGGGTAACTTCAGATATCTCTCGATGATTTCAATTTCTCCTTTTGTACTCAGACTAATCCATAGATAATCCTAACATTTTTCTTTGTATTTGTAAGCCTTGGTGCTTCACCATGAAACTTTCCTTCGGTATCAGGATGAGCTGAACCAGCTTAAAGCCGAAGTCCGAGGGCTCACTGAGAAGAGAGATACCTATAAACTCCTTAGCGAGCAACGTAAAGGAGAGGCTAAGAGCCTTCGAGCTGAGTTGGAGGTGGCTCGGAAGGAACACGCCGACCTGGTTAAACAAGTAAAAATATTTGAAGTTAGTGAAGATGAGCTAGACATGGTGACTAATGGTTAGAACCCGCAGGTCCAACAGAAGATCGATCAGATCAACCAACTCCGAGCCGAGATGGATGCAGTCAAGGTCGAGGCCGAATAATAGAGAGGTAGGACGGACAGCCTGGCCTCGAAAAGGGAGATTGCCCGTCCGCAGTTGACCTTGGTAGAGGTCCAGCTTCAGGCGACAAAGAACAAGGCCGAGGTGCAGGCCCAAAAAATTGAGGAGCTCCAATCTCTGCTAAGCTCGGCTTTCTCTGATTGAGAAACCCTTGCCAAGGAGCTCAAAGTGGCCAAGTCAGTGGTTGAAGTGACCAAAGCTGATGCCGACGAGATGGTGGCCCAGTATAGGGCCGACACCGAGGCAACCCAGGACCGCTTAAGGGACATGGTCGAATACACGAAGTGGTAGTCCCGAAGGGAGGCCCTCGGGGAGGTTCATGCTCAGGGTTTTGATGTGTCGGCCGAGATCACGACCGCTAAGAGGTTCGAGATCGAGGCCAAGAAGTTGGCGTACCCCGAGGATGAAGAAGAATTCGAGGGATCGGGTGGATCCGAGAATGGAGGGGACTCAGATGGTCCCAGTGACGAGGCAGTCTCCGGTGGAGACTAAGCCATTTATGTACTTTGTATATTTTTCTTTGTTTTTGTATTTTGCACTTTTGTACCTTTTTTGTCAAGGCCGTTTGGCCTCTGTAAAGATATTTTCATATATATTTATATATATATTTATATATAACTCTCTATATTTCCTTCGATAGTTGTTAAGCTCGCTTCTTTTTGCTTTATTTTTTATGACTGCAAAGATATCGAAATGCCTTAGCATATAATAATCAGGTCTTGTTCGGAGGTTCGAACATGCCTTTCTTTCGATATCATTTTGTTTACGATTCGTGGGGGCTCGGTATGACCGGAATATTTCCCCAAAATACTTAGAATTTTTTAGATGATAATTTTGTCGAGGGTAGTCTTTTGAATCGGTTTAGAAATTGTGAAGGCCTTGTTTTTTATTACGGGTCTCGTAACTCTATGAGCCTTTTTAGTATGGCCGTAGCCTTTTTAGTTTCGGTGTCGCCCAGTTGGCTTATTACCCCGAGTTATCCGGGCTTGCCCAAGATAACAGTCACTGAATGGGGATGGCTGTAGCCTTTAAGGTTCGGGCATTACCTAATAGGTCTTGTTCCCCCGAGCTCTGATAGCTAGGGTTGTCTGAGTTTGTCTTTGGACGGCAGTCCTCGAGAGAGAGCGATCCTTTCAACTCGGATAAAGGTGGCCCTTGGGCTCGATATCTTTAGGGGATCGAATGTAGGAAATTTCTTAAGAGGAATTGTTTTTAAAGGACAAGATATTTATCCGCAAGGTAGAAACTTTTTTTTATTCCTGTGCGTAATATATATAATTACACATGCGTACAAGCTTTATGTCAGGTCTCGAGCAGTCTATCTGGGCACGGCTCATTTGACCGTTTGGCCCTTATAGTAAATCCTATCGATCGAGTCGAGACTATTCGATCACAAAGCTGCTTTCCTTGCTAAAGTCATTATCCGAGGGTGATGCCCCCAGTGTTCGAGGCCGATCATAGAGAAGCCTTGAATATTATTGTTGTGATCTTCAACACCGGTTCGTAGCCGGCCTTCAATTCTAAGTTAGCACGATTTACTGTTGCCTCATTAAAAACCTTGCCGAAAAACCCATTCGGGACAAAACAGGTTCAAGGGAAAAAGAGTGCAACACGCGCTTTCAGGACTAAAAATTGCGTCATTCTATGACGGTCGCCTGCAGTTGTTAGTTCAAAATACAAATAAGTAAAAGGAATGAATGGGGTCGTACCTTAGCAGTAATATCGCTTCAAGTGAGTTATGTTCTAGTTGTTCGGTAGTTGCTCACCGTTCATTGTTCCGAGTTTGTATGATCCCTTTCTGGTGATCTCGATAATTTGATAAGGACCTTCCTAGTTCGGCCCCGACTTCCCTCCGTTCGGATTTCGGGTGCTTAGGGTGACCTTCCTTAACATTAAGTCCCTGACATTGAAATGTCGAAGGTTGGCTCTTTGATTGTAATATCTCTCGATCCATTATTTTCTGGCGGCTAACCGAACAAGGGCGGCTTCATGCCTTTCATCTATCAGATCCAGGCTTGTATTCATGGCTTCATCATTTGATTATTTTGTTGCATATCGGAACCTGAGACTCGGTTCTCCGACTTCAACCGGTATAAGAGCTTCGGCGCCGTAAACCAGCGAGAACGGGATGGCCCCGGTACTGGACTTCGAGGTCGTACGATATGGCTACAACGGGCAAGATTGTTTTTCCATTTTCCCTTGGTGTCGGTCAACCTCCTTTTGAGGTTTTGGAGTATGGTTTTGTTAGTGGACTCTTCTTGTCCATTCCCACGAGGGTGGTAGGGTGTTGATAGGATCCTTTTGATCTTATGGTCCTCTAGAAACTTGCTTACTTTGCTGCCGATGAACTGTTTCCCATTGTCGCACACGATCTCTGCCGGCATTCCGAACTGGCATATGATATGGTCCCAAATGAAATCGATGACTTCCTTCTCCATAATTTTCTCATATGCATAGGCTTCCACCCAATTAGAAAAATAGTCAGTCGTAAATAATATAAGTAGAGCCTTACCGAGTGCCCATGGAAGGGGGCCAACGATGTCCATCCCCCATTTCATGAATGACCAGGGTGACAAGACCGAATGCAGTAGCTCCCCGACTTGATTAATCATCAGAGCATTCCTCTTACATTCATCACATTTTTGTACGAACTCCTTCGCATCCTTTTCCATGTCGATCCAGTAGTATCCGGCTCTAATTATTTTTCTAACCAATGATTCGGCGCCTGAATGATTTCAGCAGGTGCCTTCGTGAATTTCTCTTAGAACGTACTCAGTATCTCCCGGTCCTAGACATATCGCGAGCAGGCCATCGAATGTTCTTCTGAATAGGGTTCCGTCTTCGGACAAGCTAAACCGGGCTACCTTCGTACGCAGGTCCCTCGATTCTTTTGGATCTGAGAGCAGTTTTCCGGTCTCCAGATATTCTATATATTTGTTTATCTAGTCCCAAGTTAGGCTCGTTGAGTTTATCTCGGCGTGGCCTTCTTACACTACCGATCTCATGATTTGTACAACTGCCCCCTAGTCGAACTTATCATCCTCGACCGATGACCCCAAGTTAGAAAGGGCATCAGCCTCACTATTTTTTATCTCGAGGTACGTGTTGTAGAGTCCACTCCTTGAACCGATGTAATGTTACCTGCAACTTATCCAGGTACCTTTTCATTCATTCCTCTCTAACCTCAAACGTCCCATTAACCTAGTTCACCACAAGGAGGGAGTCGCACTTAGCTTCGATTACCTCTGCCCCGAAGCTTTTTGGCTAGTTCGAGATATGCAATCATGGCCTCATATTCGGCTTCGTTGTTAGTCAATTTTACAGTCCTAATATATTGTCTAACTACATTGCCTATTGGTGGCTTCAATACGATGCCAAGTCCGGACCCTTTTGCGTTCAAGGCATCGTCCGTAAAGAGGGTCCAGATCCCTGAAGAAGTCCTCGAGTTCAACAATAACTCTCTTTCAACCTTGGGTATTAAGGCCGGCGTAAAGTCGGCCACAAAGTTTGCCAAAATTTGAGATTTAATGGCGGTCGGGGGGGAGGGGATATTCAATATCGTACCCGCTGATATCCACGGCCCATTTGGTTAACCGTCCCGAGAGCTCGGGTTTATGAATTACATTCCTCAATGGGTAAGTAGTCACAATACATATGGGGTGACATTGAAAATACGAGTTCAGCTTCCTAGAGGCGCTTGGCAAAGCGAGCACCAATTTCTCTAGGTGAGGGTATCTAGTTTAGTCCTCGCCTAAAGTCCTGCTAACATAGTATATGAGAAATTGCGTACCTTTCTCTTCCCGGACTAGGACTCTACTTACCGCTATCTTTGATACTGCTAGGTACAAGTATAACTGCTCGTCTGTCTTTGGTGTGTGGAGCAGCAGTGGGCTCGATAGATATCGCTTGTGCTCCTCCAAGGCCCGTTGGCACTCTGGGATCCATGAGAAGTTATTTTTCTTTTTCAACAGTGAGAAGAACCAGTGGCTCTTGTCGAAAGACCTCGAGATGAATCGCCCCAAGGCGGCTATGCGTACGGTTAATCTTTGTACTGCCTTCACGTTGTCCACAATAGTGATATCTTTGATGGCTTTGATCTTATCGGGGTTGATCTCGATTTCCCGGTTGGATACCATAAATCGAAGGAATTTACCGGATCTGACTCCAAATGCACACTTCTCCGGATTCAGCTTCTTATTGTATTTCTTCAATATGCTGAAGGTTTCCTGCAAATATTTCAAATGGTCCTTTGCTCGCAGGGAGTTAACCAATATATCGTCAATGTAAACCTCTATTGATTTTCCTATTTGTTCCTTGAACCTCCGGTTTACTAGGCGTTGGTAAGTGGCACCGACATTTTTTACTTTGAATGGCATCACGTAATAGCAGTAGGTGTCTTACTTAGTAATGAAGAAGGTTTTTTCCTTATCGCCCGGGTTCATCTGTATTTTGTTGTACCCGGAATAGGCGTCAAGAAAACTGAGGATCTCGTAGACGGCCATTGCATCGATCATGCGATTGATGTTGGGCAGAGGGAAAGAGTCCTTGGGACATGCCTTGTTCAAGTCTTTATAATCTACACACATTCTTAATTTATTCCCTTTTTAGGGACTACCACTACGTTTGCTAACCAATCCGGGTATTCAACCTCCCGAATGAACCCTATTTTAAGGAGTTTAGATACCTCATCCTTGATGAAAGCATATTTGACCTCGGACTGGGGTCTCCTCTTCTGCTTGACCGGGTGGAACTTCGGGTCCAGGATTAGCATGTGAGTGGTTATTTCTGGCGGATCCCTGTCATATCAAGGTGGGACCAAGCGAAATAATCTTCGTTAGCTATAAGATATTGAATGAGTTTTTTCCTGAGCTCGAGGCTTAACCCCGTGCCCAGGTATACCTTTCGATCAGGCAAGTGTTCGATTAATATGACTTTCTCTACTTCCTCGACCTTTGATTTGGTAGCGTCGGAATCGTTGGGAGCTATGAAAGATCTGCGAACTCCGTAGTAGTCGTCCTCGTCTACCCTTTGTTTCTACGGTTTTGTCGAGGCCGGTATCGGTAATTACTATTTGGCCTCGTCTTTGTCCATCGGATTTGGACCCTTCGATATCAAGAGTGTGGATGCTGAGATCACCTTATCGACCGTGAATATTTCCTTGGCAGCCGATTTTTCCCCCTAAACTGTTTGATTCCTCCCGGTGTTGGGAATTTTAGCACCTGGTGCAGTGTTGAGGGTATTGCTCTCATGTTGTGAATCCATGTCCTCCCGAACAAAGCATTGTATCTCATATCTCCTTTGATTACATAGAACTTGGCTTCCTCAATGGTTCTAGAGATGTTCACCGGTAATGTTATCTCCCCTTTAGTGGTCTCACATTCCATGTCAAACCCGTTCAGGACTCGGATCGCAGGTACGATCTGATCTACTAGGCCGAATTGTTCCACAACCCTCGATCTGATGATGTTGGCTGAGCTACCTGGATCAATTAACACACGCTTAACTCGAGATTTATTTATGAGTGCCGATATTACCAATGCATTATTGTGGGGCTGCATGATCCCGTCAGCATCTTCGTCGTTGAAAGACAAGGTTCCTTTCGATACGTAATCCCGAGTCCATTTTTCCCTTGTGATGGATACTTTGGTGCGCTTTGGCATCGGGCCTCGAGGAATGTCGACCACACCGATGATCATGTTAATGACGTGTTGAGGTTCCTTCTGCTTGGTTTGTTTACTAGAATCCCTGTTCCTGGAGTGGTTCTTGGCTCGATCACTCAGGAACTCTCGGAGATGTCCGTTGTCGAACAGCCGGGCCACTTCCTCTCTTAATTGTCGGCAGTCTTCTATTATGTGGCCATGAGTGCCGTGATATTTACACATTAGGTTAGGATCCCTTTGGGATGGATCAGACTGTAGAGGTCGAGGCCATTTGGTATCTTTGATGCGTCCGATGGCATATACGATAAAGGTGGCATCGACGTTGAAATTGTACTCTAATAATCTTGGCGCTTTTTTAGGCCCGACGGGCCTGTTGAAGCTGTTTTTGCTCATGCGTCCCCGGTTGTTTTGACCTCGGTCATTTCTCCTTTCATTTCTCATAGGGTTCCGCCCAGACCCACTGCTTCTTCGGTCTCCATTGTACGGCTGATACCGATCCCTGTTTGATCTCGATTCACGATCGATGTCTCTCTTGACTCTGTCGAAGGTTCTGATGGGATACACGGACCCGGAAGGGGCCCCAAGCTGATCATCTTCGACCCTGATTTTTGATTGATACCGGTTATGGACATCGGCCCAAGTGACAATAGGATATTCTACCAAGTTTTATTTCAACTGTTGTGAAGCCAACGAACTTCGAATATTGAGTCCTTGGGTAAAAGCCTGAACGGTGCAATCATCAGCGACCGGTGGCAGGTTTATTCGTTTCATTTAAAACCGGGACACGAACTCTCTAAGCATTTCATTATCCTTCTGTTTTACTTTGGAAATGTCTGACTTCCTGGTCTCGACCTTGATAGCCCCGATGTGTGCTTTTACGAAGGAATATGCAAGCATAGCAAATCAGTCAATAGAATTAGGAGGTAAGTTGTGATACCATATCATAGCTCCTTTTAACAGGGTCTCCCCGAACCTTTTCAACAAGACAGACTCGATCTCATCATCCTCCAAGTCGTTCCCTTTGATGGCACATGTATAGGAGGTCACATGCTCATTTGGGTCGATTGTTCCGTTGTACTTAGGAATTTCGGGCATGCGGAACTTCTTAGGGATTGGATTTAGAGCCACGCTCGGAGGAAAATATTTTTGAACGAACTTCTTGGAATCCAGACCTTTTAATATCGGCGGTGCTCTTGGAATTTGGTCGACCCTGGAATTTTAGGTTTCCACCTTTTTGTCATTAGCTTCGATTTTCTTCTCTCCTGATTCTACCCGTTTTGTCAGTTCCTTGGGTATCTTTATGATTTCGGGGTTGGTCCCCGATTCATTTTCATCTGGCCTCTCTATGACCGGTTTATTTTTGCGGGTGACTTACCGGGGTGGATCGGGTTCAATTCTGCTCGGCGCGTGGCTTTGGTTCTATAACTGGGCTATCGCCGCCTATTGAGCCTGCAACATTTCGAAGATCACCCGTAAATTAATCACATCCCCTACAATGTCTTGTGTATTTTGGGTTGCTGATCGGGCTTCACCACGGACGTTATTCTCGGAGTCGGTAGGCAGATTTGCGTTGATGGCCACATGCGAGTTGGCGTCAATCGGGTCAGCGACCGAAATTCTGATGGGATCAACAAGTGGTACCTCACCACTGGGTACTATGTTGCTATTTTGGCCGTGATGGCCGGACTCATCGTCAATATATAGAGGTACTGACTGGGCATTTGACATTTTGAGCTTTAACGTGAAATTAGAGACACTCCAAAGAACAAGTGTAAAGTAGTGTGCGTTATAGAAATTTGTATCAAATAGCCAGTCCCACGGTGGGCACCAAACAGTTTACCCTCAAAATCGTATAACAATTAAATTTGTAAGTGGTTTTAAGGACACGCGGATTTATTTGACACAAAGTAGTAAATAAAGACAAATTAAATAAATAAGGATGAAGTAAGCTCAAACCACACGAGGAAGACGATTTAAGCCTTAGTGAAATATTTTCCCTCGATCCGGGCTCGTAACAACAAGCACTGACGAACGAAAGCAAAAGAACTAATAATAGAGAAAAAATGATATATTGCATTGGAATGCCTGTTACAATGCCTTTTATGAATTATCAGACCCTCTTTATATAGTAGAGGAGTCCTACTTTAGGTACAATTCTATAAAAGGTAAAAGATCTCTTGAATCACTGATTGTCGGCTCCTTATTGATCCGTGCCGAGATCCCCGCTGTAATATCCGCCGGCCATGGATACTTTGGTCTTTTGTTGACTATACTAACAATATTTCTTCGAAGTCGTTCGAGGCTAGGACCGATTCTGGGACCATGGCTTCGATATTTTCGAAGACAGGCGTTCTGGCCCCGGGTTCTAGCCCGGTGAGACTTGGGGTCAATTTTCAGTCCTTTATTGCCATGTCTCAAGCCTGGCTCACCATGTCGGAGGCTAGGATGCACCAAGAACTCGATTTCACCCGCATACAATAGTTAAAGTATATTACCTCTACTTGTAAGAAGTATATTATCTATATTAATGTATAACTTCATAAATGCAATGAACTAAAAACGGTAGAGTGGAAAACTATAATTAAATATATGTAATGATCCGACTGGTCGTTTCGACCGTTTCCCCCATTTTTGCTTTTTTCTGCTTTACAGTTGTATTATGTCTTACCGGGTTGGTTAGTTCGGTCCCGGAGTGGTTTTGGAGTGAATTGAGCTCTTAGTCTCTTAGTTGGAAGCTTAAGTTGGAAAAGTCGACCGGATGTCGACTTGTGGGAAAACGACCTCAGATTTGAATTTTTATGGTTCCGTTAACTCTGTTAGGTGATTTTGGACTTAGGAGCACGTCCGGAATGTGATTTGGAGGTCTGTAGTAGAATTAGGCTTGAATTGGCGAAAATTGGAATTTTGGCGATTTTGGCTGGCAGTGGAAATTTTGTTATCGGGGTCGGATTGGATTTTCGGAAGTTGGAATATGTTCGTGGTATCATTTTTTACTTGTGTGTAAAATTTGAGGTCAATCGGACGTGGTTTGGTAGGTTTCGGCGTCGTTTGTGGAATTTGAAAATTTAGAAGTTCTTTAGGCTTGAATCCGGGTGTAATTGGAGTTTTGATATTGTCTTGAGTGATTCGAAGGTTCGACTAAGTTCGCATGGGGTTATATGACTTGTTGGTATGATTGGTTGAGGTCCCGGAGGCCTCGGGATGATTTTGGGTGGTTAACGTCTTGATGGGAGTTGAGGAATTGCAGCTGAAGCTGCTACTACTGGTGTAATCGCACCTGCGGAGTGGGAACTACAGGTGCGAGCCCGCAGAAGCGAAGGAGGAGCCGAAGATGCGGCTAAGGAGGATCTGGGTAAAGGACGCAGGTGCGATGGAATTCCCGCACCTGCGATGGTCGCAGAAGCGGATTTAGGGGCGCATGTGCGAGTTTGGACCGCAGGTGCGATGTAGTTCCCGCACCCGCGAAGAGCGCATATGAGGTCACTTGATCGTAGGAGTGGAGGCTTGGGTTTAGGGATTTTTCTGCAGAAGCGGAAATGGAGCCGCATGTGCGAGAAATTTGGGCAGAACCTATAATAGAGCACTTCGAGAGTTTTCACCATTTTCATCATTTTTGAGCTCGGATTTTGGGGATTTTGAAAGAGATTTCAGAGTAATCACTGAGGTAAGTTCCTTGTTCCTATTTATCTTCAATAATGGTGTTTCCGCACTCATTTTACACCTAGTTGGTGAGTGTTTGAGGTGAGATTTGGGAGATTAGGGCTTGGGAATTGGAGAGTGAATTTTGGGGTTTTGGAGGGGCAATTGAGGTTGGATTTTGATAAATTTGGTATGGTTAGACTCGTGAGTGAATGGGCTTTCGGGTTTTGTGACTTTCAGGTTTCGAGACGTGGGGAGGGGGGAGGGGGAGGGGGAGGGGGAGGGGGTTGAGTTGATTTCGGATTTTGGACTATATTTTTGTAGTTTTCTTGTGGAATTGATCCTTTTAGCCAATATTTATTATCTCGTACTGTTTGTGGCTAGATTCGGGGCATTTAGAGGCCGGTTCGAGAGGCAAAGGCATTTCGGAGTAGGATTTCTGTGCGGTTGAGGTAAGTAACAGTCTTAAATCTGGTTTTGAGGGTATGAAACCCCAAGAATTGGTATGATATGAATATTTAGAGGTGACGCACATGCTAGGTGACGGGCGTGTGAGCGTGCACCGTGAGGGATTGTGACTTGGTCCGTCCCGTGAGACTGTAAAGTCGAATAGCCATTGTTATTACTTGTTTATCCTTATCCTTGAGCAATTGACTGCCTTTCATATTAGAAACCATGCTTAGGCCATATGATATCACTGTTGAAACCCGCAGCAGTCGTATACTTGTTGAATTGACTACTAATTGCTGTCTTGTACTCAGTCACAGTCTTACTTGTGTGTTATATCTCCATTTTCTCTTATTTCTTGTTGATACTTGTTGTATTCTCTGTTTGGGCTAATTATTTTGATATTCTGTGAGCGCGAGGGGTTGGAGAGGTTAGTGACTGAGATAGGGCATGAGTGCCGAGCTGCGAGCTGTGAGGTATATGGATCGGGTTGCACGCCACAACAAGCCTTCAGGTATATATATATATATATATATATATATATATATATATATATATATATATATATATATATATATATTATTGGATTGGGTTGCACGCCGCAACAATATTGGATCAGGTTGCACGCCGCAACAATATTAGATCGGGCTGCGCGCCACAGCAATATAGCGCTTGGGCTGAAGAAGCCCCTCGGGAGTCTGTACACCCCCAGTGAGCGCAGGTACCTATTGAAGAGCGTGTATTGAGGGCTGAGAGCCGAGAGTATAAGCTGTTGAGATGAGTTAAGTGACTGCTGCCTTGAGAGGTTGTACTTGCTTTTATTTATTGTTGCACTTAGTTATTATCTATTGTTGTTGTGAAATTTCTGAAATATTCATATCTGTTTTACTTGAGCTTGAACTGATTTGACTTATACCACCAGATTTGAAAGCATGTTCACTCTTTACTGAAAACTTTTGAAATGATCTGTATTTTTTATAGTTCGTCACTGCTTCTCAGTTCCTTGTTTAATTCTGTTACTTGCTGAGTTGGTTGTACTCATGCTATACCCTGTACTTCATGTGCAGATCCAGGTGTGTACGATTCTGGCGGTCGCTCAGTTCGTTCGCGGGCTGATTATCGGAGACTTACGAGGTAGTTGCCGGTGTCCACAGTCCTTGTTTCTCCTTTCTTATTATATTTTCTCTCTTGTATTGGCATTTTGCACAGACTGTAGTAGACTATGTTTTCTAGATTAGTTGTTTGATGCTCATGACTTAGTGACACCCCGATGTCGGGCTATCATTCCGCACTTGTGTTTTGGGGTTTTACCCCGTTATTATGTAAACCTTCAGTTAGTTTAATTGCTTTAGCTCACTTCTGTTATATATTGAAAGCATATTGAGAATGTCGGCTTGCCTAGTTCTACGATAGGTGCCATCACGACTGGTTAGGTATTTGGGTCATGACAAGTCACCACACATGACAGATATATGCGGTCCACAATAATAGTATCACCCACAGGAGTAGATACATGAACAGATGAAACTAAAGACTCACGGGGCATATCCAGAAAATGAGCGAAATACGAGGAGACATATTAATAAATGGAACCAGGGTCAAATAATATAGAGGCATCTCTGTGGTAAACTGAGACAATACATGTAATCACAGCATCTGAAGCAATGGCATTTGGTCTGGTAGGGAGGGCATAGAAATGGGCCTGGCCACCCCCTGATCTGCTCCCCTTCTTGGGCGACCCCTAGCTGACTGGGCTCCACCCCAGGCTGGCTGAGCGGGTGGTGGAGGGGCTGTTGCTGATGACATAGACTGGCTCCTCTGCAGAGCAGGACCTCCCACTATACGTGGACACTCTCTCCTCATGTGACCAAACTCCCAACACTCATAGCAACTCCCCGGTGCTGGTGCAGGGGATTGAAGGGAACCCTGAGCACCGGGATAACTGGCAGAAGGACCTGGCATAGATGAACACTGACTCGATGGAGCACGGGACGAACTCTGCGCTGGGAGGGCACCGAGAGATGAACGACCCTGCTGATAACTGTGAGAACCATGGCCAGATGATGTACCACAGTGAACTGGACTAGCCGTCTGAGCATGTCTGAAAGGACGACCTCTACCGTGCTGGAACTGACCCCCCAGAAGGAGCACCACCAAATCCTCCCTGTCCACGAGGCCTCTTGGCCTCCCTCTCAACCCTCTCTTGACTGTGAACCATCTCAATCTGACAAGCAATGTCGACAACCTCATCAAAAGTAGTACCAAACACACTCTCTCTGGTCATAAGCAATCGTAGCTGATAAGTGAGGCCATCTATAAACCTCCTGATCCTCTCCCTGTCTATGGGAACCAACCAGATAGCATGACGGGTCAACTCCGAGAATCGCATCTCATACTGCATCACAGACATATCACCCTGACGAAGCTGCTCAAACTTTATGTGCAGTTCCTCTTTGCGGGACTGAGGCATGAACTTCTCCAAAAAGATAACGGAGAACTGCTGCTAGGTAAAGGGCACTGCGCCGACTGGCCTACACCTCTCATAAGCCTCCCACCAACTGAATGCAGCCCCAGAGAACTGAAAGGTAGTGAACGAGACACCGCTGGTCTCCAGAATACCTGTTGTATGAAGTATCCTCTGACACCTGTCCAAGAAATCCTGTGCATCCTCTCCATCTGCACCACTGAAAGATGGAGGCTGGAGTCACCCAAACCTCTCCAATCTACGCTGCTCATCCTCAGGCATAGCAGGAACCACATAGTCCAGAGAAGCTGCAACCGGCTGGGCTGGTGGTTCTCCCCGTGTCTAGAATCCCTGTACCACCTGCTGTGGTGTGCGGGCAGCGGGAGTCTGAGCACCTCCCCCAGCCTGAGAAGTGGCTGCTGCGGCCGGAACAGAGACCACCTGAGCAAGACTGGTACACGCGGTCAGAATCTGAGCTAAGGCTTCCTGAAGGCTTGAAATCACAATAGGCACAGGTGGTGCCTGAGCTGGTGCATCAACAACTGGGATCTGGTCCTGATCTGGGGCAACTAGTGGATCTGCAGGTACTGCCCCAGCTGTTGTGCGGGCTGCACCTCTGCCCCTACCATGGCCTCTACCGCAACCTCGGCCTCTCGCGGCCCTGACTGGTGGTACTGGTGGCTGTTCATCCTGCCCGGTAGTACGAGTCCTCACCATCTGTGAGAGAATGAAACAATAGATGTTTAGTTACTAGAATCAATAGATTTGCACGACAAGAATTCAATAATGTGGAGTTTCCTAAGGGTTCTGCAGCCTCTTGAAGATAAGTACAGACGTCTCTGGACCGATCCGCTAGCCTGTACCTGTGTAGCTCATCACTACTTTCAGTCTAGAGGTTAGTCTTGTTACTTATTGATTTGGTTGTACTCATACTACACTCTGCATCTCGTGTGTAGATCCAGGTGCTTCCGGACACGGCGACTGTTAGACCTCAGTGTGTCATCAGATGGAGACTATCAAGGTAGCTGTTTAGCGTCCGCTGACCTTGTCGCTCATTCCTTCAGTTATTGTATTGTTCTATACTTTCAGACAGTGTTTTATTAGTCAGACTTTGTATTCGTATTAGATGCTCATGTACTCAGTGACACCGGATTTGGGAGTGTTTATATCTGTATTTGTGAGATTTCTTCCGTTGTATTTAAATATTATGTTTCAAACTTAAAAGATATGGTAGTTTATTGAGATTGTCGGCTTGCCTAGTATTGATATAGGTGCCATCATGACATGTGAGGTTTTGGGTCATCACAAGTTGGTCTCACGAGTCTCGCGGAGACGTCTATACTTATCTTCGAGAGGTTGCGAACCCTTAGGAAAATTTCACTTTTTGTACTCTGTCGTGCGAATTTGTTGATTTCGGGAACTAAATTTATGTTATTCTATTCTCTCACAGATGGTGAGGACACGTACTACCAGATCGGACGGTCAACCACCAGTGCCACTAGTTAGGGCCGCGAGAGGCCGAGGCCGTGGTAGAGGCCGGGGCCGTGGTAGAGGTCGAGGTGTAGCTCGTACACCATTTGGAGCAGCACCCTAGTTGCTCCAGCTAAGGAGTAGATTCCAGACATAGCTGAGCCGACAGGACTAGCTCAGGCACCAGCTGTGCCTATTGTGATTCCAGGCCTTCAGGAGGCTTTGTCCCAGATATTGACACTTTGCACTAGCCTTGCTCAGGTGGTTTCAGCTCAGGCCGCACCTGCCACTTCTCAGGCCGGGGGAGGTACTCATACCCCTATTGCTCATACTCCAGAGCAGGTAGTGTAGAGGCTTCAGATATCAGGAGTACTGCCAGCCCAGCCGGCTATAGCTGTTTAGGCCCTGGTAGTCCCCGTTATGGCAGATGGTGAGCAGAGGAGACTTGAGAGATTTGGGAGGCTTCAACTTCCATTATTTAGCGGTGCTGAGTCAGAGGATGCTCAGGGATTTCTGGATAAGTGTCAGCAGATGCTTCGGACAACGGGTATTCTGGAGACCAGTGGGGTCTCGTTCACTACTTTCCAGTTTTCTGGGGCTGCCTTCAGATAGTAGGAGGCTTATGAAAGCCGCAGGCCGGTCGGTGCAGTACCACTTATATGGCAGGAGTTCTCTATTCACTTTTTGGAGAAGTTTGTGCCGCAGTTTCGTAGGGAGGAGCTGCGCAGATAGTTTGAGCAGCTTCAGCAGGATGGCATGTCTGTGACCCAATATGAGATGAAGTTTTCTGAGCTGGCTCGTCATGCAGTTTGGTTGGTTCCCATTGATAGCGAGAGGATTAAGAGGTTCATTGATGGCCTCACATACTAGTTGTGGTTGCTTATGACTAGGGAGAGAGTATCTGGTGCCACTTTTGATGAGGTGGTTCACATTGCTCGGCAGATAGAGGTGGTTCGTAAACAGGAGCGTGCTGAGAGGGAAGCCAAGAAGCCTCGAGGTTTGGGCAGTTCTGGTGGGGTACCTTCTGGAGGGCAGTCCTACCATAGCAAGGGTCGCCCTTACAGGCACGCTCAAACTGGTCGTCCAGTTCACCGTGGTGCATCATCCAGCCATGGTTCATACGGATCTCATCAGGATCAGTCATCACTCAGTGCCCTGCCAGCCCAGAGTAAGTCCCGTGCTCCTTCAGTTCACGGTTCATTTGCACTAGGTGCTTCTAGCAGTTATTCTGGTTCTCGAGGTCCACCTCAGAACTCGCCACCATTTTTTGAGAGGGATTGCTATGAGTGTGGAGACCTGGGTCATGTGAGAAAATATTGTCCCTGCCTTACGCGAGGTCCAGTTCAGCAAAGGAGTCAGGCTACTACTTCTGCACTAGTTGCTCCACCACCCACCCACCCAACTCGAGGCGGGGCTCAGTCAGCTAGGGATCACCCAAGAGGGGGAGGCCGATCAGGTAGTGGTCAGGCCCGATTCTATGCTTTTCTTGGAAGGCCAGATGTGTTTCTTCAGATGCATTGATCACAAGTATTTTCTCAGTGTGCCACATGGAGGCTTCTATATTATTTGAACCTGGTTCCATATATTCGTATGTTTCATCATATTTTGTTCATTATCTGGATACTATTGTTGTGGACCGTATATATCGGTCGTGTGTGGTAACTATTGGGGGACTGGAGACCAGAGTTGATCTCTTATTTCTCAGTATGGTTGATTTCGATGTAATCCTGGGTATGGATTGGTTGTCTCTATGTCATGCTATTCTGGACTGTCACGCAAAAATAGTGACGTTGGCGATTCCGGGATTGCCGAAGGTCGAGTGGAAAGGTTCTCTAAATTATGTTCCCAGTAGGGTAATTTCTTATTTGAAGGCTCAACGTATGGTTGGGAAGGGGTGTTTGCCATATTTGGCTTTGGTGAGAGATGTTGAAGCAGATACTCCTACTATTGATTCGGTACCGATAGTGCGGGATTTTCCGGATGTATTTTCGGCATACCTGCAGGGTATGCCACCCGATACGGATATTGATTTTGGTATTGACTTGCTGGCGAGCACTCATCCCATTTCTATTCCTCCGTATCGTATGGCACCAGCTGAATTGAAAGAATTGAAAGAGCAACTTCAGGAACTTCTTGATAAGGGGTTTATTGGGCCTAGTGTGTCACCTTGGGGTGCACCGATTCTGCTAGTGAAAAAGAAAGATGGTACTATGCGGATGTGCATCGACTACAGGCAGTTGAACAAAGTTACAATCAAGAATAAATATCCTTTGCCGCATATTGATTATTTATTTGACCAGCTTCAGGGAGTGATGGTATTCTCTAAAATTGATTTGAGATCTAGGTATCACCAGTTAAAAATTGATTTGACTAACGCGCCAGCAGCATTTATGCACTTGATGAATAGTGTATTCTAGCCATATCTTGACTCATTTGTCGTAGTATTTATCGATGATATCCTGGTGTACTCACGTAGCCAGGAGGAGCATGCACGACACTTGAGTATTGTACTACAGAGGTTGAGAGAGGATAGAATTTATGCCAAATTCTCTAAGTGTGAGTTTTGGCTTAGCTTGGTGGCATTCTTGAGACACATAGTGTCCAGTGAAAGAATTAAGGTGGATCCGAAGAAAATAGAGGTTGTTCAGAGTTTGCACATGCCATCTTCAACTATTGAGATTCAAAGTTTTCTTGGCTTGGCTGATTATTATCGTCGCTTTGTGGAGGGCTTATCGTCTATTACATCGCCCTTGACTAAATTGACCCAGAAAGGTGCTCCATTCAGGTGGTCGGATGAGTGTGAAGAGAGATTTCAGAAGCTCAAGACTGCCTTGACCACAACTCCATTTCGAGTTTTTTCTTCAGCTTCAGGCTCTTATACAGTGTATTGTGATGCTTCTCGGATTGATATTGGATATGTCTTAATGCAGGAGGGTAAAGTGATTGCTTATGCTTCGCGCCAGTTGAAGCCACATGAAAAGAACTACCATGTCCATGATTTATAATTGGCAGCTATTGTTCATGCATTGAAAATTTGGAGGCACTATCTCTATGCTGTGTCTTGTGAGGTATTTATAGATCATCGGAGTCTTTAGCACTTATTCAAATAGAAGGATCTAAATTTGAGGCATCGGAGATGGTTAGAGCTACTAAAGGACTAAGATATCACTATTCTGTATCATCCGGGGAAGGCCAATGTGGTGGCCGATGCCCTGAGTAAGAAGGCGGTGAGTATGGATAGCCTTGCATTTATTCCTGTTAGTGAAAGGCCTTTTGCAGTTGATGTTCAGACCTTGGCTAATCAGTTCTTGAGGTTAGATGTTTCGGAGCCCAGTCGGGTTCTAGCATGTGTGATTTCACGGTCTTCTTTATATAACCGCATTAGAGAACGCCAGTATGATGATTCCCATTTGCTTGTCCTGAAGGACACAGTTCAGCATGGTGATGCCAAAGATGTTACTATTGGGGATGATGGGATGTTGAGGATGCAGGGTCATATTTATGTGCCAAATGTAGATGGACTGAGTGAGTTGATTCTTGAAGAAGCCCACAGTTCGCGGTATTATATTCATCCCGGTGCCGCTAAGATATACCAAGAGTTGAGGCAGCACTATTGGTGGAGAAAAATGAAGAAAGATATAGTTGGGTTTGTAGCTCGGTGTTTAATTTTCAACAGGTGAAATACGAGCATCATAGACCGGGCAAATTGCTTCAAAAACTTGAAATTTCGGAATGGAAGTGGGAGCGTATTGCCATGGACTTCGTAGTCGGGCTCCCACAGACTTTGAGGATGTTTGATGTTGTTTGGGAGATTATGGATCGGTTGACCATGTCCGCACATTTTATTCCAGTTAGTACTACTTATTCTTCGGAGTGATTGGCTGAAATTTATATCTACGGGATTGTTCGCCTATATGTGCCGGTGTCTATCATTTCAGATCGGGGCACGCAGTTTACATCACAATTTTGGAGAGTAGTGCAACAAGAATTAGGTACACGGGTTCAGTTGAGTACCACATTTCACCCTCAGACAGACGAAAAGTCCGAGTGCACTATTTAGATATTGGAAGATATGCTATGCGCTTGTGTTATGGATTTTGGAGGTTCTTGGGATCAGTTTCTGCCACTTACAGAGTTTGCTTACAATAACAGCTACCAATCGAGCATTCAGATGGCTCCGTATGAGGCTTTATGTAGGAGACGGTGTCGGTAGGGTTGTACTTGGATCAGATCGGATCGGATTTAGCACATTTCGGATTCGGATTTAGGATTCTACAAAATGCAATCCGAATTCGATCCGAATTAATATCGGATCGAATTTTAAAGTTTGGATCGGATCGAATTTTCGAATTTCGATTCGGATTATTATGCCTCAAAGTTGCAAACTCATATGTATATTTTCTTTGTAAAAGAGGCAATACCGTAAGAAAAATTCATGATTTTGCAATTATGAGAGTACTATGGTGCCAATATAGCTAAATTCACCAATTGTAAAGGTAATAACTTAGGAAAATGTAAAGGAAGTACTAAATATCTTAAATTAAAGTTTAACATTTATACATGCCCTAATAATTTCGGATCGGATCGGATCGGATTATACCAATCCTAATCCGATCCGAATATCCGAAATTTTAAGAAACACAATCTGAAATCCGATCCAAATATCCGAAATCCAAAATCCGAAATTGAACGGATCGGTTCGGATTACGGATATCCGATCCAAATGAACAACCCTAGGTGTCGGTCTCTGGTGGGTTGGTTTTAGACGGGTGAGGCTAGGCTATTGGGTACTGATTTAGTTCAGGATGCTTTGGAAAAGGTTAAATTGATTGAGGAATGACTTTGCACGGCGCAATCTAGACAAAAGAGTTATGCCGGCCGGAAGGTTCTCGATGTTGCTTACATGGTAGGAGAGAAGGTACGACTCCGAGTTTTGCCTATGAAGGGTGTTATGAGATTTGGGAAGAAGGACAAGTTGAGTCCTAGGTAAATTGGACCTTTTGAAATACTTAAGAAGATTGGTGAGGTGGCTTATGAACTTGCATTGCCGCCTAATCTATCGGGTGTTCATCTAGTGTTTCATGTATCTATGCTCCGGAAGTATGCCGGAGATCCGTCTCATGTTTTGGATTTCAGCACAGCGCAATTGGATGGTAATTTGACTTATGATATGGAGCCGGTGGCAATTTTAGACCGGCATAATCGAAAGTTGAGATCAAAGAACATAGCTTCAGCGAAAGTACAGTGGAGAGGCTAGCTAGTCGGAGAAGCTACTTGGGAGACTGGGCGGGAGATGCGGAGCAAATATCCACACCTATTTGGGGCTCCAGTATGATTCTACACATGTTCGAGGACGAACGTTTATTTAAGAGGGGGATAATGTAACGACCCGTCCGGTCGTTTTGAGTTTTACATCTCCGTTCTCCCATTTACTGCTCAATTTATGCTTTACAGTTATTATGTGACTTGCCGGGGTGATTGGTTCGGGTCCAAAAAGGTTTTGAAATGAATTTGAATACTTAGTTCCATATTAGTTTAAAGCTTAAGTTACAATAGTGACCGGATGTCGACTTATGTATAAACGACCCCGGAATTTCCTTCAATCGGGGGCAACGATCGGGGGTAGCGTCTGGGGGCAGCGATCGGGGGCAGCAACCGGGGGAAGCATTCGCGACCGGGGGCAGCAACCTGGGGCAGCATTCACGACCGGGAGCAGCAACCTGGGGCAGCGTTCACGACCGGGGGCACGCCTAGACAGAAACTTTAAGTTATAAAAAAGGGGGACTTCGTCCCATTTTCCATTTTTCATAAATTGGAGTTTGGGGAGAGGCGATTTTTGAGAAATTTTTAAGGAAAAATATCGGGGTAAGTGATTCTAACTCGGATTTGGTCAATATACACGAATATATTATTGGTTTCATCATTTAATTAGTATTTTGAGATGGAAATTTGGGGAAAATTGTAAAAATTTTATAAAATGAATTTTTGAGATTTCGATGTCAATTCGGAGTCGGATTTGAGTGAAACTAGTATGGTTGGACTCGTAATTGAATGAGTTGTCGGATTTTGTGAGTTTCGTCGGATTCCGAGATGTAGGCCCCATATGCAATTTTGAGTTAAATTTTGGATTTTAGTTGAAAAATTAGTACTTTCATATGGAATTAATTCCAATGATTTGTATTGACTGAATTGAATTAATTATGACTAGATTCGAGGCTTTCAGATACCAATTCGCGAGGCAAGGGCATATCAGAGTAAGAAATTATACAGTTTGAGGTAAGTAACATTTCTAAACTTGGTTCTGAGGGTATGAATCCCCGAATTTGGTGTTATGTAAATTGTTTAGAGGTGACGCACACGATAGGTGATGAGCATGTGGACGTGCACCATAGAATTTGTGATTTGAATAAATCCTGTGAAGTTGTAAAATTAAAGAATCATGTTATTATCTGAGCATTTTTCACGTGTTAGGGAAATTGAGCTGAGGCTCTTATTAAAGATCATGTTTAGGCTACGTGCCGATATTTTGGGACCCATGGGGTCGTGTTGCTTTTGAATTGATTGTTTGAAAAATATACATTTCACACTCAGTCATATTCGTCCATTGTGAGGATAATTATGGGATCGAGCCGCGTGTCGCAACAGGCCAAATTCTCTATATATATATATATATATATATATATATATATATATATATATATATATATATATATATATATATATATATATATATATATATATTATTATATGGATCGGGACTGCCCGCCTGCAGCAGGCCTTATAGGATTTATTACTATACGGATCGGGACTACCCACCTGCAGTAGGCCATATCATCTTTATATCACGCTTGGGCGGAAGGAGCCCCTCCGGAGTTTGTACACACCCCAGTGAGGGTAGATGATTATATATTCGGGATGGACTTCCCAGGGCATGGACTTACCTTACTTATTTATATTGTGATGAATTTCCCTGGACATGGATCTTGTTCGTATCATTTACATTTGGGGATAAATTTCCCAGGGCTGGATTGGCCTTATACGGTACTGAGTGACTGACTGTTAGTCGATGTGTATATATATATATACGTGGTGAATTATCCCTGGGCTGGATTGGCCATAAATATATATACGGGATGGAATATCCCTGGGATGGATTGGCCATATACAGTACTGAGTGACCGAATGAATTGTGACCAGTAGTACATGAGGTCTTTTCATTGAAATGTCATATTCCTCATATCATGTAGTATTGATCTATTTTTGCTTGTACTGAGTTTAATTGTTGAACTTGAAAGCATGCCTACATTTTTGCACCATTATTTATGTACTGGGCCGTACCCGTGGAGCTCATAACTACTTTAAGCCTAAAGGTTAGTCTTGTTACTTATTGAGTTAGTTGTACTCATACTACACTCTGCACCTCGTGTGCAGATCCAAGTGCTTCCGGACACGGAGACTGTTAGACCTCAGTGTGTTACCAGTTGGAGACTATCAAGGTAGCTGCTTGGCGTCCGCTGAACTTGTCTCTCTTTCTTTCAGTTATTGTATTGTTCTATACTTTCAGATAATGCTTTATTAGTCAGACTTTGTAATAGATGCTCATGTACTCATTGACACCGGGTTTTGGGAGTGTTTATATCTGTATTTGTGAGATTTCTTCCACTGAATTTAAATATTATGTTTCAAACTTAAAAAATATGGTGGTTTATTGAGATTGTTAGCTTGCCTAGTATTGAGATAGGCGCCATCACGACAGGTGAGATTTTGGGTCATGACATTGTGTCTTGGCTAAAGTTAGTCGAGTTGTAAGCTTTGTAATAAAGTTATTACAAAGGGGCTTATAATAGAGTTATTACAAGTTAGTGAGGGATTAAGAGGTTAATTCCTAGGTTACAATAGTTTATAATCTGGAGTTTGTTCAATAGTGATGTTGAAATCCTACAAGGGTAGGTCGTGGTTTTTAATCCCGTGAGCTGAGAGTTTTCCACATAAAACTCTATCGTGTTATTTACTTACATCTGTATGAGTGTGTTCTGTGCGAACTAATAGAGAACCTGGTTCTCTATATAAGTTTGGTGGATCCTCAGTTTCTATTAATTGGTATCAGAGCAGGTTCCTTCTATCAGGCTAACACCTAGAAAGGATCCTCATGGCTGCTCCACCAAACTTCGAAGAAGGTCAATCCACCTACAGACCACCAAGATTCAATGGCCAATACTATGGATGGTGGAAGACAAGGATGCATGATTTCATCACGGCTGAAGATTCAGAGCTCTGGGATGTTATCTGCGACAGTCTTTTTTTTCCTATGAAAACCACTGGGGAACCAACAGTGACAGTTCCCAAGTCTAGGAAGGAATACAACGATACTGACCGAAAGGCTATAGAGAAGAACTTTCGAGCAAAGAAAATCCTCGTATGTGGCATTGGGCCGGATGAATACAAAGAATTTTGGCTTGTCAATCTGCCAAGGAGATCTGGGAAGCTCTCCAAACAACACACGAAGGGACAACTCAAGTCAAGCAGTCCAAGATTGATATGTTAACCACTGAGTTTGAACTCTTCAGGATGAAGGATGATGAGTCCATTCAGGACATGCACACTCGCTTCACCTCTATCATCAATGAGCTCCATTCCCTAGGAGAAATCATTCCAAGGAACAAATTTGTCAGGAAAATACTCAGCGTATTACATGGTTCCTAGGAAAGCAAAGTAAACGCTATCACGGAGGCAAAGGATCTACAAAAGCTAACCATTGATGAACTCATTGGTAATTTGAAAACTTATGAAATGAAGAAGAAAGGGGATCATGAGAGAAGAGAGCCCAAAAGGGAGAAGAACCCGGTCCTTAAGACAGATAACAATGAATCAAGTGGTAAGGATGCTGATATGGCTTACTTCACAAAGAGATTTCAGAAGATGGTCCGCAGAAATGGAGGTATTCCAAAGAAGGGAAGCTCCAGCAAGTCAAGAGGATATGACTTATGTCATAAGTGCGGTAAGCCAGGACATTTCATCAAAGATTGTCCCCTCCTCAAGCAAGACTAGTACAATCACATCATAGACAAAACAGCCAAGAGGAACCCGATTCCTAACAAAAAATTTAAAAGAAAAGAAGTTGTCGACAATGTTGTGAAACAAGCTCTTGCTGCATAGGGAGACTCTTCTAGCGAATCTGGAGAAATGATGCACAAGGTGACACCTCCATGATGGAATTCGAAAGTGAAGCAGCTGATTATGATTCCATCTTTGCCCTGATGGAAAAATCTGACGATGATGAAGATAATGATGATGATGATGAGGTAAACTTTCTAGACGTTCAGAGAAATCTGAAGTCTTACTCTCAGAAAAAGCTCATATCCTTGGGAAATTTTTTAATTGACGCTTATCACAATCTTATAAACGATAAAAATGCCTTAACTATAGAATTAGGAGAGGTAGAAAATGAGAGAGATGATTTGGTAGTTGTAGTGGCCGACCTAAAAGAAACCATAAAGAATCTAGTGAAAGAAAAAAGTATTTTGATTAAAAAGGCTGAAAACATAGAGAATGAGGGAGATGACTTGTTAGTAGTCATCATGGACCTAAAAGAAATAATAAAGGAATTAAAAAAGGGAAACAGTTCTAGGACTGTCAAAAAGGGGAAGGAAGTTACAAGTGAGGAACATATTAAGCTTGAAAATGAACTACAATCTGTGAAATCTAGTCTGTGTGCTGAACTTGAAAGAAATAGACAGCTTCAAGAAGATCTACACAGAGTTAAGAATGACCTGGAAAAATCTCTAAAGTGGACCTGGTCCTCTGATACAATTGCTGTCATGTATACAAGCAATGGTGGGAACAGGCAGGGCATCAGGTTCCAAAAGGAAAAGACTCCCTAAAATCCACATAACAAGTATGTTACTGCCCCTCATAACTGGCTTTGCACTCACTGTGGCAACACTGGTCACTTTCAAGAAAACTGTAAAGCTAGAATTCAGTCCCAACAGAAAAATAAGGTGTTTGTTGAAAAGGGAACTACTGCTAAGGAACCTAGTCCCTCCGTTAAAAAACGTACACTGCCGGCCTGGACACAAAGAAGTTTCATTTGACCCTTTCCTCACTACCAGGGACCCAAACTTGTTTGGGTTCTTAAGTCTAATCCTTGATTATCTTGTGTAGGGAGCAGTGAAAGGAAGCATCCAAAAATGGTACATGTATAGTGGTTGTTCTAAACACATGACTGGAAGCATCGATGATTTCCTCACACTCAAGGCCCTGCAATGAGGGAGTGTGTCCTTTGGCAATGGCAAAAGAGGATACATTCTGGGAGTAGGAAGAATTGGGAAGTCACTTACCCACTCAATTGAAAATGTGTACTATGTGAACGGCGTTAAATATAGCCTACTGAGTGTTTCCCAAATCTGCGACAAAGGAAACAAAGTGGAATTTATGTCAAAAGTCTGCACAGTTACAAACCTTGTGACTGGTGAAGTGGTCCTGATGGCAAAAAGATACAAGAACATTTATGTTGCTAATTTTGAGTCCCTGCAAAATGGGGATCTCACTTGCCTGAGTGTTGTTGATGATGATGATGAACTATGGCACAGAAGATTGCGTCATGCAAGCCTTACGTTGCTGAACAAACTGGTCAGTAAGGACCTGGTTCATGGCATGCCGATGTCAAGTTTCAAAAACCACAAGGTGTGTGATGAATGTGTAAAAGGAAAGCAAGTCAGGTCTTCATTTAAGCCCAAAATGGATGTTAGCACCTCAAGGCCACTCGATCTCCTCCATATGGATCTGTGTGGACCTATGAGGGTACCAAGTAGAGGAGGAAAGAAGTACATTTTTGTTATAGTGGATGACTATTCTAGATTCACCTGGACCTTGTTTCTCAAAACCAAGGATGAAAATTTTCTAGTATTTGTTGCTTTCGTGAAGAAGATCCAAGTGAAGGTGAGCCATAATGTTGCGTGCATAAGATCTGATCACGGCACAGAGTTCGATAATGCAAAATTCGACAAATTCTGTGCTGAAAATGGCATATGTCATAATTTCTCAGCTCCAAGAACACCTCAACAACACGATGTTGTGGAGAGGAAAAATAAGACTCTTGAAGACATGGCGAGGACAATGCTGATTGACAGTGGCATTGCAAAAAACTTCTGGGCAGAAGCAGTTAACACTGCATGCTATTTGGTGAACAAGTGCATGATCAGGTCCCTCCTGAACAAGACTCCGTATGAACTGTTGAACGGAAGGAAACCCAAGCTAACACGTTTGAGAACATTTGGCTGCAAATGTTTTGTCCTCAACAATGGTAAGGAAGCTCTTGGAAAATTTGATGCCAAAAGTGATGAAGGAATCTTTCTAGGCTATTCATCACAAAGCAAAGCATACAAAGTCTACAACAAAAAAACTCAATGTGTTGAGGAAAGCATATATGTGATCTTTGATGAATCACACCACCTACGTGGAAAATATTCACATGATAAGATTGATCAAAATGGAGAGCAGTCAACAGCCCCTGGTGAAGTCAAATGATGATGATGCAGCGGTCTCTCCAGCGGATTTAGAGAAACCCGGTTCCTCGATCACATCAACTGAAGCTGAGAACAGAGAGTTGCTGATGTTGTGCAAGGAACCCCTGATGCTGAGCTGAGAAGTGGGACTCACATCAACCATGGGTCATATTCAGAAGTACTTGGACCCTCTCACAATGAGATTCAGGTGTCTAACTGGAAGCACAAAAGCTCACTCCCTCTTCAAAATGTGATCACTCCTCTCGACTCAGGGATTCAAACTAGATGAAGTCGAGAAACTCACTTGCCTTCTACGCCTTTCTCTCTCAAGTTGAGCCCAAAAATATCAAGGAAGCATTGAAAGATGCTGACTGGATTACTGCTATGCAAGATGAACTCTATCAATTTAAGAGGAACAATGTATGTCACCTGGTTCCTCGACCTACTAGCAAAACTATTATAGGAACCAAGTGGGTATTCATAAACAAACTTGATGAGTTGGGAACACAACAAGGAACAAGGCAAGGCTGGTAGTTCAAGGGTATAATCAAGAAGAAGGGATTGACTATGATGAAACTTTTGCCCTAGTTGCTCGAATGGAGGCCATCAGAATCCTTATTGCATTCGCATCCTATATGGAATTCAAATTGTTCCAGATGGATGTCAAAAGTGCATTTCTAAATGGCTTTCTAAAAGAAGAAGTCTTTGTCAAGCAACCTCCTAGCTTCGAATATCATGAGCATCATGAGCATGTTTTCAAACTCGACAAGGCATTATATGGGCTGAAGCATGATCCTCGCGCATGGTATGAAAGACTGTCCAAAGTTCTCCTAGAAAATAGTTTTACAAGAGGAAAAATTGACAACACCTTATTTCTGAAGAAATGGGGAAGGAACATGCTCATTGTGCAAGCCTATGTTGACGATATCATCTTTGGTGCAACAAATGATTCTTTGTGTGAGGAGTTTGCAAAGCTCATGGGAAGTGAGTTTGAAATCAGCATGATGGGGGAATTAAATTTCTTCTTAGGCCTGCAAGTCAAGCAAACTCCTAAGTGCACAATGATAAGTCAGTAGAAGTACATCAAAGAGCTTATGAAGAGATTTGAAATGGAAAGCTCAAAAGTCATTGACACTCCTATTACCACTACCACTCGACTGGACATAGATGAACCTAGTTCTCCTGTGAACGAGACCATGTATAGAGGTATCATTGGGTCACTCTTGTATCTCACAGCAAGCAAACCAAATATAATTTTCAGTGTGGGACAATGTGCCAAGTTTCAATAAAATCCAAAGGAATCTCATATGAAGACTGCTAAGAGAATCCTGAGATATCTAAAGGGAATGCAAGACCTGGTTCTCTACTACCCCTCAAGAGACAACTTCGACTTGATCGGGTATGATGATGCTAATTATGCTGGTTATCTGGTGGACAGGAAAAGCACTTCTGGCATGGCACACTTTCTATGTTCGTGTCTAATTTCATGGGGTACAAGAAAATAAAATTCAGTGGCTCTTTCAACTGCAAAGGCTGAATATATGGCGGCTGCCTCTTGCTGTGCTCAACTGCTGTGGATCAAGCAGCAACTAAAAGATTTTGGTGTGTTTTTTGATTGTGTTCCATTACTATGTGACAACACCAGTGCTCTTAACATGGAAAAGAACCCAGTTTAGCATAAGAGAACAAAGCACATTGATTTGTGACATCATTTTCTCAGAGACAATGTTGAAAAGGATCTTATCTGCATGAAGTTCTGCAACACAGAAGATGAAATTATAGACATATTTACCAAAGCACTGAGCAGAGAGCACTTTGAAAATAATCGTCTTGCGCTAGGGTTGATAAAATCACGTTGAGGACCTAGTCCCTCGATGATTGGCTATGAAAGAAATGTACAGGAGAAATTGCAAAAAAGTATTTCCTGGCAAGGTCTAACTCATTTCCATACCGTTATAGGTAGACACGCATGACAATTACATAGCAAACGAGGAGCTAATGTATCGCATTTTCGCAAAAGGATGAGGATCACATTTACAAAATCTATCAAGGAACCTGGTTCTTATGACACTAGTTAGTAGTTCCTTTTGTACTTTCATGCAAAAAAAATTTAAACGGCTAAAAATGGTGCCCCGTCATTAAATTTCTAGCTTCTTTTCTTTGGAACCCAAGTGTCCTACCCGTTACAAAATGACCCATCTGCCAAGAAAATCAATACCCATTCCCAACTGGTCCCTCACCCTCTTTTAATAAACCTAAACTCTGTAACTCTCACAACTGTTCACATCAAAAGCCAAAATTTCCCTTTTTCTCTCCACAACCAAACACCTTTTTCTTTCATAAACTCTCATTACACTCTATAATGTCAGAGAATCTCGAAGCCTGAAATGTCCCCAGTGTCGTCCCCAATGTATCTTCATCTCTTGAAGCACCGGTGACAGAGTTACCTTACGCCACCCAGTCCAAACCCTAAGCAAGATTCCCAACCACCCATCGCCTCTTCTCCACCCCAATCAAGTTCTAGTTCTCATCGAAGTCGCAAAACTTTGTATCCCAAGAGGTTTGTGGCTACGACCTCTCCCTCTGCCTCGCCGGAAAAAATGGCTGAGGGAGAAAGAGTAGACGGAGAAGAAAATCAAGAAGTTTCAAGTCTGCATTTAGAAGAGAGTTCTGAGGCACAACAAAGTGTGGTTAACACAATGACTACCCCAAGTCTCAATTTGAATGCTGCAGATCTTATAGGTAATATTCCTTCTGTGCCTTCTGAGTTTTCTTTGGGGTTAGAAGAACAAGAGGCCATAGAAAATATATTGTCAATAGCTGCTGAGGGGTGTGTGGATGGTTGCTATGAAGGTGTGTCTGAAACCAATGGGTCTCAGAGGGGAAGGTGAGAGTCTACAGAAAGAGGGTAGGAAACTGGTGCCTATTGAAAATTTGGCACCTGAAAGTAATACACGGGAACCACTCGAGGGACATGATCTCTCCGCCCAAGAGGAGCCCTCTGTTCGTACTTGGGATGAAATCCCCTATTCATCAAAAGAACCCCATATCAGTACCGATCCTGCTCCCTCTCCTCCTTTCTATACTGAGCCATTGGCCATTGTTGCTCCCAAGGTGAGATCTCTATCTGAGGAGGAGAATGACGGTAGTGAAGAAGACTATGATAATGTGGATCTTGCAATTTTTATTGGTGATAGGAGTAGCAGAGCAACTCCCAAAACACCCACTCCTAAAAGACATACTACTAGGCTGCAACAGAAGGAGGCTCTTGAGTCAACTCTAAAGAAAAGTAAGTAAGAAAAGAAGAGAATAAGGTTGGTGAGGGGTGGAAAGTTAGTACATGAAGAGGTAGTGCCTACATCTCTTGTTGTGGACATTGATGACGAGGTGGATGAGGAACCCAGTCCCTTAATCCGTAAGTCCTTCAAGAAACCTGCAGTTCAAAATTCTGAAAAAGAGTCATCTATGAAAGTGGTAGAGGTTAGCAATGTTGAAGTGGGTGAGTCTGGAGAAAAAGTGGCTGAGGGGTCTGGTAAGGATGTGTTTGAGAAATCTGTGTCTGAGAAACCTACAGAGAAAGCTAAAAGTGTGAGAAAATCAGTGAAACGGAAGGCTGGTGCCAATGAGGAACCTGGTTCCTTAAAAGGACCAAGGTGGGGGTGGCCAAGAATGAAGGATGGGAAAATCTGAGAAATCAAAAAGTGCTGTGGGGCAGAACATTTGCCCCTGATATTCTTGACATGCCAGGAATGCGCAAACCGGTTGATATATGTGACTTTCAACAGTGGACACGTTTGTTCACAAATGAGAGTCCTAAAGTATATGAGGCCGAAGTGCGCAGTTTTTATGCTAATTTTTTTACATTCGAGGATGACAACATCTGCATGAAGGTGAATGGGGTTGATTTTGTGTTGGATGAAGCTGTGTTGGGAACCATCTTGCATGTTCCTACTGACAGAATATCCTCCATTAAGGAGACTTATTCGTCAAGCTTCATAAATACCATTATGAAGGATGATGCAGTGTAGCAGGGGGAACGGGTACATAAGAAGGCCCCCCTTCTAGTGTATCAGCTGTTATTTGAGATAGTGAACAAGGTGTTGCTCCCTCGTACAGAAAGGCGTTCTATTACGTCTCGAGCACACTTGTTCCTCATGGAATCACTGGATGCTTATTCCACTATTAATCTGCCAGGTATCATGATTGAGCACATGAATAAAGTGGCAGATTTCAAAGATGGTAATCATGGGTTGCCCTACGGGTTTCTTCTCACCAAAGTGTTTGAGTTCTTCAAAGTTCCTTTGGGAAAGGCTACGGTGGGTACTCGCAAGTGGAGCTTCTCCAAAACCACATTAGAAGAGTGTGACTGCATCGATAAGAAAGACGAGGTTGGTAGAAATTCCACTATCTCTCAATTAATTGAAGCTCCGAATACTGCCAATGAAGAGATAAGGAAGTTGAAGGCAAGGAATGTTATCCTTGAGGGACAACTTAGTCAAGCCCAGGGGCACCAGGTTCCTGCAGCTCTCAAAGCATAGAGGTTTCCCGTCTGACCAATGAGAATGTTGATCTCAGGAAATAGGCCGAGGACCTGAAGGAGAGGTTACTCAATGAGAAAGAGTCTGTTAATGCTCGAATGGATATCCTTCTTAGAACTCTTGCCTCTTCATCATTGCCTCCCTCTTCCAGTGCTCCTTAAAACCATTTCCTTCCCAGTGTCAAGTTCTAGTGTCTTTCCGTTTTGGTGTTCTGAAGTTGGATATGTTTAGTGGCTGGTACTCTTTTTTTGATGTTTTTATTTTGTGGAATGATTATGCAACAAATGGAACTGCTCCCTATTTATTTTCAAAATTAATGAATATCCCGTCCTTTTGCTATGCTTATCTTGTCTTTCTTGCTCTGTTTTTAGTCATGTTTGTGGGCACACAAGTGGTATGAGTTAATCAGGCTAGACTTCTTTTTGCTTATTACATGTCACTAATCTTTTTATGATGCCAAAAGAGAGAAAATTAATAGAGGGGGAACAAGCACACTCTTAGGGGGAATTTCAATTACAAGTTTGCCATCATCAAAAAGGGAAAAATTGATAAATTATGTGTCTTGCTATGTTTTGATAATTTAACAAACTTTGTTGAGAACTAGATGGTGAACCTGTTCCACATCCCCTGAGTGATCAAAGATCAACAAGTACCAAGTATGAGACATGTTACAATATTCAGAGTCCAAGAAACAACAGAAGGAACAGATCGGCACCAGTTCCCTTGTTGACAATACCAGTCAACTCCCCATAGCTGTAAAGTGACTGCAACTATTCCTCTGCATACACATAACAGTGCAAATAGTGGAGCAGTCACTTTATGGGGAATGCCTTTATATCAAACATGCTTGCATCATTCAAGTGATGTCACCTATGTAATATTAACATGAAGCAAAAGTATAACATCACACTTGCACACTCCAGAATTCATCAAGCTCTCTCTCAAGTGTATTACCAATCTGCAAGTGACATTCAAGGCATCAAGAACAAAGAGCAACATAACGAAGGACCAATTTTCTGTATTGAGTCATCATAAGTCCTTAGTTGTGTAGCATCTTTATCAAAATGATTTACTTGTAATTCCTACTTAGCTTAGTTAGAAGTATTGTGTAGGAAACCTTTGTAAAATTATAAACCATATATTTGTGTCTTGGTTAGAGTTAGTCGAGTTGTAATAAAGTTATTACAAAGGGGATTGTAATAGAGTTATTACAAGTTAGTGGGGGATTAAGAGGTTAATTCCTAGGTTACAATAGTTTGTAATTTGGAGTTTACTCAGTAGTGAAGTTGAAATCCTACAAAAGTAGGTCGTGATTTTTAATCTCGTGAGTTGAGGGATTTCCAGGTAAAACACTATCTTGTTATTTACTTACAACTGTGTGAGTGAGAACTAATAGAGAACCTGGTTCTCTATATAAGTTTGGTGGACCCTCAGTTTCTATCAGCAACATATTGTTTCATATCTGACGTCGTCTTCAAAGATAGGTCTAGTGAGTGAAAGAAGTACATAAGCGTCCATGGATGTGTTTGCACAATTTACCTAATTTTCTAAATGGAAAACCTACTCTATATCAATCTGTTAGGAACAAATGCTTCTCCTAATCCATTAAGTATATGCTTCATGTCGTTGCCAAATATCTGGCCGTAAATAATTATTTTGAGGCACACCAACTTTGAGTTTAACTTTGGTCATTTACCCTAGATTATAAGTCAATGTCAATCTTGCTGTTATCTTAAAAAATATAGGTCTGACGATATTAACTGTACTTAATTTCTTTGGTTTGAATTTGATAAATTTTCTCTGCTGCCAAGATTGTTGGGATAAAATAAATTTTGGGCGATAAAAAATAATTTTAAGTGCATAGATAGAAAAAGTAGAGGAAATATCAGCAGTTAAAGGGAAATATTAAGTATTAACTAAGTTCTAACCATGGTTAAGATTTGGTTTTAGTTAATTAAATACGTACCGTTAATATATATTAAAATGTGACATGTCTCACTCAACTAAGTAAGAACTTGAGGAAATGAAGTGGAGCAAAATACTAATGAATGGAGTATTTTTTTGGGAAGCAAAGAGAAAAAAAAAACTAAAAGCCCATAATCTGTTAATAACAAATTGTAAATGTGTTTATTTTGTGATTATGTGTGTCATTCAGGAATAATGCCATTATTGAAAACTCAAATTTTCGAATTTCCAATCAAAAATTTCGAAGAGTTGTATTTAGTAAAGTTATCTAAAATAAACAAGTTTTGACTCATTGCGCATTGCACAATACTACGTTATATATATCGCAAAATATTTTTATTGCAAAATGTAGGAATCTATTTTCTGATATTCTATGATCTTTTTTGAGTTATTTGTTCGTGTTTTTTATGGAGAAGGTATGCCTAATGATTTGTTTCAAATTAATTCAAAGAAAAGGCTGTTTCAAGAAGTGTATATATGCAATATGCTAAGTTCTGAAATTTTGAGCTAGCCCATGATCTGATTTAAGCTGAAAAAATGATACATTTTCGTCTTCTTTGGTTTATGGGGTAAATTAACTATCTTTTTCATTTCTTGTGAAAAATCTGTTAATTTTTAAAAAATTTATATTTAACGTAATACACTATTTTTTTAAATTAATCTATCTACCCGGGCTTTAACCTCCCGTGGTGATGGGGGTTTTGCCCAAGACCCCTGCTTTATCATCCAATAATAATTACAACGACGGGGATATAACCAAAACCTCAATGAAAGAAATGCTTAGGGCGACCTCGACCTCCCCAACCTCCACCTCGAGCTGGTTAAGCAGGTGGGGCGGTAGCTGGTGCTGGAATCATAGCCTGAGAACCCGGTGAAGCACGCGGTGGCTGAGAAGTCTATGGAGGTGCACCCCTCCTAAGTCTGGGGCAATCCCTCACCATATGGCGGGTGTCGCCACACTCAAAACAAGCTGTCGGAGAGTGTGGCTGCTGTGACTGGCTCGTGCCAGGTATGCTAGACTGACCGCTAAAAGCATCCCATGCAGGAGGCACACTAGACACTAGCGGTGCATAATAAGGCTCTTGGGGCCTAGAAGGGGCCGGAATACCACTGGCGGCTGGAAGTGCTGAATGGACGGGGCGACTCCCATAGCCCCTACCATGGCGAACTGCAGCTGGGGCACGAGTACCACTGTAAGTGCCAGACTCTCGAGACCTCTTGGCCTCCCTCTCCTCTCAATCCCGACCGAGCATGCCCTCTAATCTCCTAGAAACACTTACAACCTGCTGGTAAGAAATATCTATCTCCAGCTCCCTGACCATACTAATCCTGATATTGGGGTGGAGTCCCTCAATAAACCGACGAACCCTCTCTCGAACAGTGGCAACCAAGGCCGGTGCATGTCGGGCCAAATCACTGAAACGAACTTCATACTCTGACACAGTCATAGCACCCTGGCGCAGCTGCTCAAACTCCGCGTGTCATGTGTCCCTAAGGCTCTAGGGGACATACTCTCTCAAAAATATGTCCAAGAACTGAGTCCATGTACGTGAAGCTGCCTCATCCGGACTACTTAACTCATAAGCATGCCACCACTGATATGCTGCTCCTCTAAGCTGGAATGCAGTAAAGGAAACCCAACTTGACTCCACTACACCCATAGTACGGAGAATACGGTGACACTTCTCCAAAAAATCCTGGGCATCCTCTGACGCCAATCCACTGAAGGTAGGAGGGTGGTACTTCTTGTACCTCTCAAGTCTGAGCTGCTCCGCCTCAGAAATTGTTGTCCTAGTCTCGTGTTGAACCGGAGCTACCGGCTGCATAGGGATGAACTCTGGGGCCTAGTCTACCTGAACTCACTACTCTGGGGTACCGGCAACGGGAGTCTGTGCTCCTCCCCCGGCCTGAGATGTGGCAGGAGCAAGTGGAATCAATCCAGCCTGAGCGAAGGTGCTGAACATGCTCAGAAACTGTGCTAGAGTCTCCTGGAGGGCTGGTACAGCAACAGGTACCTCAGGTGCCTGCCCTCCAGCTGGAGCTACTGGGGGCTCCTCTGTAGCAGCTCGTGCGGGTGCTCTGGCTGCACCACATAGACGTCCTTGGCCTCTACCCCGGCCCCGGCCTCTCGCGGCTCTAGCAAGGGATACGGGTGCCTGGTCATCAGATCCGCCTGTACGTGTCCTCACCATCTATGAGAGAATAGAATACAGAAGTTTAGAATTTCGAAGTCAACAAATTTCGCACGACAAGGAATCAAAGAAGTATAATTTTTTTCTAACAGTTCCATAGCCTCCCGAAGATAAGTACAAATATCTCTGTACTGATCTGCGAGACTCTAATAAACCGGCTTGTGACTCACGACACCTATGACCTAGAGCTCTGATACCAACTTGTCATGACCCAAACTCCCTTTGTATAATGTTGTGACGGCACCTAGTCTCTACGACTAGGTAAGCCTAACAAATTATGGAAAATAACAAAACGAAAGTAAAACTTGGCAACTAACAGGAGTGGACAGATGAATAACTAGTAACAATACCACTCGGCATGTACAATAACCAATACTCTATAAATACACAGTCTTCCCAAAATGCGAAACATCATGAGTTATAAGCTACAAAAGAAAACTAGTATCTTTATACACCAGAGTCTAACAAAAGAAGTACGGAAGGTAAATGACATAGAAGAGAATAGAGGGGGACTCCGTGGTTTGCGGACGCGATAGATGTACCTTGAAGTCTCCGTACAATAGCAAGCACTCTCAGCTAATAGTGGGGCTGATAAGAAGTACCTGGATCTGCACACAAAATATGTGCAGAAGAGTAGCATGAGTACACCACAATGGTACCCAGTAAGTGCCAAGCCTAACCTTGGTCGAGTAGTCAGGTCAGGCCCATTGGTAAATAATAAATAAGGCAGGAGAATATACAGTATAATAAAAGACTAGAATTTAACAAAAGCAAACAGGACAACAGTACAACACGCATGGGTAAACAGCAGGGGATCTCCCAAGAAACCATCTCGTAGTCCCAAAAGTAAATGTGCAAAGAGAACTCCCGAACCACCTCGTAGCCTCAAAAGTAAATGTACAGGGAGAACTCCCGAGGTACCGCCTCGTAGGCTCAAAAGTAAATGTGCAGGGAGAACTCCCGAGGAACCGCCTCGTAGTCTCAAAAGTAAATGTGCAGGGAGAACTCCCTAGGAACCGCCTCGTAGTCTTAAAAGTAAACACACCGCTCAAACCGATAAATACAACAGTTAACAGCAAGATTTCTATGGTTATACTAATAAAGCACAAGGAAAAAAGGAATCAACTAGGCATGCTTCACAGAGTTCAAATAAGCAGTTAAAGCACGTAGACATGTGATATTAGACTAAAGAGGATAACTACATATATTGGAATAGTTCAATTAAGAATGAAAAACAGACTAGTACTCATTTAAATAGTATAACTCAAATTAAAAGGAAAACAGGTTGATACTCAGTAAAAATTGGGTTTTACAACACATAGCCCGTGTACGTACTCGTTACCTCACGTACACGACACTCACATATGACAACAGTACCAAATCCTATGGGGATTCCCCCCCTCAGGGGATTTCCCCCACACAAGGTTAGGCAAGCCACTTACCTCGAACCAAGCTCAATCAATAGGTAACAATGCCTTTTCCACGAATATCCGACTCCGAATGGCCCAAATCTAGCCAAAATCAATTACATACCATAAATACACTATAAGAAACTAATCTAATTAATGAAATCAAAGCTAAAGCAAGAAATTAAAAAATCACCCCAAAAAATCGACTCGGGTCCACGTCTCAGAATCAGGTAAAAGTCACAAAATATGAACACCCATTCGCTCACGAGTACACTCGTACCAAAATTAGCCAAATCCGATATCAAAGTCCCAATCAAAACCCAAAACCTTAGTTAAAGAGCTTCTTCCTATGTTTTCCAAATTTTTCATCCAAATCTGAAATTAAAAGATGAAATTAGTAATAGATTAGTGGAATATAACCATAAATGGGGTCAGAATCGTTACCCAAAAGCTTCCTCTGAAAATCTCCCAAATTATCGCCTCAATCCGAGCTCTCAAAGACTCAAAATGAAAATGAGATCAAACCCTCGAAATTGATCTTTTCTGCCCAGCGATTCCGCATCTGCGGACCACCAGTCGCACCTGCGAAAATTCCCTCGCAGGTGCGAAAATGACCTAAGGGGGCTGGGTCCGCATCTGCGAGCAAAGGGCTGTACCTGCGCTCCCGCTCCTGCGGATATCTTCCGCTTCTGCGATCTTCCTTCGCGCCTACGGTTCCTCTAGCGCATCTGCGGGCATCGCAAATGCAGCATTTTTCTCGCACTTGTGAACCCAACCCGGGCTTCCCAAATCCGCATCTGCGCTCCTCCTTCCGCACGTGCGAGTCCGCACCTGCGGTCTCCTCACCGCACGTGCAAAAACACCAGAAACCAGAAAACTTCAGCAATTTGCATAAGTCCAATTTCAATCAGTTAAGCATCTGAAACACACCCGAGGCCCCCGGGACCTCAACCAAACATATCAACAAGTCCTAAAACACCATACGAACTTAGTCGAGCCCTCAAATCACATCAAACAACACTAAAAACATGAATCACCCTTCGATTCAAACTTAATGAACTTTGAAACTTCAAACTTCTAAAACCGATGACGAAACCTATCAAACCACGTCCGATTGACCACAAATTTTGCACACAAGTCATATTCAGCCTTACGGACCTACTCCAACTTTCGGAATCGGAATCCGACCCCGATATCAAAAAGTCCACTACCGGTCAAACTTCCTAAAAAATTCGACTTTCGCCAATTCAAGTTTAAATCAACTACAGACCTCCAAAACACAACCGGACACGCCCCTAAGCCCAAAATCACCCAAGGAGCTAATAGAACAGACGAAACTCCATTCCAGAGTCGTCTTCACAGAGTTCCGACTACGGTCAAAAATTCTAAGACTTAAGCTTCCGTTTAGGGACTAAGTATCCCAATTCACTCTGAAACCACAACAACAACCTCCCAGTAAGTCACATAAGCAGAATGCATGAAGTTAGGAACATGTGCATTCTGCACCATTTTAATTTAGATCTAACATTAGTAAAAATCTGTCGGATTTTCACGTATGTATTTATATTTTGCATTGAAAAATATTAAATTTCGATAAATTAGCAGCCGAAGAGCTGCATCCGTCACTGCATACATCTATTTGCCTGAAATATTTCATTAATACTGGCAACTTTGGTATCCATCATCAGGGGTGTACATAGGCCGGTTTGGTTCGAATTTTTTAATTACCAAACCAAATTAATTATCTCGGATTTTTAAATCTATAAACCAAACCAAACCAACAAAAGTCGGATTTTTCAATCTAGATTTTTCTCGAATTTTTCGGTTTTCTCGTGTTTTTCGGGTTTTTTCCGATAAAATCTTCATAGCATAAAATATATAATGTGTGCTCTAATATTTCTTAGGTCCTAGTAGGATAAAACTATATAAGATATTTTCCAAAAAAATAATACAAAATAATATGAGATGAGTCATGATTATACTAAAATACTCAACAAGTCGCATAAAATAAATATTGCTAATTAATAAGACATAATGAAAATAAACATAATCTAAAGTTACAAAGTCATGCTACAATAAGTACTAAGTATTAATTACATGACTAAATAATGATAAAAATAAGTTATGCATTTTCACTATCTAAACCAATGCAAAACTAAAAGAATAAATATACAATAATACTATTGTCATTCCTACTTCTATTGATTGATTTTTTTTAGCATTAATATTGATTTATTTTGCTTTAGGCTTTATTTGAGTTACTAACTTTTATGGGCTATAAAAAATATTTGACCATTCAAAAATTCTAAGTCCTAGTTTGAAATAATACATTAAAAGAGTGAATTATGAAAAAGTTTTAAAAAAAATTTATAAATCACATTACAAAAATTATTTCTATGTATAAAATATTTTTAAAACTTGTATACATGTAATGTCGAGTTGGTTTAGTTTCGGTTTGACTTTTTCTAGTTAAAACCAAACCAAACCAATTATGGTCGGATTTTGTTTTCTAACACCAAACCAAATCAAACCAAACCATAGTCGAATTTTTTTCTCAGTTTGATTCGGATCATCGATTTGGTGCGGTTTATCGGTTTCCTTTGTACTCCCTTATCCATCATCCTCTTTAGGAATTTCCAAGGGAAAACAAACAATAATCATTGAAAATATATAATTTATTATTGGTAAGCATAAAGAAGCCAAAAAGAAAACAAGAAGACAAAATTCAACAAGATATCACTGAATTACAATCACATAAAACTAACCCCCATGCATTATGCAATTAGGAAAAGGTAACATGTCATGCACCAAAACATGTGCTATTTTTGATTTCTTGCACGCAATCAGGACATTAATATTGGGTGTGCGAATAAAGTCTCATATTGGTAGCTGAAAATATTGGGAGTCTACATATAAGGTGGAGGGGTTATATGTAGAGGGGTCTCCTAATGGTGTGGGGCCTTTTGAGAAAAACCGTACGGGCTTGACTCGAAGAGGATAGTATCACACCATGTTAAGAGTGTCGTTGGGCCGTTTTAGCTCAATAACTAGTATCAGAGCCCAGGTTCTGCGAGACGAGTATGGTGATGGCAGGATGATAACGTGGGGCTCAGTTTCTTTACCTTTATGTGCTTGGAGATACGCACACAAAAAGAAGCTAGTTGTTCATGTGGTAGTGGGCCACATGAAACTTAGTTCGAGGAGGAGATTGTTGACAACACCAATGGAGATGAAATCGATCAGAATTATTCTAGGGTTTGAGAGCAAACGAGAGAGAGCTTTTGATATTATTGATGTAATGAAAGAATGAAAAAATGATTCGTCGTTACAATTGAGAGGCCCAAGTAATATATGTACATAACCCGACTTCCCCTTTAACCCATCTCGGATAACATAATTACAAATCAAAGAAAAGTAGGCTTAACCCAGTACAAATAATATTAAAACAGAAATGAGCCTAACAAACTAACTACTAACTAATCAGGACTTGGTGGTATATTTCTAACACTCCCCTCAAGTTGGAGGGTGATAAAACCTCCAACTTGGAAAGGAAACCATGATGAGCAACACCAGATAGAGCCTTAGTGAAAATGTCAGTCAGCTGAGAAGAAGAAGAAGAAGAATGCAGCAGATGAATAAGACCTTCAGCAAGCTTGACCCTCACCAAATGACAGTCAAGTTAAATATGCTTCGTTCGTTCATGAAAAACTGGGTTTTTAGCAATATGAATAGCAATCCGAGAATCACTAAACAAAGGAACAGGTGAAGAAGAAGGCAAACCCAAATCAGATAACAAATGAGACAACCAAGCCAACTCAACCACAACTTTGCTCATAGCCCTGTATTCAGCTTTAGCAGAGGACATGGAAACAACAGGTTGCTTTTTAGACTTCCAAACCACAAGTCTGCCACCTAAAAACACACAATAACCACTCACAGATCTCCTGGTGTCAGGGCAGGCAGCCCAATCACTATCACAGTAAGTAGCGAGAGACAAATTAGGGGAGTTGTTGAAGAAAATCCCACAATCAGATGTGCCCTTCAAATATCTTAACACGTGGAGGGAAGCTTACATATGGGGAAATCAAGAGGATTGCATGAATTGACTAAGGTGTTGAACAACAAAATAAATACCAGGCCTAGTGTTGGTAAGGGAATTCACTTCCCAATAAGAGACCTGTAGACATCAGGTTTGGGTAAGGGGGATCATCTTCATGAGCTTTAAGCTTGGCAGACAATTCAAGAGGATAAAGAACAAACTTCCTCTAATGAAGGAAAACACAAAATCAGAATAATAAACCTCAGTGCCCAGAAAATAGTTAAGAGACCCCAAATCTTTAATCTTTGAATTGAGCATAAAGAAAGGACTTAACAACAGAGATTTCAGAAGAATCAGCCCAGTGATCACAATATCATCCACATAAATAACCAATATCACAAGAGAATCACCAGAACCCTTAATGAAGATGGAGTAATCATTGAGAGAAGAAGAATAGCCTCTTGAGGTGAGGGCTTGAGACAGCTTAGCATACCATTGACTTGAAACTTGTCTCAGGCAATAAAGGCATTTCTGAAGCTTGCACACCAATTGGTCAGAGCCAGATGAATGAGGAACAGAATAACTAGGAGAGAGTTTCATAAAAACTTCCTCATCCAAGTCCCCATGCAAGAATGCATTATTGACATCAAGCTGAAACAAAGGACACTGTCTTTTAACAGCAAGAGCAACTAGGGTTTTAATGGTGGACATCTTGACAACAGAAGAAAAGGTCTCCTCTAAATCAACACCCTCTACTTGAGTGTCCCCCCTAACTACCAGTCTAGCTTTAAACCTCTCAAAACTGCCATCAACCTTATATTTGACCTTGTAAGCCCACTTACACCTAATTGACTTCTTACTAGGAGGCAAGGGCATCACATACTAGGTCCCATTGCCTTCCAAAGCCTCAAATTCCTATCTCATAGCCTCCTTTTGTAATGACCCAAAATGTCATCTTTAAATTTAATAAGTAATTCTGTATTCTAAGACCTTAAAAAGTACCATTTACAATTCCTCGACTTGCGTGCGCAGTCCGTACATTTTTTCGGAAAGTTATTATGTGAAAAATGGATTAAAATGGGAAATAGAGCTTTAAAACTCAATTATGTTGACTTTGGTCAACATTTTAATAAAACAGACCTGGGTTAATGTTTTAAAAATTTCGGTAGGTCCGTCTCATGATTTGGGACTTGGGCGTATGCCCGAAATCGAATTCTGAGGTCCCTAGCCCGAGTTATGGAATTTTGATGAAAAATTAAAAGCTTAATGATTATTAAGAAATTACTGATGTTGGATTTATTGATCTCGGTTCCGTATTTTGGTTCCGGAGTGCGGTATAGGTCCACTATAATATTTATGACTTGTCTTCCGAATTTGGCAAGAATCGGAGTTGATTTGACGTGATTCGGACGTCCGGTTGTAAAAATATAAGTTTTAAAGTTTTCTTGAAAACTTCCTTTGATATGGTGTCCGATTCGTAGTTCTAGGTGTTATTTTGGCAATTCGATCATGCGAGCAAGTTCGTATAATGTTTTAGAACTTGTGTGCATGTTTGGTTTGGAGCCCCGTGGGCTCGGGTGAGTTTCAGATAGGCTACGGGATGATTTCGGACTTAGGAAATCTGATTTTCTGCAGACTTCAGGCTTCTGGTGTGTTCTTCTTCGCGTTCACGAAAGTACTCTCGCGAACGCGAAGAGAAAATTGGGCTGGCACGTGTTGTGCTTCGCGTTCGCGACATAGTGACCGTGTTCGTGAAGGCTTGAGGTTCAAAGCTTCGCCTTCGCGATAGAAGCCTCGCGATCGCGAAGGGAAAGAGACTGGCCAGGAAAATTAGCCTTCGCGTTCGCGAAGGCCAAGCCAGGCAAGCTTCGCGTTCGCGGAGTAGCCCTCGCATTTGCAAAGAGTAAAATTTGACAGCACATAATTGTGCTTAGCGAACGCGAGACACTAACCGCGTTCGCGAAGGGTAAAAATCTCATAAACAGAACTTAAGTTCTATAATGGGGTTTCGACCCATTTTCAACTCTTTCCCATTTTTGAGCTCGGGTAAGGCGATTTTTGGGCGATTTTCACGGGAAAATATTGGGGTAAGTGTTCCTTATCCTATATTGATTATATTTCATGATTTCATACTCATTTATATCATGAATCCTTGAATTTATGGAAGAAAAATAAGATTTTTATAAAATCTTCCAAAAACGAAAATTTAAGATTTGAAGGTCCATTTGATATCGGAATCGGACAAATTTGGTATGGTTGAACTCGTATCGGAACGGGTGTTCGGATTTCGTGAGTTTTTCTGGAATTTAAGATGTGGATCCCACTGCCAAATATTTTAATGAATTTTGATTTTTTATCCGAAAAATTTGTAAATTCATATTGAATTAATTCCTATGATTAGTATTGAATATATTGAATTATTTGTGAATAGATTTGAAGCTTTCGGAGGTAAATTTAAAAGGAAAAGCTGTGGTTGAATAATTGATTGGAATTTGCAAAGCGAGGTAAGTGTCGGAGTTAACCTTGACTTGAGGGAATAGAACCCTTAAATTGTTTGTTATGTGAATTGCATGTAAACGACGTATAGGCGAGGTGACGAGTGTCTATACGTCGTCAAATTAATTGTTTGCCTGCTTACTTGAAAAATCACAAATTATTTTTAATCATAAGTTAATTATTATAATAATTATTTCTCTCTTATTCTTTGCAAATATAAATTCTTGAATTCCTGCATTAATTGTTACATGCTATTTGAATTATGTGCCTTAATTGTTATTTGACATTTAGCATAATAAATATTAAACTGCCTATTTGCTCCCTGATTTCCCTAATAATTTGCTATTTGTCATTGTTTGCTTCATAATTAAACCATAATTATTGTATGCTTGTTGTCTTGTAAATTTATATTAATTGTTACATTTATTGGGAAAATTTCTTCTATAAGAATTATTAAATGAAAATGTTGGAGGAGCGGGTTGCATGCCTCAACATGATTAATTATAATGAATATATTGGAGGATCGGGTTGCACGTCGCAACAGACTTATTAAAAGTCTATATTGGAGGATCGGGTTGCACGCCGCAACAGACTTGTTAAAAATTTAATATTGGAGGATCGGGTTGCACGCCGCAACAGACTTGATTAAAATGAATATGTTGGAGGAGCGGGTTGCACGCCGCAACAGAACTGAATGTGAATATATTATGAGAGCGGGTTGCACGCTGCAATAGAATTGAATGTGAATATATTGTGAGAGCGGGTTGCACGCTGCAACAGAATTGGTTGAAATAATAATGAATTATGACTGTTGGGTTGGTTTTAATTATTATAAATGAGTTACCTGATTTATTTATATTATTTGTTGTTATTATCAATATTGCGTACAGGTTAATGTAAGTGAACCGCCTTAGCCTCGTCACTACTTCGTCGAGGTTAGGCTCAGCACTTACCAGTACATGGGGTCTGGTTGTACTGATACTACACTCTGCACTTCTTGTGCAGATTTTGGAGTTGGTCCCAGTGGCGTACCATAGACTTGCTCGGATTTCAGCTATCAGAGGAGACTTGAGGTATAACTGCATGGCATTCGCAGTTCTGAAGTCCCCGTCTATTGTACTTTAGCTGTGTGTTTATTTTCAGACAGCTTTATTTTATTCAGACCTTTATTTGTATTTATTCTAGAAGCTCGTGTACTTGTGACACCAATTCTGGGATGGTATTTAGACACCGTTATTATTATGGATTATTTCAAAATTGCTTCCGCATTTGCTTCCTTGTTATTAATAAATTTAAAAATTATTTTAAAAATGGTTAATATTATTCTAACATTGGCTTGCCTAGCAAGTGAAATGTTAGGCGCCATCACGGTCCGAAGGTGGGAAATTCGGGTCGTGACAGTTGGTATCAGAGCACTAGGTTACATAGGTCTCACGAGTCACGAGCAAGCTTAGTAGAGTCTGAAGGATCGGTACGGAGACGTCTGTACTTATCTCTCATAGGCTATGAAGTTTAGGAACAATATCACTCATTTCTTATTCTGTGGTGCGATTTTATTCTATCATCGATAATTGAACCATTCTACTCTTATTCTCTCGCAGATGGTGAGAACACGTAATACCTCTACCGATGGATAGGGACTAGAACCCCCGATGGCAACTATGGCCAGGGGTAGAGGTCGAGGCCGAGCTTGTGCTAGAGGCCGAGGCAGAGGCCGAGGTAGAGCTCAGTCCAGAGCTCGAGCAGCTGCACCTGTTGAAGAACCTCAGATAGACCTTCAGGAGGAGGTCCCAGTTCAGAATGTACCAGTTGGACCAGTTCAGGTCCCGGAAGGATTCATAGCCACTCCAGTGCTTCAGGACGCTCTACTCCGATTAGTGAGTCTTGTGGAGGGTGTGGCCTAGAATGGTATATTTCCAATGGCACCAGCCGTTTCACAGGCTGGGGGGGAGCACAAACTCCCACTAATCCCGCTCCGGAGCAGATGGCTCCCCAGAATCAGGCTCCAGCAGCCCCGCCAGTTGGGGTACTTCAGCTGGTTGTTGCGGCACAGACCGGTGTTAGGCCCGCCATGTCTTTTGAGGCCTTATTGAGACTGGATAAGTTAACTAAGCTCTTTCCAGTTCACTTCAGTGGTACACCTTCTAACGACCCACAAGATTATCTTGAACGCTGCCATGAGGTGCTGCGGAACATAGGTATAGTTGAGAACAATGGGGATGATTTTGCTGTATTCTAGATGACGGGTTCCGCCAAGAGGTGGTGGAGAGATTACGCATTGACCCAACTAGTCGGATCACCTGCACTTACCTGGGAGCAGTTCTCTCAATTATTTCTGGAGAAGTTCCTCCCTATCACACTGAGAGAGGAATTTCGCAAGCAATTCGAGCGTCTACAGCAGGGTAGTATGACTGTTACTCAATATGAGTCCCGTTTTGTGGATTTGGCCCGTCATGCTCTACTTTTACTACCTACGGAGGGAGAGAGGGTGAGGAGGTTTATTGAGGGACTCACTCACCCTATCAGACTTCAGATGGCCAAGGAGACCGGAAGTGAGATTTCTTTTCAGGCGGCTGCTAATGTCGCAAGGAGGATCGAAATGGTTCTAACACAGGAAAGAGGGCAGAGGTCCGATAAGAGGCCTCATCAATTCGGTGGTTACAGTGGTGCCTTGTCTGGAGGTCGGGGTAATTTTGGTAGGGGTCATCCTCCCAGACCGTTCTCCCGGTGCTTCAGGGAGTCACGGTCCTATTATGCCTTACTCTGGGCAGCCAGTATTTAGTGCACATTCAGCTCCTATCAGTGTACCACCACTCCAGAGTTACTACAATGGTTATCCGGCCCATCTAGGTCAGCTTCAGCTTCAGCAGCCACGGCATCAGGATGGGTGTTATGAGTGTGGGAACATTGGTCACATCAGGAGGTATTGCCCTAGATTGGCGAGTAACAGATCTCGGCAAGATTCTCGTGCCATCATACCGGCACCGGTTGCTTCACCGCCTGCTCAGCCAGCTAGAGGTAGGGGTCAGGCAGTTAGAGGTGGAGGTCAGGCCATTAGAGGTGGAGGTCAGTCCATTAGAGGTGGAGGTCAGACCATTAGAGGTGGAGGCCAGCCAGTTAGAGGCCGTCCCAGAGACGCAGTTCAGAGTGGTGGGGCCCAGCCCCGGTTTTATGCTTTTCCAGCTAGGCCTGAGGCCGAGTCGTCTGATGTTGTGATCACAGGTATTATTCCAGTTTTCCATAGATATGCTTCAGTTCTATTTGATCCAAGATCTACTTATTCCTATGTGTCCTCCTATTTTGCTTCATATTTGGTTGTGCCTTGTGATTCTCTGAGTGCTTCTATGTGTATCTACACCGGTGGGAGACTCTGTAGTAGTAGATCATGTCCACCGTTTGTGTGTGGTTACTATTGGTAATCTTGAAACTAGTATGGATCTTATACTTCTTGATATGGTAGATTTTTATGTCATCTTAGGTATGGATTGGTTGTATCCTTATCATGCTATATTGGACTGTCATGCCAAGACAGTGACCCTAGCTATGCCAGGGTTGCCTCGATTAGAGTGGAAAGGAACTCCTGGCCATTCTGCCAGCAGGGTTATTTCTTATATGAAAGATCGGCGTATGGTAGAGAAAGGATGTCTAGCCTATTTGGCTTATATTCGTGATCCCAGTACGGATGTCCCTTCTATGGACTCAGTACCAGTTGTTCGTGAATTTTCAAAAGTATTTCCTGCAGATCTGCCAGGGATGCCACCCGACAGAGATATTGACTTCTGTATTGATTTGGCTCCGGGCACTCAGCCCATTTCTATTCCACCATACTGTATGGTCCCGCCAGAGTTGAAGGAATTGAAAGAGCAATTACAAGACTTGCTTGATCAGGGATTCATTAGACCCAGTGTCTCGCCCTGGGGTGCACCAGTATTATTTGTAAAGAAGAAAGATGGCTCGATGCGGATGTGTATAGACTATCGGCAGTTGAACAAGGCCACTATCAAAAACAAATATCCGCTGCCAAGAATTGATGACTTATTTGATCAGCTTCAGGGTGCCAAGGTATTTTCGAAAATTGATTTGAGATCTGGTTACCATCAGTTGAAGATTAGGGCATCTAATGTCCCTAAGACAGCTTTTCGGACTTGGTATGGGCATTACGAGTCCCTAGTGATGTCATTTGGGTTGACACTCCAGCAACATTTATGGATTTGATGAATCGGGTGTTCAAGCCTTATTTGGATTCTTTTGTGGTTATATTCATTGATGATATCTTGATTTACTCCAGCAGTCGAGAGGAGCATGGGCAGCATCTTCGAAGTCCGCTTCACACTTTGAAGAATAATTAGTTATATGCCAAATTTTCAAAATGTGAGTTTCGGTTAGACTCAATTGCCTTTTTGGGACATGTTGTATCTGCATAAGGCATAAAGGTGGATCCTAAGAAGATTGAGGCTGTTCAGAATTGGCCTAGACCTACTTCGGTTACAGAGATACGGAGTTTTCTGGGTTTGGCAGGTTATTATCGTCGGTTCGTGGAAGGGTTTTCATCTATAGCAAGCCCATTGATCCAGAAAGGTGTTCCATTCAGATGGTCAGACGAGTATGAGTTGAGCTTTCAGAAGCTCAAGACCGGTTTGACTACGGTGCCAGTATCGGTATTACCCACAGGCTCAGAATCATATACGGTATATTGTGACGCATCTCATATTGGGCTTGGTGCAGTATTAATGCAAGATGGCAAGGTAATTGCATATGCGTCGCGGCAGTTGAAAGTTCACCAGAAGAATTATCCTGTTCATGACTTAGAATTGGCAGCCATTGTTCATGCACTGAAGATTTGGAGGCACTACCTCTACGGTGTCTCGTGTGAGATATTTACTAATCATCGTAGCCTGCAATATCTGTTCAAACAAAAGGATCTTAATTTGAGGCAGAGAAGATGGTTGGAGTTGTTGAAAGACTATGATATCACCAATTTTGTATCACCCCGGAAAGGCCAATGTGGTGGCCGATGCTTTGAGTAGAAAGGTTGTGAGTATGGGCAGTCTTGCGTATATTCTGGTTGGTGAGAGGCCATTAGCTGTAGATGTTCAGACTTTAGCTAATCAGTTCGTGAGGTTAGATGTTTCATAACCCAGTCGGGTTCTAGCTTGTACAGTCGCTCGGTCTTCTTTATATGAGCGCATCAGAGAGAGGCAGTATGATGATCCTCATTTACTTGTCCTTAAGGACACGGTGCGGCACGGTGATGCCAAACAGATTGCTGTGGGGAAAGATGGAGTTCTGCGAATGCAGGACCGTATTTGTGTGCCTAATGTGGATGGGCTTCGTGAATTAATTCTTGAAGAAGCACACAGTTCCAGGTATTCTATTCATCCAGGTACCGCTAAAATGTATCAAGATTTGCGACAACATTATTGGTGGAGGAGAATGAAAAAGGATATAGTTGCACATGTAGCTCGGTGTCTGAATTGTCAGCAAGTTAAGTACGAGCATCAAAGACCTGGTGGTTTACTTCAGAAGTTAGAAATTCCTGAGTGGAATTGGAGCGTATCACTATGAATTTTGTTGTTGGGCTCCCACGGACACAGAGAAAATTTGACACAGTTTGGGTCATTGTGGACAGGTTGACCAAGTCAGCCCATTTCATTCCAGTGGCAGTTACCTATTCTTTAGAGAGGTTAGCTGAAATTTACATTCGTGAGATTGTCCGCCTTCACGGTGTGCCCGTGTCTATTATTTCAGATCGAGGTATGCAGTTTACCTCACATTTGTGGAGAGCTGTACAGCGTGAGTTAGGCACGCTGGTGGAGTTGAGTACAATATTTCATCCACAGACAGACGGACAGTCAGAGCGCACTATTCAGATATTGGAAGATATGCTTCGCGCTTGTGTTATAGACTTTGGAGGTTCTTGGGATCATTTCTTACCACTTGCGGAGTTTGCTTATAATAATAGCTACCAGTCGAGCATTCAGATGGCTCCATATGAGGCATTATACGGAAGGCGATGCCGATCGCCAGTTGGTTAGTTTGAACCAGGAGAGGCTCGGTTGTTGGGTACCGATTTGGTACAGGATGCCTTGGATAAGGTCAAGATTATTCAGGATCGACTTCGCACAGCTCAATCTAGGCAAAAGCGTTATGCCGACCGTAAAGTTCGTGATATTGTATTCATGGTTGGAGAACGAATATTGCTCCGGGTTTCACCTATGAAAGGTGTAATGAGGTTCGGAAAGAAGGGCAAGTTGAGCCCTAGGTATATCGGACCCTTTGGAATTCTTGAAAGGATGGGTGAAGTAGCCTACAGGCTTGCATTACCACCTAGTTTATCAATGGTTCATCCGGTGTTCCATGTGTCGATGCTCCGGAAATATTATGGTGATCCGTCCAACGTGTTATATTTCAGCTCAGTCCAATTGGACAAAGATTTGACTTACGAGGAGGAGCCGGTGGCTATTCTAGCCCGGCAGGTCCGACAGTTGAGGTCTAAGAGTTATCCTTCAGTTCGGGTGCAATGGAGAGGTCAGTCGGTAGAGGCATCTACCTGGGAGTCCGAGTTAGACATGCGGAGTAAATATCCACACCTTTTCTCCATCTCAGGTACTTTTTTCTAACTCCGTTCGAGGACGAACGTTTGTTTTAGAGGTGGAGAATGTGATGACCCAAAATATCATCTTTAAATTTAATAAGTAATTTTGTGTTCTAAGACCTCGAAAATCACCATTTATCATTCCTCGACTTACGTGCGCAGTCCGTACATTTTTTCGGAAAGCTTTTATGTGAAAAATGGATTGAAATGGGAAATAGAGCTTTAAAACTCAACTAAGTTGACTTTGGTCAATATTTTGAGCAAACGGACCCGGATCAGTGTTTTAAAAATTCATGTAGGTCCGTATCGTGATTCAGAATCGAATTCCGAGGTCCCTAGCCCGAATTATAGAATTTTGATGAAAAATTAAAAGCTTGAAAGCTTAATGATTTCTAAGAAACTACTGATGTTGGATTTATTGACCTCGGGTCCGTATTTTGGTTGCAGAGCCCGGTATATGTCCACTATAATATTTATAACTTGTCTGCCAAATTTGGCGAGAATCAGAGTTGATTTGACGTGATTCGGATGTCCGGTTGTAAAAATATAAGTTTTAAAGTTTTCTTGAAAACTTCCTTTGATTTGGTGTCCGATTCATAGTTCTAGGTGTTATTTTGGCGATTCGATCACGCGAGCAAGTTCGTATGATATTTTAGAACTTGTGTGCATGTTTAGTTTGGAGCCCCGAGGGCTCGAGTGAGTTTCGGATAGGCTACGGGATGATTTTGGACTTAGGAAAGAGACTGGCCAGGAAAATTAGCCTTCGCGTTCGCGAAGGGCATCTCGCGTTCGCGAAGGCCAAGCCAGGCAAGCTTCGTGTTCGCGAAGTAGTACTCGCGTTTTCGAAGAGTAAAATTTGACAGCACATAATTGTGCTTCGCGAACGCGAGGCACTGACCGCGTTCGCGAAGGGTAAAAATCCCAGAAACAGAACCTAAGTTCTGAAAATGGGGTTTCGACCCATTTTCAATATTTTCCCATTTTTGAGCTCGGGTAGTGAGATTTTTGGGCGATTTTTACGGGAAAATATTGGGGTAAGTGTTCCTTATCCTATATTGATTATATTTTATGATTTCATACTCATTTATATCATGAATCCGTGAATTTATGGAAGAAAAATCAGATTTTTATAAAATCTTCCAAAAACGAAAATTTAAGATTTGAAGGTCCATTTGATATCGGAATTGGACAAATTTGATATGGTTGAACTCGTATCAGAACGGGTGTTCAGATTTCGTGAGTTTTTCCAGGATTTGAGATGTGAGTCCCACTGCTAAATATTTTAATGAATTTCGGATTTTTATTCGGAAAAGTTATAAATTCATATGGAATTAATTCCTATGATTAGTATTGAATATATTGAATTGTTTGTGAATAGATTTGAAGCTTTCAGAGGTAAATTTAAAAGGAAAAGCTGTGGTTGAATAATTGATTGGAAATTGCAAAGCGAGGTAAGTATCGGGGTTAACCTTGACTTGAGGAAATAGAATCCTTAAATTGTTTGTTATGTGAATTACATGTAAACGACGTATAGGCGAGGTGACGAGTGTCTATACGTCGTCAAATTAATTGTTTGCCTGCTTACTTGAAAAATCACAAATTATTTTTAATCATAAGTTAATTATTATAATAATTATTTCTCTCTTATTCTTTGCAAATATAAATTCTTGAATTCCTGCATTAATTGTTACATACTATTTGAATTATGTGCCTTAACTGTTATTTGGCATTTAGCATAATAAATATTAAACTTCCTATTTGCTCCCTGATTTCTCTAATAATTTGCTATTTGTCATTGTTTGCTTCATAATTAAACCATAATTATTGTGTGCTTGTTGTCTTGTAAATTTATATTAATTGTTACATTTATTGGAAAACTTTCTTCTATAAGAATTGGTAAATGAATATGTTGGAGGAGCGGGTTGCACGCCGCAACAGAATTAATTATAATAAATATATTGGAGGATCGGGTTGCATGCCGCAACAGACTTATTAAAAGTCAATATTGGAGGATCGGGTTGCACGCCGCAACAGACTTGTTAAAAAGTTAATATTGGAGGATCGGGTTGCACGCCGCAACAGACTTGTTAAAAAGTTAATATTGGAGGATCGGGTTGCACGCCGCAACTGACTTGATTAAAATTAATATGTTAGAGGAGCGGGTTGCACGCCGCAACAGAACTGAATGTGAATATATTGTGAGAGCGGGTTGCACGCTGCAACAGAATTGAATGTGAATATATTGTGAGAGCGGGTTGCACGCTGCAACAGAATTGGTTGAAATAATAATGGATTATGACTGCTGGGTTGGTTTCAATTATTATAAATGAGTTACCTGATTTATTTATATTATTTGTTGTTATTATCAATATTGCGTACAGGTTAATGTAAGTGAACCACCTTAGCCTCGTCACTACTTCGTCGATGTTAGGCTCAGCACTTACCAGTACATGGGGTCGATTGTACTGATACTACACTCTGCACTTCTTGTGCAGATTTTGAAGTTGGTCCCAGCAGCGTACCATAGACTTGCTCGGATTTCAGCTATCAGAGGAGACTTGAGGTATAACTGCATGGCGTTCGCAGTTCTGAAGTTCCCGCCTATTGTACTTTAGCTGTGTGTTTATTTCCAGACTGCTTTATTTTATTCAGACTTTTATTTGTATTTATTCTAGAAGTTCGTGCACTTGTGACACCAATTTTGGGATGGTATTTAGACACCGTTATTATTATGGATTATTTCAAAATTGCTTCCGCATTTGCTTCCTTGTTATTAATAAATTTAAAAATTATTTTAAAAATGGTTAATATTATTCTAACTTTGGCTTGCCTAGCAAGTGAAATGTTAGGCGCCATCACGGTCCGAAGGTGGAAAATTCGGGTCATGACACCTTCCACTCAAGGACAAAAGCAGCTTGGGAGTAGGACTAGGGTTCAAATATAGAGAGAGCACCAGCAGCTGTAAGGAAGTAGCATGCCTGGAACAAGAAGGGAGAGAACAAACATAGTTCTAGAGGTAACTTAGTGGATTGTGAGGTCTGGAATACTTTCTGACAATGGGAGGAGAAGTAAAAGGAGCAGGAGAAAGAGAGGAAGAAGGAGAAGAGGGAAAATCACTAGAAGGAGGTGAAGGTGAGAGAAAATCCTCATTCCTCTCCTCACCAGAATGAGGAGAGGAAGAAAGAGCAGAGACAGAAGGAAACATATCATGCAGAAGAGGGTTGGGGAGAAAAAACAGTAGAATGAGTGGAGGAAGGCTAGGCAAAAGGAAAGATAGTCTCATTGAAGATAACATCTTTGGAGACAAATGTAAGACTTAGAGACAAGATTATACATCTTATAGCCCTTTTTAGCAAAGGGGTAACCCAAAAAGACACATGGGACAGACCTAGCCCCAAAAGACACCCAAAGGATCTAAGATGGCCATAGGAAGGAGGATGCCCATAGAGGAGTTCAAAGGGGATTTTGTGATGGAGTAATGGGAAAGGAAACCTATTGATAAGATAAGTTGCAGTGAGAATGCGATCACCCCAGAAAGAAGTAGGCAAGCTGGATTGAAAAAGTAAAGCTCTTGCAGTTTCAAGCAAGTGTCTGTGTTTTCTCTTAACTATACCATTTTGTTGAGGAGTGTGGGGGCAAGAAGTCTGGTGAATGATGCCTTTCTCAATAAAGAATTTGGAACCAGAAGTAGAAAAACCTAACTCTAAAGCATTGTCACTCCTAACAGTTTAAACTTTAATGTGAAAGTGAATCTCAACCATGGCTAAGAAAGATTTAAGGAGGTCAAAAGCATTGCTTTTGGATCCAAGAAGATGGGTCCAGGTAGCCCTAGTATAGTCATCAACTATAGTAAGAAAGTACCTGGCACCACCTAATATGGGGGAATGGTAAGGACTCCAAGTATCAACATGTATCAATTGAAATAGAGAAGACGATTGAATGAAGCTATCAGAGAAAGGTAACCTAGTTTGCCTAGCCAAAGGACATATAGTACCGGGGAAAGATTGCTTAGGAGATAGATAAGAATTAATATCAGAAATATGCTTCATCTTAGAAAAAGGTACATGACCTAGTCTAAAATGCCAAAGAACATCCATTTTATTAATAGTGGAATGAGAGGAATTACAAACAGGATCAACAGGAAAAATAGAAGTAGATGAACACATAGCAACAATAGGAAAAGAAACAACAGAATGTGAAAAATATGGCATGGATGTAGGGTGAGGAGAAATGTTCAGCTTGTATAACCCTTTGTCTAGTTTATCAAGAACCAGTGGCTTCTTTAGAGAAGGGCCTTGTAAAACATACACAACCTTAGAAAACTGAGTAATGCCATCAAATTGTGCCACTAGCTGATAAACAGAGATAAGGTTATACAGAAAAGTAGGAACATAAAGGACATTATGAAGAGTGAAATTGGAAAATAAAGTTAAAGATCCAGTAAGTGTAGCCTTAACTTTATATCCATTAGGGAGAGAAACAAGACAAGGAACAGTAAGAGGTTGTAGATTAAAAAGAAGAGACTTTTGAGAAGTAATATGATCAGATGCCCCAGAGTCAAGAATCCAAGCTGAACTTTCTACTTGTGAGAATAAGGCAGGTTTAAGTAATACACTGTGAGTAACAATCCTACCAACAAAGTAGACATAGGCCATGAGAAAATGAGAAGGATCTAGGTTGACATGAGACAGTTGCAGAAGTAGCATCAAATGAGAATATTGCTCCTTGGTCAGCCCTGACACTCCAGAGTGTTGATCACTTGCAGCATGAGCAAGTACATTACTGGGACTAGGACTAGAATAGACTGAGTCAGAGGAAGATTCAATAGCAGCATTGGCAGATGCCTTTCTGAGGTGTAGCATTATTGGTGAATTTAAAATTGGGTGGAAAACCATGGAGCTTGTAGCACTTATCAATGTTATGTCCAGGTTTTTTGCAGTATTTATAAATGAGAGACTTTGAAGACTCAAAATTCACTCGAGGGGCATAAGGAGATTTAGAGGTACCAACATTAAAAGAAGTAGATTATGAGGTAAATTGAGAGGTAGAAGACACATGTCTCTGTTTCTCATCACTTAGCAGAATGCTGTACACAATATCTATAGAGGGGAGGGGCTTTAGCATAATGATGTTGTTGCGCACTTGAACATACACATCATTTAGCCCCATCAAGAACTGGTAAACACGTTGCTCCTCCTATGCCTTGACACCACCACCACAAGTACACTTACTCTCAGAAATAGAAGCGAACTCATCCCATAGTTGCTTTATTTTATTGAAATAAGAGGCAATGTCAAGAGCCCCTTGAGAAATGTGAGCTAATTCCCTTTTAACTCAACAACTCTAGCCCCATCATGCCTACTCATACCTACTCTCTAATTCTCTCCAAATATCCTTAGCATATTCAGAATACACGACTGTGTGATGAATTTGCTTAGTGACAGAGTTGGAAAGCCATGCAACAATTAGATCATTGCATCTCTGCCACTGTCGCATGAGAAGAGATCCCTCAGGAGGTTTCTCAATAGTCCAATGGATAAAATCCAGTTTATTTCTAACGAAAATGGCAACCAGCACAGATCGTCACCAACTCCCATAATAGGTCCCATCAAAGGGCTTAGAGACTACAGAGCTCCCCAATAAATTAGAAGGGTGAACATATAGAGGATGGCAATGGTGAGTATAATCGTCAGGATGGATGGGAAGACGAGTGTATGTTGGTGTAGTATCACTTGTAGGGTCAGAAGTAGATGAAGGCGAAGATGCATCATTCACCGCCATTAAAAACCAAAAAAATTACTAACAACACTAAACCTAGTGAAAAATCACAAGATAATGGGAGAAATTAAAAGAGAGTACCAACTCTTCTCGCAACCAGAGAAGATACGGCCTTGAAATTGAAGGAAAATCATCAACAAACCCTAACACGTACTGTTTGGGCCATGATACGCAGATTTGAAGCAACAATCCGTGAAGAAGCAACAATCCTCGTGTTGTGAAGAAGAAAAAAACCCATAAAATGGATCAATCAGTGAAGAATTCGTTGATTTTGTCAGTTTCGACGGAGATCGTGACGGTGATAAAATTCGACGAGGGTAACATCGGAAGAAAGAGGAACACTGGATCTACAAGATTCCGAGTTCTGATACCATGTTGACAACAACAATGGAGATGAAATCGATCAGATTTATTCTAGGATTTGAGAACAAATGAGAGAGAGCTTTTGATATTATTGATGTAATGAAAGAATGAAAAAATGATCTATCATTACAATTGAGAGGCCCAAGTAATATATGTACATAACCCGACTTCCCCTTTAGCCCATCTCGGATAATATAGTTACAAATCAAAGAAAAGTGGGCTTAGCCCTGTACAAATAATACTAAAACAGAAATGGGTCTAACAAACTAACTACTAATTAATCAGGACTTGGTGGTATATTTCTAACAGAGATTATTGGGTGTACGAACAACGTCTCACATTAGTAGCTGAAAAGATTCTGAGTCTACATATAAGATGTAGGGATTTCCTAATGGTGTGAGGCCTTAAGAAAAACAGTGCGTGCTTGGCCCAAAGCGAACAATATCACACCATATTAAGAGTATCATTGAGTCGTTTTAGCCCTAACAGTTAAAATGTTGATCGCTACACCTAATTACTCAATTATGACTTCCTTTGAATTAGGCAGAGAAATAGAAAAAGGAAGAAAATTGTAATCTTAGAGAACGGAAATTAAGAAAAGGAACGTTTCTCTTTGACTCATAAAAGAGTTGCCCAATTTATCATTTCCCTTCACATTTATCTTTCTAGCAAAGCAATGTTAAATGTTGAATGTTCCCCAATTAGGAAAAGTGTTAAATGTGTTCCTAATTGTCTTTTACGTTTCCTCTCTTAAGTTTCTTTTATTTCCTAGTTTGTGCATTGTACACTGCATCTTAGAGCAATGCCGGGGCCAAGCAAAGTACCAGAAAAAGCACATATGTATAATGCAGTATTTGTACAAGTTTTATAAGCAAGAGAATAAAATAGTTGGAGAGTTCAACACAGTCGTTTCTTCGCAAATCCCCTTAGCAATTCCATTCATTACTAAATAAACACTAAATAAAAAATATGATATGAGCATGAGTATACATTTTGTTCCCTTCACTTATCGCTCTAACAAATCCATTATTACGATTTAAAAGCTAAATAAGAAAATGACTTGTGATTGAACTTTTGGTTCAACACTTCAACTCTTATACTTTCATGTCCAACCTACTATTAATAATTTTTCCCCCACATAAGCGCATGATATAATATTTTAGTCAGAAATTATGTAGTTGAATGATTACCTATGGAGATTAAACATATGTATAGACGGTATAAAAATTATTTACTTATAAAAAGTTTACAATAAATTCTTATATTGAACATTAATTGATAATTATACAAATAAAAATACTCTACCTATCCTAGTTTATATGATGCAAGCATCGAATTTAAGAAATAAAAAAAATACTTTTATAACTTGCTCTCTAAAATAAATCATAACTAGTTATTTCGGTATAAATTATCTTATTATAAATAAATATAAAGTTTAAAATTAATTATTTTTAAATATAAAATATATTGTATTTCTTTAAGATAAACTAAAATGCGGGAAGCGCGACTTAGGTGATTTGGTCATGTGAAGAGGAGGAGCACAGGCGCACCGATGAGGAGGTGTGAGAGGTTGATATTGGAGGGACTGCGGAGAGGTAGAGGTATGCTAAAGAAGAGGTGGGGAGAGGTGATTAGGCAAGACACACAACTTCAGCTGACCGAGGACATGACCCTTGATAGGAAGGTATGGGGGTCGAGGATTAAGGCAGTAGAGTAGGTAGTCTAGAATGCTCATAACAGTAGTATTAACACGCAGTCTCGCTTTCTGTTGGTAGAGTAGATTTTTATGACTAACCGTTACTTTTTTCATTGTTGATCACCTTACTGTCTTGTTGTTTTTATTATGCTTTTATATGACTTTTTGGTACTGTCCCTTCTTGTCTATATTTTTATTAATGTGGTGCTTATGCTTTACTAAGCCGATGGTCTATTAGAAACAACCTCTTTATCCTCACAAGGTAGGGGTAATGTCACGACCCAAAATTTCTGTGATGACCCAAAATGTAATCTTTAAATTTAATGAGTAATTCTGTATTCTAAGACCTCAAAAACCACCATTTATCATTTCTCGACTTGCGTGCGCAGTCCATACAATTTTTCGGAAAGTTTTTTATGTGAAAAATGGATTAAAATGTGAAATAGAACTTTAAAACTCAACTAAGTTGACTTTGGTCAATATTTTGAGCAAACGGACTCGGATCAGTGCTTTGATAATTTCGGTAGGTCCGTATCATGATTTGGGAGTTAGGCGTATGCCCGGAATCGAATTCCGAGGTCCCTAGCCCGAGATATGGAATTTTGATAAAAAACTTAAAAGCTTGAAAGCTTAATAATTTTTAAGAAATTACTGATGTTGGATTTATTGACCTCGGGTTCGTATTTTAGTTTCGGAGTCCAGTATAGGTCCACTATAATATTTATAACTTGTCTGCCGAATTTGGTGAGAATCGGAGTTGATTTGACGTGATTCGGACGTCCGGTTGTAAAAATATAAGTTTTAAAGTTTTCTTGAAAACTTTCTTTGATTTGGTGTCCGATTCGTAGTTTTAGGTGTTAGTTTGGCGATTTGATCGCGCGAGCAAGTTTGTATGATATTTTAGGACTTGTGTGCATGTTTGGTTTGGAGCCCCGTGGGCTCAGGTAAGTTTCGGATAGGCTACGGGATGTTTTGGACTTTGAAAATCTGGTATTTTGCTACAGCAGGTGTTCTGGCATGTCCTTCTTCGCGTTCGCGAAGGTACTCTCGCGAACGCGAAGAGTAAACTGGGCAGCTGAAGTTTTCTTCTTCGCAAACGCGAAGGATTGGTCGCGAACGCGAAGGGATGGGGGCATTACCCTTCGCGAAAGCGACCAGCTCTTCGCGAACGCGTAGTGTTAGGCACACCTGAGGGAGGGTTGATCATTCCTTCATCGCGAACGCGAGCCATGCCTCGCGAATGCGAAGGCCATGGGGGAAGCCTTCATGAACGCGAAGGAGGACTCGCAAATGCGAAAGCCACGGGCTGCTACTCATCGCGAACGCGACAGGCCCTTCGCGAACGCGAAGAAGGCCTGACCCCTGTGACTTAAAACAGAACCAAAACGGGATTTTTCCCATTTTTCACAAACCCTCAATTATAACTCGGCTTAGGGGCGATTTCAAAGGAGTTTTTCACGATTTCGAACTGGGTAAGTGTTCTTTATCATATAGCGATTGTATTTCATAAATCTAAGCCTATATTCATCATTTATTTCGGATTTAGATGGAAGAAATTGGAATTTTTGTAAAACTTTTCAAAAACGAAAATTTAAGATTTAAAGGTCCATTTGATATCGGAATTGGACAAATTTTGTATGGTTGAAATCGTATCAGAACGGGTGTTCGGATTTCGCATGTTTTTTGGGACTTGAGACGTGGGTTCCACTGCTGAATATTTTAATGAATTTCAGATTTTTATCCGAAAAATTTATAAATTCATATGGAATTAATTCCTATGATTCGTATTGAATATATCGAATTGTTTGTGAATAGATTTGAAGCTTTCGGAGGCAAATTTAAAAGGAAAAGTTATGATTGAATAATTGATTGGAATTTGCAAAGCGAGGTAAGTATCGTGGTTAACCTTGACTTGGTAACGGATATGTTGGAGGAGCGGGTTGCACGCCACAACAGGATTGATTATAATGAATATATTGGAGGATCGGGTTGCACGCCGCAACAGACTTATTAAAAGTCTATATTGGAGGATCGGGTTGCGGCGTATATATTGGAGGATCGGGTTGCACACCGTAACAGACTTATTAAAAAGTCCATATTGGAGGATCGGGTTGCACGCCGCAACAGACTTATTAAAAGTCAATATTTGGGGATCGCATTGCACGCAGCAATAGACTTATTGAAAAGTCAATATTGGGAAATCGGATTACACGCCGCAACAAACTTATTTAAAAGTCTATATATATACTTGATTGAAATAAATATATGACAGACTTGATAAAAAGGAATATATATTAGGAGAGCGGGTTGCACGTTGCAACAGAAATGAATGTGAATATATTGTGAGAGAGTGTTGCACGCTACCACAGAATTGGTTGAAATGATAATGGATTATGACTGCTGAGTTGGCTTCAATTATTATAAATGAGTCACCTATTTTATTTCTATTATTTGTTGTTGTCATTAATATTGCGTACAGGTTCATGTAAGTGAACCGCCTTAGCCTCGTCACTACTTTGTCGAGGTTAGGCTGAGCACTTACCAGTACATGGGGTCGGTTGTACTGATACTACACTCTGCACTTCTTGTGCAGATTTTGGAGTTAGTTCCAGCGGCGTATCGTAGACTTGCTCGGATTTCAGCTACCAGAGGAGACTCGAGGTATAACTGCATGGCGTCTGCAGTTCTGGAGTCCCCGTCTATTTTACTTTAGCTGTGTGTTTATTTCGAGATAACTTTATTTTATTCAGACCTTATTTGTATTCATTCTAGAAGCTCGTGCACTTGTAACACCAATTTTGGGATGGTATTTAGACACCGTTATTTTTATGGATTATTCACTATATTTAAAACGTGCTTCCGCATTTATTTTTGGATTATTAATAATTTAAAATTTGTTTAAAAAATTAGTTAATATTATTCTAACGTTGGCTTGCCTAGCAAGTGAAATGTTAGGCGTCATCACGGTCCGAAGGTGGGAATTTCGGGTCGTGACAATTTCACCTGTCGTGATGGCGTCTATCTCAATACTAGGCAAGCCAACAATCTCAATAAACCACATATCCTTTAAATTTGAAAACATCATGATTAAATTCAGCAGAAGAAATCTCACAAGTACAAATATAAATACTCCCAAAATCCGGTGTCACTGAGTACTTGAGCATCTAATATGAATACAAGTATGGAAAATACAGTCCATAATAGTCTGAGACCAAATGTAGAAGATAAGGAGATAGGTAAAGAGAGACAAGGTCTGCGAAACACGGCATCTACCTCTGAATCTCCGAAAAATCAACTGTGCGAAAGAAATCAACACTCGTTGTGGCCGGGAACACCCGAATCTGCATACGAAGTGCATGGTGTAGTATGAGTACAACCAACTCAGTAAGTAAAAATAATAAATAAGGAACTAAAGATAGTGACGGGCTACACAGTTATAGTTCACTTTCAGTAATTCCAGCAAGAATAGACATGCTTTCAAATCCAGCAGTTTAAGTTCATGTAATCCGGATATAAAATCTTTTAGAGAATTTTACAACAATGACAGATAGCAACTAAGTGCAACAACCAATGAAAAGCAAGTACAGCCTCTCAGGGCAATAGTCACTCAACTCGTCACAACAACTCAACCACTCGGCTCTCAGCCCTCAGCCCTCAACCCTCACACTCAATGGGTACCCATGCTCACTAGGGGTGTACAGACTCTGGAGGGGCTCCTATAGCCCAAGCGCTATAATCTGTACAGACAACTCATGCGCTGCACGGACAACTCACGTGCCATAGTATAAATATCTGGATCCGCACGGATAACTCACATGCTGCACGGACAACTCACGTGTTGCACAGACAACTCACGTGCTATAGTATAATAGAAGGATCCATACGGACAACTCACGTGCTTCACGGAGAACTAGCGTGCTATAATATCCCGCACGGACAACTCACGTGCTATAATATCCCGCACGGACAACTCACGTGATGCACGGACAACTCACGTGCTATAATATAATATCTCACTATCAGGCCATCGGCCTCACTCAGTCACAAATCTCTCCAGTCTCTCGAGCTCTCAATAATCATGAAATCAGCCCAAACAACAATGATATGATGCATCAATAATGTACAATATAGAGACTGGGATAAAATAATCAAATAAACTGTGACTGAGTACAAAACAACAATTAAGCAGATAGTTCAACATGTACACGACCTCTGTGGGTCCCAACAGTACCAACATATAGCCTAAACATGGTTTCTAACATGACTTACAGTCAAATTTCCATAACACATAGAGAGCACAGAGCTAATCACAAGTTATTCCACTTTACAGTTTTTACGGGATGGATAAGTCACAATCCCCTCGGTGCATGCCTATACGCCCGTCACCAAGCGTGTGCGTCACCTCCAAAATAATCACATGATACAAAGTCTGGGGTTTCATACCCTCTGGACCATATTTATAACTGTTACTTACCTCAAACCGTGAAATTCTTTACTCTGCAATGTCTTTTCCTCGTGAATTGGCCTCCAAATGCCTCGAATCTAGCTACAAATAATTCAATTCAGTCAATAAAATTTATTGGAATTATTTCCATAAGAAAATACTAATTTTCCATAAAAATTCAAAAATTAGCTCAAACATCGCCCATGGGGCCCATGTGTCGGAACCCTACAAAAGTTATAAAATATGAACACCCATTCAACCATGAGTCCAACCATATAAATTTTACTCAAATCCGACATCAACTCGACCCTCAAATCTCCAAATTAACCCAAGAGGGTTTTCACAATTTTTCAACTTAATTCACCGATTAAATGTTAAAAACAACTATGGATTCGGGTAATTTAACCAATATTGAGTTAAGAACACTTACTCCATTGTTTCCTCTGAAAATCTCCCAAAACTCGCCTCTTCCCGAGCTCCAATTCGCCAAAAATAGAAAATGGGACGAAGTCCCATTTTCAGAACTTAAACTCTCTGCCCAGTCATTTGCTCTACGCGATCGCGAACATTCCCACGCGATAGCGAATAACAGTTTTCCACTGCCCAGATTTAACCCTACGCGATCGCGGACTTTCCCACGTGATCGCAATACACAACTTCATAGACCTATGCGATCGCGGATTAGTCCACGCGATCGCGAAGCACAAAACGCGTGACTTCTCTTTCTGCTCCACTTACTCTATGCGAACGCGACCTTCTTCACGCGTTCACGAGTCACAACATCCCAGAGCTACGCGAGCGCATCCCTCTTCACACGATCGCGAAGCACAAAACTTAACAGCCCCAATTAACCCTACGCGATCGCGTCCCAATCTTCGCGATCGCGAAGAAGGTTTGAAACACCATAAATCAGCAGCTACCAGCAGTGCAAAAATGAAGGAAAATAATCTGAATACCATCCGAAACACGCCTGAGCCCTTCGGGACCTCAACCAAATATACTAACAAGTCCTAAAACATCATACGAACTTAGTCGAGTCTTCAAATCACATCCAACAACACTAAAAACACGAATCACACATAGATTCAAGCCTAATGAACTTTGAAATTTTCCATTTCTACAAACAACGTCGAAACCTATCCAATCACGTCCGATTGACCTCAACTTTTGCACACAAGTCATAAATGACATAACAAACCTATTAGAATTTTCAGAATCAGATTTCGACCCCGATATCAAAATATCAATCCCCCGGTCAAACTTTCCGAAAATTTAACTTTCGCCATTTCAGGCCTAATTCCTCTACCGACCTCCAAATAATTTTCGGACACGCTCCTAAGTCCAAAATCACCATACGGAGCTATTGAAATCATCAAAATTCAAATCCGAGGTCATTTACGTATAATTCCACATCCGGTCAAATTTTTGTTTCTAACTTAAATTTTTAACTATGAGACTAAGTGTCTCATTTCACTCCGAATTTCTTCCGGACCCGAACCAACTAACCCGGTAAGTCATAAAACAACTGTAACGTATAAATTGAACAGTAAATGTGGGAACAGGGTTATATTACTCAAAACGACCGGTCGGGTCATTACCTTCTCCCCCTCTTAAACAAACGTTCGTCCTCGAACGGGTTTAGAATCATACCTGGAGTCTCAAATAGGTATGGGTATTTGCTCTGTATCTCCTGTTTAATCTCCCCAAGTAGCTTCTCGAACTGGCTGGCCTCTCCACTATACCTTCACTGATACTATATTCTTTGATCTTAGTTTTCGAACTTGTCGGTCTAAAATAGCCACCGGCTCTACATCATAAGTCAAATTACCGTCCAGTTGTACTGTACTGAAATCCAAAATATGAGACGGATCCTGAACATACTTTTGGAGTATGGATACATGGAACACTGGATGAACACCTGATAGACTAGGTGGCAAAGCAAGTTCATAAGCCACCTCCCCAATTTTCTTAAGTATCTCAAAAGGCCCAATATACCGAGGGCTCAACTTGCCCTTCTTCCTGAACCTCAACACACCCTTCATGGGTGAAATCTTGAGCAGAACCTTCTCCCCAACCATGTAAACAACATCACGAACCTTCCTGTCGGCATAACTCTTCTGTCTAGACTGTGTCGTGCGAAGCCGTTCCTGAATCACTTTGACCTTCTCTAAAGCATCCTGAACTAAGTAAGTACCCATTAGTCTAGCCTCACCAGGATCGAACCAACCCACCGGAGACCGACATCGTCTCCCATATAAAGCCTCATACGGAGACATCTGAATGCTTGACTGGTAGCTATTATTATAAGCAAACTCCGCGAGTGGCAGAAATTGATCCCACGAACCCCCAAAATATATGACACAAACGCGTAGCATATCCTCCAAGATTTGAATAGTATGCTCGGACTGTCCGTCCATCTGAGGGTGAAATGTTGTACTCAACTGAACCTGTGTGCCCAATTCTCGCTGCACTGCTCTCCAAAACTATGATGTAAATTGAGTGCCCCGATCTGAAATGATGGACACTAGCACACTGTGTAGGCGAACAATCTCGCGGATATAAATCTCAGCCAACCACTCCGAAGAATAATTGGTACCAACTGGAATAAAATGCGCGGACTTAGTCAGCCGATCTACAATCACCCAAACGACATCAAACTTTCTCAAAGTCCGTGGAAGCCCAACTACGAAGTCCATGGTAATATGCTCCCATTTCCACTTCGGAATTTCAAGTATCTGAAGTAGTCCTCCTGGTCTCTAATGTTCATACTTTACCTGTTGACAATTTAAACATCGAGCTACAAACCCAACTATATCTTTCTTCATTCGCCTCCACCAATAGTGCTGCATCAAATCCCGATATATCTTCGCGGCACCTGGATGAATGGAGTATCGCGAACTGTGAGCTTCCTGGAGAAACAACTCATGCAATTCATCTACATTAGGCACACATAGGCTGCCCTGCATCCGTAATACACTGTCATCTCCAATAGTGAATTCCTTGGCATCACCGTGTCCTTAAGGACAAGAAGATGTGGATCATCGTACTGGCACTCTCTCATGCGATCATATAAAGAAGACCGAGAAACCACACAAGCCAAAACTCGATTCGGCTCAGAAACATCCAATCTAACAAACTAGTTGGCCAAGGCCTGAACATCCAAGGCTAAAGGCCTCTCTGCTACCGGTAAGTATGCTAAGCTGCCCAAACTCTCCGCCTTACGACTCAAGGCATTGGCCACCACATTGGCCTTTCCGGGATGATAGAGAATGGTAATGTCAAAATCTTTAAGCAACTCTAACCACCTCCGCTGCCGCAAATTAAGATCCTTATGTTTAAACAAATGTTGTACACTCTGATAATTGGTATATACCTCAGACTGGACACCGTACAAGTAATGCCGCCAAAATTTCAGGGCATGAAGGTTGACAACTAATGATTTCTACTTTACTAAGCTAGTTCGGTAAGTTAAGGTCCATAATACTGCTAACTCAAGATCGTGAACTGGGTAATTCTTCTCATGTACCTTTAACTGTCTGAACGCATAGGCAATCACCCTACCGTCTTGCATAAGCACTGCGCCGAGACCAATACGCGACGCGTCATAATACACAGTAATAAACTCTGAATCTGTAGGCAACACCAATACTGGAGCTGTAGTCAAAGCTGTTTTGAGCTTCTGAAATATCTCTTCACATTCATCCGACCACCTGAATGAAGCACCTTTCTGGGTCAATTTAGTCATAGGCGATGCAATAGATGAGAAACCCTCTACGAAGCGACGATAATAACCGGCCAAGCCGAGAAAACTCCGAATCTCAGTAACTGAAGATGGTCTGGGCCAACTCTGAACTGCCTCTATTTTCTTCGGAGCCACCTTAGTTCCTTCACTGGACACTATATGTCCCAAGAATGCCATCGAATTAAGCCAGAACTCACACTTAGAGAATTTGGCATAAAGCTTCTCTTCTTTCAATCTCTGTAATACAATACCCAAGTGTTGTGAATGCTCTTCCTGGCTACGCGAGTACACCAGAATATCATCAATAAATATTACGATAAATAAATCAAGATATGGCTGGAATACATTATTCATCAAATGCATAAATGTTGTTGGGAAATTGTTTAGCCCAAAAGACATCACAAGAAATTCATAGTGGCCAAAATGAGTTATGAATGTCGTCTTTAGAATATCCGAATCCCGAATTTTCAACTGGTGATACCCAGATCTCAAATCAATTTTGGAGAACACCATCGCTCCCTGAAGCTGGTCAAATAAGTCATCAATACGCGGCAAGGGATATTTATTCTTGATTGTAACTTTGTTCAATTGCCTATAATCGATGCACATTCGCATAGTACCATCTTTATTTTTCAGAAACAAAACCGGTGCACCCCAAGGTGACACACTAGGCCTAATAAACCTCTTTTCAAGGAGTTCGTGTAGTTGCTCTTTCAATTCCTTTAACTCAGCTGGTGCCATATGATACGGAGGAATAGAATTGAGCTGAGTGCCCTGCACCAAGTCAATACCGAATCAATATCCCTGTCGGGTGGCATACCCGTCAGGTCTGTAGGAAATACATCCGGAAAGTCTCACACGACCGATACTGAATCAATAATAGGAGTATTTGCATCAACATCTCTCACAAATACCAAATATGACAAACATCCCTTTCCAACCATACGTTGGGCCTTCAAATAAGAATTTACCCTGCTAGGAACAAACTCTATAGAACCCCTCCATTCAACCTTTGGCAAACCCGGCATTGTCAACGTCACAATTTTTGCGTGACAGTCCAGAATAGCATGACATGGAGACAACCAATCCATACCCAGGATTACATCGAAATTAACCATACCGAGTAATAAGAGATCAACTCTAGTCTCCAGTTCCCCAATAGTTACCACACACGATTGATACACATGGTCCACAGTAATAATATTGCCCACCGGTGTAGATACACAAATAGGTAAAACTAAGGACTCACAGGGCATATCCAGATAATGAGCAAAATACGATGATACATATGAATAAGTGGAACCAGGGTCAAATAATATAGAAGCCTCCCTGTGGCACACTGAAACAATACATGTGATCACTGCATCTGAAGCAACAACATATGGCCTGGCAGGAAAAGCATAGAATCGGGCCTGACCGCCACCTGATCGGCCTCCTCCTCTTGGGCGACCCCTAGCTACCTGACCCCCACCCCGAGTTGGCTGGGCGGGTGGTGGAATTACTGTTTTGCCGTCAGGCGAGAACTCTGTTGTGGAGCCCCACTCAATAGCCTAGGACACTCTCTCTTGAAATGACTAAATTCTCCGCACTCAAAACAACCCTCTTCTGACGGAACTGCTGCTCCTGATAACCCGAGGAATTACCTGTAGAAGCCTGAGCGGACAAGGCATGATGAGAACTCTGCGCTGGTAATGCACTAAATGAATACTGGCCTGAGTGAGCACCGTAAGAACTGTGGCTAGCTGATGCATCACGATGAGCTGGACGACCCGTCTGAGCGTGTTTGTAAGAACGTCCCCTACCGCGGTAAAATTGACCCCCTGAAGGAACACCGCTGTAATCACCTGGACCACGAGGCCTCTTAGCCTCCCTCTCTCCATGTTCCTAGCTACGAGCCATCTCTATCTGCCGAGCATTGTAAACTACCTCATCAAAAGTAGCACCAGATACCCTCTCCCTAGTCATAAGTAACCGCAGTTGATATATGAGGCCATCAATGAACCTCATAATCCTCTCCCTATCAGTGGGAACCAACCCGACTGCATGATGAGCCAACTCAAAAAATCTCATCTCGTAATGCGTCACAGACATACCATCTTGACGTAACTGCTCAAACTGTCTGTGCAGCTCCTCTCTGCGAGACTGTGGCACAAACTTCTCTAGAAAGAGAATGGAGAACTCCTGCCATGTAAGTGGTACTGCACCAACTAGCATGCGCTTCTCATAAGTCTCCCACCATCTGAAGGCAGTCCTAGAAAACTGAAAAGTAGTGAACGAGACCCCAATGGTCTCCAGAATACCCGATGTCCGAAGCATTTGTTGACACCTATCCAGAAAACCCTGAGCATCCTCTAACTCAGTACCTCTAAATGGTGGAGGTCAAAGCCTCTCAAATCTCTCAAGTCTCCTCTGCTCATCATCTACCATAACAGGAACTACCGGGGCCTGAGCAGCTGCAGCCGGCTGGGCTGGTAGTGCACCCGGTATCTGAAGTCCCTGTACTACCTGGTTTGGAGTACGAGCAACGGGGGTATGAGTTCCTCCCCCGGCCTAAGAAGTGGCAGGTGTGGCCTAAGCCGAAACCACCTGAGCAAGACCAATACAAACTGTCAATATATGGGCCAGAGCCTCCTGAAGGCCTGGAATCACAATAGGTGTAACTGGTGCCTGAGCTGGTCCCGCCGGCTCAACTGTATCCGGAATCTGCTCATGAGTTGGAGCAACTGGTGGTACTACAGGTGCTGCTCCAACAGCTGCACGAGCTATACCTCGACCTCTACCTCGGCCCCGGCCTCTACCACGGCCCCGGACTCTCGCGGCCCTAACTAGTAGCACTGGTGGTTGGCCGTCTTATCCGGTAGTACGTGTCCTTACCATTATGTGAGAGAATAGAATAACATAAATTTAGTTTCCGGAATCAACAAATTCGCACGACAAAATACAAGAAAGTGAAATTTTCTTAAGGGTTCTGCAGCCTCTCGCAGATAAGTACAGACATTTCCGTACCGATCCGCAAGACTCTACGAAACCTGCTCATGACTCGTGAGACCTATGAAACCTTGGCTCTGATACCAACTTGTCACGACCCAAAATTTTACCCGTCGTGATGGCGCCTATCTCAATACTAAGCAAGCCAACAATCTCAATAAACCACATATCCTTTAAATTTAAAAACATCATGATTAAATTCAGCGGAAGAAATCTCACAAGTACAAATATAAATACTCCCAAAACCCGATGTCACTGAGTACATGAGCATCTAATATGAATACAAGTCTGGAAAATACGATCCATAATAGTCTGAGACCAAATGCAGTAAATAAGGAGATAGGGAATGAGAGGCAAGGTTTGCGAAACACGGCAACTACCTCTGAATCTCCGAAAAATCAACTGTGCAAAAGAAATCAACACCCGTTGTAGCCGAGAACACTTGAATCTGCACACGAAGTGCAGGGTGTAGTATGAGTACAACCAACTCAGTAAGTAACAATAATAAATAAGGAACTAAAGATAGTGACGAGCTACACAGTTATAGTTCACTTTCAGTAATTCCAGCAAGAATAGACATGCTTTCAAATCCAGTAGTTTAAGTTCATGTAATCCGGATATAAAATCTTTCAGAGAATTTCACAACAATGACAGATAGCAACTAAGTGCAACAACAAATGAAAAGCAAGTACAGCCTCTCAAGGCAACAGTCACTCAACTCGTCACAACAGCTCAACCACTCGGCTCTCAGCCCTCAGCACTCATACTGAATGGGTACCCACGCTCACTGGGGGTGTACAGACTCCGGAGGGGCTCCTACAGCCCAAGCGCTATAATCTGCACGGATAACTCACGCGCTACACGAACAACTCACGTGCCATAATATAAATATAATATCTCGCAATCAGGCCCTCGGCCTCACTCAGTCACAAATCTCTCCAGTCTCTCGGGCTCTCAATAATCATGAAATCAGCCCAAACAACAATGATATGATGCATCAATAATGTACAATATAGAGATTGGGATAAAATAATCAAGTAAACTGTGACTGAGTACAAAAAAACAATTAAGGAGATAGTTCAACATGTACACGACCTCTGTGGGTCCCAACAGTACCAACATATAGCCTAAACATGGTTTCTAACATGACTTACAATCAAATTTCTACAACACATAGAGAGCACATAGCTAACCACAAGTTATTTAACTTTACAGTTTCCATGGGACGACCAAGTCACAATCCTCTCGGTGCATGCCCACACGCCCGTCACCAAGCATGTGCGTCATCTCCAAAATAATCACATGATATAAAGTCCGGGGTTTCATACCCTCAGGACCATATTTATAACTGTTACTTACCTCAAACCGTAAATTTCTTTACTCTGCAATATCTTTTCCTCGTGAATTGGCCTCCAAATGCCTCGAATATAGCCACAAATAATTCGATTCAGTCAATAAAATTTATTGGAATTAATTCCACAAGAAAATATTAATTTTCCATAAAAATCCGAAAATTAGCTCAAAAATCTCCCATGGGGCCCACGTCTCGGAACCCGACAAAAGTTACAAAATATGAACGCCCATTCAACCATGAGTCCAACCATACAAAGTTTACTCAAATCTGACATCAACTCGACCTTCAAATCTCCAAATTAACCCAAGAGGGTTTCCCAATTTTCCAACTTAATTCACCGATTAATAGTTAAAAACAACCATGAATTCGGGTAATTTAACCAATATTAGGTTAAGAACACTTACCCCATTATTTTTTCTAAAAATCTCCCAAACATCGCCTCTTCCCGAGCTCCAATCTGTCAAAAATGGGAAATGGGATGAAGTCCCATTTTTAGAACTTAAACTCTCTGCCCAGTCATTCGTTCTACGCGATCGCGAAGAACAGTTTTCCACTGCCCAGATTTAACCCTACACGATCGCGGACTTTCCCACGCGATCGCGGTACACATCTTCACAGACCTATGCGATCGCAGACTGGTCCACGCGATCATGAAGCACAAAACGCGTGACTTCTATTTTCGCTCTACTTACTCTACGCGAACGCGACCTTCTTCATGCGTTCACGAGTCACAACATCCCAGAGCTACGCGAGCGCATCCCTCTTCACGCGATCACGAAGCACAAAACTCAGCAGCCCCAATTAACCCTACGCGATCGCGTCCCAATCTTCGCGATCGCGAAGAAGGTTTGAAACACCAGAAATCAGCAGCTACCAGCAATGCAAAAATGAAGGAAAATAATCCGAATACCATCCGAAACACGCCCGAGCCCCTCGGGACCTCAACCAAATATACCAACAAGTCCTAAAACATCACACGAACTTAGTTGAGTCTTCAAATCACATCCAACAATACTAAAAACACGAATCACACATAGATTCAAGCCTAATGAATTTTGAAACTTTCCATTTTTACAAACAACGCCGAAACCTATCAAATCACGTCCGATTGACCTCAAATTTTGCACACAAGTCATAAATGACATAACAGACCTATTAGAATTTTCACAATCGGATTTCGACCTCGATATCAAAAAGTCAACCCCCAGGTCAAACTTTCCGAAAATTCAACTCGCCATTTCAGGCCTAATTCCTCTACCGACCTCCAAATAATTTTTCAATCACCATACGGAGCTATTGAAATCATCAAAATTCAAATCCGAGGCCGTTTACACATAAGTCCACATCTGGTCAATTTTTTTTTCTAATTTAAATTTTTAATTATGAGACTAAGTGTCTCATTTCACTCCGAATTTCTTCCGGACCCGAACCAACTAACCCGGTAAGTCATAAAACAACTGTAACGTATAAATTGAATAGTAAATGGGGGAACAGGGTTATAATACTCAAAACGACCGGCCGAGTCGTTACAGGTAAGGTCTACGTACACACTACCCTCCTCAGACCCCACGGTGTGAGATAATACGGGGTATGTTGTTATTGTTGTTGTAAGATAAACTAATAAAATACAAATAGTTACATCAAATTAATGAAGATAAGATATATGTCTTGTATATACTTTTTTTAATACTTAACCATGATTTAATCCTATCATGGTTAATTGATAGGAGTATATATTTTGATTTTGATTTGTTTATTCTTAAGAGTATATACCGTATAGTATACTATACGAGGGGCGCCGAAAGCCACGCCGGACAGCAGGACACCTGTCCACGACGCCTGACTATCTTCATTCCTAAATTTCAGCTATAAAGTACAATTCCTAAATTTCAGCTATAAAGTACAATCAGTGCTACATTTTTCAACCCTTATTATTAGCACAGTCCACAAAGTAGTGAAGTGATCGAGTGGAGAGGTATGGCAATTCCCAATATGCGGATCCCTAGTCGGCAGCTGTTCATCGACGGTGAATGGAGAGAACCCGTCAAGAAGAACCGGTTACCCGTCATTAATCCTGCCACTGAAGAAATCATCGGTATTTGAACTTTTTAGGTTTAATTTCAAAGATCTCTTGCAATCTATTGGATCATCCAGAAATTCTGCTAAGGTTTTTTGACAACTTTTGGAAAATCAAATCTTTTTTTTCAAGATTTGCGAGTGTTTAACGGTAGGAAGTAGAATCTTTTCTGAAATATCCCTCAAACTACTAGTTCAGATATATTCTTTTGAAAAAACCTTTTTTGCTAAAAACTTATATAAGCACGTTTTCGGATTTATTTTTTGAAAGAAAAGTTCCACAAACAAACGCCTGGAAATGAATGAGTTCTTGTTTGATCCCGATTGTGTTTGTTGATGTTGTTGGATTTTCAGGGGATATTCCGGCATCTACAGCGGAGGATGTAGATATCGCCGTCAAAGCTGCACGGAGAGCGCTTGGTCGAAATGACTGGGGTTCTACAACTGGAGCACAGCGCGCTAAGTATCTTCGTGCTATTGCTGCTAAGGTTTGTGTATTCAGTTCGGAATATAAATAATTTCAAGATCTCGCTTTCGTGGACTTGAAAACTACCTCTACTAAATCCAAACGCTAATATATTATACAGTATTATTTTTGAGTGGAATTTAGCATCCGAGAATTATCTTTGCTTCACTTGCATTTGTTTAATTGTATTTTATTTTAAATATAAGATAGGGTCAAATTCCTAACTTCCAAGACCATACGGATTGTGTATCTTGTGAGCTCACTTAACCAAATATTTGTGCTTACCCTGGTCACATCAAGATCGCTCAATTTGTGTCTTTCAGCCGACGTCTAGTGACATCAACAATTTATATATAATTGAATAACATCCTCAAATCTTGGTGTTTGAGTGTCAACCAGATGTTGATATGTCTATCCAATATTAATCTTTTATGCTTTAAATGACAATTGCTGTTTTTTACATTTACTGTAGGTACTGGAGAAGAGGCCTGAACTTGCTACACTTGAGACAATTGATAATGGAAAACCCTGGTTCGAGGCTGCCTCTGATATTGTATGTTCTTGCTTAATGGGGTTAACATAGTTTAATTTGTTGCAAATTACATTGTTTTACTTATATGCTCTTTCTTATCTTCCAGGATGATGTCGTAGCGTGCTTTGAGTACTATGCAGACCTCGCAGAAGCTTTGGATTCAAAAAACAAGACTGAAGTTAAACTTCATCTGGATTCATTCAAGACCCATGTTTATAAAGAGCCTCTTGGTGTTGTGGGGTTAATTACTCCATGGTAACACCACTTATCAATAATGGTTTATGCTCTTATTTTGTGTTTCAATCCTGTTGGAAAGATGGCATTCTTCTTTTTCCAACCAAGTTGATATTTCAGGCCACCAACCTCTGCATTGCACATACAGTTAGTGTATGTGGCTGCTACGTTGTTCTGGGCATATTGCAAAATGAAAAAAACTGTTGTATAGTGAGCTAAACTTTGAGCTTTGTGCTTAACTAAGATAGCCTTTTGAAATCCCAAAAGTTAGAGAAAAGAACATAGTTTGCAAATGAAGCTTATCAAACTAGTTATCGACTAGTTCAGCGTTGTCAGAGTTGGATGCCATCCTAACATCTGAGCGTCGAGAATGATAATCAAGTGGACTTGTGAGAATTATATGTAAGTTTGATAGTGACAACATATGCATTTCAGGTTCTTCAGAAGGTAAAATACCATTGAGGCGAAAACCTTTGGAATGTTGATATTCTAAGAATCTAAGTTATTTGGAGTGCCTTGAAAAAGAAGAGATAAATTAGATGAAAAATTTAGGAGCCTCGAGGGGATATTGGAAAGTGTAGATTGCCTCCTGAATATTTCTTTGCTTGTTGACCTCAAACTAGTTGCATGTGCCCCAAACTTGTGAATAGTGTGATGGGGTTTGCTAAAATTAGGCCCTCAGACTACATTTCCTCTTAACATCTCTGTTCATTGTGGGGAAAATTGTTGCAACGGAAACACCTTGTCCAGAAGGTGAACCTATGTGCCTTATTGGGACTCTGCCTTGACCTAACTGCCTCAAGGCAATCAGGATTGCCCGGGAAAGTCGAGAGGGGTGTTGAAAGAGTGGGGGGGGGGGGTATTCTTAAAGAGAATCTCTTTTAAACTTTGCTTATTTTTACCAGTCACACCTCATTAACAGTGTCAAAGATTCCTTTAAAACAACTTTTTTGTTTAAGTAAGGGAGAGTCGAAATCAATCTTCTGGAGCATTGTGAATTTCATTGGCTTTTTCATGTGTGGGTTGAGAGAAAAGATTAGGTGGTTGACTTATGAGCTTTTGTTTCATATGAAGGAATTATCCTCTGCTGATGACCACATGGAAAGTCGCTCCCGCCCTAGCTGCTGGTTGTGCAGCAGTACTTAAGCCGTCTGAACTTGCGTCTATGTGAGTCCTTATCTTTTTCTTCATTATTCATATTATTTGGTCTACATTATTTACATTTTTACTCTTTTTTTCCAATATCAGTACCTCTTTGGAGTTGGGTGAAATCTGTAGAGAGGTGGGTCTACCTCCTGGTGCCCTTAACATACTAACGGGATTGGGACATGAAGCTGGTTCTCCTTTGGTATCGCATCCTGATGTTGATAAGGTTTGCTTCTTTCTTTTAGGTGGATCTATGCTTATTGATCAGTCAGCATTTAGTACTTTGTAATTTCATTATGGTGAATGAATTTTATTTTTTTGGATGAGCAGATTGCCTTTACAGGAAGTGGCCCAACTGGGATCAAGATCATGACCGCTGCAGCTCAACTAGTTAAAGTATGTCCGCATCCGAATAATCATTAGGTTCCTATTGGCAAAACTGATATTCTGGTGCGTTCGGGTAGCTAAACCTTTGTTTTTTTTTTTTGCAGCCAGTTACACTTGAGCTTGGTGGAAAAAGTCCACTAGTGGTGTTTGATGACATTCCTAACATTGATATAGGTTTGCTCTTTTTGACCCTATATGATAACTCCCTTCTAATATATATTATCTTTTCCTGGCATGTCTCAATTTCCTATAACATAATAAATTGATAATTTTGGAAAAAGGAGGAAATCCGTTTGTAAAATGAAGGAAACTGAAATTAAACTGGTGACTAACATATTACAAATCGATGCTCTAACACCTGAGCTAAGTGTTAAATGCCTTGCCTAAACTATTGGAATTGGAATCTTATACTACTTTCTATGTCCTTATGTTTTTCATATTAAGTCAGCTTTGCGGGTGCATTTAAGAAATTAATTTAGCTCTAAAATATAACTGTCCTCATTGTCTACACAGCTGTTGAGTGGACACTTTTTGGCTGCTTTTGGACAAACGGTCAAATTTGCAGTGCAACATCACGTCTTATAATACAGGTAACAAGCTAAATGTTGGACAAGGCCCCAAGTATTTAGTCAGTTTATTTCTTTCAGTTATTGGTTAACCAAGTACTTTCACTCGGCACCATTTACCATTATCTGGGAAATACTGAATATACCCATAGGGTCCTGTAGCCTTTATTGGCAACCCGCACTTCTTTAAGAATACAAGACAATTATGGGGGTGATGAGTATCTTAAGGAACAGATAATTAGTTTAAGTTGTATTTGTAACACTATAGAAGAGGCTCAAATAACAAGAGGAAGATACATCTGCCTTAGCTTTAATTGAATACAAAGAGAAGAATAAAGGCTCTAAAGTGGTACCAAGGAAATGGATCCACTAATTCGTTCTCTCTCTATCGTTAAGAATAGGATACTGATGACTGGCCTACTTAATTCAATTTTAGAAGACCAGTCAATAGCCTGCCAGAGTTCTTGAGGGTTGGAACAGGAAGGGGGGTAATCCTAATGGCTAATTGAGCACATTTTGCATCTAACACTATACAGCGATAACCAGATAATACCTTATCAAAGAAAAGGCTAAAACAGCCTCCTTCCTTTTTCGTGTGCTACAACAATTGAAATTACGGTCTCAATTTGGACATTCATTAAATTACCCTTAGAAATTCAAAAGTTATTTAACTGAGCGTAAAGAGTATTGTAACAAACATATGTTATAATGCAAAAATTTCCCAGGAAAAAATAGAAGAAAGAAAACAAAAAAGTCATGGTCTTAGCATAAGTTTTTTTTGGTTTTCAAATAGTAAGTAGATCATTTTCTACAGGAATATCCTTTTTAAGAAAGGAGTAGGATGATACACTCTCTTATGAAATCAAGCAAGATGGGGTGAAACTCCTAGGTTTGTTTTATGCCACCTTATCAAAACACTGTGAAAACAATACTATTACAAAGTCCTTTTGATGTGTCCACACTGTGAAAACAATACTATTACAAAGTCCTTTTGATGTGTCCTTTAATGCTATCGCCCTTCCTATAATCACCAACATTGGAGCTCTTGGTGAAACCATATTCTGAATTTTGCAGGATACAATTGCTTCACAATTTTTGGACAGGCTTCTAGAGTGGACGAAAAACATCAAAATCTCTGATCCCTTGGAAGAAGACTGCAAGCTTGGTCCTGTCATTAGTCGTGGACAGGTAAAGAAATTATGCCATTAAACTAGTAGAAGATGCTTGCTTTAACTATAGTACAAGGTGCTTCTTGGAGACAATGTTATGTGTTGTCTTGAATGTTATGTGTTGCTTTAACTATAGTACAAGGTGCTTCTTGGAGACAATGTTATGTGTTGTCTTGAATAGATGCAACTGTAACGCTTATCAAGGGAATGACTCATGAAAAATTATGTTTCTTCGCTGCTCCAATGTGACATCTGTGTGGAATGTCATCAGGTAGTGTAGGGAAGCAGATTGCGTGCACAAGTAGAATAGACTCGTGGGTTAGTGAGTAAGGGGATTAGACTGGAAAGTGAACAATGAAAGAGCCAGCTAGATGCAGCATAGATAACTATGAAAGTGGATAGATATTAAGTGATGCACCCAAGTTAAAGAAAGGGTGACAGGAACAACCTTTCTTAGCGCTCTTTTCAAGCGCTTAGCTTCTGCTAGTCGCGGGGCTTGAACTCTCTTTTGACCTATTACCAGAGTTATACACTCTGAAAGTGGATAGGTGGTTTGATCGCTGTTAACTTAACTCAAACTCAAGACTACCACGGTACATAGCACTTGAATAGGTTCAGCAGTCTACACATCTTCAAGCTTGTATACACTCCTCTTTCGGAAATTAACTACACTTTGGATTGACCTCGACCCTGCAATATGATCTTTCTCTCAGATAAAGAGTGGTGTTTTTTCAATCAAAACCCATGATGCCAGACTTCTTTCTGTATGCAACGTATTGCAGTTTCTTATTAGATACTTGACCTCCAGCTCTCTCTCTCTGTCTCTCTCTCTCTCTCTCTCTCACACACACACACACACAGAGACGCATTCCATCACACTTTAGTTTGTTATCTACTACTGTCGTCATCTTGTTTAAAGGATTGGAGTCGGAGGATAAAGCTCAAGAAAAGAATGAAATAATGGTGATCGCTCTCGGAAATTTTCTCCAGTTAACATGAAGCATGGTTTTGTACTTGCAGTAAATTTAAAACTTCCTCTACAACCACATTTATAGTTTGGTTCCGAGACTTTGTAGAGCTGTTTCACTTTATGAAGAAGGTATTTTACTGCATATTCTTCAAGTCTCAAGGAAATAAAAAAAGATAAAAGAAATTGCTTATGGACGGTCAAGTGCCGTTTAGGTGATTTAACAACAGTGCCTAACAGAAAACATAAGCTAGATTGAAAAGCCACCATGTTCGTGTCTTATCTTTAGTTCATTTGGGAGGAATATCCCCTTGTGGCTGATATTTATTGGAAAACTTTGGTCCTATCAGAAAAAAAAAAGAGAAAAAAAGAGGAAGTTGCAAAACCTTTAGATGCGTTTCAACTTTGCAAGAGAATAGACCATATCTCTGCCTTCTGGAGACATTTGATAAAATGGAAATATCATGAAGTTTTATTCCCCTTCCACGAGGGTTATATGATAAATCTTGTATTTTGGAAAGTTAATTGGTCGTGTTGTCCAGAATATATTTTCAATTAACCATTTGCTAATTGTCACAGAAGTTTCTATAACAACACCATGAAGTAATATGAGGTTGGGGAAATCATATAAAAAAAAAAAAATCAAAAATAGAGAAATAATGATCATAATTCATATCAGTTTAGAAGTCTGAAGATACTATAAGGAACTCTTTTATCACTGAGATAAGCAGCATGATTTAAAACTGATATGGATATTGGCTTTCAATTTGTGTCTAATCTGTTTCTTTTCTTGCTTTCTCATACATGACGTGCAGATCATGTTTATCTGCTCGTTTCTTTTTTCCTTGTAAGCAGCACACTTATGGACAGTGCTTATATATTGATTGTTTGTTTACCTTTCAGTATGAGAAGGTCTTGAAGCTCATCTCAACAGCCAAAAATGAAGGTGCAACCATTCTTTATGGTGGCGAACGGCCTCAGGTAAGAAATGCTCCCGGTGCAAGTATGCAGGTTCTGTATTTATCAATCTGTTGGAACGTGTCTTAATTCCACATTGGATTTCAGCACTTAAAGAAAGGATATTATATTCAACCGACAATCATAACTGATGTGGATACGTCCATGGAAATCTGGAAAGAGGAGGTATTTGGACCTGTTCTTTGTGTCAAAACATTTAAAACTGAAGAGGAAGCCATTGAACTAGCAAATGATACCAAGTGAGTTGGCTACAATTATGGTATATGGTTCTGTTACTTTACAAACTCTCTCTTTCCTTATCTGCACTGTTTGCTCTGTTAGGTATGGTTTGGGTGCTGCTATTTTGTCAAAAGATCTTGAAAGGTGTGAGCGTTTCACAAAGGTGAGAGTAGTTTCTTCATTGCCCAAAGCATCTTGTATCCTTACCAAAAGACACTGCTTCTGCAAAATCAGGGATGATGATATCTTGTTAATGGACTTTGCAGGCTTTTCAGTCGGGGATTGTCTGGATCAACTGTTCACAGCCATGCTTTTGGCAACCTCCATGGGGTGGCAAAAAACGTAGTGGTTTTGGACGCGAACTTGGGGAATGGTAAGCACTCACTTGGTGATTTCAATACCATCTTGAACACATTTATGTGGCTTAGCAGTTACCTTACTTTCTGTTCATCCATATGTTCCGTATCTGCTTCTTCAAATTCTGTTTGTTAAATGGCCTTACATTGAAATTGCTGGAATGAGCTATGTTGTAGAAAGACAATCCAGTAACCATGGAAAAAACTGTAACTGTAGTTTTACCACACTGGAGGAGTAACTGGAGGGGAAAATATGCACCTGACTGAAGCATTCTGAAGTAATTTTGCAAGTTGTACAGCTGATAATGTTATTTTGCCCTTTGTTCTTTCTTGCAGGAGTCTTGAGAACTACCTAAACATTAAGCAAGTGACTCAGTATGTGTCTGACGAACCATGGGCTTTTTACAAGTCACCTTCAAAGCTGTGAAACTTTCAAATGGTTAAGGAACATGCAATTGTGTTGTGCCACTTATGAGAACCAATGCCGATGGAGAAGCAGAGATGAAACTTGATTTGATGTAGAAGTAGTGTTGTTTGTATTGTTCGTTAAGTAGTCTAATAAATCTGTTCGAAGGGAGAAAACATGGATAGCATTTTATACTGATATTGCCTTTCTCTTTTGTTTATCTCATGATTTAGAGCATAGTGTCAATCAAAATATGGGATAGTGTTATGTGATTGCTACAGCAGACTGAATATCCCTTAGTTTCATAGGTGGAGTAAAGCTAAAAAATCTTAAGATTCTAAGAATGGCCCCTTGAGGCCAGGGAGTCCTGAAAATGGCTAATAAACCACCGCAAATGGTTGTGATTGTGAATTATATACAAAAAACTAAGTAAATGCCGGTATTATGTTTTCCCATTATCAGTGATGATCAATGATACATTACCACGCTGCCATTGGATGTTATTAATAAGAAATGAAATGAAAAAACGAGTGTGATTAAGATTGTGAAACTTGGAAGTAGCTAATTATTATGAAATGAAAAGGGAAAGTTGTAGTCACAACTCACAACCATATCTTTTTTCTATAAACTTTCTGTTATACAATTCATTTTTAAAATTTTAATTTGATTGTAAATATTATAAATATAACATTTTCGTCATTATGTCGGATAATTATCTTTTTCTTCTTGATTTGGCTTTATCCCGAAGAAATCAGATAACCAAGGTAGGTAGAGCACTTTTAGCACGTGGGACCGATGACTATATCACTTCAATCGTTACCAATTTACCAATTCTAAGGAGAGAAAAAAAACAGAAAATATATCACCTTTTTGTCTTTGGTTCTAAGGCTGCTCAAGAGAGAACCGAGAAGACTCCATCTGTAAACTTTGGTAATTAAAATTCTGATTCAGAAAGGTAAGCAATCTTCTCACTTTAAGTTTTTGTTTTTGGTAGGAGAATAAAAGGAATATGCTTTCCAAGTTCCATTTATTACAATTGTTTCCACATCGGAACTTCATCTGTTCGAAAAATAAAAGATACTGTACTCCTTAATATCTTAATATGATTGAAAATAGAAGTAGGAGTACAAGGCATGTGAAAAACAGAGGTGGAAATTTCCTAGCCATTTTTTTTGTATTTGTCGCATATCCACCCACTTTCTTCTTTATTTTCCTTTTCACTAGATCTCCCTCCCCATTTTTTGTACTCATTTCAAATTTTAGAGCAATTCCTAACCCCCCCCCCCCTCTGTCTCTCTATCTCCCATACATTCTCGCCTACCACACACATCCACTCGTACTCTACTCTTTACATTTTTCTGTCTCTGCTTGTGTCTTTTGTCGGCAGTATCACTTTCAGTTTCTTTTCTTCTAATAATTGAGTTGCCCTTTTGAGATTATTACCATTACTTGTATGTATATAGATGATATTTTGTTCATTGGACAGTTGAAGAATTGGAGCTGCTAATTTGGGCTGAAGCTTTTATTCCGTATATTGAGATCTGACTTCTGCTTGTGATAAAAATGGGAAGTTCTGAGGAGAGAGTTGTTGCTGTGATCATGGTCGGTGGACCAACCAAAGGTATGCACTTTGATTCAGTTTTGTTTCAATTATTTGAGAATAGTATAGTATAAAGTTTGAATCTTGTGAATTTAGAAAGCACTGCCCTGTTCTTGTTTTCGATCAATTTTCAATTGATTCCTTCGAGATATGCATTGACAGGTACACGATTCCGGCCATTGTCATTGAATATCCCAAAGCCACTCTTTCCATTAGCGGGTCAGCCAATGGTTCATCATCCGATCGCTGCTTGTAAAAGGGTAATGTTCCCTTTGTAGTAATGGCTATACACTGTAAGCATTTCATGTTCAAAGTTATAACACAATGAAAGAGGATTTAATTGTCAAATGGGATGTGCAAAGTTCCAAATTTTTCTTTTGCATTGAACTAATAAGTTTTGTACCATGGGGTTTTCAGATTCCAAACCTAGCGCAGATCTACCTCGTTGGCTTCTATGAGGAGCGTGAATTTGCGATATATGTATCTTCAATCTCGAATGAACTTAGAATTCCTGTCAGGTTACATTACTATCCTGCTTATCCGTGTTCTGAATTTTCTGAACTTTTCAATATTGGAGCTCATTGTTGAAACTTATTGTTGCTAGATACCTGAAGGAGGACAAACCACATGGTTCAGCTGGAGGACTTTACAACTTCAGGGATCTGCTCATGGAAGACAGCCCGGTTTGAATCTTCACTCTTCTTGATTATATTCTTGTGATGATCATGTGTAAATTCCTCGGAATGACTAACTACAGGATTAGTTATTGGGAACATAAAAATTGATCAAATATGGTCCAAAAAGAATCTGAAAATATAATTGGGGCTACTTCATCATCATACTTAGCAATTACCATTAACGTGGTTATTTTATCTCACCTGGCAGTCACATATATTTTTGCTGAACTGCGACGTTTGCTGCAGTTTTCCACTGCCTGAGATGCTTGGTATGTGCCTTTCTTCCCTCTTCTTCCCTCTTGATCAACTTCTCAGTAATACGGACCACTGCAGTAATTTAGAATTTGACTTTTCCAAGTTTTACCTTCTGCTTTGCTCCAACTTCGCAGAGGCTCATAGAAGGTATGGTGGGATGGGAACCATTCTTGTCAGCAAGGTAATTGAAAGTACTCTCGAACTGTTTGTCTAGGCCATTTTCTATTGGCTATTTCATAGCTTATTAACATCTATGATTGTGATTACTGCATGTTGCAAGTCTTATTTTTGAGTTTCCATATGCAGGTATCTGCTGAGACAGCTAGTGAATTTGGAGAACTGGTCGCTGACCCTGATACCAATGAACTGTTGCATTACACAGAGAAACCTGAAACTTTTGTACGTCCAGATCCAACATTTACTTACTCTTGGGCTTTACTTGCATAAACCAGGAAATATGTAGGTTTATACCCATGGTGTCTTGCCTAATATGACTGAATACAGGTGAGTGACCGCATCAACTGTGGTGTGTACGTATTTACACCAGATATCTTCAATGCTATTCAAGGAGTATCCAGCCAGAGGAAAGACAGAGGTTAGTCTACGCATCATAACTAGAAGTTCCCTTGACTATGTGTTTTCATGTTAAAAGGATTGAGATATTTGGTCCATCTCTTCCTTTGATCTCATTGTTCTAGTGTCATTTTGACCTTTGGCCGATATGAACACTAACATAGTACAATTGCTGAACTTAAACACAGTCGCGATTTACTTGGGACAATATCACATCTTCTTAATCTAATATGGATTTCAAGTTTCTTAAAACCCATGCAGCGATCTCAAGCAATAGTATTCTATGGGGTGATTTTATGAAGTCCTTTCTCTTCTTTTGCAGCTAACCTAAGGCGTGTATCCAGCTTTGAAGCTCTTCAGCCAGTAAATAGGTATAATTTCCCTGTCCAACTACATGTGATAGACATTTTGTTGCTACCTTAAGAGAATAATGATCTGTTTAATTTCCCTCTATTATGATATCACTGTTGGACCTCAACTTGGTTTCTAGGTTCTCGGTGTGTATTTCATTCTTCTATAATTGCTTAAAAACATGGTTGCTTCTTTCTCCTCGTCGTCTAAGTTTCACGCACTTATTTGGAACTATCCAGGATCCCCACTGGCACAAGTTCCAATCCAGATTTAACATTTATTTGACTGATTTTTCTCAGCATTTTGTTTGGTGGATGGTGAAATGCTGTGAAGCTTTATAACTGCAGTAACTGATAATTGCTTTTCAGGACAGAGTTCTTGGTGCGAGCATAATTTACCTTTAGTTTCTTATGGCAATATCAAATACTTTATCTTATTTAAATTGTTGAGGAGAATGCATGATGAGCAGGTTTGCAGTTGCTTAATCTTTAGTGTACTCATGTTGTCTTCACTGTCATTGAGAACTCCTCCAAAACTGACACCTGTCTTAGATCCTTGAAGCCCACACTTACCCCAAGCTTAAGCCATTTGTTTCGACATCTTCCTGATGTCTGCTCACAGTTAGTTTGGACAAGACAATGTACAAATGTTGGAACATTTTGAACTGTGGGGTTCTGCACCTCTAGCTTGAGTCGTGTTACCTGGTCTTAAAATAACCTCATGAAAGAGGCTTTTTCTGCACAAGGGTTGTATGAATAAAATCACCCGCTCTAGGTGGTAATACATTCTTGGCAAAAAATAGTCAAGTAGGGGTCTGCAGACTGCAGTTACTAGAGATCGATTACAGGTCTCTGAGTCGCAACTTTATTATTCATGAATGAGGTTTATGTTTCTTAATAGGAGCACTAATAATCTTCCCACTGAATAATACTTAGAATTGGAATCAATATAAAAAATTTAGAATTGGAAAACATAGTTTAGAGCTACCAGTACACCTGAAAAGGATGTCTGGTTCATTCTTTTCCTTTCCTGATACGAGCTTATTTCACAGGAGTCTTCCAACAGACTTTGTACGGCTGGATCAAGATATTTTGACACCTCTTGCAGGGAAGAAGCAGCTATATACCTATGAAACCATGGATTTCTGGGAACAAATTAAAACACCAGGGTAAGCCAATCACATAAAGTGCATATCATCCCAGCTTTTCCATTTCAAATATCAAGATTTGAGGTAATGGGTAGGTTTGTTTCTTTTGTAGGATGTCTCTGAAATGCTCTGGTCTCTACCTGGCTCAATATAGATCCACCTCACCACATCTTTTGGCAAGTGGGGATGGCTCAAAGACGGCAGCGATCAGTGGTGATGTTTATATCCATCCATCTGCTAAAGTTCATCCAACTGCAAAGGTTATATTCAGATACAACTACGACTAACATATTCTGATTATTATGTTATGCTGTAGATCTCATGGTTGATTAATTGAGATGAATGGTTTATTTTTTACTGCAATAACTTTTATGATATGAAAAACAGCAAGGATATTTTTTCTAGTTAATTGACGACTATATGTGTTTGCAACAATTAACACCCTCTATGTTATAGACATCTAGGCTTTGTACATGTTTGCAACACAGTTTCATGGTCATCTGTTTTGTAATGAATCTGATTCTTGGTATGGATTATGTCATTTATTGCAGCATTTTCTACATTGCCAAAGCTGCAAACTGTAACCTTTTTTCAATTAGAAGTAATGAGATCAAATCTGATTTCTGCTTGGCATCTATGCATCTAAAGAGCTATCTCTGATGGCTCTTGCTTACTTCCATCCTACCCCTCATAATTTTTTTTTTTTTTTTTTTCCGGTATTGTTCTCTCTTTTACATCAATAATTGCCACAGACACTGCAGTTGCCATGATTTTTGGATCACTTATAACCTCCTTCCGTCACCTATAGAATTGACTTGTCCGTTTAATGTTGAACAGATTGGTCCAAATGTTTCGATATCTGCTAATGCTCGTATTGGAGCTGGTGCCAGGCTCATCAGTTGTATTATTCTTGACGATGTTGAAATCAAGGTGCCACTTCACTACATCACATCTCATGAGATACTTCAATGACGTGTTTGAATTTAACACGGAATTCTTTTTCCAGGAAAATGGGGTTGTTATTCATGCGATTGTTGGCTGGAAGTCTTCAGTTGGAAGATGGTCAAGAGTCCAGGTAAATGATGGAGGTGGCAATATTCTTGTCTAAGATATCAAATACACTGTTGAAGAAAGATGCTTTGATGTGTGAACTCTCCAAATATATACCAATAATACCGGGAGAGGAAGTTATGATTAGTTTGTCATTTTGTCTGTCCTGTCAATATATAATGGCAGCTGGCACCTGGTTTCTTCTTTGCGATTAGGAAGATTACAATCAAAGGAAGAGCTGTCATGCTACTTTTTTCATCAGAATTATAGAGTCAAAGTTAGTCTGGAGAAAGTATTTTTCCGCATAAAAATTGGATAATATACTTGCAATTGATTACATATGATGATATTAAACAAGTACCAAGAGTGTAATCCAGGTACTGTATAAATAGAATTTTGTGATGGAGTAAATGTTAAGCTTGCCGGTAGGAAATCTGCTAGATTCTGTGAACAATTTAAATTTCTATGATGTCAGGTCTCTTCATTGAGAGTTCCTAAGACTGGCTTAATGCTGTTTTTTGGAGTCTATTTCATCCTGACTGGACGGCATTCCTCCATTCATTTGTTTTCTCTAGTCCTAGTCTTCACATTAGGTGTCTAAGCTAAATCAAACTGATTTCAGGCAGCAGGAGACTACAATGCGAAGCTCGGGGTCACAATTCTTGGTAATGCATTTCTTTTATCATGATTTCCTAGTTATTACAGTTCCTGCATTTTCAAATCGTCGATATTTAATTTTTAATTTTTGGGTTGGATTTTCTAATTCAAATATCTTGGAATCAGGTGAATCTGTCTCGGTTGAGGATGAAGTAGTGGTAATCAACAGCATTGTACTGCCAAACAAGACTCTTAATGTGAGTGTCCAAGAAGAGATCATACTTTAAATGCAATAAGATGAATTGGGCAGGGCTGTTTTACTCATGCTACTGAGCCATCTTTATCCCCATAGGCTTGTATTACCATTTTATTTTATGTATTGTTTGTACTTTTGAGTGCAGAACAATTTCTAGATTACAGATTACTCTTTATTTGTAATTTGCTAGTAAGAGACTGAAATAAATGATTCTTTTCTTTCATTTTTTGTTAAGGCTAGCCCCCCTTCCCCACTCAATTCATTAACTTTCTTTTAAATTGAATATTAGAACTTGTGGTTGTTAAGATTTCACCAACTTTCTTTTAATTGAATAATAGAAACGTATGGTGGTTAAGATTTCACCCAGATGTTTCGGATCTTTCTTAACCCGATTCTCAAAAGAAAAAAGTGCCTACGATACGTTCACTTCAAAATAAATTGTCAACGAGGTTATTTGCCATTTCTTTTCACTTGGAATGCGTTTGACAAAATTTTAAAGTTTATATTTGGATAAATATAAAGGTTCATTGTTATAAGAGAAATCAATAAGTTGGATGTCTACTCTTCTTCCATGATCTTCTCAAATGCTTAATGACATATTCAATGACATATTTCTATGCTTAATGACATATTCAATGACATATTTTTATTCATTTTTCATGCTTATATAAAGGCCTTGTAATAGATAGGAAAAACACACAATTGAAGAAGAAATAAGAATCTCTCTTCCTCTCTTTCTCTCTATATATCTTAGCTTGTTTTTCCTTGTTCGATATTGTTATTTTGAGTTATATTTATAACACGTTATCAGCACGATTGTCACCTTCATTTTTACAATCACATCCTAGTTGTGTTCGATTCTCCTTCAGGTATATCACTATATATTCTTTTAGTTTATGGTAATATATATGCACCAATATGCTATTTATTAACAAATTCATATACTGTTAAGCATTTATTTTAGTTGATCATGTTACTGGAGTTCTCTTACCTTGCTTATTGTTAAAGAAAATATAAGATATAGATCTTAAGTGCGTTAAACTAACAAAAATAATTTAATAAATATGTGTGGACTTGCGTAGAGCAAAACTTATCTTCAAGACATTCTACAAAAATAAAATAGTGATAACCAAGGTGACAAAGTAATTATTGTACATACTAGTTTAAATTACTTTATAATTGGTGGAAAGTAATATTTTGAATACATTCACTCTTATCACCGTATATGGTTATTCCTCAAATCCACGTTTATAATAAATTACTTTTCTTTTACCATACTAAATATATCTCTTTGTGTTTATTCATATACTCCATAATTCTTGTTTATTTGACATATATATATATTATATGTTACTTTTTATACTATATATTTGAAGTGATCAACTTCTTAATTAGTTGTCTGATTTATTTTTACAAGTATATTTTCATTGAAAATTATTTGTATTTGTTCTAACCCATTTACTTTTGTGATTAGTTTCAATATGTCAAACTTGTCAAAGCTTGAATTTGTGGCACTAGACATTACCGGGAAGAATTATTTATCATGGGTCCTTGATGCTGAAATTCACCTTGACGCTAAAGGTCTTGGAAATACTATTATACAAGAAAATGAAGCATCAAATCAGGATAAAGCGAAGGCCATGATTTTCCTTCGTCATCATCTACATGAAGGGTTAAAAACTGAATATTTAACTGTAAAAGATCCACTTGAGTTATGGATTAATTTGAAGGATCAATATGACCACCTAAAACTTACGGTATTACCGAAAGCTCGGTATGAATGGATACATTTAAGGTTGCAAGACTTTAAAACCGTAAGTGAGTATAATTCGGCTATCTTTAAAGTAAGTTCTCTATTAAAATTATGTGGAGACACTATCACAGATGAGGACTTATTAGAAAAAATATTTTCTACTTTTCACGCTTCAAATGTGGTGCTACAACAGCAATACCGTGAAAAGGGTTTTAAGAAATATTCTGAGTTAATCACATGCCTACTTGTGGCAGAGCAGAATAATACTCTATTAATGAAAAATCATGAAGCCCGTCCCACTGGGTCAGCACCATTCCCGGAAGTGAATGCTGTAGCAGCATATGATAAGTCTGAAAGAAAACAAAATAATTACCGTGGTCGTGGACATAGTCGTAGACGTGGACGTGGCAGGGGACGAAATAATTATCGTCATTATGGTGGAAGTAAACAGGAGAACAATAAGGGTTCTCAAATTAATCCTTCAAAAGGTAAAATTAGTATGTGTCACCGATGTGGTATGAAAGGTCATTGGGCACGCATTTGTCGTACGCCAGATTATTTTGTCAAACTTTATCAAGCCTCCCTTAGAAAGAAAGAAAATAATGTGGAGGCACACTTGACCTTTCAAAATAATGATGATGAAGCAGGTCCCTCAAACAAATATGATTCTGAGGCACATCTTGCATATAAAGATGATGATTTTGGAGGCCTAGCAAATATTACTCATTTAGAAGCTGGAGACTTCTTTGAGGATATTGACTGAAGAACTAATCATCTTACTGGGAATGAAGCTATAATAAAAGTTGTCATTTTGTTATGTTTGCAACTAGTTTATTTTTCTTAAGTGTATTTTTCTAATATATCATGTGTTACTAGTTTCTACATTCCTAATGTATTTCTTAATATATATTTTGTTTGTCTTTCGTATTTCTTATAATATACTTTTTGATTTTTTTTATGAAGAATATGAAAATTTTTCGGTCTTCAGTTGGACTCAAGATTAATAAAGATGATATATGTCTTCTGGATAGTGCTACAACACACACTATTTTAAGAGATAAGAGATATTTCTCTTATTTGGTAATGAAAGAAGCCAATGTTAATACAATATCCGGTAGTACAAAATTAATTGAAGGTTCTGGAAGAGCCAATTTATTACTACCAGGAGGAACAAATTTGGCTATTGATGAAGCACTATATTGTAGTAAATCTCAAAGAAACTTATTAAGTTTCAAAGATATTCGCCAAAATGGCTACCATATTGAGACTACAAATGAGGAAAAGATTGAATATCTTTATATTACTACAATAATGTCTGGTAAGAAATATGTGCTTGAAATGTTACCTGCTCTTTCCTCCGGCTTATACTACACAAGTATTAGCAAGATTGAAACGCATGCCATAGTAAATGAAAAGTTTACTAATCAAGATAATTTTATTATTTGGCATGACCGGTTGGGTCATCCTGGTTCTACTATGATGCGTAAAATAGTTGAGAATTCACATGGACATTCAATGAAGAACCATAAGATTCTTCAATTTAAAGAATTCTCTTGTGCTGCATGTTCTCAAGACAAATTAATTATTAGACCATCAGCTATTAAAGTTAGGATGGAATCCCCTACATTTCTGGAACGTATACAGGGTGATATATGTGGGCCCATTCACCCTCCATGTGGACCATTCAGTTATTATATGGTTTTGGTAGATGCATCTACAAGATGGTCACATGTATGCTTACTATCAACTCGCAATATGGCACTTGCGAGATTGTTGGCTCAAATAATAAAGCTAAGAGCACAATTTCCAGATTATGCAATTAAGACAATTCGTCTTGATAATGCTGGTGAGTTTACATCCCAAGCCTTTAATGATTATTGTATATCAACTGGGATAACAATTGAGCATCCGGTTGCTCATGTTCATACACAAAATGGTCTAGCAGAATCATTGATCAAATGCCTCCAATTAATTGCTAGACCAATGCTTATGAGAACAAAACTTCCCATTTCAGTATGGGGTCATGCTATTTTGCACGCAGCAGCACTTGTACGGATAAGACCCACAAGTTATCATAAAGTCTCCCCATTGCAATTGGCTTTTGGTCAGGAGCCAAATATTTCTCATCTTAGAATCTTTGATTGTGCGATATATGTTCCAATTGCTCCACCACAATGCACAAAGATGGGTCTCCAAAGAAGGTTGAGAGTATATGTTGGGTATGAATCTCCTTCTATTATAAAATATCTGGAGCCTATGACTGGAGATTTATTTACAGCAAGATTTTCTGATTGTCATTTTGATGAATCAGTATACCCAATATTAGGGGGAGAAAATAAGCAGCTGAGAAACGAGATAGATTGGAATGTATTATCAATATCTCATTTAGATCCTCGAACAAATCAATGTGAACAAGAGGTTCAAAAGATAATTCATTTGTAAAATATTGCAAATCAACTGCCAGATGCATTCACTGACCTACCAAGGGTGACAAAGTCACATATTCCAGCTGCTAATGCTCCAATTCGAGTGGATATCCCGGTAGGACAATTAATTAAAGCAAATAATTTTAAACCACACTTGAAACGTGATAGACCTATCGGTTCTAAGGATAAAAATCCTCGAAAAAGAAAAGGAGCAAATGATCAAAGTGATCATAATACGGAGGTAGTGACTCAAGAAGAGCACAAAGACATAACAAATGATAAAACCTCAAGGGAGGTTCAGGTACCTGAAAATGATAAGAATGAAGAGATCTCAATAAGTTATGTCTTAACGGGAAAAAGATGGAACCGAAATAATATTGTTATCGATAACGTTTTTGCTTATAATGTCGCTATTGAAATAATGCAACAAGATGAGGATCTTGAACCAAAATCTGTTGATGAATGTAGACAGAGAAATGATTGGCCAAAATGGGAAGATGCTATCCAGGCAGAATTAACTTCACTTGCAAAACGTGAAGTTTTTGGGTCTGTAGTCCAAACACCAAATGGTGTTAAGCCTGTTGGCTATAAATGGGTTTTTGTACGTAAAAGGAATGAGAAAAATGAGGTACAAAGATATAAGGCACGCCTTGTTGCACAAGGATTTTCACAAAGGCCTGGTATCGATTATGAAGAGACATATTCTCCTGTTATGGATGCTATAATGTTCCGTTATCTCATTAGTTTTGCTGTCCATGAAAAGCTTGACATGCATTTAATGGATGTGGTTACAACCTACCTTTACGGCTCACTTGATAATGAGATATACATGAAAATTTCCCAGGGATTTAAAATGCCTGATGCACATAATTCGAAGTCCCGGGAAATGTTTTCAATCAAACTGCAAAGATCTTTGTATGGTCTAAAGCAATCAAGTAGAATGTGGTATAACCGCCTTAATGAGTATTTATTAAAGGAAGGTTATATAAATGATACCATTTGTCCATGTGTTTTTATAAAGAAAACAACATCAGAGTTTGTTGTACTTGCTGTATATGTTGATGACATAAACCTTATTGGAACTCCTACAGAACTCCAAAAGGCAATTGATTATTTAAAGAAGGAATTTGAGATGAAAGATCTCGGAAAAACAAAATTATGTCTTGGTTTGCAAATTGAACATTTGGCAAACGGGACTTTTGTTCATCAATCTGCCTACATAGAAAAGGTATTAAAACGGTTTTACATGGATGAAGCACATCCATTAAGTACTCCGATGATTGTTAGATCACTTGATGTGAATAAGGACCCGTTCCGACCTCAAGAAAAGAATGAAGAACTTCTTGGCCCTGAAGTACCATATCTTAGTGCAATTGGTGCACTTACGTATCTTGCTAACACTACAAGGCCTGACATAACTTTTTCAGTTAATGTCTTAGCAAGATATAGCTCTGCTCCTACAATGAGACATTGGAATGGAATCAAACACATATTGCGGTATCTAAAAGGGACTATCGATATGGGGTTATTTTATGGCAATGATTGTAGTCCCGATCTTGTTGGTTATGCCGATGCTGGGTATTTATCTGACCCACACAAGGCTCGATCTCAAACAGGCTATGTGTTTACATATGGAGGCACTGCCATATCTTGGCGATCGACTAAGCAATCAATAGTGGCTACTTCATCTAATCATACCGAGATAATTGCTATTCATGAAGCAAGTCGAGAATGTGTATGGTTGAGATCTATAATACACCTTATTCGAGACAAGTGTGGTTTAAAGTGTGATAAATTACCCACAATTTTGTATGAAGACAATGCAACATGCATAGCCCAATTGAAAGGAGGATTCATAAAAGGGGATATGACAAAGCACATTTCACCAAAGTTATTTTTCACACATGATCTTCAAAAGAATGGTGAAATCAATGTGCAACAGATCCGTTCAAGTGATAATATGGCTGATTTGTTCACCAAATCTCTACCGATGTCAACCTTCAAGAAACTAGTGTACAAGATTGGGATGCGAAAGCTCAAGGATGTGAATTGATGCTCTCATCAGGGGGAGTTAATACGCGTTGTACTCTTTTTCCCTCACAAAGTTTTGTCCCACTGGGTTTTCCTTGCAAGGTTTTTAACGAGGCAACCAAAAGGCGTATTTCTAAATATGTGTACTCTTTTTCCTTCACTATTATTTTTTTTTTCAATAGGATTTTTTCCTAATAAGATTTTAGCGAGGCACATTATCTATGGACATCCAAGGGGGAGTGTTATAAGAGAAATCAATAAGTTGGATGTCTACTCTTCCTCCATGATCTTCTCAAATGCTTAATGACATATTCAATGACATATTTCTATGCTTAATGACATATTCAATGACATATTTTTATTCACTTTTCATGCCTATATAAAGGCCTTGTAATAGATAGGAAAAACACACAATTGAAGAAGAAATAAGAATCTCTCTTCCTCTCTTTCTCTCTATATATCTTAGCTTGTTTTTCCTTGTTCGATATTGTTATTTTGAGTTATATTTATAACACGTTATCAGCACGATTGTCACCTTCATTTTTACAATCACATCCTAGTTGTGTAAAGAAGATAGGGGATTTGGATAGACTTTTAAAAAGTAGCTTATAAGTTATAAGTTGGTAATATTCAATTTTTGATTTTTCGCTTGTTTTTTTTAACTTTTCATGTCTTGTTGATAAAATTAATTTATTTCAAAGATATTTGGTCCAAGTGGTTACGCAAATCAGCCATGTGTTTTCATGACTAGGTATACTTGTTAATATTAAAAGTCAAGTGGCCTAAGAAATTATTAGTTGGCTTCTTGCATGGAGCTTTAAAGCCAAGTGTGCTTTAACAAGTGGCCAATTTACTCCATGCAAATGCCACACTTGGCAAGACAAGGAGCTTCCAAAACTCCTATAAATAGCTAATTGCTTAACATTCTCATCATCCAATTGACCCGAAGGCTTTCTTTTCCTTAGAAATTATTAGTTGCTATATTTTAGCAATCATTGCCTACTACTTCTTTTAGCTAGCCACTTAAATATAAAATAATATTTGTTTCTCTTCAATAAATTCCTTTTCTTATTATTTCTTAAGACTTTTTGGTGTATTATTTAATTTTAGTGATTCATATATCCTCTAAATAAATAGATGTAAGCTTGTTTGAGAAAGCATTTCATATTACTGAAATAATTTTTTAGGACAGTGCCCAGCACGACTCAAGCTAATTCGTGTATTTTCGCTTACAAATATTATTTTTCCGTGTCATTTTTCGACAATCTAAGAAACTATGGAAAGTAATACCACTACGGAATTTTTTTATGGTGCTACCAATTTTGGTTTTATCCCCGCTGCTACTGTTCCAGTTGCCCTACCAGATATCCATGGTGTTGCAAATATGTTATTGCATCCACAACTTTGGCAGACACTAATATCAAAATACAGGTATGTAAATAGATATGGCTACATATCCAATGCTAATATTAAAACCTCTTAAGAAAAATGCACCTCAATGCAAGAGAAGTGTTGGGATAAATGACAATCTCGTTAAGTCAAAATTAAATTTGACTAAAAGGGATAACATAGTTGTTGCAGTCATTTCTCAAATAAATAATGTGCCCAATGTGAGAGATATGGTGATAGACTCTGGTCCTACTAGACACATTTGTGCAAACAAAAATAAATTTTTACCTTACATCCAAGTTAAGGAAGGAGAAGAAAGTATTTATCTTGGTGACTCAAGAACAACTCACGTTCTTGGGAAAGGAATTTTTTTTCTCAAACTCACATCTGGTAAAACTCTAGCATTGCATAATATGTTGCATGTTCCTAATATCCAAACAAATTTAGTTTCTGTGGGATTATTAGAAAAAGTTGAAGTGAAGGTTCCTTTCGAGAATGATAAGGTCGTATTGACCAAAAATAATATTTTTGTGGGCAATGGATATTGTAACCATGGCTTATTTATGCTTAATATTTCTGATACTAGCAATAAAAATGCAACTTCTTCTGCTTATATGATTGAGTCAATTTCTTTATGGCACGCTAGATTAGAACATGTTAATGTTGCGTATATAAAGAAAATGTGTCGTGCCATGATATGAGAGTTAATGCACGAAGGGTGATGCCGTATCGTTTCTATTAATTTTATGGTGAGATTGAGAGTAAAAGCACAAAGGGTGATGCCGTGAATTTTTCATTACTGTATTAACTATTCCTGTTGATTCATGGTATATTGACTGCTCTGGTGATCATTCTGTTGTAGTTCTTTATCTTGTATTCCCCTTAGTATGTTCCCCTCCCGACATTTCCTGTGTAGTTGTTCATTTCTGTTATTTGTATATACAATGTTAAATTGTACAGGTTGATTTGTAGGTGCCTTGCCTTAGCCTCGTCACTACTTCATCGAGGTTAGGCTCGACACTTTCCAGTATATGGGGTCGGTTGTACTGATACTGCACTTTGCACTTTCTGTGCAGATTTTGATACAGGCTTGGGTTGATCGAGATTTTGCTATTGGTCCGCTATCCGGAAACCAAGGCAACTAGGGACAAGGCTTTCAAAAGCCCCCATTGTACGAACAACCGAACAATCCACCCCTTTCCCTTCTCAAGGTCCTAGTTCTTCTTTATTTCAGACTATTTCTTATTGTAAATTCTAGAATGCTCGTGAATTGTGACTCTAGATCCGGGGGTAGTAATTAA